>NC_134176.1:30627484-31227484 GCF_964188355.1 Buteo buteo | reverse complement strand
GAAACCATTTTTGTCAAAGTGCAACTGAAGCTGGTTCCTTACAGCAGGGACTGAAAGGCTGCTGCCCTGCTCACCAAAACCCTTGAAGTCAGTTAGTCCTAAGAAGAGCAACTGATTCAAAGGATTTCAGCATGCACATCTTCATAAGCTGAAGGTGTAAAAAATAGTCATGCCATAGAGAAAACCAGCTGACTACAGCTGGGGAGTCTACTAAATAACTTGGCATTTTTCTTTCAGAAACCTTGAGGCCTACTCCTTTGGTTATCTATGGACTGTTAAGGCACTGAAGTTGATTTCAATGCAGATTTACATATACTCATTTTTTCAGAGAAGCCTTTTGTTTGCAGAAGAAGCTGCATGAACAAGCCCTAGAAAAGTACATTTCTAGTATCAACAAATATATATGACTTTAACTATTTTTCAACTAAAATAGTGCTCATTCATCTGAAATAGTTGCATTCATTTACATTCTGTAACTTCTGTGTGCTAAAATACATTGACTGAATATATCCACACTAATGCTGAAAAAAAGTGTAAACTTATTTGTATGTAAATATAGTAAGAGAGGTATTTTATATTGACCTCATAAGGCTTTTAGCACTGTCCACCGTAACATCCTCAGAAGCAAATTAGGGTACAGTGACAGGGTTACTACCAAGTGAACTGAAAACCCTTCCACATTATCTAACTAGAATGATACATCAGTACAGGTTCCACAAGGATCTGTCCTGTGTTTGGTCCAGTAATTTTGCTAATGATTTGCATCATGGAATAGAAAACAGACATCACATTTGAAGATAAGACAACTTAGGAGAAGTTGCAAGTATAATGGAAATCATAACTGCATTCAAAACATTCTTCATAAACTGAAAAGGTGATGCTGAAAAGAGCCTGCTGCTCAACAGGAACCAATGTCAAAGTTTTACATATAGGAAGCAACGATCAGCTATACAGACACAGTATGGACAGTAACAGGTGAGGGAGGAGTTCTGCAACTCTCATACCTTTTGTTCAAGGCATGTTGAATTGTCCTTTTGGTCTGCTTGATATCAGCTGGAGAACTCCATCCAGTCTTGGACAGCAATACTTAAAGAAAGTAGACAGAGATCTGGGAAACATGATAGATGATCACAGGTTGGAAGAAAGTAGCTAAAAAAGGCTGAGAGAAGGCAGCAAGGAAGGGAATATGTTATTAACCTGGCCTATGTTGATATGATGAGAAAGAATAGCCTAAAATTGCAGGAAAGAAAATTTAAACTAGACATTACAAACTACGGTGTAATTAAGAAGTATAATAACATATGGGCATAGATAGATTCAGCAGATTTAGGATCACCAGTAGCTACATGACCCTTAAAGACAGGTTTGGTGGCTTAGTGCACCCCAAGCTTAATATCATCCCAAAGTCAGTTTTTATTACCCGGTCTTAATCAGAAACCAATAAAGTAACACAATCTTAATCAAAAGCAAGCATTAATCTGATGTGCAGAAGTTTGATTGTCAATTTACACATTTACATGAAATGTAAAGTACAATTTATCTTCATAAATATGAAGGTAACAATGACTAAGCATTGCTTTAGGAGGTTCACCTCTGAGCAACACTGGGTATTTCAGCAGGCTATAATGGCATCTAAACATGCCCAGAATACCTTGGCATTTTCAAAGATGGGAAGGGAAGGCAATGGAGTGATGAAAGGAAACTTTTCACCACTGAGTTAATATTAAGAAAAACAGAAAGAGTGGGAGGGAGGGGGGTTTTGAATATGAATAGCTCTCAGAGATAATCTGCTATAAAAATAAGTATGACTCCCCACTGACAGATTCCTTTCCATTAGTACAACTTGAAGATGCAGGGTTGTACATCAGCCAGAAACCATGAAGTATATTTTAGCTTGGCAGTTAGATAAAATAGGGTGAGAAAAACTTCTGGAACTTACTAAGCACTAGGTAGAGGTATAGGCATCTTTTAATTTCTGTACCTATTTTCTGAATACCTGTATTATCTTTTTTGTTTGTTTTTATTCTGTAAATGTATACCGTTGCCTCAAGCCAGGTGAATTTAGTTATTCTATGAGAGAAGATTTATTTCATTTTGAAGTATGTGCTAAACCTGCAGACACGGACAATCAAGCATTTTAGCATTTCCCAGCATATTATTAGAAGCTGACATTGTCTCTGCTCTAACTGGAGGGCTGATAATGTAGGCATCTACAATTAAAAAGTTTTTAGATTTCAACTAAACAAATCATTTGGAATGTGTCAGACCATCTTTAAATCCATTGCTGAAGCCTTTTAGGATGAGATTTCGTAAGATATATCAGGAGTAATTCAGATACAGTTCATTCTGTTTTGCAAGAGGAGGGTAGATTAGATATTCCTATTTTCCAAAAGCCTATGAGTATGCCTATTATGCAATCAAAGAAGGTATTGAAGCACAGATAGGTGACAGAGATTACCTTTAATCCAGGTAACACAGAGAGTAAGAGCAATGAAGACCTCACGGACTTTTTAGAGCTGTACAGGCTTTCTGGCATCCAGGATGTATGATCACAGGCTCCATTATTCTAATGTGCCATTTCCTGATATTTTACCTCTACCATGTTCTTTTTCTCTAAAGTCAACAACATTCAATATATGAACCTTCCTGTAGACCTAGCTATTTTTTTCCATCAATGTGATGGGTTGACCCTGGCTGGATGCCAGATGCCCACCAAAGCCATTCTATCACTCCCTCCACCTCAGCTGGACAGGGGAGAGAAAATATAACAAAGGGCTCATGGGTTGAGATAAGGACAGGGAGAGATCACTCAACCAATTACTGTCACGGGCAAAACAGACCCAACCTGGGGAAAATTAATGCAATTTATTACCAATCAACCAGAGTAGGATAATGAGAAATAAAACCAAATCTCAAAACACCTTCCCTCCACCCCTCCCTTCTTCCCAGGCACAGCTTCACTCCCGGATTCTCTACCTACCCCCCCTAGTGGCACAGGGGGATGGGGAATGGGGGTTGCGGTCAGTTCATCACACGCTGTCTCTGCCGTTACATCCTCTTCAGGGGCAGGACTCATCACACTCTTCCCCTGCTCCAGCGTGGGATCCCTCCCATGGGAGACAGTCCTCCAGGAACTTCTCCAACATGAGTCCTTCCCATGGGCTGCAGTTCTTCACGAACTGCTCCAGCATGGGTCCCTTCCACAGTGTGCAGTCCTTCAGGTGCACACTGCTCCAGCGTGGATCCCCCATGGGGTCACAAGTCCTGCCAGAAAACCTGCTCCAGCGTGGGATCCTCTCTCCATGGGGCCACAGGTCCTGCCAGGAGCCTGCTCCAGCGCTGACTTCCCACGAGGTCACAGCGTCCTTTGGGCATCCACCTGCTCCAGTGTGGGGTCCTCCACGGCCTGCAGGTGGATATCTGCTCCACCGTTGACCTCCATGGGCTGCAGGGGGACAGCCTGCCTCACCATGGTCTTCCCCACGGGCTGCAGGGGAATCTCTGCTCCGGTGCCTGGAGCACCTCCTCCCCCTCCTTCTTCATCATCCTGGGGGTCTGCAGGGTTGTTTCTCTCACATGGTCTCACTCCTTTCTCCAGCTGCTATTTCTGTGCCCCCTGCAACTTTTTTCCTCTTCTTAAATATGTTATCACAGAGGCGCTACCACTGTTGCTGATGGGCTCAGCCTTGGCCGGCGGTGGGTCCATCTTAGAGCCGGCTGGTATTGGCTCTATGGGACATAGGGGAAGCTTCCAGTAGCTTCTCACAGAAGCCACCCCTGTAAACCCCCCTGCCCCACTACCAAGACCTTGCCACGCAAAACCAATACAATCAAGTATATTGGAAGGTCCTTACTATATGCCTAAAGTGAAATGGGACAAATCTTGTCCGAAGTGGGTGTCACTTTTTTGTATGCCAAGCACACAGCCCAGATTCAACTGAATTATCACAGATTAGTAAATTTGCATGATTAGCTGAACTGTGTTTGCTGTCTCTGTGGTTGTCCCTAGCCTGCAGAAAGTGAAAGAAAATATCACAAAGCTTAAACTGAAATGAGAAATTGACTGACTAATAGACTATAATATCAAGATTTACCTAGTTACCTATAAAAGAGAACTGTTCCTTAGGCATCCCCTCCTATGTCCCCAACTAAAAAGTAACAAAGCATTTATTCCCAGAAAAAAAGATTGCTGAGAATATCATGGGTATGGCACTTTATAATCACTCTTTGTATGTTTTGGTCTATGTTTTTATTTTCTGAACTATTTCATAAAGATAATTGATAAACTAATTTATACCATTGTAAAAGATTTAAAAGTCTGTCTGTGTAAGACAATAGGGGCACTGAAAGGAATTTAAGCAAAGTCTTTTTATTAATAGCATACTCAGTTACCATATCTCAGCTGACATATATTTACTTCCACCGTGGTCTCTTTATTTTTAGTCCAAGGCTTTAGTTTCTTAAGCCAGACCTTGCAGCACTGAACGAAACAACTCAATAAAACCAATTTGGATACAATACTCAGAACTGGTACTTACTGCAATATCCAGTGTTGGTGACAGGCTGTCTGGAGCCCTGCCAATGCTGATTTAGCAGTATATGCCAGCTCAGTGAGTCAGAAACAGTTTTTACATGTGCCAGCTCAATTGTGCAAGGTTGCTCAGAAATCCCTTTCAATTTTCAGGCAGAATAATTGCTGTATTTCCAATCTACTTTCCTTAGGAGAAAGGAACAAAGGAAAGAAGAAGCATCAATAGAATGGCTTTTACTATCAAATTTGTAGCCTGCTCTGGAAGGTCACTGCTTTGAAAATATTTCACTGTAAGTGAATATTTAGGTCATGTGACAGTGGGTGCAGCTTTCTGTCATTCAAGTATGCAAGCAAAAATAGTAATGGAAAAGAATAAGTGCTATTAAACAGTAGGAATAAAGGTTAAAAAAGTCACTTGTTTAGGAAAAAAATAGTTTAGCAAAGACTTAGGAATGTACATGTATAGTTCTGTGTAAATTTAGCCCACATATCATATCTGAGAGCAAAAAAGAAACACGGAACACAGGTATGGCATGATCTTTTTAAATATGTCCTTAATGAAATGATCTGGTAACAGTAAGGTTGTTGGGATAATACTATCCCCTGAGTATAGAATGAGTTTGTAGAAAATGCCAGTTTCAGTCCAATTCCTGTAGAGTTCCTCTGTTCAGCTCACTATGAAATGTGAAAACAGCATTTTTAAGAACCAAGCCAAAATAGCTATTCATCATTTGCCTTGGACAGCATCATTACTGACTGGTTGCATAAAAAGCAAATTGTAATTTAGTCTTTATGGAAACCAGAACCCAACTGGAATAGGCTTATATTGCTTGATTTAAAAAATAATAATAAGACTGGATAAGAGGATAAAATGTATATTATAATAGTCACTGAAATCAATAACCATCACTTACTGAGTACCTGTGACAAGACTGGTATAGTGTAAAACAAAGAAAAGTTGCCATCTACTCAAATTTCCATATAAGGAAATTACAATCTCAGTAAGAGAAACAACATTGTTTGAACACCCAAAACCCATGTTCCCTACCCCAAAATCTAGTTACAAGAGCTGAAATAGGTGATTGGGAAAAGAAATTCTCCATTCCTAGGTTTTGAATGAATAACAAGCATGCTCAGTAAGACTATTTTTTCCCAAGGGGTGAAGGACCTCCTTGTGCTCCCACCTGTCTTTCTCATGTGACAAATGACCATTAATCCCAATGGGTTTAAGAGTCAGATAACTTCCTGCTACTTTTAACCTCCGAAAATTCCCTCTCAGCATATTTGTACCAATCTCTCTTTCTTTTCTGCTTCCACCACTGACTCTAACAAAGCTGGCTGACTTCCCATCAGAATTCTCTCTTGATAAGTTTTCTATGCCTGTTTTCTCTTATTTCATGTCTCACTCTTACACAACATCAAGCAGGCCTCTGTAGCTAAGACCTAGCTTATGCCATTCTAATCACTTGAGACACTGAAGAACAGTTTCCTTTATTTGCTTCTAGACATTATTTACCTTCTACATTTCTCCAAAAGGAAATACTCAAGAGTTCTTAACAGCTGATGAGGTGCTTATAATAACCACTTAGATAATAAAAGTAACATGAAAAAAATAGATTTTTTTTAATACTGACCCCACTTCCTCCTTAAATATGGCTCACAACAAAAACTGAAATAAAAGGATGCAAAGGGAATTTTTTTTAAGTTTAGAATTATTTTATCAATGTTAATGGAAATGAGCCATTTTAACAAAATCAACAATTTAAATTATATTTCAGTATATTTTAATCTAAAGCAATGTCAGTGTAAATAGGCACTGTTAAACCAAGATTGGATGGGGTTTTGAGTGCTTCAGCTTCTGCTTTAAAACACCTGCATTGAAAGACACATGCAAAAACTCTAAGTCCAAAAAATGTTAAAAACTATAAAATCAAACATATCTTCAAGTAGAAAAACTGGATACAAAAGCTGAACTTGCGAGTGTCCATGTAATCTACAGGGTTGGTTGTTCATAAACCATGTTCTCACATTGCAAAATTTACCTCATGATAGACCTTAAACTTCTCTGAGAGAAATGTAGCCATCTGGGAAATGTAGCAGGTGTCATTGCAAAATATTGCATCACATAATTATATTACAAGTGTCACAGTGACATATTATGTGAGATTTGTGGTCTGGTGGTCTGTACAGATCATCTACTGAGCTGTGCAAATACATAATGGGGACAAAGGGTACTATGCCCCCTTTGCAGGATGGAAACCAAGTTCCTCTTGGCAAGGCAAAACCATTGTAACAAAAGAGATGAATAATTTAGACTTAATTTCTGGATTACATGTATCTTCACCCAGGGATATATGCATGGTCAAAGGCTATAGGGACCAGCAAACTTCAGCTTAATCAGGCATAACCTGACACCCAATATTAAAATAACTCGTGTGGTCTTCTTTGTTAATCAGAGTCTGTCATTTTTTCTACTACTGAACTAACTCTTATTACTGATGAAATGTCACAACACATTTCTGCACAGTTGCTGAGGAAAGTGAATGTGTTGGTCAAATGACTTTCAGTATAAAATATCTAACTTTCCGCAATAGCAGCTTTCAAATGACTGACATAATAGGGAAGGTTTGAACAGCACTAGTTAATCTGATGGTTGGCAAATGCAATACTGGGCACAGTGCGTTAATTATGTTGTCTACATGGGTGGCAGTTCCTTATGATATTTGTCTACATGTGTGCAATTTAAAAAAAAAAAGGAGAAAAATGAGAACATGGGATTTTGATAGTGATGGATCACTGAATTCCCAAGAAAGAATGTAGCTGGTATTCTCAAGAATTCCCAACATAAACATGCAACAATCATATAGCTATTCCCATGCCTTAATCTCTTCCTGCAGTAAAACTAGTGAAGAGTGGAATAAGTCCAGTAAATTAACTTGGAGGATATAAAACCACCATCCAGGAAATTTAATATTATTCCAAAAACTAGGGCGTGCAAGGTAAGGTGGCCATTAACCTGTAGAAGGAACAGATAGATATACACAGTATAAGTGAGTTAATGTGCAATGGTTGGAGTGTGGGAGACAGTCTGGTCTGGTCATTCTTTTTTCCCCACTCGTCTTAAACTGTTTCTAGCTGCAGTGCTGATTTTTGTTCTTTTGAGGAAAATAAGCTTGGGTATATTGGAAATCAGTCAGAGAGAGAGAAGCTTTTCCCCAATTATTATTAAAAGAGCTTGTTGAGAAGAACAAGAGTTGGAAGCTAGCCATGATGGGACAAATAAATTCACGTTTCAGAATCTGGTTGGGAAAGAGCACTGTGTTCAAGGGATGTGATAAGACTGTATATGTAAAGCTTTTGCTGTTTCTTCTTCATATATCTTCTTACCAAAAAACGTATCACACTTCGAAGACAAGAGCACTGAGTTTGTGTAAGTGAGATCAACTTCTTGTAATGGCCCTTTGGGGCAACTCTCAGTGTATATTTGGGGGTATATAAATTCAGGTATATCTTTTTTTATTCTCCTGTTTTTCTCATCATTATGCATTATACTTACATGACAATAATATCCAATAACCTCTCTACACAAAAGTTACTAGAAAAGAAGAAATATGTGTAATTTGTCTTATGTAGAATTGTTAGGGTTTGGATATAGAAATGCTCTCAAAACACTTTTACTTCAGTCTTGGTTCTGCCTCTGATTTGCTATAAAATGTTGAACAGAACGTTCTTCCCAGATTTTCCAGTAATAACATTTTGGTTCTGTCCTTTCTGATGTGTCTGTTTTGAGATGTTGAAGCATGTCCTCTGCCTTTTCCCCTACTACTCAGAAAGCAAAATCCTATTTCTACTGATTACACTAATATAGTATATTCCTACAGACCAGAAGGGAACAAGATCTGCTTAAGAGCTTTTGCAGTCAACAAAAGATCATAAGGCTTTCAGCTGTTTGTAGGCTTGCCTTGTTAGTTTGAGCAATAGTGAAAGTTCAGCACTGAATATCATCATTCAGTACTGGCAGCCATAAATTAGGCAGATTACTTACCACTTAAAAATATACAGCAGCCCTCAGAAGTTTCTCAAATATGCAGTAGAGTAGCTTCATGCTTTCACTTCAGCAGTCCATTGTTTCTACTTAATACTAGCCTTATGAAGCTTCACAAAAACCGTTCACCCCCATCATTCCACAATATTTTGTATGTAGTCCACAAGATACCTCCTAACTTGGTCTGCAGTGAATCCAGAGGAATAACCCAGATTCTCATCTACAAGTTGATGAATTATAGGATTATATGACAGGAGAAAAAACCTAAAGCCTAATGTTTTCAGATTGCTCGGATGTTGTGAGACAGGGCATCTCTGTTGCTAATTAGAGTCAGGTGAAGCAATTTGAGTAAGGTAAAGTAATTATATCTGAAAGTTCTTGGCTGGAAAAATATGCCATAGAGAGAGTCTATGAATGGTAAGATCGTACCTTTGGGCTGGTTTATGACAGTGGCAAATGAGCACTCATTTATCCATAGTGAAATCTGTTTACATGGATAGACTTACCTACATATAGGAAAGCAATAGAGTAATGCTCTTGACAAATCTAAAATTCAATCTGAAGCTATTGAAATGAATATGTTTGAAGAAATTATTGGAATGGTGAGAATGAACACTGAATACAAGGAATCTTCAAGTAGGGTGCCATCTTTATTATTTAAACAAAGAATATATAGGGTTGCATCATAATCAAGGCTTTATCTGTTCGACTGAAATGTGTGAACCTACATGGCCAAAAATGTATACATTTTTGCATTAAACTGATGAAAACTTTCCAAATTTACCCTCTATATTTTTCCTTTTACAGAAACATATCTGTCAAGCTCATGATTACTAAACGCAGTTCTGTCACATTAAAAAAATGTATCTGTGACAAAGATGAGATGACTGTGAACAAGGCCAGTGACACTGAGCTACAGCAGGACAGAATAAAGCAGAAGGTTTGATAATGAGAGATTACACTTTCCAGCTATTCTTGAGGACCAGAGGGAGGGAATTATTTGGTTTATGCTGGCAGCAATTTCCCTAAGCCATGTGAGATGGCATACCTCAAGCTGTTGCAAATGTAGGCAGAACAACCACAGGCCATGGCTCTTGGTTGGATCTAGATTCCCTGGGGTATAAAATATATTGAAAAGGCTCCTAAATAGGGGCTGATCACTTAATTTGACTGTTTGAATGGAAGTCCCACATATTCTTCAATCGCTAACACTTGTTCACAGCTCCCTTGAAGCTTAATAATCACTTCTGATTTTTTTTTTAAATTAGATTAGCTGCTCGTGGTTACAGTTTTACAACTGTAACATATCAAATGTGTTAAGCAGTACTTATGCACTGTCCCCTTTTCTAGGTTCTATAAAGCTGCAGTGAACAAAGTTTATTAAGCTCCTGCTGTGTTTAAGTTTCCTACGGGTCAGTTTTAATAAACTGTTTGTTTCTTCAGAAATGTACAGTGGCCACATTAATCCCCAGTCCTTGAAAACTTAAAACTTAAATCAAGCATTCCCAAAGAACATTTGAAAAGAGAAACATATTAGTATTCATTTGTAGATATTTAAATAGCCCATGATTTATCATTTTTCTGTAAGGAAATTGTGGTTAATTGCAATGGTTAAAGATTGTGTTGTACATTTTTCTGAAGCAGCAATACTTATAGCCTTTTGTCCTTTATAATGTCACTGCAAGAAAAAAATCATTCAAGGTTTTCAGTTTTAGCGAACCAGAAACACCTTTATCGAAACACAAAACCCACCTATTCTTATGCAAATTCTATGTCAGACATATAAATGACCCTTTTTGTCATTCCTCTGCAGGAGTTGACTGATTCATACTACTAGTCTAAAATATACATACAAATCACAGCACTAAGAAAAATTTCTTTTCATGTCAGATAATGTAAACTTTATTATAAAATACTTCACAATTACATATATTGTATTTCAATTTAAATCCAGTCAGGTGTTCTGTAAGGATAATATGCCTTAGACTGAAGCAAGGCACTTATAGTAAAAATGTACTGACTTTATCCACCTAATTATGTTTAGATAGGTAAGAATGTAAATGTGTCTCTGTGTGTCTGCTTGTGTGTGTATCGTATAGACCATTTGTAAATTGCCATAAAGATTAGTCACCTAATTAGTTGCTACTGTATATTATTTTTTAAAAGATCCAGATAGAGGATACATTGGCAAATGTTCAGACCATCTTTATGTTATTACATCTAATTGTAAACATCAACACATTTAATTATCATGCAAGCATGAACAATTATGTCATTACTTGGTAAACATACATGAAAGGTTATGCATCACTGCCATATATTATAAAATATTAGTAATATCATGAAAGACAACCATACCAAACTTCGTCCCCAGTCTTTGGTTTACTCATCATTTGAGAAAGTCACAATAATGAGATTACTAACACAGAAGATTGTTCTTCTGATGAGGAATATGTATCTATTCCATCTGAAACATCATCTTTCTTTTAGTATCTTGTTGAAGTTGTTTATACAAGTTTATACATCCTTGACAATATTTAGTCACATACATGCCACCACAGAAAACAGAAGCAAACATCCATTTTCCTTCTGAAGAGGCCTTATGAAAACTAACTTACACATCTTTAAAGATATGGGGGAGAAAATAATCTAGGATCACAGAAGCTGCATTGTGCTTTTTAATTTGTTTGAAAGCAGATAAGGAGTAGGCTAACAAAAAGGTAGTAAATTTATGTTATCATTTTTACACATGCTCCTACACATAAAAGACACTAATTTTAGAAAATGTCTAGACTTAAGGTTGTCTAACATTTTACCATTTTAATATTCAATTTTGACTTGCATTTAAATTTGCTAAATTTTCAAACTCTGGACTGAAATTCTCATGTCTGCTGTTGGATGCTGAATATTTTTCAAAGATTTGCTAATACTATAAAAGCCTTTCATAAGGAATTCTTAGTCCATGCATGCTTTGGAGCAGAAACCTCAATTTTGTCCAGCCAAATACAGCCAAGTTACAAACTTTTAGATATTACAGTTCATACTGTACTAAGGAATATCACATACTAGATCTTAGTAAGAAGCTTTTAGAATTGAGCAATATATTATTTCCTGAACACTAGGCATGCTTAACTCAATAGTGCATGACAGTATGTGCACTAGGCATCCTTCAACTCTACCCAGCAGCTGACGGGCCCATGCA
Organism: Buteo buteo; assembly: GCF_964188355.1. Taxonomy (NCBI): domain Eukaryota; kingdom Metazoa; phylum Chordata; class Aves; order Accipitriformes; family Accipitridae; genus Buteo; species Buteo buteo. The sequence goes on along the minus strand of NC_134176.1, from coordinate 31,215,706 downwards.
GTCCAACGTACTCCAAGTCGAAGAGACTATGTCAAGTCCAAAAGGGTTTTAGGCATGTCAGCATCAAACTGCATCCATTCTAATAAACCTGCTAAGGCCACAGGCTCATTAGCCACAGGGCAGCAATCTGCCAACATAACTCTACTGTTTCCTGCTTAATTGCTCCAGAATTATTCTGCTGTGAGAAAAATACCTGTGAAGCATGCTCGGAAAATGGCTGTAACATCAGATTCAAGACAGTAGCCTACTATTTACTAGCTATTTTTCCAGATATACTACTAAAGTTCTGTGCTGGTGACTATATACAAGATGCAACATTGTTACTATGCAGCTAATTTTTGCTGTTTGTTTGCTGGCAAAAAAATCAGAATTTGTACTTATTGTAGTGCAAGAATGTTAATTTTCTAAGTTAGAAACTCAAAACTTAGGAAACCCAAGAATTAAGGTTGATTCAGCAATGTTAATTCAGCCTTCACACATATGTATTAGGCTGTAGTCCTTATTTATCTGTTCTTGCAATAATTTTTTCACATTTTGCCTAATTGAATAGACTACACTATGTTCTGGATGCATATCAAGGATAAACTGTGAGGGAAAATAATGACCAAAAGAAAACTGATTAATCCATCATGTAACTAGGAAAGTCTGTAGGAGCAGACTATGTCTTGAAATGATAGGTAAAGGATAAGGGATTTGAATTGTGACAGTGAGAACTGAATCTACCACAAAGTTCTAATGTGATGGTAATCGAGACACTTAAACCAAAATTTTCACATATGGCTGCTAATGGCTGCTAAAAATGGCCACATTTTCTGGGTACCTATTTGAGTCATCCTTGGCAGATACATAGAAGTGCCAAGTGATCACAGCTGTGACTGAAATGAGTTGGATCTATGCTTGTTATTTAAAATGCTCTGAAAAATCAGGCCCAAACTCTTTCAAATTAGCAAAATATTAGTGAAAACTTGATCATTTTAATTTCTTTCAAAACTTTAATTTCTTGTACAGACTTCCTTAATACTGGCAGAATTATTTTACAAGTTCTTGAGTTTTTAATAATCTCATGGTTTTAATACAGAATTTTTTGTTGTTTTGATGTACCTTAAATAGGTAGACTTAAATGCCCAGACTCAAATGACCTATATTCCACCAAAGTATCTATGCCTACTGTCAAATTCAGAAATGACATTAATGCTTGCAATACTGTTTCCACTTGCAATAAGCCAAGTTAGCCTCTGAATGAATTTAGCGCTGTAATGTTAGACTGACTGTAAACCGTAGCTGGTTAAATGAAGTTTCAGATGGGCATAGAGATGCTATTTCCATTGCATTATCGAGGAAGTTCACTTCCTTGCTTGTTTTCACTGTTCCTACACCCACTGGAAATGTGGAGTGTCTTCATCATTTTCAGAAACTTACAGACAGCATCATGCAAGGACATATGTTGAAGACTGAGATAATCAAGCATACATCAAAGATTTCAGTTTCTGACCTCTGGGCTACTTCCAAGCTAGCTTTCATCTGATATGTGTTTTTATTTTTTTTAATTAATTAAATTAACTGACAGTTTATTTCCTGGTGGTAACAAGATCATATTTATAAACAGGATATATCCTGTATATCCTACTTTGCAACAACAGAGTTTTAGTAGGAAAACTTGGCTATTTCTAGCTAGTGGAAGCAATTAGCCTGGGATGATCATAGAATCACAAAATGGTTGAGGTTGGAAGGTCATTAGTCCCACTCCTTGCTCAGGCAGGGTGAGCTAGAGCAGGTTGCTCAGAACCATGCCAAGTCAGGTGTTTATTATCTAGCACAGACAGAGACTCCACAACCTCACTATACTAACACACCTGTATTCAAATTAGCTTATATTTATTTCTACATTTTATTTCCTTCTTGAATTGCCTAAAAGTCCTCCCTGCTAAATGGTTATACCATTATAATACAACATGAATAGTCATCAGTTTTCATCAACTTCCAATCTACTTCTAGGACAACTACTTTCTTAAACTGAATGCAAATTAAATACAGTACCCTTCAAATCTGATAATCCTATCAAATAATAGAAGCGGATCAAAAACTTAAAGAATGAAAGTCACAATGATTTTGACTGAATTCAGTCCCTGTTTTTACACCTTTTCATCCACTGTACATATTTAAACTGTATAGTCTGCATTTCTACTCAGGCGCTAAGCCTGTAAAGATGTAATGCATGCTTAAACTTAATGGATTTTATCTCCATTGAATTCCAAAGCATTAAAGTGTGCCATGTTGTAGAGTTTCCATGTTTCACATGGTTGTTCTGCCATTGTAGAATAGCTGGTGTTTGTGGTCTGAGAATCAACGTTTTCTGCAGTTTTGATGAGTATCATTTGTTCTTCCTGAAAACCAAGCTTTTGAGCACTTGTAATGTATGACCACTTATAAATTGATAGTATTCTTGTTAGTGTGATGGGTTGCCAGTTGCTTTCTTTTTGAAGTCTAATATATTTTCCAAGTTATGGTTGGGGAAACTGTTTGGCATTCATCTTCCATTATTGCTCTAAGCAGGTTTCCTGAAGGATAATTCTTTTGTTACTGCTTACTATCTTTTGTCAAGAACATATTGAAATTTGGTAATAAACTGTATGTTCTTCTTCCTATAAATCTGAGAGTTATTGATTCTGATTAAATACTGTGAAAGGTATTGCAATAGTTCAGCAGAGGATTGGGGAGAATGAAGAGGTAGCAAAGTCTGTTTGTAACTAACACAGGTAATCTCCCTGCATACAAAATTTATCATTGCCTTTATAGTTATATGTGTAGACTGTTCAGTCAGTAAGAGGTAGTACAGGACAGGGGGTATGCGTGTGTGAGATGTAGGGGTCTGGTGAGGTGTGAAATTTATAATGAAGGAAGGTAAGTTTTCAATCAAAGGAAAAGCCTTGACCTTGGAAGGGAATGTAGGAAAGGAACGAGAGAAGAGTAGTACCCTGAGCCTCAAAGTGTCAGGTGATGGTAGTTTAAGTGGTGAAGTGTTGGTCCTGAGTGCAAAATGATCAAACAGGAGGAAGAGGAAATTGTAACATGAAATGGGGCAGTATTTCTGAAGAGAGAGCTTAAGCTCTCTTAGAGATCTTAAGTTAGTGACTGGAAAATTATGGAAGATTCTGAGCTAAGAATGGTTGAATTGCATTGTCGAAATTGAGTGCAGAAAAAGTAAAATAAATCATGTATAGAATTGGCGGTGTGCATGTTGACATAAGAGGGCAAGACTTGAGCTAGATTTGAATGAATGAAATTGAGAGTGGAGACAGGGAAGAGGTGACACAGTGATCAAAATTTATCGCAACCTGTCCTTACTACAAAGTGTCACAGTTTTCTATTTTAACACTGAAAGTGAGATGAAGAGTGTGTCCCCCTCTTTTTTTTTTTTCTAAATTCCTGGCTAGCTTCCCTTTCCCTGTGCCAGAACGTTTCCCTGAGAACCCCTGAACACAACACCCCAGTTTTTCACTTTAAAAATATGATCAGTCTGCAAGGAGATAGAAAGAATCTGCAGATTGCTACTGACTTACCAGTTATTTTGGCATCATTTTCCACATGACCTATCTTGGGAGATATTTTAACTCACATTGTGAGTGATGCTTCCAAATGGAAACCTCGATCTTTAATGGTTGATTTTGCAGCACCAGCCAGTCTCATAATCTTGATCTGAGTAACATCTTGGTCGGATGCTTTTCATATTTGCTATCTTTGCTTTCAGCTACACCAGTGTAAATATACTAGTATTCAGTTAAGTGTCTCAGTCTAATGAAGTACAATTTATTCTGAATTTTGGTCTATCATCTCATGAGGGACAGTAGACATTCAAAATACACACTGACTTTCTAGAATGTGGTAAGTCTTTTGGTAATCATCCACCTTCATTAGCTAAATGAATGTTTAGTATGCCTAGCTGACAATTACTGATTTGCAGGCAAAGTAATTCCAAATATCTGTCATCACAGCTAGAAATCTAGAATCTCACCAAAGTCTCTGGTTGTAAATGTAGATTTGATGTTTTAAGGATAGAAGAGGTTGGTTAGAAAGGGAAATAAAACCATTGATCTTTGACAGAAAATATAAAATAGATTCTGACTTCCTCATCCCTACTTATCTGGGAATGACTTGGGAATTCCCTTTCAGCATAGGTCCAGTGGGGAGGAAACAACACAATATGCATTCTCTTGGATCCTCCAACACTTGCCATCCTACTGGGCTGATGGTACTTCTCCCTCTTTTTGGCAACAGAGGAAAAGGAAAAGAACTTTCCTCATCCGTTTGTGTCAGAGAATATATTCCACTACCGTTTAAAATGCAGTTTTCCCCATAATGAGTAAGACATAGTATTTAGCTTCCTAAAACAGCCTCTGGATGGAAGTGCAATGTGTTCCAATACAGTTTGCTTTCACATGTGCAATTTGTTTGTGACTCATGAATCCCCATCAATATGCCTTCTGTAGAAGACGTTATAAATGCCATCAATCCTTTATTTGTATTTGAATCACATGTATAAGGCACTGTGATTTCATAAGATACCAAGCAGATTTTGAGAGGACAGCAGTCTTCATCTCCAGAACAACAACAAAAAAAATCATTTATGTGCAAGATTTTAGTGAAAAGTCAATGTGAAAGAGCAACAGAAATTCCTCACAAAGCCTCCCCCCACTTCAATCCCTCCCACTGCCTCTCCGTTGTCATCCTTCTTAAATATCACCTCTCCTTTCCATCAGGACTGGCACTCAAGGATACCAGATGGCAGCCTCAAGATTGTAGCACCCTTTAATGTCTGCCCTTTACTGTCTGGCAAAAGTGTTGACATTTCTGCCTTGAATGAGAACTGAAAACATTTAAAAATATATTCAACATGAACAGTCAGTGTCTAAGATGTTGTTTACACACTGCTAATGGGCTTTGACTTTAATAGAATGATCCTTAGGTCTGCAGAACCCACAGTCAGGTGTGAACTGGATATTTTCTTCTGTTATTTCCATTACATTAGAGAAACAACCAGCCTTGCTGCCCATAGACTTAAGAGCTGCGCATACTATTTCCATCAGCAAATATGAAAGCACTGTTGTGGGTTTTCTTGCAAGCATCAAGCTATGAGAGTACAATCTCCCAGAACAGCCCCCAGGAAGCTCTGCCTCCTCCTCTGGGAGGAGTTGTTACCTGGGTAGGATCAGGAACAAGGCAGGTTCGTAAGTTTAAGGGCCAAAAATAAGAAGTTCATGTGCTATTAAACACCTGAGTCTTGAGCAGTTTTTGGACTTTAATACTCACCATCACAGGTTTTTTGTCTTTAGTTGTGCACTGATTTTCAGGAGGTAAATTATATAAACGCCTCTTCATCACTGAAAATAAAATTAATTTAGTTGGTTGGCTGAACTGAGCGAAGAAATAATGGAGTGAATTGTTCATTTCTAGGAATAAGCTTCAGGGAAACCTCTGGAATTCTTTTTTTCTGAAGGACTCAAAATAGGCACCTGAATCCATGAGACTGGTATTTTCTGTAAAATATTAAACACTCTCAACATACAGTAGAACAGAGTTACAAACTGTTAGTATGTCATTGTATTGGGCATTGGCTGAATGCACCCCTGACACTTTTGAAGAAAGCACTGCAACTCCTGCAACTCATTTATAGCACAGTATTATTTCTGATGGACATAAAAAAACCCTGTTTGTCTCTTCTTCATCATAAGCTATTAGATAGCTCTTACTATAAAGTATCTGAGACAGCATTTCATGTTTTACACGTTTGCAGAGTTCTCTTTTTTGTTGTTAATTTGCCTTTAAATTACTCCCAGTTGTTAACAGGCAGAAATTTCCCATTAACAATATATATGGCCCTTTAATCCTCAAATATGTGGAACAATTCAAGACATATAGGTGACAAAATATCGGAATAATTTACCAACAAATCCCTCTGATTAATGTATACTGCTTAAAGATTTAGCACAGAAGGACTACACGTGTCTAGGAAATGAATACTACTTTCTGCTTGCAAACCCTGTATTTTGACAGGCCATATTGTCTTGAGATAGAACATCAGAAGAAGAATGAATAATTTAATCAGAAATAGATGAGACAAATAGTATAAGGGACAGTACATGGATTTCCTTCTTGAAAGCTGAAGTCTACCCATGCTTCACATGACTGGCCAACCATTCCACACTAAACAGTGAGCTGGTTGGAAGAGGGTTTCTTCATGTTAGTTTGTAAACCAAATAAATAAAACATTCAGATTGCTGGTAGATGCAGTGAGTTGTTCTGTGGATTTAAGGAGGCACATAGCTTTTAGTGCTCTTATTAAAACTCTGTAAGGTCATTTTAAAATTGAAACTACTACCTGGTTGATCTGAAATTTTTTAATCAATTTTTTATTCAAAAAAAACAATTAAAACAGTAGGGTTCATTTCCATAAAAATATTACATAGATTTACTTTTTGCATCCAAGCTTTTATCCAGAATAATATTCCATACAATTTGTTCATCTGAAAAAATTTAATACCCTTGTACTTCATTAGACATCTCCCTTCTTTTCCTCAGCAGCATGAAAAACTGTAGGACAGAGTTATTTTTAGATGGAGTGAGCAGAGCGAGAAAATCTGTGTCTTATTTAGGAAAAAAATACATATATTAAGAACTAAATATGAATGGTCTCTATTGATCAAAAGAGGTGGAATAAGCATGTGGGACACAAATGGCTTATGTCAAGGTGTGCTGTTCCTGCATTTCCTTATTGTTCTTTCATATTTCAAATGCTGTTTTATTTCATCTTCACATTAGAACCTGCTGAGTGATAGGGTTAGAGAAATCTAGTGTTTTAAAATTTGCATGTCTAATCTCTGTTTATTGGTATTTTGATGACATCTAGTGGTGACAAAGCTGTTAGCCAATTTTATGTCCTATGCTGATGTAGCAGGATCATTGCATTATGAAGAATGCTTGTAACAGTGCAAGCCTGGCATTTCGTAAGCTGCAGAAGAAAAGGCTCAGCAACAGTTCTCTCTTCTTTCACTGCCTAATCATAGGGAACAGTGAATTTCTGGTACTTTCAAATACAAAGGAACTGACATTCTTGTAGATTATTTTAAGATTTCAATTTTGATATTGTCAAGAGTGGTAGCAAAATAGAAGACTAGAACTAGGGTTAGATGATGCCATAGTGAAATCTTGATAGCCACCCTGTTCTTCAGTCACTACCTGCTGCCAACAAGGTAAAAATATTGTGTACAAATTGTAAGTGTTTTTATGCAATAAAGCAATACCTGGTGCTGATAGAAAGCCGCAGAAAACATACAGGTTTTAGATGTGTCTAAATGAAAGAGAATGAATCTCAGCTGCCCTGGCTGTGAATATCAAACCAGTTTTACATATGTTAGATCACTGCCTTTGTTAGAATTCACATCCATATCTGCAAAATCAGTCGCAGGCCCTGTGTATGCAATAAAGTAAAAAAAGAAATCAAGCTGTGAGAATTCTCTTTTTCTCTCCCTCAGAGAATTAGTGTTGAATAGAGATACTTTGGTTGAACAGCACTATTTTCTACAACACAAACATTTTATTTTTAATAAATATTTATGAGGAGTTGGCAGGGGAGGAAGAGGTTATATTTTGTTGATTAGAAAAAAACAGTGATTCAATAAATGACATTAAGCTACTGGCTTTGCTTTTGTTTCAGTACTATGAATATGTAGTAAGAGAGTGTGTGAGAGAGAGTGAGAGAGAGAGTGTGTGTGTGTCTGTTTGAAAGAGAAAGAGTGTGTGAGACAGGTGGCAGTGGGGTTGCTATAGCAATTACTTGTCACTAATGATAGGAGGGTAATTACTGCAGCAAATTCCCACATAGCTATTCAGCACACAAGTTAGACTATTTCCCATCCTAAAATTTTCTTTCTGTATTTGCAAGATTACCTTTTTCGCCAGATGGCTACAGGCTGCATTTCTCAAATTTACAATAGAGTAAAACCAGAAGTTCATTAATTATGGTGTCACTGGAATCAAAATTTAGTCACCTCATCAATTTTGAAAGAGGCACTGAAGTTCTGTCTTTTGGGGTCTACTTTTCTCGAGACACAATATAAAATTTTGTTTTTCAGAACAGTTTTTGTAAGTTCAGTGTCAAAAACATATTGAGGTCACCTTCAATGTTGCATTCAAGTAATTGAGATTAGTATGTGATTGAGTCTGACTCATCACTTAATTGCACAAGATGTAAATCAGGTTTTTCTGCAGTGAACTAATAAAATTAAACTATTAATAACTGCAAACAACTACAAATCAGGCCATGTTTGAAGGAAAATAGACTCAGACATTGAGAGAGTCATTGAGAGAGTTTCATTGCAACATATTCATTAGTATATTTTTCATTTCCTCTCTTTCGATTATTTGTAGCTTAACAGTGGTTTATCACCTCGTGCAAATCAAAAAAGAAATCTACATTACATTTCATCTTTAGGCTGGTTCATTCTGCAGTGTTTAAAACATTTCTAAAGGAATGCATATAGATGCAACTTCTTTGCTAATATATATAATGAAAATTTTTGTTTTGTGTAGAGCAATCATCACTAATAAAATGGTCTCGAAAGGTGTGTATCTCATTTCCACAAAAACATGGTGTTACCTTGGCTACAGTATTTCTTAATGATTCGCTTTTCCTTAATGATTCTCTTTATCCTTTTACCTGCCTTTTACTAATGAAAATATGGATTACAGACATTACCTTTTAATTAGCTGGTGGCAAATATGTGGAATTACAGGCTGCTTTAGAGAGTTCATTTTTTCCCCCAGCTGGCTGGACCGTGATGATTTGAGGGAATACACAATATTTTCTGTCTTTTCAAGAACATGAAGTAATGGATTTCATAACTACAAGCTGGAAAGATAGCACCTAGGCTTCCTAGGTGGATGAGATTTTCTATTGTGCCATAATTGACAAATGTTTGATGCACTCCAACTTAAGTGTATTTCTTTCTGAATCATTTGTCATAAAATATAAAACTGTGCATCTCTCTGGTTACTGGTATTAAAAAATCAGGCAAATCTGCTTACCTAGGCTTATTTCACTTTCCATCCTTCAGGCAATTTACTGATAAATTCATTTTTCCCACTTTTGTTTCTCCAACATTACCTTTAATTAATGTAAAAAAAAAGATACCTGTTATTTGGTGTATTAATATTGCTAAAAGAAACCCTTATAAAATGCAACTGTTTGGAGTTATTTTTTAGTACAATTGAGTTATTTCAATTCATAGATAAAAACAGGTTAATATACTGGAAGTTAAAATCCACTTGCCAGCTGATGACCTTGTGCAGTAATTAAAATAATACTTTCTAAGACAACATGAATAATTGTATGTTTAAATAAGGATTTTCACAATTTCCTTTCCTTTGTTTATGCCTCAGGTGAACATTTCATAAATGGGAAGGTTGATTTATAATCTGCTTCTGATGTGTGAATCAGTAAATCTTATGAATCAGTTTCTCCTCAAAGACAGAACTTGAATTCCCAAGGATTTCATGAAAAGCACTTCCCATTTTTCTCACTAAAAATATATAGCTTGATGCCAATTAAAATTCAGTGCACAGTGTATCCAGTAACCCTGATAATCAGTAAAAACATGTCAGAGAGCAAGATGGTTTCTCCAACTGAATGGAAATCTCAACAAGCAGTTAACCTACAATGGGAAGAAATTCATTACTGGGATAGCTTGATGCCTTACAGCACTTGAAAAGCTGATTAAAGAATTAATGAGGCAAAACTATATAAAATCCTGGCAAAAGCGGAAGGAAGGGTGATGACATATATTTCAGCTTGCACCAATACTTATTTTGGCTCAGAACAACAAAAAAATATATCGATCAGACTGCTACATGTTACTTTAGTGTACAAGAATGACAATTTCTTCCCCCAAACCCCACATCGTTTTTATTGTTTCAGCTCTTTGACTCTTGATGACTTGAGTTCAAGTCCCAAACAGACTTCTGATCAGCAGGGTAGCTGATTTCAGAATAAAGAGAGAGAGAAAATGTGTAAACTTGGTGAAGTGCTCCACAAGCTCCAGCTTGCAAACCTCACAGAGATTGCAGCCCATCCAGCTCGCAAACTCTCACCTAATACAACATGCTGTAAGTTGTGAAGAAATGTGTTTAAGTATAAATAGGCTGTACTGGCTTCAGGAAGTAAAACTGTTCCCTTAGTTTAGTCAACACATTGCTTGCTGGGGAAGCTGAGAGGACAATGTCCTGGGCTCACCAGTGATTTCCCCCTGTAAAATGAAAGTTAGCAATAATTGTGTGTATAATATTGTCTATTAGGTGGTGCATAAAGGCTTGCATTGTATGTACATACTGTAGTTGTATAGAAAACATTACAGAGTGAGCCTGCTTTTAGCTTGACGCCTCATACAGTGGTAATTAAGGAGAACAGTCTTTTGATTTGCTACTATTTGCAGTTCTGCAGGAAAAACTGAGTTTAGGCTATCTTGTGCTGTGCATTGTTGCCATGTTTAATCTTCTGATTCGCTAGGAACAATTACATGCGACACCTATGGGGAATTTAATTGCTTAGCTCCTGCCTCTACGGCAATTGTAATTATGGTGCAGTACTATTTGGAAAAAAAAAAGGAGACAGAGAAAAAAAAGTGCGGTGTTTTTTAGAACATAGCACTGAATAATACCAAGGTTAGATTTATACAACAGCATAGCTCCAAGAATTAGCTTCCAGAATTAACCCTGTATTTCTTTTGATGAGAGGCCAGACAAAATAAAGCATTGGTTATTGTAAATATCCTCATGTAAAGCCTTCCATTCAAGCCTATCAAGTGCATTTATCCTCCCAATATATGTGGGAGTTAGCACAGCTTCTTTTTTTTCCCCTCCTTCTCCAGCTGAGGAAACTAAGGCACAGAAATGTGCTGCCTGATTTGTCTTTATGAAAAATCCAAAGGAGAGCAAATTAGTATGTAAGAAATTTTTAATTTCTAGCATTTCCAAGCTCCTTTTACTTTTCACGTATGCAGCTTTGAAAGAAACATAATGGGCAAAAGACATGCATGCCTTTTTAAGCTGTAAGACCTTAAAAAAATCTGTAAAATGGAACATAATAAACAAATAAATTAATAAATGTTGCTGTGCACTATTCTGCTGATAAGTCCTGTTGAGCAGAATTGAAGATGTCATTGTCTGAATCATCCTGCACGATCTCAACCAAAGGAAGTTGTAGACAGGATTATCCTACTGCATTCTAAAGGAAATTTTAAAGAGAATCCAAAGATTCTTGTACTCCTTACAGAAAGGAAAGAATGATCACTGCTTTGTTTGCAGTAAGGCATTTTTATTTCTTTCATCATCTAGATGATTTTCAGAACTGATTTTGATGGCAATTCAGTTAGAAATTAAACTCTCGTCAGAAGTCTTCCAGTGGCTTCACAAGTTAACACTCTTTTAGAAGTGGGGCACAGATCAAAATCAGGACCAATACTCCACAGAATAGAGCCCATTCTGGCTGAAGAATTCAGGACATTTAATAATAATGCTGAGGTTTATTTGTCTCAAATAAACACTAATCATACAGAAGTGAAATTCACTCACAATTTTCCATAAGGTACCTGTTCACCTTCAACATCTGCTACAGTCCCCTTTAAATGATATACAACATGGCCAAACATGTGACCTATAGATAGCAAAAAGGCGACCCACTCCTTTGGTATAATTATACTGTACAACAAATATACATTTAAGATAACTGCTAGGTTTTCCTCTTTGCAGCCTATCAAACATAAGTTTAGTCATGCCAGAGAAGGTATAATGCTATAATTGCCTGTATGAATCTTGGTAGCATTTAGACAATGTGCTGCAAAAGTGCACTGTACATACCCCTGCAGATCTGCTGCTGTGATTAACCTGAGAAATTTTGTATGAGAAAGAAAGTAACTAAGAGAAATGTGTTTTCTTCAGATAATTATTAACTTCTTTTGACACTGACATCAACAGAACTGACAAGATCTCTTTGAAAGTCAAGATTACCTTTCTGGAAATTTTGCATTCTTTGTGATTAAAAGAAAAAATACCTACATTGACATTTTAAGCTTTTCCGAAGTTTCATATTAAAAAAGCAAAGGAGTTGATGGAAGATCCTTGGAAGGCCAAAGGGAACAAATTTCATAAAAGAATCATGATAATTTTTTCCACACAGTATATCCTTTTTTTTTTTCCCCCAGTTAGTAACTCTAACTACATAGAGTTATGACAATAGCTAGTCATTTCACTGAATTAGCAGTCCCATGTGTGAACTACCTATACCCACTCTCCCCACCTTTCGTTATGTTGTAAAAGACTTTTTCTGGACTGATACAAGACTGGTTAGGTTTTCTACTCAGAACATAATCTGTGTGTTCAAAGCCGATGTGATAATGTCTCTGAGAAGTCAGCACATGGGAACTGTCATTTGAAGACCGTTATTTTGCCACCATCTAGCCAAACAACATTGGAAAAGTCACTTGAAATCTTTGTTCTTTGAATTTCTCATTTGTAAAGTAAAGATACTATCAACCAATATTTGCAAATTGCTTTGTGCTTCTGTTATAAGTTTAAAGTAATTTTTGTCTTTACCTCAAGACCATGTTCTGACTTTGTTTCCTCCAAATTTACATATCTAACCCTCGACCAACCTCAAACTGCATCCCTTGTTTTATGATGTGAACAGTGCAGGCATAGTACAGAAGAGAAGAGACTCCAAACAGTGAATCTGAATGCACTTTTAAACATGCTTTTCCATTGCAGATATTTGCAAATGAAACCCTGTGATGCAACATTTAATTCCCACGAGAAGTGCTATTCTCATTATATCTTCTGTCTGTATACAAGCTTCTGCTGTGTTACTTGTATTGCCATTTTCAGCAGGGACTCAGAAGAGAGAAAGGATAGAAACTCAGACGGAATTACTAAACTGTAACACAAAGATAATGAACTCTAATGCAACAGGACAGCAAATTAAAAGACTGGGAAGTTGTTAGCCCATGTAAAAATAGGAAGAAAAAGAGCTTTATTCCATACTTTTGAAGCATTCTTCAAAGCTCAGAGAGCCTACTAAACGAAGCAGTCCAGTTAATCTGCCTAGAGCTCCTCAGTGCAGCTCTCTTTACAAAAGAAATCCAACCAGACATTTTTAAGAGCAATTATTTTTTTATGAAAAGGAAATAACTAAGACCTAGAAAGGCACATTAGGGGCTAGAAGACACACCAATCAGGAAATGGTTTAAGATCCCCATTCAGCTCAATTTGTTTTAAAGTATTTCAAATGCCCTGAATACAGCAAATTCTACAAATAGCCAAGTGGCTGGGAGACATAGTGCATATTGCCAAACAGATTTAAATGCAAAACCAAGACTCTTGTTTCCCAAAGCTGTGGAGGGTGAGTATAACACTGTCCAGTCTTAAGGCAAAGCTAGTCTTCACTGTTTTTATGTATTTCCCTACCAGAGTCCTAATGTTCCCCTTCTATGCAAATATACCTACGGAAGAACAAACCCATACAGAAATTTCGTAGTTCCAAAAATGGCATGGATTTGGCAAAATCGTGTCCTGATTCACAACATTATCAACCACAAACATTCAAGCATCATAAACCACTCCCTGTCCTTTGCTTTGGCATCAAAATTATAATAATTTAAAAATATGCATTTAATAATACATTTTAGAATTTTATTTACTTTTCATTTTTAAAACTCTTGTGAAAATCTAAATCATATGTTAATTTTTTTTTGAGAAACATGAAGTCCAGGAATTTGTGTTTTTATTAAAACAAATCCTTAGATTCCCCTCTATCCAAATAATTTTAGCAGCTGAAACATGCAGAAATGTACCATGTAACACAAGACCATGATAAAATCTGAAAGATTGCAATGTTGGATCCATGGGCTGCAGTTTAGTTTTATTGCTCCAGAAGTTTATGGGTACTGTCACGTGAAAGGGTACAAAAACCATTGTAATCTTGACCTTTTCAAGTAACTGGCATTCTGCAAATGTTCTGACACTTCTGATTTATGGGACTGGGTGAATTTTCTTTTTTTCTGGAAAAAATAAGCTATCTGAATCTCTTAGTCTGGATAGGAACCTGAGAATTGAAAGAAATGAAGACAATATTTCCAGATTTTTGTGGACAAAAGCACTACTACTCAGGAAATCAGATATTCAGCTGTGTCTGCAGGTTATAGAAAGCTACGACATAATCTGTCAGCAGAATGAGAGTGACTTGCAAAGTCCTTTGCAAAGCTTGCAAGACAGAATAATTCAGAATATTTCTAACAAGACTATTGATTGCAAAAGCACATTTTCTTTCTACTTACCCACATTTCTGATTTTAAAGGCCTGCACAATAATGGTGAAGTATATGGAGCTGAAAAAAAAAGTAAAAGCTGCATACAGAATCTCTGATATCTGATCAAAGACAAGCCATTTGAGAAATTTCGTAAGCAACCACAACTATTGAAGGCTAAATTAAAACCATCTACTGAGAGATGATATGTGAAATAATTTCTGTTAAATAAAAAGTAATAAATGGGCATTAAAACACAATATGAATCTAGTCAAATGGCAAAGACCAGCTTTGTTCCTAAGACACATGGAAAAAATTTCAGAGAATTTCACTGAAGAAGCACTGTGTCAGGCACACAGTGAAAGCAGTCAGTTTCCATGTTTCAGCATGAGTTGCACCACACAATACAAAGAAAAGCAGAAGTGTATTAATAAGCATGTAGCTAGAAGACAAAGCTGTTGTCATGCAGAAAAAGACTCTTTCTTGGATATCATAAAATGTACAAGATAAAACTTTTTTTCAGATGACATATTTGTGATTTTGCAAACAAATTAACATTAAAGAAGGATTAGGAATGATGATGACCTGGTGGAAAAAAGTATGAATTATGCCTTTTTTGTGTAGGTGCATGTTGTAAATTCACAGTGGCATATTTCTAGAATACTAGCCACCCTTCAAACTGTGAGACAAAAGTTTCCAAACGCAAACCCCAAAGGTAGGTTCTCACTTTCTGAAGAAAAAGGTGAAAAAAACCCATTAACTAACTTAATGACATCCAAAAGTTATGATATATCATAGGTATAATACCGAAATCCCTGTGAAACACCTGTATTACATGTAAGATCTCATAACCATTCAGGACTAAGTAAAAGCTGACCATTATTGAATTCTCCATCATGTGACTGGAATATCAGTGTTTACCACAATAAAGCAAAACTATTTAAGAAGTGTTACAGAATAAGAGCTTTAAGTAGGTGAACACAATTCCTCTCAACAGAAGCACTGCTATTAAAGATAAGAGAATAAACCTTCCACCCCAATAGGTAGAACACCGTCGCAAGCCACTGGTGTGAAAACAGAACTATGGCAAAAATGATGATCGCATGTAGAAGAAATGTTGTGTCTTCAAACTTTCAAACTAATGGTTAAGTGATTTGTTCCATGGTCATGATAGCTATTCTTGCATATCAGTCGTGTCACACTCATTCCTGAGGATCAGTCCTTCAAAAAGCACCAAGGCTAAAAAAACTAAGGCTAATACAGCTTTCCAGTTCTTTCGGGATACTCAAAATACTACTGCCTATGTTCCTTCACTGACACCTAATCACTAATAGTGAAAGTCACTGAACACACAGCAAACAAACGCTATGATAGAAGCCTAGCTGAATGAATTGTTTGGATAATAAAGCCCTGGGACTCAATATTTAAATCCCATGAACAAACGTCCAATGAGACACAGAATCACTTCGGCTAAAAATTTGTCTGTCTCCCAGAGCGTGCTATGAAGTGATTTTATTGGGCATTCATTGCTATTTTTATTTAGCATTATGTTTTGTTTTCACTTGCATGAAATGGCAAGCAAAATGAAGTCTCAACTTCAATGTTCAATTAGTTTTATTTAAGCATTAAAATAATTGACTGTTTCATGGAATCTAGCTTCATTCGAGCCAGATTTTGTATCCTTCTTGTCATTATCTTTTCCTATCCTTCAAAGAATGTTTCCAGAAAAATGTTTATAAAAACCTCTTTTTGTTCTGCTAACCCTGCAAACTAAACATGTTCCATTTATTTTTAAATTAAGTGAAAATTAGCCAGGTGTGATAGATAAGCTTTCTATACACAGGTCTAAATATTGACGAAAGGAGATGTGTCACTGGAAAAATCATCAGTCTAGCAATTATCACGTTAGCATGTTAAGTGGAAAAAGATGTGAAACTTCCAAATGTGTCAATACAGATTATTTCATTTCCACCAGCTACCAGCTATACTGTGAACATCAGTGCCTTAATGTATACTCAGCAGCAGGTTGGCTTTTGCAAGCAAATACCTTAACGTGACATCCAGAATTGTCAAATCTGTGGTGAAATCATGTATGTTTCCTCCAGAAATGGGCTGCCAAGCAAATATTAGACATTTCTAGAAGGTCAGACAGTACAGGGATAAAGCCAGAGGACAGGGACAGGAACAAAGAGCCAGAAAGGGCGGTCCCTCACAGACGTGGCAGTGACTTTCAGGTCCAAAGCGGGGTGGACAGGGAACAGAGGAGAAGGAGCTGGTCACCATTTCCCCAGAGAGGAAGTAGCAGCAGAGAACAAAACATGCTAAAACTATTTTTAATAGTAGGTCCAGAAACCAGCTGTGATTTTAACAGCTGGTTCTGCCAGACTAAATCCAACCTCCTTCAGTACAGTCCTGATCCTTTTACAGTTCCCTGCCCAAAACTTAAATGGGATTGGTAGCCAAAAAAGAAAGCCTTTTTCTCACTTTCTTCCAACCTCTACTCATTTCAGATCCCTACATGTTAATAATTTCTCGGATAAGGCATGTGTTTGCCATTTTCATAATCTAGTCAATGTCACAGTACTTGCAAGTCAGTTTAACCTTTTCTATTGCTGCTGTCCATTAAAGATTTTTTCACAAAGTTAAATTAAGGTACCTTCATTAATAAGTAACAGACAACTGTGTGGATTGTCCGGCTCATAGTTCACAAACGAGTTTCACCATGTCTAGTGCACACAGGCCACTCATGGGGGGTTATAAAAGCGACCCAGCCTTGGATTGCCTTGAGGCCCTGTCTCTCTGCAGAGACGACTCAGTGGGAGCTGTGTAGACAGCTTAGTGCCGGGTTGTCTGATAAACCCTAAACTGAACAGAGCAGTGGCTGTACCATTCAAAGAACCAAAACCTGAACTGAGCCTTGAAATCCCCTAACAAATAGTATGCCCTGAGTCTCAATCCAACCACTATTCAGTTGCCTGAGGAAGCAAGGTAAAAAAAAAACCAAAACCTGGAGGGTTTCAGCTTCAGCTTCAACTGACAACCTTGTGTATTCAATCACAGACCAACAAAGGAAAGATAAGGGGAAACTCCACTCAGATATACATAATCCATTTAGGCATATATCATAATCCACTCAGACACAGTCATACACACCATTCCACAAGTCAGGGGATAAAAACTCCAAGATTCAGGTTGGAAATGGGGGAGTCACTTCTCCAAGTATACAGTTGGCTTGTGAAGGAAACCCTTCCCCGCCTTGATCAGGACACCAATTGAGGTAACTTCCCTGGGATTGAAAGCCCTTGCCTGGAGGCGTAAGTGAATATTGTTTATGCTTTAAGTTTGTAAACACGTGTGTGCTTGAGTTTGTCTGTGAATCGCTTGTGGTTGTAATAATGTACTATTCTTGCCTTAAAAAATTGCAAAAGTGCATTCCTCCATTGTATCTGTAAAACCTGCAATAGTGGCGTGTTAAGTCTGTAAGTGAAGTTCAAATAAATCATTTGCTTGAACCTTGCAGTTAAGTCTGTGAGTGAAGTTCAAGTCGTTTGCTTGAACCTTGCAGTTAAGTCTGTGAGTGGAGTTCAGTTCGTTTGCTTGAACCTTGCTGTTAAGTCCTTTTCCGTCACATTAACAACATGAGGAAGACAGAATAATAATCCATGTAGTTGAACAGGGTGCATTTGAAACATATATTTTTCTTTACAATGCAAATAATTTAATTCATTCAAAGAGCCCTTAGTGGACTAGTGCCTACACTAGGTTTGGAGTTGAAACTCTTTCTCTGGTGAATAATAGCACTGGCAATTTTGTGACAGCTTATGAGAGCCAGAATCACAGGATAATAGCTCTCAGGATATGTTATTTTGGAGAGGGAACTTACAGACAGTTCTCACCCCAGTGTCACCTAACAGCATGAGATAAATACCCTTGAGACCAATTAAACTTTCTTTCAAGATCTCATATAATCTATGGCTTTTTAATATGATTTAAAAGAAAAAAGACATTACTTTTAAAAAGCCAGTGGCACATGATGTATGCTCAAAACATGAGACATTTTTGGTAATGAGTAATCCTATATGTATCAATATAAGGTTAGCAGCATGGGCAGTGCCTCAAACAAAGCCTGGGGGCATCGATGGAGAGAAACCCAACAAGTTCAGTGACTTTGGATCAGACCATTACTGAATGACTCCAGGCCACATTGTGCAATTTGTATGGGTAGTTTTGTTAAGAGCTACAGTACACGACTACTGTATTCTGGCTAAATTATGACCCACCTTTGTAGACTCCTCTAGGAGGCCCTGTAGAAGGCATGTGGGCAAGAGAGAATTTATGATGCAGCTTGATCACAGAAATCCCGTTACTGAGGTGTTGAACTTGTTTGTAACAGCATACGCTGTACCATGGCCTAATAGACCTTTTTAGGTGAAGATGAATAAAATCTTCTTAACTTTATTTGCACCGATTTTTCCTTAAAAGCATCGTTATTCGATAGTTTAAGCTTCTTTGGCCTCAGAAGTGCATTATGCAGGCTGCTGGTGGGATAGCGCAAACATTATTCAAAGCTTGAAACTACTTTTCCACAGAAACAAATCTGCATATGCTAATTTTTAATAAGTACTGGCAGGTTATTAAGATGTGTTACCTCCTCATCTACTTCCTTTGAGAATTTTACTATTCTTTGAATTCTAGCAAGAACTCCCAAATACATAAAACAGTGACAAAAAGATGACATTCATATAAATAGCACAATTTTTATGTAGAATGCCTCTATGAACAAGTAGGTTTTTCCTATTTTTCGTTGCAAATAGTTTGCAGGGTATTAAATTTAAGATATTGCAATCATCCCATTCACCTCTTTTTCAATGTTCTCAGGAGTCCAGGGCTTGCAATCTCCCAAAACATATAAGAATTTCAAGACAAAATTTCAAAAGCTAACGAGAAAGATATTTTAAGATTTCCTTTATGTCTTTTTTTACTCTGCCTTGGTGCTCAGCATCATGCAAGATTTGGCCCCAAGTCATGGAGATTTTAGGCAATAGTTTCCCCATGCTTAAATTTTAAAAGTAGTTGCCATAGCAACTGCCAGACACAGCATATGGTGTGTCTGTTACCTCCAAGATAACAGAGCAATTTCTAAAGAATTTTCTTTACAATATGTTACGAACCTTTGTACTTTTTACATTTTTTCAGAGTGCAGTATAAGGTACTGTTGTTCCCTGACATTCTCTTCAAGTTGAATGCTCATTTTGTAACTCTCTCTTTCATATTAGGCAAATATTTCCCTCTCTTCCTTGTCTTTTTATTCTCCCAATATTCAGCAAAATGTGAAAGAATGAAGTGGGGAAAAGGAAACATCTATTAAGTTTTATCTAAAGATTTTACTTAGTTTTGCTACAATGTTACCTTCACAGTGACAATCAAAAGACAAAAACAAAGAAAAAGAATACAGAAAAAGACAGAAACCTTATTAAAACTTCTTTAATATATAGGTGCTGGGCAGTCAGTCATTTTGCAGAACTATATGCAGCCTTTGACTCCCACACTCGCCCAGCTTCTCATCTCCAATGAAGAATTAATATCTGTGCAAAGTGGCTTCAAACAAGAGGAACTCAGAAACATGCCTGTCACCTCTTGTTTGCTAGGTAATACACTCCCCTCAAAGACCAATGTTGCAGACCCTCTTCCAAATGGCTTGGCTCTACCGTGTGTAGCTCCTGAAGAGAAATCCCCTAGGACAGCCTGCGAGTGGGATGACCCTGTCTTCCTTCCTCCACGCACCCGAGAAGATCCCACTGTCCAGCAGAGCTCCCAACAGTTAAGCATCTCAATGCTTGCCTTGCTTCATAGAATCACATGCAGATTCAGAAAATACGGGAAATAGGCCTTTATTCCTCCTTGCGCCCCTTTGTGGTTATATAAGCTGAGACAGGATGAAAAGAATAGTTACCAGGATATGTAATAATGTTCTGCTCTGTAATTCTCCGTCCCTTGAGTCCTTCATTCTGACAACTTTCTGCAGTTAAGGAGCCTTCTGCATATATCTTCTAAAAAATTAAAAAATAAAACTCCACCAAAACAGGAAGTATGAGTGCACATTTAATTCTCCCCCTGAGGAGAAGCTAAGAAAGAGAATGAGCCACTCATTATACACTTAGCTTAATGCACAACTACGAGGTGCTGACACTACCCTGATGAAGATAGAAGATGGTGTAAGAACAGAATAAAATATTTTAAAGGGGACTTCACATATTTGGGGTTATTTTCCTTTATTTACTCTTCATTTACCATGGTTAGCTCTCAGGGAAGGGGTAATCATTCTGTAATTGGAATTGTATGTGATTACCTTCAAGAAATACTTGGCCCAATGTTTTGCAAGTAAATGCTTATATTTCATTAACAAGTTGCATGGTTTATTGCAGCAATTTATAGTGTAAATATATTTTTCGAAATCCTCTTTTGCTGCCTGGGCAAGGGGAGAAAGACACCAAAGAGCATAGCAGCAGGCACTATTTCTGGGCAAGTGTAACTTTCAGTAAAGGCCGCATGACTGTGCTGTGGGAAAAACAGGAGAAATTTTTGCTGCTAAAAAGAGACTAGTGACAGCATTTTTTTCCTAGTAATAGCAGCTGAAGTTAACTAACCATAGTTACAGGAAAAGCAATGGTAGTAACTTCAGGTCTTAGCTGCTAAATGGCATGTAACAGAAAGATAATGAGGATCATGTGTGAGTTTCACTTCATTTTAGTCATGCATTATCAATTTATTAGCCTGGACCATTTAGGAGAGGAAAATTACTTATGGTGTCCTGACTGATTGAAGGATACTGAGAAAATATGATAAATATGTTTAATTAAAAATACATGTTATTTATTGTATATAATGTAAAAGTTGTGATGAAATGAAAATTCTATAATGTAGGAAGATAGAGTTGTCATACACCATGCCTCACTTTTATTTATGCTGTAGATAATATCATAGGTAGATCATGTGTTAAGGCGTTAAGGTCATTTCAATACCTGTGAATGTAATGTTTCTCTTAAATTGTAATTTCATAGGTTCTTATGGCTTAGTTTTTCTTGCCGGCTCATGGATGGCATTATCTTTTGCATCAGACATACGCTTGACATTAGGGTCTCCGCAAGTCCCTAAAGGAACAGTTGATCTCTCTCCCACTTAGTCACTTCATTTTACTGAAACAACCTCTTTCCACTTAATTCTGAATTTTTCTAGTTCTGCTCTTAGCAATCAACCACAATCTCCACAGACACTGGCTGTCTGTACTAGCCAGCCACCAGGCCACATGGTGTACAAGAAGGGGCTGAAAGAAGTGGGTTTGTTCAGTCTTAAGAAGAATAAGCAAAGGGCAGTTCTTATTGACCTTATTGCTGTCTTCAACTACCTACTAGGAGAGCATGGAAGAACTGAGAACCCCTCCTTCTACAGTGCACAATGATAGGATGAGAGGTGGTGGACACAAATTGCAACATGGGAAATTCCAATTAGATGTTAGGAAAAATATTTTCACCGTAGTCAAATAGTGGAACAAGTTTCCCAGAGAAGTTGTGGCATCACCACCACTCAAAACTGAATCAGGCAAGGTACTGAGTAACCTATTTAAGTTGGTTTTGCTTTGAGTGGGGCCAGATGACCTCAAAAGGTCTCTTCCAACCTAAATTATGTGGTGATTCTGTGATTCTATTCAACACCAGTTCAGGAGAGCTCAGCAGGCAGTGTTTGTCATTGAAGAAACTACTCTAATTGAAAATCTGAGTTTGCCTGAAAGAATAGGTCCCTCTTATAAGTGAAAGGGTGTGATTTATCCAAAAGTAGCTTGTGCCACAGAGGGGGAGGTTGGTATTGTTCTCTTTTGGATGTATTTTTTCTATATTGGCACAGAGCATGTAGAATTTAAGAGTTATTCCTG
Source organism: Buteo buteo (assembly GCF_964188355.1). Lineage (NCBI taxonomy): Eukaryota > Metazoa > Chordata > Aves > Accipitriformes > Accipitridae > Buteo > Buteo buteo. The sequence continues at coordinate 31,193,429 of NC_134176.1, read as the reverse complement.
ATGAAAATATAAATAGCACAGAATCAACTCCTAAACACAAATGCACCAAATTTAAAATAACTGATAAGTTTCCTTTCAGTATGTCTTATTCTATTTCAGGAAACGTAGAACCCAGTAAGTTATATTCAAAGCCCCTCTATAATTAAGTGCAAGTGAAGTATATCGCTACAGCATATTAGTGACTCCATGTAAACATATTTTCCTCCTGAATGGTTATAAACAGGCACACCATAACCTCATTTTTAGCTTTTTTCCACATTATAAATTCATTTTTCTCTTTGCAAAATGTCAGTTTCTTTCCAGCAGGTTAATCCCAGGAGGTCTGGTAACTACAATTACTCCATTTAAATATTCCACATATCTGTCAAGACTCAAAAGAATTCTGTAGTGTCAGTTTAAATATAAATATATATAATTCTAGTTAATAATCATCACTTCAAGTCTGTTATGAAAACTGTATTACTCATTCAGAGTGTGTGTGATGTTGTGTACATATGCAGCATTTGTTGCAGCATTTTCATTGATTTATTCATTAAAAACAACCATACTAACTGCAACACATCAATGATCTCATGCAGATAACAATGCTCTTCAAAAGTAAACTTGTCTATAAGTTTTTATTACAATTACTTTGGGAAAAAGCACCAGGAATTTCCGAGCTTTTTATACAGAGAATGCTGAAAATTTATATAATACTGTAAAAGCAAATGCTAGCAAAACATATTTGATGCTTTTCATTTCTCTGTCATTTCCATCTAGAGAAAATCTTTTCATTTACCAGTGACCAGAAGTTTATTTTTTTCTTGGTAGGGGGTAGGAAGGTTTGGGGGAGTTGACAATTTTCTGCTGCCTTATAATAGCCTGAAACACCACATAGTTAAAAGACAAGTATCTTAATAACTTAGAAACTAAAATTGTAATGTTGATCAAAAATAGATCACCATTTATTTTCCTTAAGTTGAATGTGCTTATTGGGTCTTCATTTATTTAGCCTGCTAGAATAGCCTTTGCAACACAGGTAAAAGTGTAACTGTTTTTACAACGAAAGTTTGAAAGTAGCAGAATGAATATCCTTATGCCCAGCAAACACATACCAATGAATAGCATTTCAACGCTTTTAATCTCCATGACAACCCACCTCAGATTCTTCAATAAAATGCCACTTTACATGCACACAAACATACTCATTTACGCACACCTACCATGTGTTCATAAATATCATCAGTGCTGTGCATCTTAAAACCATGTATAATATCATTGATGTCTTTCTCTTGGAAAACTAATCAGTCAGCACTCCAGCTAAAAACTTAATTCGTATCCTTCTGCTTCTCTTAACTGTCAAATAAACAAAAGGCAAAGAGATAGATACAAAATATGGCTCAAACATATAGGGACATACCTTGAGTTTTGGCAAGCATCAGGAGAAATACCTGATACATAAATAAATCAGAAGAATTACTTCAAAGACCTACACAACAGAATCACAAATCGCATAGCAGAATTATTCACAGTACTTTTTTCTGTCTCAGAAAGGAAATAGTTGACTTAAATATTATAAGCAGAGCACTCACTAAGCTGTGTGAGTAAGGATCTAACTACCGATATGAGTCACATATTGATGTATATGTGGCTCACAACTAATACTGGAAAAATCATGACAAATGCTTAAAAAACTGTCCCAAGACCAAAGTTCAGTTTAAGCCACTCCAGGAAATGGGACGTTACAGAGATCTGCCCACATAAAGGAAACAGATACCTGCTGCCATTTGCCCAGCTTGTAATACTGCATTCACAAAAGTCACTAATTACAGCCCATTATCTTGCCTGGTTTGGGTTTTTAGGACTGGTTCGCTGGACTACCCGTGCTGTCACAGCTGTAACATACCGGCTGGGAGGATGCACCGCATCAGTGCAGAATGCAGTATTGTCACAAGTGAAAGAAAAATGTATGCTCAGGCCTGGAAGTGGGCCTGCCAAACTTTCACGTGCATGACCTGAATGGATCACCATAGCTGCAACTCATATCCTCCTCCAGCCTGCAGCTTCGAAAGGCAGCATGCCCCTGTCCCCAGCCCTCTGGAGCCTCTGCTCCAGCAAATCCTGCCAGCACTTCTACATAACCTGTTCTAACGATCTCTTATATCTAACACCCCTGCCCAAACACAATAGGCTTTATTAGTCAGGGTTAATTGCACATGTTTTGAGTACCATTTGTACCTGTTAAGCTACTCTGCAAGGTAATAGCTGATGAACTGAGCAGGTCTCTTTTTCCTGCCTTCTCCCAGGGTGTGTCAAAGGGTAGCCTAGCCATCAGTATCAATTTTAGGAAAAGCACTTTTCTCCACACACACACACAAAAAAAAAAGAGAAGAAAAAGTCAGAAGCAGCTTTCAGCTGTGGGAATAGCTGCCTCTCTGGCATCCCAGGCCATCCCTTACTTTCTCACGAGCCTGCTCATCACAAGACCTTTTATCCCAACTAGGATGGTCAGTGCACAGCAAATGACATAAAACTCCTGTGAATCTCACTGCCAGCCTGGAAGCACACGTGAGAAACTCAGCAGAGAGAAATCTGAAATACTACCAGGTATCTTTTGTGATAGACATGCACAGAAATTCTCAGCATTCTCCTTCTTGTCTGTTCCTTTCTACCACCCTTGCACTGACCTCTACTACAGAAAGGACACTTCAGCATACCTGTATTTGCATGGTGTGTCACAGGACCTTAAGGGCTTAGGAAGGGCTTGAGGGCACGTTGAAGACCTTCAGTGTGCATATGAATGGCTTGGCCTTTAACGAGTCTCAGAAGGCATTATGGATGCAGGCTAGCTGACCCCTATACTTTGCTAAAAGACACATAACAGAATTGTTTCAGAAAATGTGAGGGGGGCAAGGGCAGGGGGCATTTTGCAGTCTTGGAGTAACCACTGCTGCATTATCTGGCTAGTCTGCAGGCATCCTCGAGCAGTAATCTATCACATGTGTTAACTCTGCCTATTCATTTAAGACTAGCTGTGAACTCTGTAATAAAAGTGCCAGTTTCAACATCAGCACTAACTTTTGCTGTTGCCTTAGATGTCCAGCCAAAAAAAAAAAAGCTTCCTGCAGCCCAAGTACATCTCCCATAATGTAGTAATACTAATAACACTGTCTGTCCCAAAAGCCTCCAGTGTGGCCACCCCCTTCCTATGACTCTGTCAATAGAAGACATATTGTGCATTCTAAAATGGCATTGCATTATACTATAAAATAAAGGTAACTTGCTTAAGTTAAGTCCATAAACGCCAAATTAAGTTTATTTTCAAACTTCAGTACATAAAATCTGCAGTCCATTTCACTACAAGCCAACAAAATGAGTCTGTCAAGACGTATTCCTAAAAATTTCTTGCTCGGCCCTGTAACTTCGTCATATAATACTTTCCCTGCTTGAGAAACTTCAATATGAATTCTTATTGAGACAGAAAGTCATCTGCCTTTTAATTAGACATTTATGCTCATTCTAAATCTGGCAAAAGGTCAGAAATTCTAAAAGGCTAAAATTTAATTCTTTCCCTAAAGTAGATTTAAAATCTTTTCTCACAGTAAAATGGTAGAGTTCCAGGGTGACAGAGGTATATACAAGAGTTTACAAGGCAAAATGAAACCTTCCTGTAAAAAAAATGCCTTGAGATGCTTCCCCTTCTAGCCTTTCTTCACTGATGGCCAGTTGCATCCCTTCTAAGTTTTCATTATCCTCCCTCCATTAAAATGACCACCTAAGTTACTAAAAGACAATGTATAATATATATAATCTCCTTTCATGCATGTTGAATGCTACATGCAGCCTCAAAATCCTAACGCTTGATTGTACTGTCTAGACTGAACATCTAAATTTCATACCTAGAGCTTCCCTGAAATGCTTTGTTTTGTAAGCTGGTGTTGATGGTGCCAAAAAGAGCTGAGCTACGTTATTTAGGTACTCATTACTCAAACACAACAAAAGGTAGGAGTTACCTTTTATCTGCATTTCTAAGATGTAGAGAGCCCAAGGTTGGCCTGTCCATCTCTAGAGCATGGATCATTGTAGAACATAAACCTGTAGGGATTAACTTTATTGTTTTCTCACTATTTCTTTAAGGCACTATTAAAATCAAATTAAAATGACAGTGAATTGAACTTTTCATGTCGCCTGGATATAGGTCAGGGTAGATTAAGAAAGTCACAGGTTCAGAGATACTAATTCTTATTAATCATAATGATATTTTTCACACTATAGTTACCACATTGGTAACAATTTCATTTTAGATGAAGAACCCTGCCAACAGGTAGCTAAAACTTTCATTGCCACCTCTGTTTCTAATGGAAATCTAATATAGGGACCACATGTTTTATATGGAATTAGCAGAGCTTTTAAGCTGTCAAGACCCAATGCAGGTTATTAGAAGATCTAGCCATGCAACTCATAGTAAGAATAAGCATCTTCTTCCTACTGACTCAGTTTAAGTGTTAAACCAAAGCTTCACTTTTTTAAAAAATGTATTACAGTGTTGTCCCACAAACAGGGTTCATTTACCTGGTGTGCAAGCCAGAGTCGAGGTATTTTCAAATTAATTTCATTGCTGTGCACGAATAGGTGCCTGTCTCAAGACAGCACACCCTCCTCTCAAAACTTGTCACATTTATACACTTAACTAATACATATTCTTTGTCATTTTCCTTAATGATTGGTTCTTTCTTCTTCACCCCTCATGTAAATTAGTGTGCAGATTCTGTCTTCTTCCCTCATTGTCTTCTTTTGAGTAGGTGGTATCATCTGAGTAGGTGGTCAATGAGCCGGTGGTCGCGATCTCCCCCTATAGGAATTACCTTTTACCTACTTCTTACTCTGTCTTGGCAGTTCCAAGCGGTTCTTCAAGGTTTATTGACCAGACCACAATCCATTACCTTTTCTGACATGAACATAAAGCCCCATTGCCTAGTAGTTAGTTCCTAAACCCTAAATCGTGTCTAGTTATTGTGTCCCTATTTTAAGTGTTAACTGATGGGGGCTATACACAGCACTTTAGCAGCTCCCTTGTTATTTCAATCATATTATACATATTAATTGATAACAATATGTTCATTTTATAACTACTGCATCATGCAGTTAATTCTCAAGTCAAAAATACTATTTGTCTAGGATCCTAATGACATTTACAGGGCCTACAGTTAAATAAACAAAAGATATTTTACCATCTCTCAGTGTCTTGTCCTTGTAAAAATTACATAGTGTACTTCCACAGAAATGTATCTTTTCTTCTGTTTAGTTTATTACCTACAGAAAAGAAGTTTTAAGTATCTTTTTATGTCTTGAAGCTGTAGTCTCTAAACTATATGTAATTACTTTCAATGAAAAAAAACCCCTATAATGGGAATAGTTTTATTGTCATATTTTTACTAGTGGGTGTGAGAAGTGATTTAACTTACAGGTACTGATTATTTAATTGTATTGATATAGAGCATACAGCCTACCATGACTAGTGAATCATTCAGACTGACAAGAGGAGGTGTAAAAACTCTTCTTGCTTCTATTCTGCCATATCCTTCCAGTTTTACAAAGGAAAAAGCTTTATTCATAGGTGGGGGGTTAAGCCATTAAAGTTCCTGATAACAGCTATGAATGCATAAAGCAAACACGTCAAATCCATACGGTATAATTCTGAAATTAATTGGATAATGAAACAAACTATTCCCAGAGATGACTATATCATCAGATACACAATATAGCTGACTCTGAGCCTACATGTGGTTTAAAAATAATCTTTGTAAACTTTATAAAATTAAGCTTATATATAAATTGCTTATTCTAATGTGCTCCATTTCATTTATTAGTGTGTGACCTTTATTCAACACAATTGTTGCATAAACCCATTTTCTTGTTTAGATGTGAAAAGACACCACAAACTATTAAAGTCTTAGCTACATCATTATGTATGAAAGTAATTGTACTGTGTATTTTTAAACTTACAGCCCTGCAGCTGTAGTTGATTAAAAGAACATGAATTTAATCTGCAGAATAATTGTGCTTTGGACAATACTTGACCAAAAATAATTAAGCAGAATTAGATAAATTCTCCGTCTGGCTTTCAGCAACCCGAAAAGAAAAAGCTACCTATAGATAGGCTTGAATATGACTGTTTGAGTTCTACACTAATATTATACAGAAATAATAGGGCTCAGATCTTAGATATACAACAAAGCACAGGCTTTTGGCTAAAAAAAAATCTGTTTTTCTTTTCTTCCTCATCAGTTTTTATGTTTTTCACTAAACACAAGGTGACAAAAAGCAAGTGACTAAGGGATTCACATAAATCTCTTCATTTCTTTTCAGTATCACTTTTTGATGAGAATAACTAAAAATAAGATGCACGTTATCTGCTTTCTTTAAATAGTTATAATTTTGTATAGTTACAGCCAACAATAGAATTTAAAGTTACACTTTTCTTATTGTTTTTCGTATAGTTTTAAAATAACATATCTTTCTGTTTGTGTGGGTTTTTTCACTATGTAGTATACATATCCAAAATTGTTATCTTCTATTTTCAGTAACATTAATAGTTCCTTTACTAGTATAAATGAATATTCTAAGAAGCTGGGTGAAAGCAATGTCCTGAAAGCATTAACAAATTTGCATAGTAACAGAAACATTAAGTGTAAGATGAGATTTTTCTTTTTATTACTTTTTTTCTTGTTATTAACAGAAGAAACAAAATAAGGTAAGAGCTGTGTTAGAAGAGATCCAGCACTGGTAAAAGAGTTCTGAAATAGCGATTATATTCACTAAATAGTGAAAGAGTTCCTTTTAAGTACTGCCACGTGCTTGTTTTCCCAGAAATGAAGTGGGTTTTTTCAACAAATTACTAAAAATCTGCCTGGTACTTGTAGTCCAAGAAGAGCAATGTTGCTGAAGGGAAATCTTTTCTCCTTTTTTTTTATTTTGTACTAAAGACAACCGCAACAGGTCTGCCTGCAGGGCAAAAACCTCAGAAAATGAAGAAGTTGAGAATGGTTGTATATTCTGTACAGCTTCAGAAGTGACACATTTGTAATGGCCCATGGGAAGAAAGCTGGCACATCTGGACAACTCTTTGGTGAAAACAAGTTATATTTTATGGAATAAAAATGAATGAAATTTTTGGCTGGCCAGCTATCTTCAGATAAGGAAGCTAGACTATACTAAGTAATGCAACATGAAAAAATTATTGCAATTTCACTTGGATGACACTTGAAATGAAAATAATTCCTGGTCTAAGGTGAAGATTGCAGATCCTGACAGAAGAATCTTTGTGCTTGTAAATTTAGCACAGCTTACTTCTAACAACTGGGATTTCATGATTGTTGATGATTTCCAAGTTGCTTTTCAGAACAGTGCATAACAGTATTTTTATTTAAACATGAACTAGAAATTATAAGTATAGCAATTCACCCTGTTTATCAATTTATAATTACTAAAAAGGATGAAACCACTAGAATTGAACTTACTCTTTGAAATGACAGGATTGAAGAGAATCATAAGAACAACTTAGAGACCTGAATAGGGAATGTGAGCATTGATACAGGATGTTGTAAGTCTGATAAAGAATTCTATTAAAATATTGTTATTCAGCATCAAATTGTAAAAAATATTTTTAGATGAGGTGAAAAATCATAGAATGGTAAAGCTTAAAGAACAGATAATGCAATTATAACAAGATACAGGTGGGCTACTTAAATTATCATATTCCACTTAACAACTCAGTGATCATAATCATTTTGCAACTCTATTATATCGAGCTATGAAGAATAATTTAGAAAATCATTGACTCCATCTAGTGGTGATTTTCTGTAATTTTCACTTGCAACTCTGCTTCAGTGGGGAACTCTATTCCAAGCTTCGATTTCAATTTGTAACACTTGAGGAAACAACAACAGATAACAACACAATCCACTTCATTGATATATGAAAAGCTTTTAGAATTTTTATAGTATTGAAGTAAATCACTTTCAAAACCTATGCTCAAGCATATAAATTTTAATCTTAGGAAAATCAATTGGTAGTAATGCCAAAATCTCTTCCAAGAATAGCGCTCAAAATATCTTGCAAAGAAAGTCAACATAATTTTTCATAGGCTACAACTTGGGAAGCTGAGACAGGGGAAAATGAGACAATTTTGGCCAGTGCCAGAATGCGGAAAAGAACCTTAGCCTCCCCAGCCTCTTGGCTCAGGGCTGTCCCGCAGAGAACCAGGACAGGGGAGGCAGTCTTTCTCCTTGGATGTCTTTGGCTCAGATCAACACCAGAGTAGTGGTGACTGGTACTCTGTAATGACACAGGAAATGAAGTGGTATTTCTTCTTTTTATAACTTAGAGGAGGGAGCCATATCACTGCAGCCAACACTTTAGCCCTTACAAGTAACCACGTTTGCAGCCTGCTGAGACAATATAAAGACTCAGACCTCAGAACGTGATCTGCTTACTCAGTCCCCATGACCATATAATTGAATTGAAGTGGCAGCATGGAATGAAGAAATTTACACTGCCACTCCCCAATGATCTACCTTATTCCATAGAAAAAAAAACAGGTCAAGTCCCCAGGGAAATAACTGTCATTTTTCAAAAGCATTTAATCCAGATGAAGTCATTTAGGATATTCTTGTTCATCTAACAACTGAAATGTAAGTCTGCCTGCGAAGTTTGAGAGACTTGGAAAGCACTAGGCACTAGGCTGCCATATGTTTATTCAGGGTCATTGAAAGGAAAATTAAGTCCATTAGCGATCAGAATCAAAGGAACTAGAGACAAAGGTGATTTTAACATTGTGAAGGTTTGAGGTTTGGGGGAGTGTGGACATCAAACAAGGTTAACTTTTATTTCTGTTGTTACAACAATACTGTTCAAGCAATATGGTGGACCTCAGGAAGGAGGTGTGGCCATGACAGGGCAATAAAAATGTCCCAAATACTCTTCTGTTCTATGTAAAGTCACATAAATAACATTTCCCAATTAATGATTTGGAAAGCTATCAACAAATTGTGAACTGGTCCACAGCTATGAGAAAAATATCAATTACTGATATAAATAAACATCATTCCATAAGCAGGACAATTGGGGTTCAACTCTAGCTTGTTCTGACTACCTTGTCAGTCACAGTCTGCACACCTAGGACGCTGAGCAAAGGATTAGCACTGTAGTGAACTGTCCCTTCAGAGCTAAAATTTGAATGTTGAAAGCATTCACTGGTGAAATTATCCAAAGATTATTTTGAGTGAGTAAACTTGGCAAACAGAGTGTTCTCCTAAAAGCAGTATAAACAGTACATGTCAATAAAGCAGCTCACTTAGCCTCTGTTAGTTTTAATCAGCCACAGTTGATTCACAGAGTTTGTACAGCTAAGCCCTCTCCCACTCAAACCTATCTTCCTTTGACAAGAGTACTAATGAAAATTCACTGGATTGAAGGAATTCTTAGCTACCAGCACTCATTCTCCCAAGCTATTACATGTGTTCAGTACACTGCTTCCAGGACAAAGTAGTATTCTACATGCTGTCCTTGTCAACACCTGTGGATGAATAGAGCATCTTTAAATAATTCTCTAGACAACTGAGAGTGACTCGGTAGCTAAACAGTTAAAAAATCCTGGAATTTCACAGGATACTTGTCTCTCAGACATGATTATCAAAACAAAAATTGAGGAAAAGTTCTTCTTTTCCAATTTTCAAGTGACAGAGGTACTAGATGACTGTCTTCATGTAAGAGCCAACTGCAGCCTAACGAGAGATCAGTCATTTAGGGTACATTACATCCTCTACAACATCTAACTAATAATTTGGTATGAGTAGTTTGATATAAGTTCCCTTCTCTTCTGACCGTTCATAAATAAGAGGTAGATCAACACAATAAATGCAGTTGAAACAGATACAGTATTATACTTTTCATGGTAAGTGATGCAGCAAACAGAGTTGGAAGAAACACAGCTTTATTAACGTATTAAAAAGACCCATGTCAGGTGCTGGCACTTTTCTATTTGCCTTATAAATTATACCCCAGAGCTGGTCCCCCGTGCACAGTTCTAATACTCTGGTCTTATAGCTGTATACTAGAACCTTCTTCTCCTATTACACTAATACCTTAGAAAAAGGAAAAATGCCTAAACAGAAGAACAGGCCTTTTAATAGGAATAATTTTCCATGCTTTTAGTTTAAAAACTATTAACTTTATAATAAAATTCTTTATTTGTAACTATTTGCATAATTGAAATGAATAAAGGCTGTACTCCCTTGATAATGATCCAATAAAAGAATGTATTCAAGGAACTAAATAATCTCCTGCTATTTTTAATCTTTTGTCTAGCCAACTTTCAGATCTTGGGCAATTTGCAGAATGTGAGAAGTCTGGATAATCGTGGATTGTGGTAGTGAGTTTCAGCTCTAAATTTCTGCAATGAGATAACACTTGAGACAACATCTCAGCCCAATTTATTTGTGTTCTCCAAAGAAGGTCTTCCTCGGTAGGATGGGATGATAGTAAATTAAACACAGAATTCTTATGTAAGGGTGTCACAGCTGAATTCAGGTGCAGAATATATCATAATCATTAAAACAAGATTTCAGGTTATCTAGCCATTTCAGAGCTGAGAACTTAACCTCAGCTCAGCGCTTGAGAAGAAATAATAAAGAGGTTTAAGATCAAATTTCCTTCCTCTGTAAATACAAAAGAAATCCTTGGTAACAAATACAGAAATCAAGACTCATTTGTCACCAGTGAATAATGCTTCCTTGGCTTGTGTTAGCTCATCTGGTATTTTCCTTACATCTATCCACCACCTTCATGAGAGCACCGCATAGACCCTTCCCTCCCAGGCTCTGTTGTGGCAAACAAAATGTAGGTATCCGTATGTAGATAACCCCCTGATAGCTTCCTGCTTTTTACTTAAGTGAAGTACATCAGCAGAGAGCTTACTGAGGCCATCACCATTTTTCTTCTGCTTTTGTCAGACTTCAGAACTAATCTTTCATGGTGAAATTCCTATATTAGCATCTAAATCTTTTGAAAAGAGATGAAGTGTTACAAACCAACAAAATTGCAACAGGCATTCTGGATCTTGGAGCTGGGATCTTCATTCATATGTAATTCAGAGGCATTTGTGCAGCACAGGACAATTACCTACTCCCTCAGGGTACACCACTGGTTTCACATGGGAGTGTATCTGTCTTGTCTGGGTCTGATGAAAACAAAGGGCTTGCAGGGAGCACTGAAGGATGATCTACCATTGTCTGAGAAGACAAAATTAGCATCTTGATTGTCACTGTTAAACCCAAAGGTCTTTAAAAAACATGTATTTAAAAAAAAACCCAAACAACGTACTTTCGTCAGGGAAGCTTCCTTTGTAGTGTGTGAACTTTTGTCACTGTATCTGTACAAATTATAAGAGTCTCATCCATCTTAGTTGTGAATGAAGTTCAGAGCATCAGTATCAAGGGAAAAGAAAATATGATTGACTGTATATTAGGTAAAAGGAATTTAAAGTCAACTCTAAACGATGGTCAACCTTCAATGACAATTCAGGGGTGTGTTCCCATGGTTTCCAAAATCTGGGGCTCTTTCTGACATTATCATCAAAGATCAGCAAAACAATAACAAGCCCCATTTATTAAGAAAGAAAAACTAGTACTCATCACCTCTCCAGCAGGGTTCTCAATGAGCTTTTAGCAGAAGTAACACGCTAAGGGGGGAACAGACAGAAACCTTCTTCAAATAAAAAAGCCATATCTGATGTACACCCTTGGTTGATTTCAAGATGTTTGAGAAATTTCTCTTTCTGCATCCACTGACTGCTCCCTCATCTGAGTCTTCTTGAGTGGTGTAAGGTAACCTGTTTCACTCCACTGACATGGACTTGTTTAGTTATTACTCAGTAAGTAAGCTGACTACAGTCTGACTGAAGTACTTTGGTTCAACAGATTTCAGCTAAGTTTGCTTCTGCTTATTTATAAAAAATTTAAGACCTCCATAGTAAGCTAAACAGAAAACACCAGCTCTTAAAGGAACAACCCCTGCCCACCTTTAAAATAAGTATTTTATTTAAATGCTCTAAGAATATGTTTTACATTCTACTTAACTTTGTATAGACAAGATTCCTGTCTGAGGTAGGTTAGGAATATTTCATAAGCAAGGCTACCTATCTCCCAAATTATGTAAAATATTTGTATGCTCAAATGAACATCTCAAGAAACCTTAACCTGTTTTAAGAAATACTGAAAGACTTCAATGTTCAAAGAACTAAGTGGCAGTAGGATATCAAAACATTTTCCCAACTACCTATTTTCCTTAAAGCTACTTACTGTACAAAAAAGATACAATTTTCTTTTGGACTATTTTATAAGTCTCTGAACCAAAAGTATTTCTCTTTACAGAAATGAATTCAGAGTGCTGAAGAAGCTATATAAGACCACTTCTCTTTAAGACCTAACAGTGTTCTCCCGCCCTTTAAATAACAGGACGTATCTTGCTCTTTGAAAAGATTGTGGCTGGCTGTTTGCATCTTAAATACTTCACAAAGTATTATCAGCATCACTCACAATCTGCAATTAATGACTCTACAAAATGCTTTCTGCAAGGCAAGTATTAACGGACATTTAAATATAACTTTCAAACATAAACCAAAACAAACTATTCAAGCAAAACAGCACGTTTACACGTACAGGCTAGAGTTTGTTCATTTGGATTGGCAGATGGTAAGTGGAAGTTTTCCTGCCTCTTATTTACAGGATGAAAAAGGAAAAACTTTCTAATTTTTTTAATGAACCTAAAAATCTCAGTAAGCAAGCAAGTAAAAAAACATAGATACATCAACTACAACTGGTCATCACATGTAGAAAGGTAATTTTAAGCACTTTCTCAACTCCAGGAAGGGTAACAGATACAACGTGTGTGATCACTTTCACCTCCATATCCCGGTTGTTCCCCCAGGGTTCACCTACACAACGCCATTGCCTTGCCCTCGGTGGAGTGCTGGTTGCGGATCACAGCTACATCAAAAGAGAAGCACCGTTTAAACTTTTAGCTCAGGAAGGAAAAATCATATGCACTTTAGCTTATGTCCTGTCTGAAAGGCCAAGGAGTGGAACAGCGTGGTATTGCATTTGTATAGACACATTAAGCTGCTGACCCATAATGAACACAGCAATGCAGGCAGCAGATGAGCTCTGCCGGGTGAAGCCACACCATCTCACAGCAGGACAAATATCACCCCTAACCACTGCTGCTCACATACCTGCTTATTATCTGAGCAACCCGGTACCGAGACCTGAAATTGCTGTTTTGTGAGGGAATTTGTGCTGCCAAGTGGTGGTATGTTTGAGTTCAAAAGATACCGAGAACAGCCAGAAGTGATTTCAGATCAAAACATTCAAACAAGGACCAGAAAAGATAACAGGGGAGAACTAGGGGAAAAAAAATTGTGGTTTTTTGGTAAATAGTGAGCTAGTACTTTTCAAAGGATTATGTGAAAACACAGGAACCAAGAGAGTCCATGATTAAAAAAAAAAATAATAAAAAAAAATTAAGGTAAGCTGGCCACCTTTCTCCTAAAAACAATTAAAGAATAAGGACCTGATTAGTTATTATTTTAATTGTATTAATATAAAACCATGCAAATTGAGCATAAAATGCTGCCATTGTGGTGACAGAGTATTTCCATACATTCTGTATGGTATGTCTAAATATTTTGATGGTTTTAATATTTTGTACCAGCCATGGAAACTGGTTTGCTGCTAGATGACTTTAAAAGTGAGATTCGGTAAAAAGTTATCAGAAATCTTATACTAACACTATGATTGAAACAATAGACAGAAGTATAGCCAAGCAATCAACTAGTAGAGGTAGTTACTCATAAGTTTTGCAGTTCTTTGCTCTTATGACTAGATGTTCCTGTACGCTAGATGAGAACAATCTTGAAACTGACCACATGTGATTGAAACTGCGTTAAGCTTCAAGAACAAGGACAAGAACAAAGACTTCAAGGACAGCCAACAGAATCTCAAATGGGTCAGTGGTCATAAAAGCAGCCCTTCAACTCAAATGAATTCTTCATTGTGCATGATCAGATGTAGGCAGTACTATGATAATCAGTTACAATAATTTTTTGGTGTATGTATAGTAATCTGTAATTGTTACCCCATATAACCTGTTTGTGCTGAAGCTGTGGCATGCACACTAGGTGGAAATATCCCCCGTGCATCCAGCGCTGCAATAAAGAATGCCTGCTTTCCAAAATGAGTCTTAGAGAGTTTCTTTGACCAGCTTTTCGGTATCAGTGGTTAGGTCCTAAAAACTTAACAAGCGATGCCATGACTGAGCATCTCCATATGTGATTTGGAGTTCTAGACCACCTAACATACTTCAGATGTTTAGAGGAGGTTGCTTGTCTGAGTTCTACATAAATATAGAAAAATGTTTGAGGCTGTCTCATTAAAAAAAAAAATAACCCATAAAACCCAGCAGAACACACAGATACATTCAAACGTTAATTCTTCTTTTAAAGCTTTTTCTCCCTGCTGGGTAGGACTACCTGAATGACTGATAAAGACTAAAAGAAAACAAAAATGTTCAGGCTTTTTCTGACTGAAAATAATTTAAAAAAAAACCTAACAGAACATATCAGCTGACCCTAAAATGGAATATTCTGTACTTGGAAATTATTAGCATACAGCAAGGGAAATGGTATATATTACAAAAGCCGGAGGTAGTATAATAATAACATCCTTTCTTTATTCAGTAGACCATTACTTGGGATATTTATCCAGAATGTGGCAGACTGGGGTTTAACCCCCAACTCTCAAAAGACAACATTAAAGCTTGTCATTCCCACTGACAGTGTAACATTTCCTTCTATATATTAGAATAGTCAGCAAGCCAGAGAGAGTACAGGCAAGAATGATATTCTACACTTCTTGAAAATGTAAATTCAAATCCACATAGGAGGATGGAATCTATTCTGGATTTTTCATATAGCAGGTAGATGCTCAGTTATTGGATAAAATGGGACACCCACCATACTGAAGCACATTTAGGAAAACCAGCGTAATATGTTAAAAATAGCTTTTTTTTTTTTTTTTTAAGCAAACCAATAATTGCCTATAATTGTCTATGTCTACCTTTTGCCCTGTTTCACATCCAGAGATGCCCTTCTTTCCCTGTTTCACATCCAGAGATGCCCTTCTTTTTCAGAAGTACACACTGTAAGGATACGTGGAATAATAATTTTTTATTGAGAATATCTGATTAACAGCTGTTTAACATACAAGACTTAGAAAACAGACAGGAGAAGCAATTAAGCCTCAGATACACAAACCCAGAAGACAACGAATACCAAAGACCAGAAATCTCGGGCTACTGATGGGCCATTGAAGGAACCACTCAAAATCTTGAGGAGATTCAACCGGAACTTTCTAACTGATGAGGGGGAAGAAAGATTATCACAAGTCTCTCAGGACAGAACAAACTCATTATGGTATATTTTAGGGCATTTGTATGATTGTGCAAAATGCACTATGGGATTTTTAGTGGAAAGGCCAAAGATGGGGAAAGGGTGGGATGAAGGTACATTGAGGATGAACAAGCACAGGAAAACAGAGAGGCAGCGGGACAACAAGGGCCAGCCATGTGAAAACAAGCTGCTGGTCAGCACACTTGCCTAGACAAGTCCTAACCGCGTTCCCAGGTAAGTTCCCTGTTCTGTCTGTGTGTGCCGCTAAAGAACTTCAAGCCAGGGTAGCTAGCAAGCAAGGTCAGTGGTCTGGGATCTAGCTACTGGAGAAAGTGTGGGTCTGGATGTCAGGTACTGCAGAGACTCCAGGTTTGACAGGCAAGTTACAGAGGAGAATATAGGTCTGGACCAGGTATCGGAGAGATCCACCTGGGTAAGTGGGAGATCTGCTACCAACAGTGTCTGGTGGGTGGGTGGGTGCCGTGCTGAGGACACCTGCTCAGCATTCCCACCGGCTGGACCTCAGGCCGAGGGGCTGCAGCAGCCTGGCTGTACCGTACAGGGAAGGAGAGCTCACCTACGTCCCAAAGCCCACAGGACTGCGCTTCCTTTTCACGCAGTCCACCATTACAGCAGCATTCAGACGGCAAAACATCAGCATAAACATCAAATACAGAGCTTCAGCAGAGAAACTCCATTTTACTGTAGCAAGCGTCATTGCATCCAAGTGGGTTTCCCATCAGCTATGGGAAAAACAGGTCAGCGCTGCGGCCTTACAGCGGGATAGCTCAGGCCCCTTGAGAACAGGCTGTGAAAGGCAGCAATTTAAAAACAAGCAAGCAAACAGACGAAGTGGACTTTCAGAAAAAAACCCATCTTGTTTCCTTAGGTAGGTACTGCAAAGCAGGCTTTCTGGAAAAGCCTGCCTGGTATTACGGCGTTTGCAAGGGCTGAGGGTTAGCAGCCTGTGGAGACCCTGTTCCTTCCCAGGGCAGAGGTTACTGATGACAGGCCAGGCTGACGACGCGTTAGGCCCTGGCCACCGCCGTTTGCAGGGTTTCCCCTCCCCGCGGATCGCCCCTCTCCCCGCCGTCCCCAACGGCCACGCAGTCCCGCAGAACACCCGCCGGCACCGGCAGCGCTGCCCCCCGGCAGGAGCGGGGCGGCGGACCCGGACCCGGACCCGGACCCGGACCCGGACCCCGGCGCGGCCCGCCGGCCCCTCACAGCCCCCGCCAGGCCCCCCGGCCGAGTACCGATCTCCAGGATCGCCGGTCCCCTCCCGCCGAGCGCCGATGCAACGGATGGCGGGCGCGGCGGTGGGCGGAGCGAGGGCCCCGGCTTCCCCGCTTCCGGAAGGGCGGCGGATGTTGGGGTTTGAATTGTCTGTCAGTTAGGGCGGGCGGCTCGGCGTCGGGGCGGCCGCCGGAGCGCCGCGGTGGTGGGGCTGCCTTTGGGGTGAGTAACGCCTTCGGTGGGCTGAGGCTTCGTCCTGCTGCCGCTGGGCCGGGGGGGTCAGAGGGCGAGTGCCGCCCTACAAGGGCGAGGAGAGGCGGGGGGGAGGGCGGGCGCCGGAGGGGCGGTGGAGGCCGCCGCGGCGGTGGGAGCGGGAGGCCCCCGCTTCCCCCTGAGGGGAGCCGAGCCGAGCCGGGCCGGGCAGCAACGGGCAACCGCTTCCCAGCCCGCGCTTCGGGGCGCAAGCGGCGCCTGGCTCCCGCCGCTTGTCTGGAGGCAGAAAATAGCGGAACAACTGACCTGAGAGGTACTTCTGCCTCCCTCCCGTCGCGCTTCTGGGAGGAAAACTGGCAGGAGGCGGCCAGCGGCGCGGGGAGGCTCGCCCAGGGCGGCCGCGGGAGGGAGGGAGCGAGGGAGGGAGAGAGGCGGGACGGGGCTGGCGGGTGGCTCTTCCCACAAACCCTGCCACGGCCCTTGTGCCTTTTAAAAGGACGGCGGTCAGGTGTCGTGGTTGAACCCCTGTGAGACTCGGGCAGTAAGTGGCCACCCGAATCCTAATCAGTTGGGGTTCCTCGAAACCTGGCGGGAGTTCTGCTCCCGCCCGGGTGGTGGTTGCTGGGGGGGCGGTTCTCTCAGGACACGGCGCTGTGTTACCAACGGCGAGATGAACTGGAGACATTGTCATGGGTACATTCAGGATACACAGCGTGCACGGGTGGGATATCGGAGGGTTCTTTTGCTCGTATGCTAGAGAAAACGTGTACCTGAAACCTTGCCTCTTGGGGTTGTTTTTCTTGCTTTTTCTTTTCCCATCCTCTACTTAAAAAAAACTCTTAAAAACACCTTATGTTCTGGAGCAGTAAAGAGTTCTAGAACTTAGCAAAACCTAAATATCCACTCTGAGCATTTTTTTAGCCTATTTAGGCAAAGTAGATACATTTTATTTGCACTTCGGTTTTTATAAACACTGGGTGATAAGGTGCCTTGCAGATAGACTGATGAAGAATTGTTTCGTTCCTGTAGAAAGCCTGTACGACTTGTGCGTGGAGCCTCAATGGTTGTTCTCGCATGTCTATTAACTTGCAAATTTGAACTCCGGGTTCGTTTCCCTGAAGGAAGGGGCGGGAAAGGAAACGATTTTTTGTTTTGTTTTGCTGGAGCCAGGGAAAGGTAGGAAGGTGCTCTGGTTTCCAGCCACATATCGGCTTTCCCCACCTGGTAGGGCTTTTTACAACACACTGAGGTGAAAATCTCCTCTTGTGTGGTTAGACACAGATTGTTTCTTTGTTGTATTAACCTAGTAGATTCAGGACTGTGAAGCTGACAGTGACCATTCTTGGGAAATCCTGAAGAGAAGGGAATGTGTGTGAGCTGTGTGCTTGTCTCTTGTTCCCCGTGTACCTGATTAAGTATTTTTTATTTTTTGTAATTTAGAAGGAGGGAAGTGACTTTCTGGGAAAACTGGAACATGGAACCAATTATTTCATCTGACTGTCGGTGCCATGTGTGTTCTTAAGAGCCTTTTGACCTAATTTGGTTCTGGCATTGTTTATTTTTTTGTTTTCCTTTTAGACCATTTTCTGGTGTCATGGTTTAACCCCAGTCAGCAACTAAACACCACACAGCCGCTCAATCACTTCCCCCCCCCCCGCCCCCCCCAGTGGGATGGGGGAGAAAACTGGGAAAAGTAGTAGAACTTGTGCATTGAGATAAGAACGGTTTAATAGAACAGAAAAGAAGAAACTAATAACGATAACACTAATAAAATGACAGCAGTAATAATAAAAGGATTGGAATATACAAATGATGCACAATATAATTGCTCACCACCTGCTGATCAATGCCCAGTTAGTCCTCAAGTGACGATCCGCTGCCCCCACTCCCCCCAGTTCCTATACTAGATGGGACATCCCATGGTATGGAATACCCCCTTGGCCAGTTTGGGTCAGCTGCCCTGGCTGTGTCCTGTGCCAACTGCTTGTGCCCCTCCAGCTTTCTTGTTGGCTGGGCATGAGAAGCTGAAAAATCCTTGACTTTAGACTAAACATTACTTAGCAACAACTGAGAACATCAGTGTTATCAACATTCTTCTCACACCTAACTCAAAAACATAGCACTGTACCAGCTACTAGGAAGACAATTAACTCTATCCCAGCTGAAATCAGGACATCTGGCAAAGGTCTTTTGTGTACAACTACGTTTGTTCTCTAACAAAGTGCAATGGCGTTGAGCAGTTGCCTTATGCCTGAGATTTTTGCCTTCCGTTTTTTTCTTTTTCAATACAACTCCTTTCCTAAAACTCCAGTTAAATGGCAGCAGTACTTTATTTGTAGTAGTTTGGATTAGCCCGAGGTTTGTTCCGGAAGCCCACCTGGCAGTCATCTAAACTGTAAATACTAAAACTCTGATACCTCAGAGTCTGTCAGGCTTCTGGTTTGGACGCTGGATTTTTTTACTGGTTGCCTCTCTGCTCACTTTGGTGTGTGTGAAGGAAATTGTCTGCCTACCTGTGAGGTCAAGTGTGGGTGGATCTGCAGGCAATGACCGGCGATTCTTGTCTTGCAAAACTTACGTAATGCTTCAGCTTCCCAAGAGAAGGCAAGTCAAGATCTCCAGATATGTTCCTAAAAGGGTTCTACTTTGCACTAGAGAAAGAATAAATCATCTTAGTGCTGCAATGAAGAAATATGTATTTTTAAAATTCTTTTCCAAGGTGGCCTAGGGTGCATGCTGTGGCACACCGTAAAGGCCAGCTGCTGGTGTATCCATGTTAATGTATCTTGGGGATTTAATTCTTTGGGGCATGTAATGTTTGAAAGAAATGTGGGTTAGATGAATGCTTGTAAATAAATTACTCCCCACTTCAGAATGTAAAATACATAGTTCTAAATGGTGTAAATTCCCCCGTAAACATGAATGTTTCTAAATAAATTACTCCCCACTTCAGAATGTAAAATACATAGTTCTAAATGGTGTAAATTCCCTTGTATGCATGTCCCTGTTTTGGATTCCTCGCAATGGTTTTTTTTTTTTTGGTCCTAGGCCAGGATTTCTTTGACTAGGCCAGGATCCTGCATTTTCTCCAAACAATGGAGACTATCTTCATAGTTGTGTCACCATCCTACCCAGTTAATCTTTTTCTTCCAAGTTCCTCCTGTTAATACAATCTTTATTTGAGCACAAGTCACTGCCACTTCCTTGGTTGTCCTTGGATCATTATTTTTGATGTTTAAAAAAACTACAAACTCTTCTGTACAATTAAGTCTACACATAACTACGTGTTGCATTGGACTTTATTTTCTCTTTTGAAAGTAAAATTTCTTGTTTGATAGTTTGGGGAAGTAGCTAAATGTTGCTACATGTTTCATTGGTCTGGGAATATTTTTTCTGAACATTTGCATCCTGCTTTCTGAAGCCTTATTTCTCACAACAACAGTTGAATTATAATGTTCTTTTTTTCTTTAACTACTTTGCTGAGTTTGGGGTTTTTTTCAATTTAAAATAAAATAAAATATAAAAGTGGTATATAATGGTCACTGTTAATGCACTAGATGTACGTAACACCTTATTTCTTTTCCATGATAGACAGCCAGAAGAACTCAGGATGAGTGAAAACAATAATTTTGACATTCAAAGTGCATGTAAGTAAGGTTTTCATTAAATAGTTACAGAAATCTTTAATCTGCATATATAATACCAATTATAACTTACTTTATTTGGGCTCAAAGAACAGGTGGATTTTCAGTAATCAAATTGTGTTGGAATCCCTTGTCTCAGGGAATGAAAAAGAAATAACTTGTAAACTTCCTTGGATTTGTTTGCTGTAATTGGAATATTTTAAAATGGTCTTTCCTGCAGATGTTTTAAGAAAGTAACTTTGGGAATTCAGCTGCCAAATCACACACAGCTATGTTTGAGATGTATCATTCAAGACTTTCTTAGGCTGAAGCAGTACCTCTATTCTCATCTCTACTATGACTGTTCTTGATGTTAGAATATTGAAAATGTATCTTATATAGCTATTGAGAATTAAAGGGAAGATATTAAATGTCTGTGGAAGTATGTTAGTGAGCTAGGAACTGCAGAAATGGAGAAATCCTCAAGGTTTTAGTTAACTCCAATGTTGTCTCAAATCCTTGAATGTTTTGAAACTCGCATACATCTTAAAAGCACTGGTAGCATATGACTTGATACAGTCAGGATACCATTCATAGGCTTTTCACAAAGATTATTACATAGGTATACAAAGAAGCAGTTAAGTTGCTTCATGGGTTCTTATATGGTGATGTCTTTATGTACAATACTAAAAACAATTAGATGGCGTATTTCACATGGATCTGGACATTGATGGCCATTTGATAATTCGGGTGTTTTGGGAAGAATGTTTCAGTTGGGAGCACAATCGGCTTGTGAATTTAGCTTGGGTGATAGCCCTCTCCTGAATCAGCAGGCAGGTGGAACTGCTGAAGTATTTTCTTCTCAGGAACTAGAGCAGGAACGAATAGTACCCTCTTCTGTATTTACCATGGAATTCAATGTTAAGGAGAGAGGGGTATCTACCGTCCTTTTATCCAGTAATCTACTTCAAGATGCATGTGATTAAAAAAGATTAAAGTTACTGCTCTACAGCTGATCCCTAGTAATTCCAGTACATTTACTGTGATTATAAACATGATTCTATATTTTAGTCTGTGTTCTCTGTGGACGGACAGATGACTGCCCTGAAAAGTATGGAGAAAAAAGGACCTATGTGGAATACGATCTCACTGTTCATTATTACTGTTTGGTAAGTATATGGTATTGATCTTGGAGCTTGTCTGTGTTAACTGGAGAAAAAAAAAAAAGTAAATGCGACAAGTATTAAATAGTAATAACCTATCCAAACAGTTGTTATAACAGTTTTGTTGTTGTAAAGCTTGAACCATCAGCTTCAACTTGTAGCCTTGAAGGCTTGTACTTGTCACACGCAGCAGATGAAATAAATAAATCCCAGCAAGACTTTATTCAAAGTTAAATTCTGTTCACGATCCATTTAAATGAATTATTTAGTTAATTTTCCCAACCTATCATAGCAATGAAGGTACATGTTAAGAGAAAGGGAACAGATTGCACCTACATATTAGCTTCTGTAAGAGAAGTGTAGTTTCAAAATTTAGAATGTGAAAATTCCACCCCTTGTGAAAAACGTAGAGAAAAGTGGTTTTTTCCTTGTTTCTCATTAGTTCTTGTTTGGCTGTGAGTTATTCTCTGACAATATATAGGACATTGTAACACTTAAGAAATAGTCCCTACTTTTCAGGTTAGTAATATGTACCCCCTACTGATCATGTAGAGCTACAGTATCAGTAATTAGAAGCTTATAATTTGAACAAAGCTATGGATATAAACTACAGTTGAGTATCTTTCGTTATTACACTTGACATTTTCCAATATTCATATTCTTAAAGGTATACTCAGACTACCTTTCAAACTCTAAATTTTTGCAGGTCTTTAAAATGACTGCTTTAAAAAAAAATTTGGGTTTGTTTTTTTTGTTAATAAATACAGTTTGAATTTTTTTCCCAAATTTAAAAAAAAACCCAACAGTCTCAAGAATATCAGGAACAATTTGGCATTTTTGTTTGTTTTCTCAATCAGTTCTTTAAAGACTGTGTTGATTGCAGATGGCGTAATAGGTTGGATATTGTATCCTTTAAAGACTAGTCAGAGTAGAGATTTTCTGAAGTTACATAAAGATAGAATTATTTTTTTTCTTAAATAATTTTTAAGCAGCTAGAAGGAAATTTAGGTCTGTTTGTGATAATTTTGTCTTGTGCATAAGGCCATATGAAATAATAGGAAAAAGTCCTTTCCTGATGGAGCAGAACAGCTAGGAAAGGGCATGCTTGCAACACTGAAACTTATGATTTATATGATACTTTACTGTGATGAGCTTCCTGCAGTCATCTTTTAGGTTTTGGTCCCTGCTTCTTTTTAAAAACAAACAAAACCCTGTGATTTAAATATAGTGAATATTATATAAGAAAAGAGTTTTTCTAGAAGGAGACCAGTTAGTGGTGCAGTTTCATTTTTCTTTGCCAAATATCTCACAATTGGGAAAAAATATATTCTTAATTGGCTTTCATATAAAACTTTACATTTATTCGACTAAAATGTTGATAAAACTCTAGTTAGAAAATGGTGCTGTGTTGAAATAATAAAATGAGAACTATAAAATGAGATTGTGAAGAATATAGGAGTCATCAGGGTGTGAAACTATTTAGTTGAAGCCTGTGAAGTAACTGCCTTACTAAGTAACTTTAATCTAAATTATGATTAGGCTCGTCTGACTTGCCTAGTTACTTGACTCTGTTTTAATTTAATTCTCCTCTAAAGTGAATTACTTTTTCCTCTTAGGTTGCACTTCAGCACAGATACTTCCTACTGTGCTTCATTAGCTCCACAGCACAATTGTCATTCATGTTAACTAAACTAATTTAATTTTACTTCCTCTGAAGGTTTATATGCTGAAAGTAGTTGTTTGACAATTATCTGAATCGTCTGTATACTTCAAAAAGGAAGGTAAAATACACCATCTTGGGCTCTACAGTATTAAATAAGACTTTGATGTTATGAAATACTTACTTTCATGTTACTGGTTACTACTCCCTATTGTATCATATTGGGCAAAAATACATAGATGTTTTGGATCTTTTTTTTAATCATTAAAATGTTTGTACACAAGTTTTGTTAGACTAAACTTCTTTCTTACTTGACAAATGCAGTGTAGGTAATTTTAAATCTTTAGGTAGGCGAATGTTTTAAAATACTTAATTTGTTTTCATAGTTGATGTCAAGTGGCATTTGGCAGAGAGGGGAAGAAGGTGAAGGTGTAGATGGATTCTTAATCACAGATATTAGAAAAGAAGTAAATAGAGCTGCAAAACTGGTAAGAATGAAATCTTTGGTATTTACAAGGAAAAGAAAAAGTAACTTTTAAGTGCACTTAGTATCACCTGTGGGGTTTGTTTTCTTTTCTTTCTTCAATGGGCAGTGTGCTGACCCCATTGAAGCATCCGAATTTTACATTTAAGTAACAAGTATATTGGGTTTGTGGAACCCACAAGGGACAATAAAACTTGCAGAAGTTTGCGAATATTTTTATTTCCTGGGTATGTTGCAGATAAATGAATAAGAGCAAATTACACGTGCATAATACCTCATGACATTATGCTGAGCCTCAGGCTGGCATTATATAATTTTATAGATGCAACTAAACTATAGGTACTGGTAAAATAACTTGTATTTTGGCTTATGTGTCACAAGTCAACATGCATCTAAAACAATACATAATCAAAGTCTGTGAAATAACTGTATCTTTATTCTTTGAAATAGAGCTAAAACACTATAGTCTTGCACTGTTACAATCTATTGGCTGATATTCTTTCTTACACATTTTATAATTTTTCTGTTGGTTTAATTCTGCAATTTTACTTGGACTTTAGATGTTAATATTCTGTTATATCTGAAACAAATTATTCCTAGAAATGTAATATCTGTAAGAAAAAGGGTGCTTCAATTGGATGTGTAGCTCCCAAATGCAAACGAAGTTACCATTTTCCTTGTGGGGTGCAAAAGGAATGCATTTTCCAGTTCATGGAAGACTTCAGGTAGGTTCTGGTGTTTTGTTGCTTTTTCATTTTCAATTAATTATATTTATACAGGAGGTGATTTTTTTCATGGGTTGTCATTGGATAGGCTGTTAATTATAAACGTCATTTGGGTCTTCTAAGAAAAAATATCTATTTGTGGAAAACTTGAAGGCCAAGCAGTTATATTGCATACCTAGTACCTATAAGCTAAATTCTCAACGCTTTTAAAGATACAATTTAATGCTTCTACAAGTAGTTAAATTGTTTATAAACAATTGAGCATTAAATCCTAAACTCTGAAATACCTGCAAAATGGTTGGTTTTGGTTTTTTGTTTGTCTGCCTCCTTGCCTTTGTTGAAGTGGCAAAGGTTTGGCTGCCTATCTCTCAGTAGTGAAAACACACTGCCATTCTGTCGTGTTTCAAAGTGCAAGGCTTCTAGATCTGCTTATTAGAGATGGATTGCAGGAGAAGTGGGTTTAATATCAAATGTCTAAAAAACAATTTTATTTTCTTTTACTATCATCTGTCCAGAATCTTGGCTGTCGTCAAAATACTCTTGAGTGCATTTGATAACAGCTTTATTCTGCCTACTGTAAGCTGACTTTGTAGGGTGGGTGGATTGAAGTCTGGTGGGTACTTCAACTTTTAAATAAACAACTCGTATTAAGTCAAGCACACATAAAAAACAATGCATTTTCAGAAAAGTTTCTTCTAGAGCTGCATTTCTTGCCTGTCTTATTTCTTTGAAAATATGCTAAATTATAAAATTCATCACACTAACTAGATTCTGCAGAATCCATATGCAAGCTCAAAATTGCTACTTTAACATTATGGTAACATTGAAATATAGGAGGAACTTAAAGTTCTGAGGACAGGAAATGTATTATTTGGACCAAAAGAAGTTTTGAGAGAAAGGGGGTATATGATCTCTGTAATTTACAGAGCATCAGTTGGCAACATGCTTCTTCCTTACTATTGTTCTGTTGACTTGCTCTGTTAGATACATAATTTGTTTATATCTGTTGTGGTTTAACCCTGATAGGCAGCAGAGCACCACACAGCCGCTTGCTCACTACCCCTAGCGGGATGGGGAGAGAACTGGAAGGGTAAAAGTGAGAAAACTCGTGGGTTGAGATAAAGACAGCTTAATAGGTAAAGCAACAGCTGCATGCACAAGCAAAGCAGAACAAGGAATTCATTCACCACTTCCCATCGGCAGGCAGGCGTTCAGCCATCTCCAGGAAAGCAGGGCTCCATCATGTGTAACAGTTACTTGGGAAGACAAATGCCATAACTCTGAATGTCTCCCCTTCCTCTTTCTTTCCCCCAGTTTTATTGCTGAGCCTGACATCATGGTCTGGAATACCCCTTGGGTCAGTTGGGGTCAGCTGTCCCAGCTGTGTCCCCTGCCAATTTCTTGTGCACCCCCAGCCTGCTCACTGGTGGGGTGAGGAGCAGAAAAAGCCTTGACTCTGTGTAAGCACTGCTCAGCAGTAACTAAAACATCCTTGTGTTATCAACGCTGTTTTCATCACAAATCCAAAATACAGCACCATACAAGCTACTATGAAGAAAATTAACTATCCCAGCCAAAACCAGTATGCGTCTGCCTTTTTAGCTTGTTGCACAGTGTTTATTCATGAAAAAGAGATATAATAGGGAATTCATTTTGCTATCTTCAGATTTTATGAGGAAGGTTCTTAAAATGTTGTTTTGATAAGGGAACCTTAAATTATTATTTTTAGATCCTACTGTTGGGAACATAAACCAGTCCAAAAGTTTCCAGATAAAGAATCTAGAGGAACTTCACAGTGTACAATATGCCTGGATTTGGTTGAACAGCTTCCAATATACACTGTATTGAAAAGTCCCTGCTGTAAAAATGCTTGGTTTCATCGAGAATGCTTGCAGGTAACACAGATTCTCTCTTTCTTTTCTCTCTGCATGCATGGAGATCACGTTTCTCTGTTGTCCTTAAAAATAATGGAACAGTTGCTTAAAATTGTGTAAAACTGCTTAGGGTTAATGTAGGCAGTAGGTATGGAAATATACTAGGTTTGAAGGACAATACTAAAAATGTGTTTTGGACACCAGTGTCTTACAAGTAAGTTGGGTTTTTTTGTTGTTGTTTGTTTTGTTAAATGCTATTAATTCCCCCACCCCATGTTTCTGCATGTGTGATACACTTCATGCCTTTAGTTATTTTTAGGAACTGAAGTCCGGCCTAGGTAATTCCCTTCTTGCAAGTCATTATGTGCAGAATCTAAGTGCTAAAAATGTCATTCATCCATCAGTTCTCTTAGCCTAAGTCCAGAGCTGGAATAAGTTACAAGTTTGTACACTCATTCTAGAACTGGAGAGGTTGACTGAAAAGGATTGTGCTTTTGTTTATGAACCTGATTCTAGCATGTGAGCTCTTGTCCTTTAAAGGAAGAGAAAATGCTTGCTGTTTGCTTCAATGTCAAGTGATGTCATGATTGATGTCAGCTTTAACATCCATGTCAGGACAGTGTGTATGAATGTAATGGTTATAGATATTAAGGCATATTTGTTGGTATCCTAAGGGTGATAGTAATTCAATAATTGGTTTTGTTTTTTGTTGTGTGTTTGTTTTTTTTTCTTCACACAGTATCAAGCTTTGAGTGCTGGGATATTTTTCTTTAGGTGCACAGTGTGTAATAACAAGGACAAATTTCAAAAAGAAATGTTGAGAATGGGTATACACATTCCAGAAAAGTAAGTAATTTTGTAAATAATCACTCTTCTATAAAACTTTGATAGGGTGTTAAAACAATTTTTAATTTATTCTATAGAACTGCATCTATTAAAATGTGAAACCTCAGTTCTACCTTCAATGGTAGAAATGTTTGGTTTGGTAAGGAGTAGCCTGTTTCCTTTTAGTTATGCATAAAAATTGTCAAAGGCCAAATTAGTCACCTCAAACATAAAGCAGGAAGCTCTGAAAAGTCATTTTTTAATGCCATGATTCAACCAGGGACCTATTTAAAAGATTAAAACGCTTCTTAAATACAATAATTTCTCATTAACATAGATGTTGCTGAGAAGTGTATTTTCTGTGCCTAAGTTTTTAAATTACCTGAATTTCTGTCCAGACAGTATTATAATCGACTGATTACTCATCCATACAGCTTCTATCTTCTCCTGTGGGATTGCTAAGGATATGTTGTGGTGGGTTGACCCTGGCTGGATGCCAGGTGCCCACCAAAGCTGTTCTATCACTTTGTCCCCCCAGCTGGACAGGGGAGAGAAAATATAACAAAGGGCTTGGGAGTCA
This sequence comes from Buteo buteo, assembly GCF_964188355.1. Lineage (NCBI taxonomy): Eukaryota > Metazoa > Chordata > Aves > Accipitriformes > Accipitridae > Buteo > Buteo buteo. Next base: position 31,165,562 of record NC_134176.1, on the reverse strand, counting down.
AGATAAGGACAGGGAGAGATCACTCACCAATTATTGTCAGGGGCAAAACAGACTCCACCCAAAACAGACACCTTCTTTCCACCACCCACTTCTTCCTGGGCACAGCTTCACTCCTGGATTCTCTAAACACCCCCCCCAAGTGGCGCAGGGGGATGGGGAATGGGGTTTGTGGTCAGTTTATCATGTTATCTCTGCCACTTCATCCTCTTCAGGGTCAGGACTCATCACACTCTTCCCCTGCTCCAGCGTGGGGTCCCTCCCATGGGAGACAATCCTCCACGAACTTCTCCAACGTGGGTCCTTCTCACGGGCTGCAGTTCTTCACGAACTGCTCCAGCATGGGTCCCTTCCACAGTGTGCAGTCCTTCAGGAGCACACTGCTCTAGTGTGGATCCCCCATGGGGTCACAAGTCCTGCCAGAAAACCTGGTCCGTGGGCTCTTCTTTCCACAGATCCACAGGTTCTGCCAGGAGCCTGCTCCAGCACAGGCTTCCCACAAGGTCACAGCCTCCTTTGGTCACCCACTTGCTCCGGCATGTGTTCTCCATGGGCTGCAGGTGGAGATCTGCTCCACCACACCATGGACCTCCATGGGCTGCAGGGGGACAGCCTGCCTCACCATGGTCTTCCCCACGGGCTGCAGGGGAACCTCTGCTCCGGTGCCTGGAGCATCTCCTCCCCCTCCTTCACTGACCTGGGGGTCTGCAGGGTAGTTTCTCTCACATGGTCTCACTCCTTTCTCCAGCTGCCATTTCTGTGCCCCAGCAACTTTTTTCCCTTCTTAAATATGTTATCACAGAGGTGCTACCATTATTGCTGTTGGGCTTGGCCTTCGCCAGCAGTGGGTCCATCTTAGAGCCGGCTGGTATTGGCTCTGTCGGACACAGGAGAAGCTTCTAGCAGCTTCTCACAGAAGGCACCCCTGTAACCCCCCCCCACTACCAAAACCTTGCCACACAAACCCAATACGTATGTTTAGTATAACAACTGCTTCTAAAATTCTGAGCTGGTTTTCATAACTTTCCACCATTTGATGGAGCTCAAAATAAGACAGAAAGTGATCAGAATGATGTTTCTTTGTTAGAAGTAGTATTCTTTAATAACTGTTAGTCTCTTCAGAGACTACCATTAATTCTCTCCAGAGACAGAGGCTCAAGATTTTGGAGAGGAAGAAGAGTCAAAATACTTGGTGAATTTTGCCATACTGGCCTCAAAAATTCTGAGTTACTTTTCATGAGACCATTTTCAGTGGTAACTTGAGTAGACTGCCAAAACAAATATCCATATCTGCTGTGAGAAAGAAAGTGGAATAATATGAAACAGAGCAAACATGCACTGAGGTCATGCAAAAAATAATAAATGCTTCCATCAACTGTACGCAAGAAAAAGTCTGTCTGTGTATTTTATAGTATTATTTTTGTTCCAAAACTTTTTTCTTCCTCCTCTCAGTTGTCTAGCTGTTGCCTAGAACATTACATGATTGAAATATCTTCACATGGTTATTACATACATCTTTTCCAAAGACAGAGTGACCCATTTAAACAATCAGAAATACAGTTATAATAACAGATCTTCTGCCTTGTTAATAGGGATGCATCTTGGGAACTTGAAGAGAATGCGTATCAAGAGTTACTGCAATGTTATCAACACTGTGACGTTAAAAGATGCCTCTGCAAGAAAGGAAGAGACTATAATGAACCTGATAGGTATGACACTTTTGTAGGAAGATATAACCTAGGGTGGAATAGATTTTTGGTGGGTTTTTAATTATTTTTTGTTTAAATGCTGTAATACTTTTCAGCATCAGGTTTTAATGTCAAGCCAAGACACAGTGTCCAAGTAAAATGTTTTGTTTACTCCCTATAACCATACTATTTTAATACTAATTTTCTCTAATTTAATCAGGTTATAAAAGCCGAGAAAATCAAACCAATCAATTATCAGTTTTGTCCTTGTTCTTATTTGATACAGAGCTGAAGTAGAATTTGTACATCTGCATAACATGTAGAACAGCATGTGCTTAAACTAATGTTGTGTAGCTTTCATTCAAAGCTTAATTCAACAATTTAGTAATTGTTAGAGTAATTAATACCTTTACGAGAAATTCATTAAAGTACTAGACTACGATGAAAACTAATTAGCTGTGTAAAATCAATCTAAAATAAACGTAGCTGCGAGCTATCCCTCCGCATGCAAATGGCAGCTAGAATATTGCTGATAGCTTAATGAGAGGCTTGAGTGATCATGTAAAAGGCTTTATTCTGCTCTACCACTTGCTTGATTTTCAATTAACAAGTTCATTTTCTACATTCTTTCTTGCTTTATTTGTGTGCTTCTGAAATGTATGTCTTCCATTGGCATGAGTATACACAAAGCTGTCAGACCCTCTACTGCAAAGACTTGTTTCTGTAGTACTGTGGTAGGTTACTCCCTGGAGACATTAACTTTGCTTTGTATAGATTTGCCCAAACATTGCTTGGTTCATTCATGGTATGTGTGCACTTCAGGATTTACTTTGCATTGTACATTTAAGCGAAATTGAAGAAATCTAGACAAAAACCCAACAGATACTTAAACACTGTCATTAATGAAGAGTCTTATTCAGAATGTGTAAGAATAATCAGATATGCTTCTTTGAAAAATTTACCATTTGGAAAAGCTCAGTGGTGGATACCCATAAAATACAGAGAATGTTGCTGGCTAGCAACATGAGGAGAAAATACTGGCTGCAAGCTATTGACTTCAAGGCAGGGGAGCACACTAACTCAGCCTCTTTCAATATAATGTGCTGGAACATGGGTAGCTTTTTGTTTTTCTTCCCTTGTTGCTGCCAGGAATTTCAAGTACATCTTGTCTGAAGAAAGTTCCCCTTGATTATATACAGTCCTACCAGATTGATAAAATCATGCTTTGTTAGTTTAGTGTCTAGATTACACTTACTGTTGAATATTCTTTGTTTTAACTAGCCTCGTTCTTCTGTCTAATTCTAAATACACAAGTTTTTAATTTTAGTAAGTGGGAAATAAAGCGTTGTCAGTGTTGTGGTTCCCGTGGAACTCATTTGGCCTGTTCATCTATGAAGTCATGGGAGCAAAACTGGGAGTGCATGGAATGCAGAAGTATCTTTGCAAAATCAGGTAAAGTTATGGATGTGACAGTGACTTCTTAAAATGATAAATTTTAATACTATGTATTTTACAGCTACCACATTCACTAAATTAATGTAATTTAATTATACAGGGAACTATAGCAAACAGAAAAAGCGTTCTTTGGCTACCTCCGAAAAGACAGACAGGACAACCTGTTGGCTGGAAGAGCCATCTCCAAAGTGCCCTCGGCAGTCACGTGAATCTCAACGCAATTTTCTTCTCCAGTGTGTAACTTTCTGTTTTCAAGCAGAAACTGATTATAACATAAAATAGCATTTAAACATGAGGAGATGATGGCTTATTCCATAGGAGAAACTTCTTACACTAAATTGCAAATTGAATAAAATTGGAGTAAAGTTTAGTGATTGAAGTTTTCTGAGAAAGCAGTGAACTCTGTAAATTTGCTATAGTTATTCGCGTTAGGTGGCCTGTAAACCAGTTTTTAGTTTGATAATTAGATCCTTGTAAAAGAAATTTTAACAATTTAAAGGTAACTTCCGATGTACAAATGGTAAAACTTAAAGCTAAGGTTGCTTATCAGTATTTTTTCCATGTTAATAGTGTGCTAGAAATCTAGCTTACAGAGATGTTTATATAAATAGTGTTTTCCTCTGCTGTAATAAAAACTTTTCAAGTCTGTAGAAACTAATATTTTTAGTTTTTACTTATTGTATCAGTCAGGACTTCCATCTCATGTATAGGGACATGCAACTAAAAACGGATTCTAAAACCACCACATAATAAATTGTTGAATTATTATTTTTAAAATTGTAGTTCAGGAACTGATGGACTTCATGTAAATGAACATACAAATAAGATTCAGTACTGAAATAGGGGGAAATTATATTGCTACCTTCAAATAGGAAGTGTTTATGCATTCTTTAATTGTATCTCTTCTTAAAATACTGTTTTGACTTATAGATCACCAAAGATAATGTGCCAGAACAATTTGTCACCCTGCTCACACCTAGAACTTCCAGCATCCAACAGAGTGACGATGTCCTTATCTCCACTGATGTCAAACGGGAACTGGTCCCTGAGGAAAAAGTATTTTCTTCTATTTTTCTTACATTGAAGAGTAATCTAGCACATGGCTTTATACCATGTTTCCTACAGAACATGGTGGGAGGGGGTGTGTGTGTGTATATATATAGTGGCTATATATATTTGTGTGGGTGTATATATAGTCACTGGAAAAATGGAGTGAGTATGCTGAAGAGCTGAAGTCATAACTTGATAAAGGGTTCTGCTGTTTCTAGATGCTGGGGGGGGGTGAGGAGAAACGAATACCTATTGAGAATTTTTAGGTTAGGTAGTGAGGGGATCAAAACCCAGAAATGCGTATTTGTCCATACTGAAGCATGGCTAGCCATTCCTTATTTAGAAAAGGGGGAATAAAAATCCCAATTACTTTCTTGTTAGACTTTTCCTGAATTTTCAATGTTTTTTGCATTTGTACCATAGGAATAGTTTGTGATTATGCTAAAATCAGTGGTAAAATAATGTGTTTTAATATAGAATATTCAGCTTAAGGATATAAAATTGTCTTGAGTAATTAATTTATGAATTCTACCCATAACGTGCTAAAAATTCTGATAAGGGAATTGGCTACTTCTAGTAAGTATGGTATTTGAAATAGTTTTGGTTGCACGTTAGAAAACAAAGAAGGGGTCTTATTTAGTCTGGCATTCTATTTTTTTAAACAAGAACTGCAACATTTCTCCCTACTCAAATATATTTTTTATTATAGTGGCAAAGATAAAATATTAGTGAATAGTTGACGGTGTATTCTAATTTGGTTGCAAAACATCTCTTTAACACAAACATGGTAAGCGCTTCAATTTCTCACTTGTTTCACATTGTTCAAATGTAGAATGATGGTGTGAGAATTGTTTGGCATGATGTTGGTGTAATTGAATTAAGAAAATAACTGTTCATTTTATGCCAAGGTAATTATTTCTACCTCCTTTTTTCTAGTTCTTAGAGGTACTTTAAAATTTGCTACTACAGAGTTAAAATCTGAAGAATCTACACCAAATATTTTACTGATACATAATTTAGGCAATACCTAAGTGTACCAAAGTGTTCAAAGAGCTTTTTTCTTAATAGATTTTAGGATGTTTCCTGTATAACTGTTGCTAATTATGAATCACAGATTTAATCTAAAAATACATGCAACTTTCTTTAGGCATTTAAGAAAGCAAAGAAGGGAAGTTTCTAATATACTGAAGGAATTAAAGCTACAAGTTAATACAAAAACTACAAGGCTTAACATCAATGCAGAAAATATCTGGAATAGTGCTTTAAAAGGATTTAGACAGCGCAACTTCAGTGCTACAAACACCATTGAAATAAAGTTCACAAACTGCAAAAACAGATCAAAGGCAGATACTTCTCCTGCATCAAAACACTGTTTTTTCCAATTATTAATGCTTCACCTTCAGAATTCATCATTGTTTGAGGGCTCTTCTGCAAAGAACTTGTCCCTTGATTTTCAAGGTAATTAAATGCTTTGTTCAAAAATACATTAAGAACTATGTAACTTGAAAGGTTTTTAAATCTTCAGCCAGTATGATTGTCAGTTCACAATTGTAGTCCTGATAGATAGAAATTGTTTTTTGAATGTTTTTCCTTTTCAATTCTAAAGGGCTGTGGGGTGTGGATTTATAATAACAAAAAAATTTGGTTTAGTTGGAAAAGTTGATGACAACCAAGGAAAAAATACAGCATATAATTAGACTTGGAACTTTTTAATTAATGTATTTGTTCTCTAGAAGTGAATTTCTGTCTTCCTGACTCACTTTCTCTGTTACTTATTTTCCTTTCCTCAAATTTCTAGAACATTATCTCTGATAGCATACTCCCTAAAGACCCAAAGTTAGCTTCTTTGAGTTCTTATGCTTCAGAATTAAATGTGCATTGGGTACAAAGTAGAATAGGAAGTTACATCGCCTCCCAAACCTTGACAGTGGCTGAAGAGATGGAGTAAAAGAATATGGTACTCCTATGTAAAAAATACCAGTCTTATTGTTTCAACCAGCAGGAGATGGCAAACCTCACTTGTTGTGTCTCCTAAAGTAAGAAGGAATGTATTATGAGATTTTTCTATAAAAATAGTGAGGATCACAAATGATTGTTATGCATATATAATGAATTTTTTTTTTTCATTTGCAGCTGTAAAAGAGAATCTTTATTTTGAAGCTGGTAAAATGATTGCAGTTTCTCTGGTTCACGGTGGTCCATCTCCTGGTTTCTTTTCCAAAACGCTGTTCAATTGTCTTGTCTATGGTCCAGAGAACGTGAAGCCAGCTTTGGAAGATGTAGCTGATGTCGATGTAGCACAAACAATAAAAATGGTAAATAAAACTAAACTTATTGGCAAATTCTTGTTCAAGACTATATTTGGAGTTAAAGAAGGGCTTATTGAATATAACTTTAGTTCAAATTAAAAAGCTTATTTTATATATATATATACACACGTAGTAAACAAATTCCTAACTTTTATCTTCTGATACAGATAAAATATGCAGATAGTCTGTCCAGCCTACAGTCTACAATACATGACTGTTATGAATTCCTTGCTGCTGCTGGATGTTTAAGACCTATAACAGCTTTGTGTGATAAGAATATGCTGGTGAATGACATATTGATCCATCATGTAATCAAGAGAATTACTTCACCCTTAGAAAGGTTTGTTTTGTTTGAATTTTCAAACTTCCTGGAATTTTTTTTCCTTACTGAAATACTAAATAACATGTTGCTAAAACTAATTTTCCTAATGTTCTTATTCTCTATTTAAACCAATGAAATGTGCTGTAATTATCAGTGGATTAAGTAGCAACTGTTAACTAGTTAGTTAAACTGAAAGACTGAATTTATTTTTCTATATATCCACTCCATTCAACTTCTTAGTCATATCCCTTTTTTAGCCTTATGAAGAGGGCAGATTCACAGTTGTAAACTATAGCATGACAAAGACCTTTGCACTACAAAATTTCTCTAGCTTATGTTCATTTTTAATTCAGAATTGTTTGCATTTAGAATCTTTTAAATTTTAGGAGTGTTAAACATATGTTTAGAATTTAAATGAGTTTTCCAAAGTTCTAATTAGGGAGATTGTGTGTGCCATTAGGAGGACAATGTGCGTAAGCGTAAGTTGGCCTACTTAGAATGTAAGCATTGTATTGGTGTTTCCATGAGTTAGTGATGACTTCAAATAGCTGGGAAAGTTGCAGCTGTTGACTTTTTTGATTGGTCTCTGACTTTGCTTCCAATTTGCATTCTTTATCTGCTCAGTAAAAAGGCATTGGATGTTAATTTTTCCAACAAGTATAGCTGGATTTATACTTAACACGTTTATGGTGTTATCTTTGACAAATTTGAATCAACTGAATCTCCAAGAGCTATGAAAACTAATTTTGAATGTGACAGTTTTTTTAACAAAGTTGAGAGTAATTAAGTGTTTCAGTCAAGGCCCTCTGTGGCATATTTGATCAATCTATATCATATTTTCAAACTAGTCAGTTAAAAAGTGAAAGGTACTAAGTAGCTGGTTTGGTTATGGGAAAATGTGGGTTTGTGCATTTTTGGAGATGGGCTTAAAATGAGAAAAATATGAGTAAAGCAAGATTTTGCTTGTCAGTATCAAGGACTGAGAGTAAGTGAAGAATTAGTTACTTTCGCTGTTAATGTTCTACACCACTGACTGAGCACTTTCAACACGTTTATTCTGAATTTTACTGATTGAGCTTATCGATATCTAAGTAGTAAGTAAACAAGTAAAATTTTAGTTCTGATTTAACGTAGTGGTTAAATTGTAAAGCCAGTTGCTTGAAATGTTCTTACCCAGTACACAGTAACTAGTGAAATTTTTTCAACCTGCAGAGCTGTTTTAAAAAAAAATAAAAAATTGGTTAAATCACAGAATCAAATTGGTGTGTAGGTTGGAAGGGACTTCTGGAAGTCGTCTTGTCTACCACCCCCTACTCAAGCCAGGTCTCCTAGAATCAGTTGCCCAGGACTGTGTCCAGACAGCTTCTGAATATCTCCATGGATGGGAGACTCTACATCCTCTGTGGGCAACCTACACCAGTGCTCGGTCACCCTCACAGTAAAAAAAGTGTTTCCTGATGTTCAGACAGAACCTCCTGTGTTTTAGTTTGTGCCCACTGCCTCCGGTCCTGTCACTGGGCACTGCTGAAGAGAGCCTCGCTCTGACTTCTTTGCACACTCCCTTCAGATACTTCTACAGATTGAGATTCTGCCCGAGCCTTCTCTTCTCCAGAATGAACAGTCCCAGCCCTCTCAGCCTTACTTCGTAGGGTTACGCTCCAGTTCCTTAATCATCCTAATGGCCCTCTGCTGGATTCTCTCCAGTATGTCCATATCTTTCTTGTACTGGGGAGCCCAGAACTGGACACAGCACTCCAAGTGTGGCTTTAAGAGTGCTGAGCGGAGGGAAAGGATCATCTCCCTTGGCCTGCTGGCACCGTGATTCCTAAGGCAGCCTAGGATACTGTTATCTGCATTTGCCCCAGGGAGAAATAGCATGTAAACACATGCAGACTGCAGAAGCCAAGTGAAGACTATCTCTTAAAACACCTCATTTTGCCTAGGAACAAGGAATTTAAACTGTGGTTTCTAAAGAGATATTTGTAAGAAAGAAATTCAGTATGTTCCTACATAAAAATAAGTAAACTATGCAAAGTAAACAGTCAAGTACCAGGAAATAAAGTTAATTTCTGCATATCACTGGTATTTCTTTCATCTGCCCCAAAAGCTCCACAGAACCATGCAGACTGTTAAAATGAGAATTAAACACATTTTCCAAGGTGAAAACAATATGGGACTACTATATACACATTATTGACAAGACTTGGAGGCTGCGGGTGGGGAAACTTTATTATGTCCAGACTTACAGCTTTATAAAATAAAGAGCACAATTAGTTACTGGCTTTCTGATTGCATGCTTGCTCTTTTTTTTTTCCCCACCTGCTAGTTTTAGGCAAGGTTTGAAAACTCTTGGTGTGCTAGAGAAAATGCAAATGCATCCGGATGCGTTCTCTAGTATATTGTGCCACAAACCTGAAAGACTTTCAGCAGGAACTATTTGTGATCTCTTTGCAATCCATTCCTCATCAGATGTAAATAAAGTTGAAGGTGCTGATTTTTGGATGAGTTATTTACAAGATGTGGAAGGTAAGTAATTTTTTTTTTCTTTCCCCCCCTTCCCTGTTCAGGGTATTTAGTCGCTGGTATACATACAGGGTTTGGTTTTTATAGTTCAGTGGGGTAAATAAATGAAGGTTTTGAGGTCACTGTCACTTCCTAATTGTTTCTTCTCCCCCCTCTTTCTTACTAATTATAATTTCTGAAACTGTTGCCCAATCAGGATCAAACTTGAGAAAGGTAAATATCTGAAAGATTGGTACTAGAACTCCTGTGAGTTTTAAAAAACAAAAACAACCCAACAAAAAAACCAACCTGAGTGGTACAGAAAAATCCTTTAAGCCCCTCTCGTCAGTTATGCTGTGAACTTACTCTTCTTAGTGTGTGTCTCCAAAAAAAATAGAAAAAAGTGGTCTTTTCTTGCAGAATAGTTGTTGGGTTTGTTTTTGTTATTTTTTTTAATTAAGATTTTTTCAGAACTAACCCAAGTGGGATTTTCTTGCTAAAATTTTTCTTATTTGGCCATATAACTGCATGTTCATTCATATTGATCTGGGGTTTCCTGATTTTAGGGTTTTCTTCCTCTAACACTTAACATGCAGGGTAGTGGTTTATGGGTAATAAGCAATAAACGATACAATCTAATCCTATTTTTTAGGTGGCGAGTCTGTAGTGACATTGGAGGATATCCTGTTCTTTGTAACAGGCTCTTTTTCTATACCGCCTGTTGGTTTTGATCCTGAACCTACTATTAAATTTTTGCATATAATGTATCCTGTTAGAAACAGACTCCTTCATTGCTTAGAGCTCCCTATAACAAAGACATACGAGCAGTTTAAAAATAAAATGGAGTTCACCATCAGAAACACACTAAGAATCGAAAGAGAATAATATTTTTGCTACTAAACTGGATGTTGGAAACTTCAATTTTCTGCAGGAACGTCTGCTTGCAAATCGCTACTGTATTTTTGGACAGCATGCTCTTGGCCTTTTCCCACTTTTCCCCCAAAGATATGCTAATAGTAGTAATCTTGTAAGATGGAAGACAATTTTCAAATGAAAATACACTTTATCTCTTGAATCATCTTCCTGTTTGAAGTTGGCTTTGAGTCAGCAATCTCTTGCAGAAGTACTTTAAATGTCTACTTTTGCTGTAGACATGTGTGAAATGTTACCAAACTGTAACATTCTAGCTATTTCCCACAGGTAAGTATGTTGATTGTACTACATACTTCAGTAACTTACTTATCAAAGTCAAATCAGGTACATTTAGAAGATAACTGCTGTAGAGCTTTTTTTCAAGTAAAACTGTGATGCAGTATTTCAGTTGTTCCATGTATATTTTTTCAGTAATTGTTTTTATATTGCTGATTCATTTACATTTTGATGATTGATAAAAACCTATGAAAGTTAGAAACTTGGGAATTTTAAGGTCATTGTGGTTAGTGCATTAAAATATTAAGGTCTGGAGAAAACCTAGGCAAAATAATAAGGCACAAGAACAATATCTGGTTGAACTTGAGTGTCTGTTGTTAAACAAAATCTTTGACATTTGCACACATTTCTGCATTCTACTGTTATACATTAGTTTTTAATTACACATATAGCCAAAATAGTAAAAACTAGAAGTAAATCTTAAATATGCAACAATAAGTGGTCTTTCAAAATGAAATATAAGAGTTAGACTTAATGTTGTTGAGTATGAAAGGATAAGAACTTGTTGCTTGTTAGAACATGTTACTTCGTCTTCTGTGGAAGTCAGTATTTTCATAGAAATATGCACTAAAACTATTTGTTAATCTAACATCAAACTTGTCAGTGCCTGACACTTTTCTACCTTTTAGTCTAAACTCTTTCTGTTCAATTGTAGGTGCATTCTGAGCAACTTCAACTGCATAAAATATATTTCAATTCTGCAGTATTTTTATTAAGCCATAAAAGTAGTGAAATTCCTACATTGTAACACTTTAATATTACTAATACTGAAACTATGAAACTAAAAGGACGTTTTTAAGTACAGGTTTTTTAAATGTATGCAGGTGTCTCTTAAAATTACTATTGTCCCCCCTGTCAGTTTGAACACTTATATTATGTCCCAAACATAGGTTGTGCTATAGATGTATATAGATAGATACATGTATGTATGTATCTATCTATCTATATATATCTACATTCTTCAAAATACTGCAAAGTAATCATACACTTTTTTTATTAATATAGCTTGGTTTTGATTGAAAATACAAGCAAGATTGCTTTACTTTTGAATGCCTTGTCAAGAAAGTACGTCCACAGTAAACTATAAATGGATAGGTGCTTCAAAAAAAAAAAAAAGGCAAACTAATCTGGTTTCAGGTTCTAATTAACAAATTGTATTACTAAATGCTAATTACATAGCAGTGTATTGCAATTCAAGAACTGTGGAAGTGGTAGTCAAGACTCACTAAATTTGAGACCATGCTATAAAGTGTTAAAGAGGCAGGTGGGTATTTAAATTACACAGTTCAATTAACAATCTGTAGGTATTTTGAAATCTTTCTTAAACTGCTAAAGCTTCTCTCTTGATCTTGGGAGACATCGCTAATATTTTTTTATACAGACCTATTTCCATCAGTGGGCAACAAAAGTGTGCATGCCACTTAAAAAATGTTGGTTTATTTCAGAGTCTAAGTAGATTGCTACAAGGCTTGGATCAGGCATTTCTCACTACTTTCAAATAGCTAAAACAATCTAATCTCATCAAAGTCCTGTCATTAGAAATTTAAGAATATTTGAACTTAAGATAGGGCTAGTGGTATTTTTCTGGTTCTGAGCCAAAAGCATATTAAAGTCCCCTTTAAAATTAAATGTATGAACTCTTGGAGAACGTCATTTGACTTGTTTATATACGAAGCAATTTCTCATTATCTTCTGATTTTTTTTCTCCAATACTATTCCATGTTTGTCTTTGCATAATTTTTGAAGGTCATACTGCCAATAACTTGTTTATATTCTTATCCTTCAGAATGGTCTGTTACCATTATAAGGAAATTGGCTTGTTGCAAATTTATTTGTTTAATAAGGATTCATGTTGCATGTTCATATTTTTAAAATATAGCAGTCTCCTGCAGAGAGAATATTATACTTTAAAAATGAGTGGTGTACCCAGTGCAGTATTCCTTTTTCTTACCTAGTTAGAGATAAATGTCTTCTGTAATATTATGTTATTTTTCTGTATGGGGCGTACAGAACTTACAGAAAGAAGTAGCAAGCAGAGCATGGATAATTTTAAAGGACAGTTCTTGGACTTTTGGTACTTGCAGTGCAAAGGGAGATGGTTTAGAACTTTGAACTAAATAAACTGCATTTTAAAACCTTCAATGGAGAAAGAAATAATAAGGTAATGTGAACATAAGGCTTCAAAAAGTATCTGAGATAAAAATAGTGTTCACACCTTTTATTGCTTATTAGTTTTGAATTCAGCAGTTGATATGTTTTATATAAGGGTAGAACTAACCTGTTTGTCAGCTTTAAGAAATCTCAAGTTACTTTAAAACTGCTATACAATGCTATATCAAAGCATGGTATTTGTAAAATCCTCTAGTCTCTAATATTGCTTGAAAAGATTTTTCTTACACAGAACTTGTCCCCATTTTCTAATACTGATGTGTGCACATTCAGGACAAGTTGTCTTTCCTTTCTTGTCAGTTTGATCAGCTCTATCTAGACATTCTAATATAGTCTTTGATATATTCGGGTTGTATTCCTAAATGCTACTACAGAGAGGAACTTCCTCTCTCCTGCTCTTTTTCAGCATTTATTTATATAGACCAATCTTAAATTTACTCTACCTGTTCATTAAAATTCCATTGAATAAGCTGACTTCCAATCTATCAAAACACAGAAAGGTCTCTTCTGTCTGGAAACCATAAGAGCAATTTCTGTAGCTATAATGACCATCAGGTTTTTAATTGCTATAGTAGGTCACTGAAGTGCAATATTATTGGGTAGTTTTCATTTTACATGAACTTTAACCTGAGGTACATCTGGTAATTAGGGACATTGCTTACTTTCAGTATTTCTGTAACACAGGGAGAATAACTGCATATGCATTAGCTGTTGTGTATTAAATATATTTTTATAGAAGTTACATCTTTTACAAGATTTGCCGGGGCCACAAGAGAACTATTGCAGTCCTCTTTGACTGTGTTTGGCCAAAGAACTTCACCCCACAGTTTCTGCATCAAACCCTAAGCTGGAATTAGCACATCAAATAAGCTGTTTATTTTCTAGAGTGATCATTTTCTAGTAAATGATAATAGATTAGTATTAGTGGGTTTAGTATGGTGTCCTTAAAGCACATATAATTTAGGAAAAAAAAAACAAACTCAAAAACTATATTTGAAAAACCAGGGGATAAGAAAGTTCTGTGACTTGCTGTCACCCACGCAAAGGATGCTTACTGTTGGCATTTTTAACTGGTTTATGAGTGAAATATACTCAAAAGGAGAATAAATTAGTATCTATTATTAGTATCTAGTCAAAAGTATTTGACTTTTTCATGAAGATGGTCAGTTTTGGGATTGGAAGACTTGAGGATTTTGAGAGGTATATTTAAAATGTAGAGTAGAGTATTCATCATTAATTCATACTCACATTCTGTGTGTGTATTTTGAAAATAACATCAAAAGATTCTCATTCAAATAGAAGGAAATCCAGTTCTGGAGGCTACAAACTACGCTTTTAAAGTTTATCTTGATTCTGTATTACAGCAAAGCATTTTAAAGCTCAAGCTTTACTCTTTTTTACTTAAGGGAATTGCTAGTTGGACAAAAGAAAAATGAAAATGCAAAAACTTCTGAAATGTCAAATCATGTATACAGAAAATCATTGTCAAAATATTAATGTTTGTAAAAAAAATGCAACTGATTTTGTATTGCATAAACAATGTTCTTTTTAAACTTATGGTAATTAGAATATCATGCAAGAAAGTATAATTTTGTGAATAATTTTAGCTCTAACTTGAACTGCAGGATCAGTGTCTGAAATGTTGCATCTTCAAGCAACATTATACTTGACAGGTGTAGCATCAGTGTTGAAATAATAGGTAATTGTGGGAAATAACTGTCGTGTATGTTCAAAGTGCAATAAAGGGTTAAATTTCTGTTGGAATAAATATGTAACTTCAGTCTTTTTATTTTGGTGATTTAATGGGGTGTAGCTGTAGAGGCGTTATCGCTGTTTTCTGTGGCTTGATTGGTGTACCTATGTACAGCTTTATATACGTCTGTAGCATGTTTACCCAGATGGGTACCTTTGTGACTGAGTTAGGGTGAGTGGGACTCTTGCCGCTGTAGGATTTGTGTGAGGGCACAGCTGTAAGGGCGTGGAGAACCCAGAAGGAAGGCCGTGGGTTGGCGTGTGCTACCTGAGGCAGAGACAGGCAAACTGTCACTATTTTCCTTTTCAATGGCTCACTAAAACTTGATGACTTTAGTTGTAGCTAGCTGCCTGTTTTTGAAACATCATTCCTTTTCATGTAGTTAACCTGCCCTGGTTGCATTTAAGTTATGTTCCAGAGAGCGCTTCAGTTAGCTCTTCTTTCAAATTCAGTCTGTGAGTAGAGCAAAACCGGTTAATGCGACTTTTTGCTCGGAAAAAAAAAAAAAGGTGGGAAAGAGCACCAGGCTCTTGTCCGAAAGATCTCAATCTGTTCTTTTGTTCGCAGCTGAGGAAAAGCAGAGGCCCGAATCTTAAATCCTGAGATGCACTTTCTTAATTACAGCTCCCTCACGAACGGGGGCTGCCTCCGGGCGGGAGGCACCACCTTCCCCCGCGCTGCGGCCCGCCGGGGCGGGGAGAGCGCACAGCTGTGCCGCGGCTGCCGCCGGGGGAGGGGGTCGGGGCGGGGGGGACCGCCCGGCCCGGCCCGGCCCGACCCCACCAGCCGGCGGGGGCACGGCACCTGCGGCGGAGGAGGGGCGGCGGGAGCCCTGCGGGCCGCCACGTCGTCCGGCGGCTGCGTACGCGGCGGTGGGCGGGGCGCGGCGGCGCGGCCGGGCTGGCGGGTCGGGAAGATGGCGGCCGGTATCCGGGAGAAGCAGACAGGTAAGCGGCTTCCCGCCGTCTCCGTCGCGCGGCGGCGCAGCTGCCTTCCCCGGGGCTCCGGGGAGGGAGGGACCGAGGTCAGCCTCACGCTGCGGCCGGGGGCTCCTGCCTGCCGTCCCGCCCCCGTCCTTTCCCCCGGCGGGGCCCCGGAGCGGGACGTGGGCGTCTGCGAGCCCCTTCGCCTCCCCCGGGGGATTCGCGCCCTCTCACCCGGCTTGGGTCTCCCGGCAATGGGACGGCGGCCTTCCTCCTCCTCCTCCTCCTCCTCCTCAGCTGCCTCTGCAGCGGCGGGCCTGGGGCTCCGGGGGCCTCTGGCCGCTGCTCTTGCCGAGGGGGCCCGGCCCGGCCCGGCTGTGGGGCACAGGGCCGGGTGTGTGCTCTGCCCGGCGGCGGCGGGCCCGGGCCCCCAGGAAGGGGCTTGCCTGGGCCCGGGGCTTGAGCGGTGCCCTTCTCCCGTGGCCGTGGGGAGCGGGTTGTGCTTTCCCTCCGTTTCAGCTTCCTTTCTACCCCTGGCAAGGATCAATGGGAAGTATCGTTTAATGCTGTGAAAATAAAGCTGCTGTTGTGGTGCTCCTGTTAAGACAATATAGAGGTCTTGGAGCGCATGCTGACCCTCAAGAAATTGAGAATGCGAGATTAACGACTACAAGTAATTACGTAGGAGGTTTTCTGTGGGTAGAGGGCTAGTTATTCAGTCTCTCCTTTCTTCTCTGGCTTGATGTTGTTTTGTGGAGCGTTGAACCACCCATTTGAACACACTCCTAAAGCATAGAGCATGCCAACTCCATAGTCCTCTACTTCCCTTGCTTGCCAAAGTTTTTGTCAAGTAGTTTTGAGCTGTAATCTTGTAACCTTCTCCTTGACAACTGCAGTATCTTTCTGGTGGTATAGAGGATTCTGGGTGCATTTGTTTAACATGAAATGTCTAAAATCATCTGCTGAAAAATCTTAGTCTGAGTCTCTGTGTGGGCCTTAAATATTTACTAGTATTCTCCATCTTCTTTTTGTACCAGAAGTCTACTTTCCGTAATCTCGTTCTTGTGGCTATCTACCATTAATAGTGCTGTTTGATGTTCCTTTGCAATCCTTTACTTTTTTTCTCTTTGCTACCTTTCTGATAGAGCTCACTGTCTTTGACATATTCCATACAGCTTTATTCTTTCCTATTGTGCTTCATCTTGTTACTTGATTATTTCAGTCAACCTTTAGCACTGAACCCATGTTGTCTTCCACTGGGGAGGTCATTTGCAAGGAGGTAGATTGAATAATTGAAAGATACTCAGAAAAAGGAAAAGATTTATTATCATTTAGTATTTGTATTACCATGTATGTGCACCATCTGTTGTGACCTTTATCCTGGTTCATAACCAGTCAAAGCATATTGTTGTGCAAGCACAGTAAAAACCTGATCCTTGCCCCAGAGAGTATTCAGCCTAAAAGTAAATGAAATGGTGATATAAATACCAAAAAGAAACCCAGAGACATGCTGAATGTTTGTCATGATTGTCATAGCACATCACTAGTCTGATTGGTGTCTTCCTTTAGTAGAGAGCTTATGCCGAGTTTTAATTTAAATGGTGCACTCTACAAAGCAGCTGCTTCAGATCCAATAGTACCAAAACACGTAACCGTGCAGCTTTATAGAAAATTGTTCATATGGCTGAAATGTATGGAAGGTGTCACTGGCAGTGAGGGAGTGAAGTCTCCAGGAGCGGTCTGTAATCAGCTTTCAGCATTGTTCTGTGGTGTTTAAGAAAAAAAAAAAAAGGAGGAAAAAAGTGTTAAGCAAGTGGAAGACTGGATTCCAGGGAGGCCCAGCACTCACTGCTAGCTTTCTTCCTCCCATGGTCAAGTTTCACTTCTGGTAATGTGATTTGAAAAGGCAGCACACAGAAGGAGGAAGCAGGGACAGACTGCGAAGGAGAACTGTTAGAAACATTGTCTGGGCATGGATGGATGGTGTTAGGAAAGCCAAAGTTCAACTGGAGTTGAGACTTGCAGCGGGTGTCAAAAGCAATGAGAAGAGTTTCTGCTGCGACATTAGTAGTGAAAATACGAATAAGGAAAAATGTTGGATCATTGCTAAATGGAGCCAGTCATTTAGTGGTGATGGGACACAGGTAAGGCTGAGGTACCCAATGCCTTCTTTGCCTCTGTCTTCACCAACAAATTCTTGCAGGCCTTTGTGTCACTTTGGAGTCAGTCATGGAGTGAATCTTCTTGGAAAATATTTTCCATCATTACGTGAAGGAGAAGGCAAGCATGAATTTATGTATGGTAAATCACGCCTGACCAGCCTGATTGCCTTCAGTGATAAAATGACTGGATTTGTAGGCAACAGGGGAGCAGAGTATGTAATTTACTTTGACTTTAGCAAGGCTTTTGGCATTGTATTCTTGTATCCAAGTGAGGATGGTATGGGCTGGAGGGATGGACAAATAGATAAGTAAAAAAATGGTTGGATGGTCAAGCTCAGAGGGTTGCAATTAATCAGACACACTATAACCTGGAGGCTGGTAACAACTGGAGCACCACATGGGTCTATCCTGTCACCTGTCCTGTTTAAAATCTCTATCAGTGATGTTGAGGAAGCGTCAAAGTGCACTCTCATTAAGTGTGCAGGTGACAGCGAACTAGGGGAATCAGTTCATGTACTCGAGAGCAGAGCTGCCACTCAGAGGGACTTAGATGGGCAAGAGGAATGGGCCAACAGGGATCTCTTGAAATTCAGCAACGGCAAATATAAACTCCTGCACCTGCAAAGGAAGAACCCCTTGCAATGTACAGGCAACAGTGCAGGGGACTGGCAGACTGAAGAGCAGCTCTGCCAAAAAGGCCTGCGAGGGCTCCCAGTAGACAGCAAGCTGAACGTGAGCCCACAGTGTGCCCCCGCATAGCAGCATCCCGGGCCATATTCACAGGAGCACAGCCAGTAGATCAAGGGGAGTGATTATCAGGAGACCACATCTAGATACCATGCCCAGTTTGTGGCTACCAGTACAGGAAATGTGTTCATGTTGGAGGGAGTTCAGCAAAGGACCACCAAGATGGTCAGGGGCTGAAGCACTGTGAGGTGAGGCTGCAGGACTAGGGCTTGTTCTGCTCGGAGAAAAGGAGGCTCCAAGGGGGACCTAACAGCAGCTCTGCAGTAGCTATGGAGGGGGCATTGAGAAGATGGAGCCAGGCTCCTTGTGGTGGTGTGTAGCAGGAGGGTGAGGGACAACAGATATACGTTGAAACAAGGTGTTCAAACTGGTTATAAGGAAAAACTTTTTCACCTCAAGGATGGTCAGTGCCACACGTTGCGCAGTGTGGTTGTGGCATCTCCATCCCTGGAGACCTGACTGGATAGAGCCCTGAGCAGCCTGGCCTGGACTCACAGCTGACCGTGCCTGAGCAGGAGGTTGGACTAGAGATCTCCCGCGGTCCTTTCCAGCCTGAGCTGTCCTATGATACTGTAAACCCCAGGGAACAGCACTGAGTATGCTCACAAGCTTCCTTCAGCTGAAGAGCCGGAAGTTAACCGTTTCTGCTGCTTTCCGTTTATGAGCAAAGTGGTATACCTTGCTTTGATTTCTGGAAGTTTTTCCGCTTTGCAAAGCTTTGTGATGATTTTGTTTATGAGTTTGAAGAGAATAGCCACTAACTTCTATTGATGCAAATAGGCTTTTGCTGCTAGTCAAAGATGAGAGAACAGCACATAGTGTATTGTTTAATCAGATAAATGAGGAAGGACTCCTTACTTAATAGATTTATAAGTTAGAGGTAGGTGAAGGAATCTGCTTTGCTTTCTGTGTTGAATGTGAAATTAAATGAAAGCTCATTCCTGTTTCAAAGCGTTTTTCTGCTGCAAATTAGGGGTGGGTTTTGTACCCCTTAAAGCAGCAATTTCTTCCTGTGAGTTCTAAAAACGTTTCAAAATGTGTGTCAGTTTTAGTCAGGTGAAAAGGTATTTTTTGCTTGTGTGTATGCTGTTGTTCCTGTGGGGTAGGAAAAGCAGATCAGAGGAATAAAACAAACTAGTTCCTGCTGTACAGAATGCCCCTTCAGGAACATACTGGAATTATTTTTAAGGCAAACTGCAATAGAATATAGTCCATATAACTAAGGAGAGAGAGTCTTTCTTCATGTTTTAGGACTTGCTTCTTTTCCTTTTGCAGCATCTTCCAGAGCCCATAAATTCTAGCTGAAGTGTGCCACTTGTCAGTCAAAGCTGCATAAAAATAATGAAAATGTGACTTGTTGTATTTATATTTTATGATGGTTTTCCTCTCAAATGAAATGTATAATAAAACCCTGGTAATGTGTTTAATCTCTGTTGTTGAAGTATAAAGAGAGCAAAGCATTATTCTGCTTTATTTTCCAGTGGCTTTGAAACGTATGCTGAACTTCAATGTTCCTCCTGTTAAAAACAGCACAGGAGAACCAGTATGGAAGGTAAGAACTATTTGAACAGGAATAGGAGAATTTTAGAGTGTTCAAAAAAGTTCAGATTTTCAAATGGTAACTAACTCGAATATCTTCTCAACTTGTGCAAAATATTTTTTCCTGTGTGGTATGAATATACAGAATTGAATATCAGAATTGCTGAGAAAAATACGTATCTGAGATATTGGCTCGTTGAAGACCCAGTGACTAATTGTTTAAGCAATATTTTAATAAGCAACTGGGGAGGACATTTTTTAAATATACTTGGATCTCATTGATACCTGTTGGCAGAAACTTACATGATACCTTACAGGTGAACTCACAAAGTCAGAAAGAAGTCCATAGAAAGGGAAGAGCTATTGATAGCCTTAAATTTAGGACAACTGAGCTCAAGGCTACCTTTATTAGCTTTAAAAAGTAAGTAATTTGTGAGAAGTTTTTGCTGCTACAAAGCATATATTATGTCTCTTCATCTATTCAGTTGTCTTTTTTTTTTTTGCCATTTCCTTTTTTATCCTCTTTGCTTCTCCTTTTATTTCCTCCCAAATGCACTCAGAGAAATTCTGTACTTACCATAACAAATTTCTGACAGCAGATTCCTGTTTGACTGACACTTTTCAAGAGATGGAAGTGATGAATTTATTTTCCTTTATCACTGAGTTTCTTTTTTTTTTTTTTTTTTTTAAATTAGTAAGCACAAATGGAAGTCCATGACAAATGAATGATGAATTATAAATTGGTAAATGTTTAGCACTTTTCAGGTTAGGACAGTAGTTCCTTAAACCTGAATTCCTGTATACACTGTATCCTGTATTCTACTGTATCCACTTTTTACACCACTTTGTAAAAAGATGTGTATCTATTTCAGGTTCTCATTTATGACAGATTTGGACAAGATATAATCTCACCTTTACTGTCAGTGAAAGAGCTGAGAGATATGGGGATCACTTTGCATCTGTAAGTAAAAAAAAAGCAGTTTGGTTGGGGTTTTTTTCCTAAAAAGAACTTTATTTAATATTCCCCCAAAATCACAAACAAAACATTGAAAATCATTTGATTAATAACTACTAAAATAAAGATTATACCCTGAGTTGTTTCTAAAATCAGGTGTTATTACTCAGAATCGGGGAGTGGAAAGGTCATTCCAAACACTGTTCAGTAGGATTTCTTACTAAGTAGAGGAGGCCCCTGCTCAAAAATAAGAATTATCCAATAGGTGTTTTGGGGAGAATCTGTCTGTACAATTCCCTTTGTATTCATATATCTTAAAATTTTTTTGGCACAAGCTGTTTCATGGGACTGTGCATATTGTCTGTCTCTTTTGCACATAGATTTTAATTGTCTCTTGTCAAAGATACTATTTTAAGAGATTTCCATTTCTCTTTCTCCAGATTACATTTATTTAGTTCAGTGTCGTTCCTTAGCTGTGGTAATAGTCACGGAGGATCTTTGAAGATACTTTTTTTTTTCTCTTTTCAGAAGTTTGTTAACTTTTACTAAGCGAAGGCTAGAAATGGAAAAACAGTTTAACATGTTGACGTATCAGCAGAAATGTGAGAGAAACATGTAAGCACCTTGCCTGTCTTTATTGTAATGAGCAGGAAAGGCAAGTTTAATAGTATGAGATAGGCAGCGTTTTTTGTTATCATGTCAACAATTAATAATTGGTATATGAACTTCATGGATGCAGTATTTTACCTTCCTCTGAATGGATTAATCTATTTTTTAAGATTTGCAAAGCCTTTTCTCAAGCTTTGAGTAAACTTCTGAGACCTCTGTTAATATATTCAGCCAAAAATTATACAAATACGATTTTGCTATTTTTTCATGTTTTGTTCTTGCTAAAATCTGGCTAAATATAGGGAGAAGTTGTAGGAAATTGAATGTGTCTGTATAAATAAATAATTTCTTTAATTTTTATAATTTTACATAAATCAGAGGAGGAACGCATTAGAGATCTACTTTTGATTCCTTTCAGGCTTTTGCATTCAGATCGGGATGCTATTCCAGATGTTCCAGCTGTTTACTTTGTAATGCCAACAGAAGAAAATATTGACAGAATGTGCCAGGTGACTTGCATGCTTAATGTTTCAAATGAGTGGACACAACAGAGGTAGTGTGTGTGAAGCATTCACCAGAGTGTGACCATTCTGTATTGTGCATGTCTGAACACCTTTGCTTGCATTTTTTCTGTATTAGCACATACTAGTCATAAAAACGTTACCCAACATTTTTACACACAAAACTTCAGTTTCCCAGGAAGTCAAAGGGTAAATATGTCTCTGTGTTTCGGGGAGAGAATTCAGGGAGTGAAAAGACAAGAGGCAGTGGGCACAAATGGAAATACAGGCAATTCCATTTAAACATAAGAAAAAGCTATTTTAATGAGGGTGGCTGAATGCTGGAACAGATTACCTGGAGAGTTTGTGGAGTCTCCATCCTTGGAGATGTTAAAAATTCATCTGGACACAATCTTGAGCCATCTGTTCTCTTTGACTCTGCTTTGAGTGGGGAGGGGGTTGGACTAGGCTAACCTCAGTTTTTCACATTCTCTGGCAGGAATTGATGGAAGGTTGACATCAGAGCAAAGGGTACTTTTGGTCAGTGGTAAGGTATGGAGTAGTAGTTGCTATCTGGTAGCTTAAATTTCATTTCCTGGTTTTGGCAGTTCTGTGTTAGGTTAATTATATCTAGTAATGTAGTCAAAACACTGCGTACAGGGCTGTATGAACAGACAGCTAAGCACTTTCAAAAGTTTAGTTTGTGATGTTCCAATTATCTACAGTCATAGTAGAATTAAGAATGTTTTTTAATTAGTCAGAAATATATTAGTACATATCCAGGAAAAATGTTGTGATTTTCCTACCTTTTAGGATCTTCGAAACCAGCTTTATGAATCTTATTATTTAAACTTTATTTCTGCCATTTCGAGAAGTAAACTGGAAGATATTGCAAATGCTGCCATAGGTGCTAATGCAGTAACTCAAGTGGCTAAGGTAAGAAAATCCCCCAGTCTCTTATGTTAAGAGTTACTACTGTTACAGTTGTTATTGCATTCTTACGTGGCCACTTCAGTGCCATACACAGCTTTTCTGACTGAATCATTTAGCTAGATTCAATCTCAGGCATAGATTTACTTGGGGGGAGAAGGAAATTTACAGTCATCTCAGTAATGCAGCTTAATACTATACTTCAACTTAGTCAAAAGTCCAAGCACTGCGAGACCTTTGTGCTAAATGGTAAGACGGGAAATACAGTGGTTTCAGAGTATTCCTAATCTCATAAGCTCAATAAGTGCATCCAGTGCATATATAAGGGGGTGGGGATTTTAGCTCCTAAATACACAAGAAGTGCAGTATGAGTGCAGTTGTCATTTTAACTAGGAAGTGTACTGTAGAGGTGGATGTTTCTTACATACACACTATTATTCAGTACACTCCTATACCTTTATGATTTAAAGGCAGGTTATCAGGTATGTACCCTCTTATTTTTGTTGAATGCATGTACCAAAACCTGCAAATTTTTAACTAATTTTTTTCATATATATGTAAATACATTCACTTTTTCTCACTCTTGTTAGGGAGTACTACTGGTATGAGAGAAAGAAGCTGTTGTGAAATGAAATGAAAACTACTAGTATTGTTTAAGCCTTAGGTCTTCAGCAGGAGTAAATTGGTGTAGCACTGTGAACTAACTTTCTTAAATCTATTTTTCTGTTGTGATGTCCCATTAAGAGTTTATGCTATAAAGAGGTTTATTTTTTTTCCTGAATGTACAGGTATGTTACAGAAAAATTGGAATTCATGAGCTATATTCTCTCTTTGTGTAAAAAGTGCCCTCTTTTCTCTCTCCTGCCTGAGTGCTCAGCACTGCTCATGTTGTAGTCCTTCATATTAATAAAAAATAAACCTGTAGTATTATAATGTCCTCCATATGTGTTTTTTTCATTGATGATTGGCTACTAAAAATTTGTCCACAGAATACTTCCAAGTTGGACTGTTTTCTTTTAGCACTTTACAGGTGCTCTAATTTTTTGTGTTATCACTCAATCCTTACACAGGCTTTTTAATTCATACATTATATCTTGCATTTCTTTCTTTTAATATGTAGCTCTGTAAAAGATTCAAAAAGAAGTAGCAATAAATCACAGAGGTTTTTTTATGCTTCATTCTGCACTGCTCTGACCATTATTCCTTGATTTCTAGGTGTTCGATCAATATCTTAATTTTATTACTTTAGAAGATGACATGTTCGTATTGTGTAACCAAAACAAAGAACTTGTTTCATATCGTGGTAAGTAAAATTTGTATAAAAATTATACTGGAACGTCTAAAGTTGAAATTTACTTTTGAAGTTTGATGATTTTATTTTGCTTTGATCTGCTTGGAATTCAGGATAATCTGTTAGATGTGTAGTTTAAATTCATGAAGGAAGCAGTTCTTAGATACTAATTTCAGCATCTTGACTACACAGATACTGTAATATTGAAAAATAATCATGTATTTTTAAATAACAAATTTAGTAAAGCAAAACTGCAGTATAGACATTTATGGATAGTAGGGGGTTTTATACATGGAATAATACAGGAAAAATTTCATATTTTTTACACATGTAGGTAGACACTGGGTGGCTGCTGTGTTTACACACCACTATTTAGTCATAATTGTTTCTGCAGTTCTTAAGGAATTAAGTATTTTGTTTCTGTGTGAATGGTCAGTTGGAAAGTTACTGTAAGGAATGTAAAGCAAGAAAGATGACTAACTGATAGAGTTTCTTGTATCTTCTAGATAGTGAGCAGTCAGTACCTGCTTTTCTTATGCAAGACATGAAAACATGGGGCTGTGCAAGGGGAAATGGTTAGGATCAGGGGCTGGAGTAGCACAGGGAATAATCTGGGAAAGGGCATTCTAGAAAATAAGAAATGCTGATTGCTTCTGCAAGCATGTGAGCCAAGCATGTCAGCTTCTCTGTAAAGTCTCAGAGTTGCAAGTGAAGTCAGCCACGTGGAACTCTTTTTATTTTTATTGGGACTTCTGTTGGACCTGTTATGGAACCTAGCAGGAAAACCAAGTGGCTGCCTTAGGTCAATTACCTCTACAGCTATGGTGCTACAGCAGCTCAAGTCAATATATATACTAGTTGTCATAATTGTCCACGTGGTTTTCCTCCCTCCTTTGATCTGATTTCTGTGCTTCCCTGACCCATTCAATATGCTAAATCAACAGAGAATGTCACTCTACCTCTCCTACTCCTCTCACTCAAATGGCTATTACAGGGTGGGTTGTCTTGTTGCCCCGCTGTAGTTTGCCTCATCTTCTCCTCCTTTTACATCAGAACCAGTAATCTTGGAGCTGCAGAGTGTTTGTTCATTTGACTCACTCCATAGGAAATACCAGCTTATTTGTGTGATCTACAAATCCAATCCAAGGGAAGCAGCACAAGTGTGTAAGTCAGAGGCAAGATAGCCCTGTTTTAGCAGCAGCTCCTCATTACTTTAGTGTAGTCACAGCGACTACGTGCAGTGTCACACAGTTAATTCCTAATTTATTTGGATGCACAGAACACTAACTAGTGACCAGGTGGAGATGAGAAGTCTCCATATGCCTAACATTTAGCACTGAGATTTTTCTCCTCATTTGCCCTATTTCCAAAGTCAGTACCTTTCTTTGAAACTGGATGCATAATACTGAGTTCTGTCTCACACTGGGGATTGATTCCATTGTCAGAATGAAGGGCATTTTTTTTTCAAAAGCAGACTTTTTTTTTTTCTAAAACTTGCTGTTAAGAGTTTTAGTAATAATTGTTTTGTGATGTGTTTGTGTGTATGTAAAGATACTTGACTGGCTCTCATAAGATTCCTGCTAGCTAACAAGGAATTTGAATTAAAATGACTGAAACCATTTTGCACCCGTCAGTTTCTATGTTGGTTTTTTTCCTCTCTTGGGCCCCTGAAATTTGCCACATGACATGTGGTTTCACACTATGTTTAAACCAATCTAGAAGTGGGCTGTTTCCAAAAGCTGATCGAACAGAAATCTAATCTCCCATAGAGAGTGATTAGTTTTCCATTAGAGCACTGAGCCAATCCATCTTACTGTGTGAGTTCTAGATCTGACACAGGCAGGCAGTAGGAGTACAGGGGCAAAGAAGAAGTGGTCTTTTGCCTTTGGAGAGTAACACTAGCAGGAAACTGCCAGTTTGTGTATAGTTTCATAATCTACATAAGTCAGTGTAAGTCTGATGGTGATGAAAGACTGCTGCTATTCTTGCAGCAGCACTGCCATGTATGGCCACACATGTAGCTGAATGAGTGAACCAAGAACAAATATAACAAAAAAGGTTAATTTTCAGTTTCCTGATTTCCTGGCTGTATGACTGCGTTTACAGAGAGGTAATGTCAGGACAAATAAGCATGATAACATTCTTCAATTATGTAAAAGGCTTTCACAGACAGAACAGTGATAAGACATTCTCTTGGTCCATGTAGTAA
This sequence comes from Buteo buteo, assembly GCF_964188355.1. Taxonomy (NCBI): domain Eukaryota; kingdom Metazoa; phylum Chordata; class Aves; order Accipitriformes; family Accipitridae; genus Buteo; species Buteo buteo. The sequence continues at coordinate 31,139,243 of NC_134176.1, read as the reverse complement.
TGGACAAGAAGTGATGAGCTTAAATTGCAACAAAAAAGTTTCTGAACAGATACTAGAAGCACTTTCTAACATTAAAGATAGTGAAATACTAGAATAGATTACCTATAAACATTATGGCATTTTCATGACTGGGAGGCTTTGGGAATTGGTTTAGACACAGAAATAACAAGGTTTAACTCATCTTTGGGCAAGAGGACTGACTAGATAATTCCCCAGGCTCCCTCTGGTTCTGTTTTTCTATGACTCTGTAGAAGGAAGAGTAAATGGGTAATATTGGTATAAAGTCGATCTTCCTGGCATCCTGTTTGATGCTATTTGAATGCTTCTTTACCAAATTTGGATCAATTTTGTAAAACAGCAAGAAAACATAGGAGACCTAAGCTTACTTTTCTGTAATAGATGCAGTCCCCATAAGCTTGTTACAGTGGAGAGAAAGGAATATATAGAAAACATGATAGAACATCTTACTGAAAGATTATTAATGAAGTTTCTCAAAGGTTGACCTAAGGAGCAGTAATATTGAATGTTTGTGTTGAGTGCTATGGTACAAAAAAAGGAGTGTGCTCATAAAATGTGCATGTTACACAAAATTAGAAGGCACTGACAGTATGCAGATTACTGGAACATCATAAATGAGTACCTTAAACATAATAAAAGGGGGGGAATTAAATTTTAAAATTGAGAAAAGCAAGGGAGTAAAAATAAGATTATTTCCCCCTGTAAACTGGGAGACCATTAGTTGGAGATAACTGCGGAATGATAGCCCCAGTTAATTTCAAAGCTTTGTCATTACAGAAGAATACAGATATTGGGAACAGTCTGCCTTTCTTGGTGCTGATATTTCAGAAACTTGAACTCAGAATTTAAAAATGCTAATGGGGGTGCTTCTGTTGCTGCTGTTATCCTAGCAGCCTAGTAAAAAGTTGGACTTACTAAGTATAGCTGCTGGTAGAAATTGCTAATATAATCCATCTCTAAAGTTCTTAGAGGACAAAAGCTGGGGAAAAAAAGCACCTTTAAAGTTAGAGAATGATTATGGCTGTCCATGCACAAATTTGGGATGGAAGGCTTATTAATGTTCAGAGCTTTGAAGTTCATTTTTTAAGAAATAATATAAGACAAGTAATTATGTGAGAAATTTTTTAAAGTAAAATAAAACAAACAAGGATGGGATCTATGGCATGAGTCCTGAGACAGTGCTTGACTTGAGACCTGTGATAAGACTAGGTTTGATGTTTCCTGTTTGCCATTATATTCTTGTCAGTGTTAATTATTTAATGGAAGTGTTGCTATATGTGTCTTGTTCTGATCTAAATATGTGAAAGAAATCTTTCTAACTGTAGTGTGAAATGTTTTAGAACTGGGGAATTATCCCTAACCTAGAGACTGACAGTAAATTTATTTTTTTTTAAAAAAAAAGGGGAAAAAGGAAAAGGAATCTCCATTACAAGAGATTTAGAATCTTTAAATATGGATATCTGCATACTGTAATTCTCTTTAAATTACACAAGTAATTCTTGAGGATTTTATATCTGAAAAATGGTTTCCAAGTGGATGGCCATTTTTGTTTCATAATGTGGTTTCATAGGAGGTTTGTAATAATGTCATACTAACACAATCCAGAAGTTACAGTATACATTGTCAGAGATAATTGGAAAAGATTGTGTAGTGTTTGATCTTATACAGTGAGCAATAATTAAGTTCTCCCGTTCTTTTTCTCAAAAAAAGGGTGGGGTGGGAATGGATGTGCTAAGAGGGGCATTTCATGATTTGACCTCTTCTGCAACAAAAGCTGTTGGATATTAACAGCCATTAGGTAAGAATAGGATCGCTTTCTCAGTATTAAAGTGGCATAAACTTTCTTTAACCCTATTCTTAACTCTTTTCCACGCTGTTTTAGCCATTAACCGACCAGATATAACAGACACAGAAATGGAAACTATAATGGATACTATTGTTGATAGTCTCTTCTGTTTTTTTGTTACACTTGGTAAGTGTTCAAATTCTAGCATATTTTCTGTATGCTTTCCTTGTAGAGAAGATCCATATTCAATGAGATACCTAGAAGTTTAGGGTCTTCATATAGCAAATTAAAGGCAGAATTAGATCTGTGACAGAAATCTTAATAGTTCGCTGGATGGGTTAATGATCTTGCTCAAATCATTGCTGTACATCACTGCAAAAGACAATAAAGGCTGTCCTATGTGGGAGTTGAGTCTTAGTCTTCAGTATCAATGGGAGAAGAATAGTGAAATGCAAAGGTTTGGATTCACTGTTTTTAGAAAATCCTAGTTTGCAATGAAGATCAATAGTGCTTTGAGTTTGGATTTGTAGCTCTCAAAAACACACAAACCCTGCAAAGATCTAACTGAAATAACTCAAGAATTAGGAAGATATATGAAATTTACTTATTTTACAGTGAGTTTTCTTGATTCTTATTAGCTCATACATTTTTCATAGTGATGACATTTAATCTAAGTTCTCACTGAAGTCAGTCAGTCTGAGATAGCATTGCTACAAGGGGAGCTGGGGATCGCTATGGGACAGTCTGTTCAAGAGAGATTCCCTTGGACCTATTGAGTTCTTTCACGTGTTAGTTTGATACAAATTAATTCTCTTTTACTCAGTCACTTAAACTCTATGGTATTGGCATTTTCATATTTATATAGATAAGTGAGAAACTGTAGCTAAAGATTTTGAAACCTGAAAGCCAATGGAAAATGTGCTTTTGAAAATAACATTACCCTGCAGTGAGTTGTAACTGGTATATTGTGGTGGTAGTGGTGTTATAACACTTATTATTATTGTTTTCAAGGGACTTACAACCTTTTGAAACTAACTTTTAATGCTTCTATACGAGATTGTTTGTCCCCTTCACAGTACATTAGCTATCTTTCTAGTGTACACTATATTTCTCATAAATTCCTGTGTGAGGTATTCATTTTTGTGAAATGTTATTTAATATTCTATATAGTATTTTCGTTTTATAGATGAAGACTGCAGGAGACAAATTTAATATAAGTTTGTATTGTCCACTTGAAAAATTTAATCTCAGAATGTTACTTAAAAATTTGTTTCATGAAAAGTACACTAATTTATAATCTGAAAATTATAATGCAAGTAGAAGTCAATATATCTTTTATTAGGAGCTATTCCTATAATCAGATGCTCAAGAGGAACTGCAGCTGAAATGGTGGCAGTGGTAAGAAACTATTTTCTAAACAAGTATCATTGTTTTAAAACTTTCCTAACACCTTGTTTCCTTTTCTCAATACTAGGCAGAGATCTAGTGTCATTGTATCCTTTCCCTTATGAAGGAAATAAAACTGGAAAGGAGATACACCGATTCTCCTTTCTGACTTCAGGTCATCTGATGCAGCTCATCTGTAGAAATCATTATATTATGGAATCGGCTGATGAGAAACTTAAACATGAACAATCATTCCTAATCTAGAGTTTATCAAGATTTTCTGACAGGCATAATTACAACCATTAAGCTACATCTACACAGTTTAAAAAGTGGCTGTCTGGCCTGGGGTTTTCTGTATGTCTTAGTAAGAAATGTTTATCTGTCTTACTGGGAGACCCTGTAAGTACAAGACATTTTTATGATATCAAACTAAACTGACATTCAACTTGATCATTAAGTAGGGATGAAATTTCCAAACTAAATCACAGTTAAAAATCTCTACAGCACTGTCTTCATTGGGAGGCACTGTGCTTCATTTCTTCCATCTTCCTCCCATCTTTGTTTGTCAGTGAAGCCTTAATACTGATTAAACCTAAGCATTCAGTATGCATGCATTCATGTTGAGAGTAATCTCATTTTTATGAAACACCTAGTGTGGGTAGTGTCTGACAGCCCAATTTGCTGCTTCTGCTGTGGTTCCCTCTTGGTGCTTCCTACTGGTATTTTCTATTTGCATGTTTAGGGAGAGGTTGCTAATTGCCTGGGAGGTGATTAGTGGACATAAAGGAAACACCTTCTCTGTAGTCCTGCATAAAGGTATAAATGCTGCAGGGAGAAAATAGAAGGAAGAGATTTCTTCCTTTCCCATGTGCAGTGGACCTAGATTTCCTGCAGCTATCACATTTATAAACTACAAAATCAGTACAATAAATCTTTAAATGTTGACCATATAAAGAGGTTTGGAAACCGTTTGTTTGTTAAAAGCTGTTTTGTTTCCCCCCCCCCACTCAGAAATTGGATAAGAAGCTCAGAGAGAATCTAAGAGATGCCAGAAACAGTCTTTTTACAGGTGACACACTTGGAGCTGGCCAGTTCAGGTATGGTGTTAGTAATAACTATGTATTTTTATTTTTCATATTTCAGTTGTCTGAAATATCTCATTAGGATAAGTCACCACTGTACTGAAAACTGTATTTACAAGAATTTGGTTCAAATTCTATATTATAAGAATTTATGTACTCTTAAGGGAGTTTTCCAATCTCTTAGGATAACCGGTTTGAAAACTTTTACAGCTAATAAGTGTGCAGTCCTACAACAGTCATGCAAAAATTATTTAACGAACCAGGTAATTTTGTTCACCCTGTAAACCCGGCAAGAACCATGCTCCTGCAGATACACTCAGTTTACAGGACCACGATATGCAGTTGTCTGAACGTATCTTCACAACGTTAGTCCATTAAAAAGAAAGAAATACCCGTGTTCTCACTGGTGAGCACTGTTACCAGTTGTAGTTAGGTCAAAAGCAAGTGTTTGTCAGCTGATCCCTATATCTGCCAGAGAAGGACTGCTTAAGGACTACCACTTGGATAATTAGATAATTAAGGACTTTTAAGTCATGACCATTTGAATCCTTTGAGGGGAAAGAGAGGTGAGAAAAGACTTTGTGGATGCTTGCATGCATCTGATGCCTTCTCAGTAGCCTCTGGTGTATACCATTACCCCCAGATAGTTGGAATACTCCACAGGCTGCCTTAGGAAACTATTACAGGAGTTCACACTGTACATGGAAGAGGTGAGGAGACGTATTGGAAAGACTGTAGCTGAAGGAAACAGTTATGATCTCCTGACTGGATATAAAATAGTCATATTTTTATCTCAAATTAAGAGCGTAACTTGGATAAAAGACACAAAAAACATAAAAGGTGGCAAAATGGAATGAGATTGAAAGGTATTAAGAGAGAGAATAGCTGTGAAATACCAGTTCCCTCATTTTCATGGGAACTGAACTGCAACCGTTGTTTTTCCTTCAGGAGGTGGCTTGTTCTCCTGACAGTATAGCATCGTTACCCTCAGAAAATAAAAATGCAGGGAAAAGGAAACATGGGAACCTGTAACCAGTTAAATGGCTTCAGATCTTTAGTTTTGTTTTCAGAATCAGGTGACTAAGGCTCTTGAGATTTTATATATATATATATATGTGAAAATACTTACTGTAAGGAAATCCAGAGCATGGAATTAACATCCTTTTACTCTGTTCAAATACACTGTAATTTAGCCATCACATTTACTGTAGGGTTAATGTGCTTGAGGGAAATGGTTGCAGTAATGTTCTGTCAATTCACAGCCTTCCTATCTTCACTGTAAATTTTTCCTGTAGCTATAACCCAAGACATTTAGGCATGTCTGCATTCTTTTTCTGCAAAATTGACTATTGATGGAATTACCACAGTGCATCTCAGAAGTTCTTAATTTTTCTTTATGGACTTCATATACAAGCAAAGAGAAAAATGAAATTAAAAACCCTTGAAAGAGAGATTTTATATTTGAGGTTCATAATGGGGATTAAGGTGGGATATTACCCACTCAGACAGTTGTTTGGAACTCAAATGTGCATCCACACAAGGAGGTATTAGTTAATATCTAGAAGACTAGTTACTGTTTAGTGTTTTGACTTCTGCTCAATATTTATGCATTGGTAATTTCACTTAGTACAAAATAAAATAATCTTTTTATCATTACTAAGACAACGATTCATGGAATTTCTGGCAGTGATCAGCCCCAGATGCTTTGGGGAAGGCTGGAAGAACTCTGCAGTAGGCAGTTTGGCTTTTAACTTAAAATATGGTGTAGAAGGTGGCTGATATCACTCAGGATGTTACTGGGGTGTTCTAAACATGTTTAAAGAAATACTAATACAGTGTCATCTTTTCAGCTTCCAAAGGCCCCTATTAGTCCTTGTTGACAGAAACATAGATTTAGCAACTCCTCTACATCATACTTGGACATACCAAGCTTTAGTGCATGATGTTCTGGTAAGAATAAAGCTGATTTTGTTACCAAAACTATTTTTTCACTCAGTTTGTTATTAAACTTGATGCCAGATTCTCTCTTAATCCAAAGTCTGTTTTGTCTGTTTTATTTGGAAATTGTTTAGTAAAAAACAACTTGGAAGACTTTCTCTAGAAGGTTTATTTAGCAATAACTTCTAAAATGGTTAAAAAGTTGAAATCTTGATATTAGCAAAAGATAGGTAATTCAGCAGTCCTAGTTTTTTCTTCAGTAATTCATGATCTTTTGTGTTATGTAAACTCCAAACTCGATTAAGCACAATTCAGTTTTGAAAAACAGATTATTTTAATGAGTTTTTAATCCAATTTTAGTATGTTTGAATTTCTAAAAATACTTATTTCTGGGTTTCTCCACAAGGTGGCGTAGGTGTTCAGTATAGAGAGAGAGAGTGGTATATGACCCTACTGTGAGGAATCTAAAATCGATTTTTTAAATTTTTTTTTTCAGATAGCTTTAAACCACTTTTATTTCCTCAAGTTTACTTTATAAAACCAGTAGTAGATATGTACTTGAATGAAACTAAATACTATTTACCTAAGATTTATGCATTTCATATATAGTTACAGAGCAAATAATGAAAGATAATATGAGTAAGAATAATTACTATCTGGAGGCTTTTTTATACTGTAGAGTTAGTCAAGCAAATCATTTCAATATCTAGCTTTGAGAAATATTTTGGTTTTATTGTTGAGACTGTTAGAGGAGTATGTAAAACATGCACATGCACACATGTGTGTGTATACAAAGTTGACCGTGAACTGTATAGTCATACCGTGTTGTCCAGAAACTTGGCATTGCTACAGTGAAAATATTTTAACACTAATGGGATGGTTTAGGACACTTCATTACTTTTATGTAATTTGTTCCTTATGAGAAGTCCCTTCTCTTAAGTTTAAAGGGTGCTTTTGACAAGTAAGCAATTTTTGGCCTAGTTTCTTTAGGAAAGGCATATATGAAAACAACACAGCTTGCATTGTGTTTTCTCCAATAACTGTCCAACTGGCTAGAGACTTGCAAATGGAAGTACTGAATTTCTACAGGTTTCTTTTGAAAATCACTGAAAGAGTAGGGGATGGGAACCTAAATTAGAATTTTTACAGGTGTAAATGCTATTGCACAAGGTCTACACTTATTTCAGTTTGTTACCTGCTAACCATTTAATCCGCAAATGCTCATTTACTAGAAAGTAAATCTATGCAAAGCTCCATGTACTTGCTTCCTACTTAGCTGCCAGGTAGAGAAGGTAGTGTCTGGTGGCCTCAGGCATGTGTTGGGGTAGGACTTTGGTGCATCAAGATGCAGAGGGATCAAAGATGTAGTGGAAGCTGAGGGCAACTAGTGGTACAAATATGTAGGGGTATTAGAATAACACTAGAAGAATGATTTGAGGATCATTGGATATTTATCTGTACTGCATCAGGCTTCAGTAGTTTCTCTGGAACTACTTGTTAAATGTTGCATGTTGACTGAGTTGATAGGATTATGAATTTGTCTAGTGAAATTGCAACCAAGTGGCCTGTGATTCCATGTCAAGGGCAAAAGTTTAATTTCTAAAACAGTCAAGTTATTCACCTTAAAGGCAAGCATGCCAGGTTCTTCACGTACTGAGCATAATATTTCATGAAATAACCACAGTAGCCTTTTAAAAGGCCATAAACTGTAACTCTGAATGTGTTACCAAGTTGATGATTATGTAAACTGTACTTTCAAATCAATTGTTTTTCATTTAAGCTGTCAGTTACAGTAGTCCAGGAATTCTGTGGGGTGCTGAACTAAATGCTAACCCAGCCACAAAGTTGTGTGCTGCATCCATTTGGATTATAATCATGGTCTTTCTACACATAAACAGGCTTTTGTGAGGAGATTCCCATTTCTGAATAAAAAACCTTTCAGGAGTAGATACAGAAAAATGGGAGGCATGGATGGAAAGCCTTATAAAGACAAAATGGGAAGGTGAAAGGAGGAACACTAATCAATAAGGATCATTTTGGTAAAACTCCCTGTCAATGCCAGAACTGACATGGAAACTCAGGTCACTGGTGAGTTAAATTGAGGGAAAACATAGATCTCCATTAAAAATTACAGCTGAATTTGCAATCAAATGATTTTGTTTTCAGTTTTTATTGTACATATGTACTTGAAAAATTTTTGCTGAAACACTAAACATGTCTTGTAAGATGAAGTTTGTGCTCATTGACTGCATGTGCTTCCTTTGAGTAGCTACTTGGTTTTGTTTCTGTTCTGGCATGGATCATTTATAGTAATTCATTTTAAATGTGAACTCTGCCAAGGGATAACTAGAAACGTTAAAAAAATTTTGTTTGACTATTCACTTACAGTGATCTAGTTCTGTATATTTTAATGAACATAATAAAGTGGAGTTTTATTTCTGGAAAAAAAAACTATTCTAAAAAATTCGTGGCAGATTCTGTATAGTTGAAGATATGACTATCATTATTTGCCAAGCAGAGAGCACCTTTGAAATTTTAAATGTTCTTAAAGAGGCTTAGAACAAAGTCAGCAAGTGGAGTACTTGTTAATCTTTGTTGAAAGCCGGAGGGAATATGTGTGCTGCAGAAAATACAGAGCTGTTCTTGGCAAAAGTAATGAGCGAAACAGCCAGAAGACATATAGGGAGCAGTGTGGTGACATATTACGTGACCATAACTGTGTCATCTAGCAAAAAGCTGTAGTTTCTAGGTTCATGCATCTGTGGAGGAAGAAAACCTATATGGAGAAATAGCAGCCTTGTTGCAAACTGTTGCTGTATCATGCACTCACTATTTTACTAGTGTTTGAAAAAATAGTGTAAGAGCTGTGAAGGTGTAGCTAAATAGTCCTCACAGTGCATATTCCTGTTGCTGATGTCATGAGCTTCTTTGCAGCTTTGATACATGTGCTGTAGTTGTGGAAGTGAAATTCAGCCTTAGAAGCACTTTTTGTCTGCAACACAGACACTTCTGTTACTTTAAAGTTTTGGTCACTTGTTAAACCTCAGTTATTCCTAAAGAATTTATTTTTTGTACAGAAAACAGTGTTCAGAGTTCAGTGTCAGAAGATTGCTTGCCTGTGAGACAATCAGGTGTCTTTGCTTAATATCTGTTGCTTTTTTTGGTATTTTTTCAGTAAGTGTGAGTAATTTTGGAGTTCTTATATTGCTGCTGTTGTTATCTAGTTAGTTAGTAAATCTTTTCCTGCCCTCCTATGAAATTCTGATAAATACCTGTGTTAATATTTTTTAGAAAATATTCTGGAAGATAATTGGTTGACTATAAAAGACTGATTAAATAGTTAAAAACTGTCAAATATTTACATGATTCCTCTTTTTTTAGGATTTCCATTTGAATAGAGTTAACTTGGAAGAATCACCAGGAATGGAAAGTTCTCCAGCAGGTGCTAGACCTAAGAAAAAAAATAAGAAGTCCTATGATTTAACTGCCTCTGATAAATTCTGGCAAAAGCATAAGGGCAGGTAAGCTGTATAGGTACAGAGTTTATATTAATTTAGTCAATATAAATTCTAAGTATTCTTCATATTATGGTAGTTCTATTTTTAAGCTTCTTCGAAAATATTTTTGAAGTTGTTTTTTTTTTTTAAGGAATGATCCTTCTCAATATTCGTTGTCCATGTTAATTGTATATTAGCTTTTTGTTACAGAGCACAAAATTGTTCTTATCAAAATTATATAAAAATATCGAAAGCAGTGAATATATCTTAGAAAGTTTAAATAAACCTACAGTAAGATGTCATTATTTTCACTGATTTGATACTCCTGCATGATTTGTATGTTGATATTTCTGAAAATGTTTTCATGATCTTCTTGATCATGCAAGCTGTCCGGTTCTAGTGTTTCTATTTGTTGATTTAACTGAGCCTAATGCAGAGTATTGTGTTAGTCCTTTTCCAGAGGTAGCTGAGTCTGTTCAGCAAGAACTGGAATCCTACAGAGCCCAAGAAGATGAAGTCAAAAGACTTAAAAGTATCATGGTAAGTTTTATCACCTATATGTGCTTTATGTAAAACATAATAGGACTTGTAGAGATGCTTAGCGTACTCTGTCACCCCCCACACAAAAATTATCAGCATATGCTGGTTTTTAGGCATTATAGAAGTACCCTATTTCATGAGAAGGTTCAATTTCTTGTGTTTATTGGCATTACATTTATATAACTTCCATAATAACTGTAAAGCACTATCCAGGCATTAATGTCATTATGAGAAAATAGGTTCTAAATGCACTGACTTTATTTGCATGTGTGATCTTTGTATTTATTATGACTGTTTTTATTCTTCTTTCCAAACGCTTCACCAAAACCCAGGGTATAGAAGGTGAGGATGAAGGAGCAATAAGTATGCTTTCTGATAATACAGCTAAGCTAACATCAGCTGTCAGGTAAGTAATCAATAATGCATTATTGTTTAATTGGGAACCATTTCTAATTCTTTCTGTCATTTCTCTTTTAATATCCTTTGAAATAAATAGTTTTAAAGTAGGCTATTCAGCTCAATAGTAGAGTTTAAATGGTTCATAATTCTGGTAGAGTTTAATGCAATGTCCTAGACAAGTACTTGCACTTGTAACTTCCACAGCATGTGTCCGTTAGCCTTCTGTACATGACTTTGGAGTGTTTCCTCAGCAAACCTGAATAATCTGGGTGCATCATAGATTTGCTTACATGCTTCCACCAGAAGAACCCAACTACCTACCTCTGCATTCCTTCCTTAAAAAAATTGTTAGTGAAATCCACTTCCTGAGGCATCTGCTTGCTTTGTACAGTGTGTAATTAATTACATTTTGATTAATGTAGTTACTGTAACATCTGTTGGCAAGGTTATAGTCATCAAGAACTCTGCATGGGAAATTTACGCTCCTGCTTTTGAGACCTAGCCACCATGGATGAAACTGCAAGTCTGAGATTTAGATTTGTTCCTCATTATAAATCTGTTTTTCATTCCACTGATGCCTTGGAGAAGTGAGTTGTTCAGTTTGCTGCTTTTCACTAAGACCCCAATCAGAAGAAAGAATGAACAATAATTATGCGGAGGATAGATGGGGTGATATGGCCAGTGTCTTGTGAAATCTAGCATGTGTCTGCATTAGTTAGTTGTCTCTATGAGTTTCAGAAGTTGTTTTGTATGCTGTGCCCTGGTTAGAATTTAACTGGAATTAGAAAGGATGTGTGATGGATGAGACAGTTTCAAAAAAGTGAGCAGATGTTTCCAAGCTCCCCCTACAAAGTTTTAAAGTTCTGTAGATATTCTCAAGATGCTGGTTTTCAGGTTAAGGCAGCAAGGTATGAAAGTGACAAGCATCAAAAGCTTTAAACTGATAGCCAAAAAAATAAAATCATATGACTAAAGCTTCATCAGGAAATTCTACTGTTCAGTTAGCCTCTGTATGACTGTTTTCTTTAATCTGGCATTATTAAGGAAGATCTTGTCCCCCTTCAGAATAGTGTATAACACAGTAAACTCTTGCAACATTTCAGCTCTAAGCTTTGGAATTATGCTGAGAAGTCCAAATACTGTTAAGATCTTCCATTTAGAAGATCTGGATTTGGAAGAATTAAACTAGGCTTTGCTGTTTTGTTGTCCATCATCTGCTAGCAGGATTAAGATACCCTTCAGAGTTGTTTTAGACTTTACAATTTCTAGAAAACTTTGGGATATCTATTAGCAATTAAAAACCAGAGGTTCTAACATAGAGGATCTCCTGTCTTTTTTTCCATTCTTTTTTTTAAATGCAGTCTTTTACAAAGTCAGTACTAATCACCTTCTAGCTATAAGGTCATTAATGGCCAATCATCATAGGTAACATTGATTTTATAATTGCTTAAAGGAGGAAAGAAAGTATGGTTACCTAACTGCATGGTTCTTCAGGCCATGTAGTCAATGTCATTAAGTGCCTTCTCATCTGCTTATTATTAAACTGAGTAAGACACTGACTGTTTGGAGTGCTTTTGAAAGTGAAAGTGTATAGACCCTGAGCAGTCTTCTATACATGTGATGCCCAAGTGCCAGCAATGAAAATCATGTAGATCACAACACCTTAAGTAAAAAATTTTCTACGAAGTAAACTTAACCATTCAGTTTCCCATTTTACAAAAGAAAAGATTTCCATCATGAATCCTGCATAGAGAATTGTGTTCTATGCAGAAGCACCTGTGACAAATTCCAGGACATCCAGATGTTCTGTTTTTATTTGACAGATATTATTATTTAATATTATTTTATATTATTTGACAGATACTATTATTTAGCAGATATTGACACTTTAATATGTATCAGACATTAACTAAATGTTGCTTATATAAACCATAATTCTAGTAGATTATTTGTTTAGGTAAGCAGAGCATATATCTGTTGTTGATCACAAGCTTTTAATAGGAATATGAAATTACCCACATTATGTGTATTTTTTGCTAGTCAAGGTAAAAACCTATTTTATTACATGTGGATAACGTCCTTCTGTTATGAGAATCATTACATCTATACTTAATAATTTTTTAGTTCCAGTCCTATTGTATTCTATAATCTTAGATTTTAATAATCTTTAAAGGTCTCTTCCAACCCAAACTGTTCTATGATTCTGTAAATTTTTTTGTACTGACTGTATACAATACACAATTCAACTAACTGCAACTCAGCAGGTTAGTTTGTATTTAATCTCTTCAGCTCTCTTCCAGAACTTCTGGAAAAGAAGAGGCTCATTGATCTTCATACAAATGTTGCAACAGCCGTTTTGGAGCATATAAAGGTATGATTGCTCTCCAACTTCAGTTTTCTATCAGTAGTGCTCCTTACCTGGAGAAATATATTTGAGCACGTGAAGTAAGATAAGAAAGTGAGCCTTCTCAGTTGTGCTACCTTTTACAGAAAATGCTGTGACTTCAGTCTAAGCAATTTTCTGTTCTGTGTGTGTTTATTGGAAGGGTACTGTTTACCATTCAGCAACGAAAATGATACCCAGAGGTGTGGCAATAATGATGCAAGTTACTAAACTGGTCTTTTCGGCAGGGTCTGTGTTAGATGTCTTGTGCATAATTCAAGCACTTCAGAAGGATGCTTGTGCCCTTTTCAGTTTAAGTCTGCTGCTCTTGTATCAGAGAACTTGCAAACAGTTTCAGTATCAAGTAAAGACCGTGGTTACTACTAGGATAACTTGGAAGATGGATCTGCTTTCACAGTATGAGAACAGAAATTATAGATGAGACTTTCAGAAACACTGAAATTCTGTTTTTAACAGTGATTCAAGCACCAAGTCTCACTGAAAATCAGTAGTTAGAAAATTTTACCCCATGCTATTTATTACTCCTGGAAGGCAATGTGTTTTGAAGCTAACTTTAACATTTGTAAAGTGCGTAAGATCTGTCCTCAGTTATTACTGCTACTGAATTTTTTTAAACTAAGTATTATAAACGAACAAAGGATTCATTCTGAATTTTAATGAATAAATGGGTTTTACATATGTATAAAATTGGGGCAGAGATATAAGTGTGTCCGTTTGGCTCATTACTGTAGGGGCTAGTTTATGGGCTTTTGCAGGATTAGGCATGTCAATTTTCGTATCTGGCAATTTAAAAGTAGTGCACTAATACCATTGAAAAAAATAGAAGTTGACGATGTCAATATTTTATTTGATGCCTTGTCTGTAAATTCACTTTTCTGAGAAAGATACTGAGACAGTAATGGCAAGCCTACAGCAGTAGTAGTTTATATATTATTTGTTGGACGGATGCCAGGTTTCAGAGCAGGATGTGGAATGGCAATAACATCAGTTTTGATTGCCAGTGTCCTCTTGGCAACGGACTGGAGTCAGATGCACTTGTTCGTTCTCCATTAGGTGATAGTGACACAGTCTTCTCTTACTTCGAGGTGGAAGGGATTACCTTAGGGTCCCTCTGCTATAGCACTCTACTAGCCCTTAGGCTCTTTCCTCTGACAGACAGCCTGCTATTAGAGAGTTCCCAGGGGAGGGGTGATCCATTTCTCCATAAATGATTCTTAATTCTGGTATTGTGCAGTGCTCAGGCTCCTTACCTTCTTATTGTACAGCTGTCAAAGAAGGTTGTGAGACAAATGGGCATGGAGTTTCTTCAATATATCAATGATATGTGCATCTGTATCATCTTTTCTTTTAATTTAGAACAAATAACTTCCTTCATCTCCAGATATTTAGGAAAATATCTTAAACTCAAACTAATGGAGAAGCACATACTTTTCTCTTGGAATTTACCCACATTAAAACCATTTCACTGAATGAATGTAGAGTTTCTTCCAACTGCTTTGTCCTGTACATTTCCCCCCTTCTTTTCACTCTCCAGTGTTACAAAAAGTATCTATCTGGAGCTGTGGAATTTTAACATGCAGGATGATATGATACCTAATGGATTTCTCAAAAATACCCTGAAAAAGGCCAATATCTCAGCCAGTACTTTTTAAAGGCATTCTGATGGCACCATGAGGATGTGGTTAATAGGTTTTTTTATACAGTTAAATAATTAAACCAGATTAGGGTAAAAGAGAATTTTTTTGGCATGTGCCTAGTCATGAGGAGCTAGTGAGACACCATGCTTTTCTTCAGGTTACTGTATTTTCACTTTTAAAATAATCTGGAGGCACATTTGTACTTTAAAATAGACTGTTTGCATTGTCAATTATGGGGTTTTTTGTTACATGAAGTATTAGAGCATTTTTCTTCACTACATATATGAGAATCAGTGCAAGGAATGCTACGACACCTGCTTTAGATATACTAAGTGAATTTAATTTTTCTTGTGGTCATATTTTAGTGTTCAGTTTACAGCTGCTTTCTACATTCTCTTGGATTGTTTTCTAAGACACAGCAAGAGGAAACCAGAAATTAATCACATACTCAGGGGTCCTGGCAGTTTTCTGGCATATCTAAGTGTTTAGTGAAATAGTGGAAAGAATGCATCACTTTTTTCACTAAGTGAACCATCAAGTATTTATTGTCAGTGCTTAGAACAAATGCATGCTTGTTTTGCATTGATTGTTTTTCTCTGAAGAAGCTGGTGACTGAAGGACTGTACCCCACAAATAACAGATTTAGGACTAGAATTCTATGTATCTTTCTAACTGCTTTAGAGCTTCAAGTAATGCTTATCTTTGCATGTCATTCTAATATGAATACTAGGATTACTGAAGAATGTTAAATCATGGCATATGAAAAGGTGTACACATACACTTTCCTAAAATGATTAATTGGAGAGGGGGATAGATTAGATAACATCTTGCTAGAATTCTATACAGGAATTTAAGTGGCAGACTTACGTGAATTATTATCTGTCTTAGATTACTTACACTTGTTTGGTTTAAGGTTTTATTTTTTAATTCCTACATAGTTTTTTTTATCATGTATCTCCCATTTTGCTTGATCTCAAGGCCTGATACTTTGATTGACTCCATTATTGGGATTTCCAATAGTCTTTCAAATTATCAAATTCGTGTTTTGTAAAGGAATTCCACTGTTTTAACTACTCTGTTTTAAATGAGGTTACATTTTTGTCTTACTGTGTGAACAGAAGTGGTATGTGTTTGTGAAATGTGTGTGTCACAGTGGTCCAGGCTGTTTTTCTGTAGTTGAGAACTGATAATTGAGTGACTTTCCAGTAAACAACAGTTTTTTCCGAGTTCAGTTACAGTGACCTTTCCGGCATCATTCTGTGCAGTTCAGTTGAAGGGAACTGGCTGTAGCTGCCACTTTCAGCCTTGTCCCAGAGTTTCTCTTCCTCTTGATAGGAGCACACTATAATTACCTGACCAACCTCACTCATTCTGGGGGCTGTTATTTCTGGTTGCTTTCTGTCAGTATCTTTGAGAAATTCCTCCCAGTAAATTCTTAGAAAATTTCTTTTCTCTTCTGCATGTTCTCTCTCTCTCTAAAAGGAAGAGCCTTTGTACTGTAAAGACAATAGGAGAGTCTCCAACAAGTCCTTACAAAAATGACCCTCTAAGAGATTTCAACAGGTCCTGCTTCCACTTCTCTGCTTAAAAAAGAAGGAATTTTGTGTTCATCTTGAAGTACAGTGCTCAGGGAGAGACTCCCATGCACTTCAGTAATTTTCCCTAAAATTTCCTAAAATTTTCCCAAATTTCCCAAATTTGTTTTGGCTTACAAACAGCCTGTTTCTAAAGATACTAAGTTGAAGGCTTTCACAAATATATTTAAAAAAAAAAAAAAAAAGACAAACAAGCTGAAGTGTAGCACTTTAACTGCAATACAGGTCCTGTCCCTGAATTGGCAGCTAGAAAGGTCTCCTGAATGAGGTTGTAGAACAAGATATCATACTAGGAAATCAAGAGCAGGAGGCAGAAAGGGAATAACTGTAAATGAATCTTGATTTTATTATTGTTTTTATTATTATTTTTCTTCACTTTGCTTGCCAGTTTAGCACCCATAAGAACCTCTTCTTTGCTGTCTTCTTTTATGAATCTACAGGATTGTATAGCTCCTATTCCCCAGCTTTTCCTCTTGGCTTGTCTGTGAGTTTGCAATTGAATGAGGAAAATTGTACTTACTTAAATTAAATGGGACATCTGCTTCTTATCAGCACTTCTTAGACAAGCTGGCTCTTCGGCAAGTAACTGTCTCATTGATGTGACATATCTGGGAAATCTGTGAAAAGGTAACTAGTAGTGTTTAAGGGTATTCAGTAATCTGTATTAAAATTTATGAGATGTCCATCTAATTCCTAGTGAACTAGTATTAGAAAAATATTGCCCCAGTTAACATCTTTGCTAGTGGCCTTCATTAGTTATCGAGTGAAGAAGCAGCTGAATAGACTCACCATATTGATCCATCTCTTTAGTTCGTGCTCTTGTTGCATCAAAAAGAGTCTCAAAAATTTTACATTGCTGCTTACCTTTGATGTCTGTATTGTGGATAGAAATAAAGGACCTGGAGTTTTAGGGTTTTCAGTTTGGGTTTCTTTTTTTTCCCAAAGAGTGTCAAGTTCACACTTGAAAAGTAATTGTCCAAAATTTTTTAAGAGGGTGAGTATGTACATGTACCATTAATGTTTCAGTTTAGGCTCAAAGTATAGCAAGTATGTGCAACCAGTGAGCTTTCTTTGCTGCGGTTAGTCTGTTTTGCTCAGCAGTCTTAGTCAAAGAGTCATAAAGTTGCACGTGGTTGAGAAGAATTTTATCTAGTTTGTGCTCCAAATAAGTTAACAACTGTAAATCTGTTCTTACTATTGAAAGTATCTCATGTTTGAATTACATAATTTTATTTAAAAATTGATCTGTAGACAAATATAATGAATTAATGAATCTTTGTTTTTATGTTGTACATTTTTACATGCCATCTGAATAAATTTGTCTTAAACAGATCACCAGCTAAGATAATATGGGCATTGCCAAATTCAACAATAATATATTTATCTTAATAGGATTAAGTTTCCACATTTCAAGACAATCCTTTGTTTGTTGGATGCCTTTTGTCTGGGAAAAATATTTTAAACTTAAAAACATTGAATTTAGCTCCATGTAAGGAGATACAAATGTAGTTAAAATACAAAAAGCAAGCAAATGTAATGGAAAAACTAGAAAAATTGTAGTAGTTTCTTTGCAATAGTTTTATCTCTCTAGAGAGAATTAAGGAAACTATAATACAGATAGTCTCCAAGTTGCTGTAGAATTGAAGTCACAGAACATGTCTGACGTGCTGGATACCATATTGCATCTGAAGTAAGGACTTGGAAAAAGGCTGGTAGTTCAGTTCTATTCAGACTGTAAACTAGTGTAACATCACCACTGATAATCCCTTTAACTTTGGCTAAATACAAGATTAATCCAAGGTTTTACAGTAGCTTAACTACCAAAATTTGCCTGTGACTACTCTTCTGACATGAGCTCAAGGTAAATATAGCTTGAAAGAAGCTCTAGCCCTTTGGGGGTTTTTTTGGTCACTTCATACACCTTATACGTAGTTGTAGTTGCTATGACGAACAGCAGAAGACATCCTTCTGCCCCTGAAAGTAGCAAGTGGTCATTTTTTGAGCACTCTTTGTGGTAGTTTACTTTCTAAGCTGTAATTGCAATCTTCCACAAAGGCTTTAAGTTAAGTTGCTGTTCTGCAAGCAACTGCTCCTCTCAATGAGTTCAGTAGATGGTGAATGAGAAATGCAAGTGTTATATAGCTAACTGCATCATAAGCTGATTGCCAAAGGCTTTCAATATTAAACTATTCTTGTGACGTACCTCTTTTATTTTTTATTCTCATCTCCAACTCTTCTTTTGATGAATTTACAATACTCAAAAGGTGAAATACCCTAGTAACCTTAGGCTAGAGAAGTACCTTTTTTTTTCCCTTTTTTGGGGGTGGTGGTGAAATAACTGGTTTTTAAAATTCCATTTCCTTATTTGTGATCTCAGGAATAATTTTAGTAGAATTCAAAAACATGTGAAAACCAGACTTAGGAAGTTTTTATGTTGCTGTTGTTACAACCACCACTGCGCTGGGTTAGAAGGTGCCATACCACTTTTGCATGCCTTGGCATTGTCAGGCAAAATTTCCTGAATCTCTTAACCCAAGAAAAGCCCCAGTGGCTCTTGCCTCACTCTGGCAATATCATTTCAGTTTCCCAATGGGTATGATGTGGAGCTGAAACACTTCCAAGGCAACAAGATGGAGATCCACTCTGCCAGCCTCCTCTTTGAGCCAATACATAGCTGAATGTGTCCAAACACCAGGATTTAGTTAGTTACCAGATATTAAGGTTTTGTAAGCTGAGTAGTTGTAACATTTGTTGTGATGCTACATTTTAATGTTCAAATGCTCATAATGATCTGTGATGTAACAGAAGTTTTTTAAGTAAGTTTTGGAATGCATTTGTCTGTCTTTAGATTGTAAGTTCATTATATGATGGTTGGGAAGTGCAAAGCTTGGGTATTGATGCAGATGTATTGCAATGCAGACATTAGTTGCATGACCATGTGATGTCTTCCATAAAGTTTGTGCCTCATTAATTTTGTGCAGTCCCTGTGCCATCCTCCCCAAAAAATGGGTTTTCACAATTTCATCTACATGTGTCATTGTATAATGAGAGACTTCTTTTCCAGTGTTAGCAAGATAATCTAATTATGAAGTCTTCTCCATCTTTGGTGTGAATGAATTTATCTGCATTGAGTAATTGCCTTGTTGACTGAGAGACTTGAGGTTTAGCATAAATTTGGCTTAATATTCACTTGACCATGATGGCAAAACCATAGTTGAAAACAAAAGCTCCTCTTCTGGTTTAATATATGCATGTCAGACATCCCTTACTTAACTTGCATTTTCACTTTTAATATGAGAATTACATAACCATCAGTTTTCTGAGAGTTAATAAAAGCATATTACAGCTTTAGTTATTTTTACTGAAAATTTATTTTAAAATAAATTTTTAAAAATGGTCTAGATAACTAAATCTATATACCTTTTTAAAGAGGAAATAAATACTCTTTCACAGTGTTATAGATGTTAACCCTAACGCTTACTTTTAAACAGAGTCGAAAGCTGGATGTGTATTTTGAATATGAGGAAAAAATAATGAGCAAATCCACTCTGGATAAATCACTTCTGGACATGATTTCTGACCCAGATGGTAAGTACTTTAAATATGAACTTGGTATAAAATTTGTTGAGATATACAATAAATCTGTACCTGCTGAGTCTTCAGGGCATTGGTAAAGAGCTTATGTGCAGGCTGTGCAATGCTTGTAAAGAAAACAGCTTTTTATTGATTTTTAGTAGCAGTCTAGAGAGTTTAGTATTTTGGTTGAGTAATATCCAAAATATTGGCAACTTTTGAAGATCCCCTAAAATCCTTTCCTAACTCCTTGTTTCTGAAGGTCAAAATATTTTAACTCTTGTACTTCTCCAGTGTTTATTAGTAGAGCTTGGAATTGTGTGTGGTCTGAACAATACTGATTCTTTAAAATCCTACTGCATGTTTTATAACGCATACAGACCTCACAAACAGAATGAGAAAGGGCATTTCATAGAATTTGGTTAGATCAAGGGGTTGTAACATAGGTAGCTTTTGCTTGTGTGAGGAAAAAAAAATGGATGGGAGAAGGGAAGCAAGACATAAATTGGCCAGTTCACTGAGAGACTCACCTGAAATTTTGCATGCATTGACCCAGCTGTGGAATGTCTGTTTTCATTGCTGTGAGAGCAATACATCCCAGTTTCTGTTTCATACATGGTTCATGCATAACAAAGCTTTACACACTGGGTGATACTCAGAGTCTCTGTTAGCAGTAGTCACTACAGGTCCTTCTGTAGGAGGCTGAGTCCAGAATGGGTTCTCAGCTTTTCATAGTATCATAGCATCAACTCTCATTTCAGCCTCTCACAACCTGAGGTATGTCACAACCCTCTGACAGATTTCAATATGATCTGATACCAGTTGGCTGGAACAAAATAACCTGCAGAGCAAGATTGTAAAACTTAAGTTATGACCACTGGCCTGTCTGCGTATTGGCAAGTATGTTGGCAAACCTCAAGCATTTACAGACCCAGGGTTTCTGCTCTTTTCCCAGTATGCTCTTTAAGACAATGTTTTGTTACTGCATGCTTATATGTGTAGTCTTGTAGCTACATACTGGACATAATGTTTGCTTAGAGTTTGTATAATGATTCATATTTATAGAAAGAGTATATGTAAATCCTGCTGAAATTTTTAAAAAATCTTTTATTAGTGTCTGTGCTATAGAATCAAAAGGTAGTAGAAGAAATAGTATATGGTTAGTAGAAGTCTGAGCTAAAATTTTACAGATCCCATATTGGATCAGGTCTAGAAACTAACAGACTTTCAGGAAATCTGATGTCAGGCATCAATCTGTAATTCAGTACGGGCTATCTTTGTTAATATGAAGCTAATAAGAATATGTGTAATCTGTACTTCTGTTCAGCCTCAATACAAACTAGTCCTTTTCCATGTTCAGAATTAATTGTTCATGTACTATTTTGATTTCAGCTTTTAAGTTTGTGTGAACTTAGATATGAAAACAGAAATTATTATGCTTGCTAGTATTTCCTACCAGGTCAATTACTTTTTACCTGAATCCACATTTTCTATGCGTTTTTAGATAGCAGTATAAAGCAGATTGTTTTCCATGCCTGATGTATCGTATCAGCATTCCTATTAGCAAAGTTCTTGGGTTTTACACAAGAGAAAGATTAGATTTCCAAGCTGGAGTTTTCTTTCATAAGCTAAGTATTCAGGTGTTCACAGTAGCACATTAGCATTTCCTATGCATTCCCTGGGTTTAAGATAAGTTTACGTAACAAAAGGATTTCCGGGCATGCTATATTGTAAAACTGGCCAGCTTCCTGTTGTGTGTTTCACTGAGAAATACCAGCAGAAAACATTTTGAAGGAATGATGCATGAAGTCTTCCAATGCTTTTAGTGGTAAACGATTTGTTTGCATTATCTGTGGGGATACTTGTCTTGTGGACAATGATATCTGCAGAGGTCTTCACAAAAACACTTAGACTTGACCAATTAACAGCCTCCCATTTCTTACTATGTTGTACTTATCTACCACTCAGGGCTATTAGCTGTCTCCCAGTTCAGTGGATATTATATCCTAGAGTGGTGATAAAATGAGAGTTACTGATTTTGCTTTCCTCTAGTAGTTACTCAGTAGCCCTAAAGGCTGCCTGCTGGTTTTTGAGTGGAAAATAAAATTGTTATGTTCTAGGTTTACGAAGGTAAGTTTTGTTCAGAACGCTCTATGCTGCTACAGAGCATAGCCTAGAAAAAAATAGTGAACATTTTACAGGCAACTGACCTGGGTTTTATAGCTGTTTATCACAGCTATGATTTACGTCAGTAGTATGTCAAGGGTAAAGTACTTTTGCCAAACAAAGTGGTTTTCCTAAGATTTAGTAAAGTGTACACAATACAATCACAGATTTTTAAAAAAATGTATTATCTTTTAGTAAGACAAAATATCACTTACACCAATGTGTAAGTGAGACCACTTACACTCTTGTGAGCACAAACCTTCTAGTTTTGTAGACATGGTAAATAGGCCCAGCGAGAGAAATAATATAATATTGAGTGCCAGTGTATTCCAGTTGAAACTGAAACTTAGTGATCAGCAGACGGCTGAAACAAGCTATAAACTGTCAAGCTGGAAACAAGTTTTCAAGTCAGTTACGCTGTATATTTAGAATGTTTAAAGTGGGTTTTTTTACCCAAATGAACTCAAAGTGGATGTCTACATTGAAAGCTGGCTTTTGGTTTAGATTGATAGTACAACATTTATTCAGTTCTTGGATCTTCTGGTTTACTGGTATTTAGTAAAGGTTAATAAAACTTATTTCACAGAAAAAATTGTACCAGGTCATAAATGATCATTATGACAGTGCTCACTCTTAACTTCTGCCAAGCTAAATACATGCTCACATATAAACAAAAGTTGCAGATTAGATTAGATGATCCCCTGCTGATATGATCCACATTCCATAGTGGGGGGGGGGGGGGGGGGGGTGAGGGGTGGTGAAACAAAAACCCAGAAAAAATTCTTTTTTCTTACCCACAAGTACAAGAAAGTGCCTTTTTATAAAATGTTGTACTATATCTAAAGGTAGCAAGCTTTTTTAACGAAGTATTGGATTACAAATTTGACATGTTTTGAAAAGCTATACTTCTGAAATCTTCATTGGACACTATGGTCTTTACTAGTAGTGATTGTCTTTTAGAAAAAAGTAGATGGCATTCCAAATCTGCTGTAGTAGGTTATAGTCCAAGTAACACAGGGTTGGCCACATCATTGTTTTGATCTGGCAGAGATGAATTTTGATTGCCATTGATAGATAATGCTTCCCAAGAATTTGTAGCAGTGGTTTTTTTCTAACAAGTGGTGTGACAGAAGATGATTCAGGAAGTGAAATCCTTCCTGAAGGCAAGTTGGAAGTTCAGGATTTTGTTCCTGACCAAAAGTTCACATAAGTGCTTTTGCAGCTCTCAAGTGTTTCAGTACAGTCAACCGTAGGGCTGCATAAACAAATTGTAGAGCTAAAAAATAATGTGTTGTGGCTTTTACTTTTGTGATTTTTCTTTAGTCTTCTCTTTCATGGATCTACTCCTTGCTAATCCCTGCATAAAATAAGACGTAATGCCACTACATAACTTTTTTAATATGTTATTTGAAGATTAATATTCGCTACAAGCAAAAGGGGGAAGTGTAAGTAAACTTTCAGAAACAGTGAGCCAGTCTAACCCAACTTTTATTAAAAGTGCTAAATGTCTATCATTTTATACACTGAAGGCAGCCATGGTAATAGATAACAATTATTGTCATAACTGAAGGTCTGAATGTACATATATATTATTACTAAAGAGCAATTAACATAGCAGCATATTTACAATTGTAGTTTTCTAATTTTTTTATTATTTTTTTTTACTGCAGCGGGAACTCCAGAAGACAAAATGCGATTATTTCTTATCTATTACATAAGCTCAGCTCAGGCACCTTCAGAGGTATGTATGTTCTTTACAGCTTTCAACACCAGATTCTACCACACAGGATTTTTCTGTATCTTTTCAGCACTGAATAGGTATTTCTGCTTCTTTTATGAAGCGACATATGAAATGACCAGGAAATATTAAAACTTCAAATAAATTTTGTAGTATTATCAGGGAATCTGCTCACAAAGCTTTAGCCATCATTTCAAAAGATATGAATGAGTAGTAAGAAGGAAGATTATCTTTTGAAATATTTAGTTCAGAGTTACTGCAAGACACATCTTGGCATGCTTTCTATTATTCTGCTCTACTGCTCAATAGAAGCAGATAAAACAAAATATTAATATGACTCTCTTCACTCTATCCTTGTATATTCAAGCATAATTGGGTCAGTTGACAAGCAGATGAATAAAGGAGAAATGCTTCTTGTGCCAATATCTGAATAATTTGGGAAACTATTTCTTAATATTTCTTTTGAACTTATGATGATTAATTTCAAGGAAGATTTTTATTATACTGTAGAAACATTATGTCGTAGAAAAAATATGTTGGGTTAGGCAAAAAGAAAGTATTCTCATAAATGTGTATTAACTCCTCTTCATTTTTATTATTTGTTGTTGTGACGCTTTACAGAAACCACTATTCTGATAACTTTCTTAAAGATGCTGATATAAAAGACTGTTCCGATATCTGAAAGTGCACAGGATTTAATTCCACAAATACTGTTCAGTTTAATGAGAGCTGCTTATAGCAAATTGCATTCTAAGTTCTGTTTTCATAGTTGGTAGGAAATGGGATTAAGACTCATAATTACTTCTTAACTTTGATTAATGCTATAACTTTACACTGCTTATTTAATATTTAGATAAGGATATCTTGTCTTTCTGCATAAAGAGAGTTAAGAGTAGTTTCAACCTTTTGCAATTCTCCACTTCATAATTTCAGATTGATTTGGAGCAGTATAAAAAAGCATTGACGGATGCAGGTTGTAATCTTGCTCCTTTGAGCTACATAAAACAATGGAAGTAAGTAATTTCTTTTTTCTCCTACATGAGGCTATAACTGGGTAATTTTACAGAACTCAGCATTGTTACTAAAGAATTATGTGTTACTTCTCATACATCGTAAATTATCCTTAAACATTTACTCTGGCATATTTTTTTGCTGTCACTGTTATGGTAATACATGCAAATCTTATTTTAAAACTAAACTCCAGTAATGCCAGAACACTGTTGAACATGACACATAATAGTGTACTTAATCATCCAAGACAGAAACAACTTACTGAATTAAATGAAAAGTTGTGCTAGCTCAGACTCCATATTTTTTTGGTTCATACCAGAGGGCCATGCTGCCTTTCAGTTATTCTAGTTTTATGTGGTATCAAAATAAATTCTTTGTCTTTTAAGTATAAAATCTAATTCCTTACAGTTCCTTAACTATTGTCTTTCTAGACAAGTGGGGTGCATGTAATAAATAGTTACTTCCTGAAAGAGTTTGAGAAGCAGAAGTTTTTTCACTTTCAGATGACCAGAATGGAACATTCTACAGCAGTATGTGCCATGAGATAAGCATTTGATTTCTATCCCTGCTTTCACAGGGCTTTCACTAAGATGGCTTCAGCTCCAACCAGCTATGGAAACACTACACCTAAACCTTTGGGGTATGCTTCTGATTATTTTTTCTGTAAGCCTTTGGTTTCTTTTAACCTACTTTAGTAGTACTGAAAATGTGATTAGTGCTATACAAGGCCCAGAACAAAACATTTCTCTATTTGTAAAATGTTTTAAGTTACAGACAATTACAAGCACTCATCTCCCCTTAACAGTGCGTAGGACTTACACACAAGAAAATAAAAGCATCTGTGACCAAATCCACAAAGTAACTTAATATAGTGATATCTGCACCTGCACATTAAATATACTCTCACAGGAGAAGAATTCAGCACCAGGAAATGGATCTCTGACAGCCATCATTTTGAACCTTATTTAATCAATGGCAGAAGATAAGAACAGCCCTGTGTATTCAAAACTGGTTCTCTCCTTTTTCATTAGGATGTCCTGGACTGGGTATCTGTCTGCTTGTTGAAGGGTGTAATTATTTATTTCAAGACATGAAAAGAAAAGATAATGACTGGGCTAAGGGTACATATATCCCATACAGGACACAGGATATGGGACTTGGGTCCTCCCGTGCTTGAGAGGATTTGAATCCTCATTACCAACTTTACTTTCAGGAATGCACTGACACTGTCATAAGGAAACTGTGGTGCAGTATGGTTAGAGAGAATTCCAGTGCTGTCTCACTTAGAAAAATTACTGTTTGGTTGGTTGGAAACACTGAGCATCTCTGTTAACTCTGGTGATTAGGACACCCACTTGAAAGGAGCACTCAAATCCTTACGTTACTGAAGTTGTAAAACAAACTGTTCAATGGATTATAGACTAGAATTCAAGACTCCTATTGTGATAGGTGAGGATCTAACTGCTAGATTATAGGTGTATTCCCATATACTTGGTTGCCATGTGGTTTGAAGAATATATTTCATGACAAATTGAATGACTTGATACTTAAGTCCCATTAACTTTAATGGGAATTGGATGTCAGCATAAAACTTAAGAATCTTACACATCGTCTTTATTTTGTTTTTCAGTCTGTTTTCACGTGTTATGAATACAGGATCACAGTTTGTAATGGAAGGAGTGAAGAACTTGGTACTGAAGCAACAAGTAAGTTTAAAAACCAATTAAAAAAAAAAGTATCATCACATGAGCATTGTGAACACTTAGAAAAACAACTTTCAGTACCTCTGTCATATTAATAAAATTAGTTGTACAGTAAAAAACAACATCAACCTCTGCTGGTGGATAGATCTATCTCTTTGTAGCTTCTGGTTTTTAGAGAAGTAATGACTAATGTTCAAATTTTTTTTTAATACCTTCATTTGTAAGGAATTAGATTCCAATGTACACCCCCCAAAAGAAAACAAACAACAAAAAAAAGACACACTGGTTGTATAACTCGTTGTAGCTGAAATTTTGAATTGTCATTCCCAGAACCCTGTTTGCCTGTAGAGGACACATTATTTTCTCCAAAATGCACTTTCATCAAGTGGCAATAAATAAATATTTACTGTTAAAAATCTTAATTCTGTAATATTTTGACATCAAGATTTCTAAGAAAAAGATCATTCGTTGTATTATAATTCTTAGTGGAAGAATCAGAATTTAACTTAGAAATGCAGCATATCAGAACTAAATAAAATGAAATCTTACCTCTAATTAAAGATGCATCTTTTTGACATAGTTAATCTTATCATAGCTGTTGTTTGTTTAATCATCCTATTATACACATAATTAATGCATGAAAAATGTCAGCTATCACATAAAGGTTTTAAAAGATTGTGCCCGTGGCTTTTGTAGGGAAGTCAATGAAGTTTATTCTGTGGGAATTTCACTATGACTAGGTATGATAAGTCGCATTGCACAGTTACAAATCAGTGGCATGTCATGAAATATAGTTGAGAAAACTGTTATAAATATGCAGCTTGCCTGTATATTGTGTTTTATAGAGATATTCAGATAAACTGTTACTTGTAACAATAAATAATAATTCTATTCTAAATAAGACTTCCTGTTCTTCTTGAATTAAACATTTTGTCATTTCTTCTAACATGTGGCTTTAAAAAGTTAGTAGCATTCTTGACAAAATGGCTAACTTTTTGGGGGGTTCTGAGTGAGTAAGAAGCCACAATGCCAATGTTTTCAGGATATTTTTTTCTGGCTTTTAATTCCTTCTCCAGGTGTTTTGGGGTAGCCAAACAAAACACTATTCTTCCTCATATTTTTTAGCCTGATGTAGGTCTGTGGTATTTCTATTAAAGTTAACTTTTTATTCCTCATTCAGTCATTTGGGGATTTACATTGGATTTTTACTAAGCATTTTTCAGTGTTATTTGTAGAGAATCTTTTGGAATATTCTTTTTTGATATATTCTGTCAACAAGACACTTTTCCAATTCTGTTGCTATGTAAACTCTCCCTCAGTTTATTATAACTAAAGTGGTTTGACTGTTTAGTACTTCAGATCCTTTGTCCAAGCTAACATTTCCCATCTTAAATAAGGAAAAGTCATCTTGAATCTCAAAGTTTATTCCTTTCCAGTTCATCCAAACATTTGTTGCCAGGATTGCTTTTTTTACCTATTTCTTTGACAACATTAGTTCTTTTTTAGAATCACACCCTTAGCTCTCATCCTCAGCTTTAAAATTCTTTCCTTAAACTGCAAAGTATTTTTTTAATAAGAATGCATACATCATCACATGTCTGCATATATTGGTAATACCTAAATACAACTCCGTTCTTGTCTTCACACTTCTTTTTACACTATCTGTTCATCCCCTAGCTAGATGCTCCTCAGATGTTTGCATTTTCTGTGCAGAAAGGTAATTTAGGTGATGATAAAACTGCTCAACCTTTACAAAATATAAGAAAAAAACTGTTTAAAGTAGTATTTCAAATGCTCTGTAAACTATTCTGTAAATAATAGCATGCCTGTGAATAATTGTTAGTAAGCATTTCAGCATTCCATTAATTTCACATTATGTTTTACAGAATCTACCAGTCACACGTATTTTAGACAACCTTATGGAGATGAAGTCAAACCCCGTAAGTATAAATGCCTTCAGATGGAAAGACGTGGAACAAATGAAATCTTGAGGCTGTGAGATGTAATATGCCATGGCTATTTTTTTTCATTGTAACGCAGTTAAATCTAATCATGCTGTATCTCAAGAATAGATCCATTTTCATAACTATTTCATAAGATTTTTTGCATAAAAATAGTTTCTAAATAATGACTATTTATTGTGTCTCATTGGAACTAATGTTTTTGAGGTTTTTTTCCAATTCTGAGCTTCTGTTACTCTTGTGCTATACTGAGTTTCTGCTGCTCCGAAATTTCTAAAAGTTGAACCGTGGGCCGAAATTTTCTTTGCATCAAGGGGATTTTTTTATTTATTTTTTTTTTTAAGAGCATGAGTTCAGAAGCAAAGTAGTTACAGAGAGGTATGTTAAAGAAAATTTTGTTTCCCACATCTTTAAAGCTTTACTATTCAGAGGAAGATATTTTAGTACTCATGCAGTCTTTCAGTTTGCAATCAGAGTTGGTTTTCTGTCAGAAAAGTCCTCTTTTCCCCTTGTTTCTGGGAAAATTTGCTGAGACTTACATAAGTTACAAACTTTTGAAACGCTTAAATGTTAGCTAGATAGTCAAGACATTTGCTAGAATTTACAGCTAAAAATAGCCCTGTCTTTTTATACATAGTGTATAGTCAAAGCAGTCTTTTCTTACTATGTACTTCGTTCCTTCAGAACTCTAACATAAAACCATCCTGTGCACAAACTTCTTCTGAAAATATCACCTGTTAAAAGTAATTTAGAAAGCTTTAATATGTTTGCCACATTGTATCAGTCATCCTGTTTTAATGTCATCAGTGTCAGAGAGATGCAATTGTTATATTTCACACTGGTTAGTAGGTTTAAAACATTCTTCTTAGCCCACTTTCAACTTCAGTTATTAACTATATGTAAACGGAGATAAATAATGGTAAAATACGAAAATTATCAACATGCAAGTAATCCTGTCTTTTCTTAAGCTGTATTTCATAGATAATATATTGTCATGATTGTTAGCAGAAAATTCGCTCTCTCTTAAACAAAGAAATTGACACTTGTTTTCAGTGGCAGTGGATTGTTGTCCCTATTTGCAAGACCTAGAAAATAGGTACGGAGCTACTTTTATCTAGTCAACCAGTAGAGGTCACTCAGAACACTTAATACAGAAATCCAAAATAAAAAACTACAGATAACTTACAAGCAGGTGAAAAAAGAAAACAATTTTTCTTAAATAAACGCTAGCTTTCTCAGGGTACAAGTTTAGGAATTGATTTGGAAAAGTGTACACATCACACAGGGGTTTTTTGCTGATGTGATATTGTTACAGTTCACTTAATAGAAAACAGCTACGATCACTTTGATAATTTGGAGAAAACATTGATCTTCTCACTTGAAAAAGCAGAGATTGAGCCAGTCAGACAGCAGCTTCATGTTTCACTGCCATGTCAGAGACTGGTATTCATGGCCCAAAACAGGGAGTCCTACTTCTCAAGTCATAAGAGACCAGGCAAGCCCTAAAGAATGATTCTGCTAACCTGCAGGAAATTTGACAGCAACTTTTTGAGTAAGTTTCAGCTAACAGAAGCAACCCAGAGAGTCATTCTGGAATATGTTTAGACTTGCTGTACCATCAACAGAAATGAAATTGTATCTGGAAAAGGTCAATGTGTAGAAATAGGCCACCGTGGCCACTCTTCATCTTCTGATGTTTGAGGTCCTTTTCTATTTCCCAGAATTTTTGCACTGCAGGCAAAATACAAAGGGAGGGGGAAAAAAAGCTTAAGATTCTATTTATTTTTTTTTTTTTACAAAATAGAAAAAAATTTCCTTTATAATTAATTGAATCTTACTAACTACAGTGATCACTGTATGAAATGTACATACAGATAAAAGTTGTAATGCAAAATTAGAACAGATTATTGAGAAGTCAAACAATTATTACAAAGAACATAAATTATTTTCTAAGTATAAAATGCAACAATAAAGTAAATATATGAAATATACAACTTGTATCACCAACATTCGCAAATGTTACTGTCAGTTGTGATTTTAAACCTATTTAGAATGATATGCTGTGCAAAGCTCTGTAGGGTTATCTGTAAATCACTTTGTGTATTACTTGTCCCTGCTGCTTCTTTTGTTTCACAGCTACCAGGAAGCACAAATGAGTCTACCCCTGTGTTTTCCAAGTTTTTCGGAAGCGGGAACAGATAGAACAGTTCTTATGGGCAATAATACCATCCTGTAATTTTTTTAATTTGTCTAGATTGTTTAACTATAGTTACGCTTTTTCTTGAAATACTTATTCAGAAACATTCATTGATGACCTTAAAGGAATCCGTTACTTGGGTTTTTTTAAGTAGTATTAACATTTATTGGTTGAAGCAGGTTTTTAAGCAATTGCTTTAGGATTATGTTTTCATAAAGGAATGTTCTTTTCATAAATCTAACATAGTTGCTTTGTTTTGGTATCGCTAAATGAAGATTGATTAAAACTTTAAATCCTCCTAACAAAAAAAAATAAATCGTATTGTCAAGTATACATAAATTTTAACCCATAGTTGTGAAATTGCCCACCACTTACTACAGAATTACCGAGATTCTTTTAAGTATCTTCCACAAAATGCTTTGATTCTTCTTATCTTTGATAAGTAAACCTTTAATATTTTTATGACAAAGTCCCAAAGGGGTTTAGCCTCTGTCAATATAGTATGTGCATTTGTATTCACTTAAGAGGTAGGTAAGTCTTATTTGTGAATAGAACTGTATTTTGGTTACTATCATCCCTTTCAGTGAATATAGTATCTTTCAGGCTTAGGATATACCTACCGTGTGATTACCTTTCATGCATTACAACAAAAAAATTCTAAAAATGGAGGACTTCCTTAATCCAAACTAGTCATGTTAGCTTCTGCAGAAAACCAATACAGACTGAAAGTCAAGCATATTCCCATGGGTCTTTTTCCATTTTTATTTGAAATCTTGAAAATTAAGATTATAATTTCAAAAGTATGAATTTTAGTCTGGAATTGCTTAGGAGGTCACAGATTCAGTTGTGTCTAAGGAAACTGCTATACAGTTGTTTTTATTGGCAGACTAGCTATTTCTTAAAGTAAACAAAGTCTAGTAGGGTTTCTTTCCCTGCACCCTCAGAACTGATTTCAGCAGGAATGGTGTATTTAAAACAACAAAAAAAATAAACTAGCTTATCACATTTCTATTACTTTACCACTTTTTGTGTGTCTACTTACACAAGCCCACAGTGAAAAAACACAGCAGTAACACATTCAGGAGGAAATGTTTGTAATACTTTTTTTTTAACTCTGATTTTAGTTCTGGCATTGATCTGTAATTCATTCTAACAAGCGAGGAAGCTGCAGCTCTTTATCCAAGTTAAAGGTTTCTCAAATACCTCTCAGTTTCAGCAGCAATATCTATCCTTTCCCAGCTCTCTCATTACTTCAAAGTCACTACTGTACCATCTTTATGTACAAGGCTGCCAAAATCATAAAGCTGGCAGCCTTTACAAATGCAGTTGAAATTCCTGGTGGAGCATATAAAAAAAGCATTTTACAGGGCTTCAGTGTGAAATTAGATCTAAATTAATTTTTTTTAAAAAAGAGGATGAGAGACATATTTTATATAATTACATGTAAGTCCTTAATATCAAATAGATTTATTTTCTGTGTGTGTAACCACCACACGTATGCTAAATATTTTGTAGTAATAGAGGTAGTTATGCTTTGTGAGCTCAAATAAACTCCCCAGAAAATGGCTACTGCTCAAGAAGAATTATTTCTGCTCTACAGAATCATCAAAACACAGAGATTTTGCATGTAAGCACCCAGATGAAATCAACTGTAGTCCTGCACGTAGTTTATCCACAAACTAAACTTCACAGTACCTGGATGAAAATGTAGTATAGAAACAGAAGAAAGCCAAGTAGTTGTCAGAAGGAGTTACTAAGAAGTTTTGTTTTTCATCCGTAATAATTGGCAAAAATCCTGCTTGTTGCCAATAAAAATATTGGAATTGCTTCAGTGTTTTGTGTGAAGAACATTTTTTTTTATATAGTTTAGACAGTCAGACTTGTCAAATTCTTGTGGAACTCATTTCTTCAAGAGCTTAATTTTGATTTAATAGTAGTCATAAATCATGAAATGAAAAGGGTAAGTTACATAACAGTAGCAGATTTTGATCTATCTTGTATTTAGCATTCATTGCCATAGAAGTGTTTTGTTTTATAATATTAAATCAATAGCAGATCTCTAACCTGGAAAATTTTAGCATTTATAACTAACCCTGTGATGTTCCTCTAAAGCTGGTAGCACCTTAATTTTTCTTTCTGCCTACTGCCTTTCTATTGGGATTTATTATGCAACCAATGTATTTTTTGGAAAGTGTGTAATAGTCAATTTTAGATGAACCAGAAACAAAAAGCTCAATAGCACCCTTCATAGCTCTTGCACTGTTGTTTATTCTCTACTTGGTTCAGTTATGTACAAATACCGTAAGTATTAGTAGACACCACAATTAATTTTGAAAGATGTGACTGCTAAGTGCAAAACGACATTGGTTTGAATGATGTTTAATGTAATAGATACAAGCAGAAATTCATAAGCCAAAATTCCAATCTTTTGAGATAAAAAGTACGTTTTTAATAGGAGACAGATGACTACCGGTATTTTGACCCCAAGATGCTACGAGGCAGTGACAGGTGAGTTTACTATGAGTTTTGCTTCTTTCCTCATAGCCTTTTCACAGCGTAACTTAAGAAATCCGGTTTTATTTTACATGCTGACTACAATTAACTACTTGTAGTCATTAATTCTAAGTTACAACAGTTGCTGTTGAAAGAATTCACAACAGGAAGTGGATCAACCAGATAAATTTTTATAACACTGCAAAAAAAAAAAATATCTTTTGTTCCAGTGACTGAACATGCTGCTAACATGTACATTGGTTTAGTCACAGGAATGTGTACTAATATTTAGCAATAATAAATGTTAGAATTCTTTATAGGTGTACTGCTTGGTTTCTTTGAAAATTTGTAGGTTTTCACTGTTAAATTAAAAAGTCATTGGATAGTGCACCAAAATTTCTTTATCACTTTTTAAACAGTTAAAATTTTCATTTGAATACAACTCTTATTTAGTAATTTGTTAATAAACTTGCAAAAAAAAATCACAAAAAAATTGACTGCATTTGGTCTTGTACAGGCACATGCACATTTTATATTCATGTGCATATCAAGGGAGAGGTGGATTTAGTTTATTTTGCCAATAAAAGAGAGGAAGTGGAATTACACTAGAAGTTTATAAATCTGTATCTTTTGCTTTATATTTTTGACCAATAACTGTGGCTGATAATCTCACCTCTAATACCCTAGAAACAGAGAAGATAGATACTTAATTTTAACATACCTTCTAAAAATAATTTTCACCAAACCTCTGGGAAAACAATCAGCTTGTTTAATTGCAGGGATTTATTACAGGATGACTATGGATAAAATAGGTCCAGAATTGGTTTTAGTTATGTACCTAAAAATCTGTCTCTGCTTCCTCTAGTCTTGAAATATGGAAAGTATATTTCTGACAGCATAAGTAGTAATAGGAAACAAATTTCAGATAATGTGTATGTTTCATTAGAAAGTATTATTACAGACTATATAATTTCAAAGATAAGCAGATTTTCAAAGCATCAAAAAAGAAAATTGCCAGTATTTTGTATTTCATTTTAATTGCAACTTTCATTGTTTTGTTATGCTTTTATAGCATTTTTGGAGCATTTTGTGCAGAAGTGCAAAGATTTGTTTTATTAAAGCTGAAGGGTTTTTCTCATGTAAATGTGCATTTTTACCCACTCCAAGTAGTTCTTACATTGCTTTAAACAATGTAAAGATATGCATTTATACCAGTTCATTAATGTGCCATTCTGTATAGCTACAATAATCATCATAGGGAAAAACT
The DNA here is from genome assembly GCF_964188355.1 of Buteo buteo. Lineage (NCBI taxonomy): Eukaryota > Metazoa > Chordata > Aves > Accipitriformes > Accipitridae > Buteo > Buteo buteo. Next base: position 31,104,852 of record NC_134176.1, on the reverse strand, counting down.
TAATTTCTAGTTTGTGGTTTGTTTGGGTTTTTTACATAAACTGAAATTATATTCCTTAAATCATATTTGAGCATGACAACAAAACTCTAGTATAGCTATATAAGGGTTTCTTCTAATTCTCCCTTCAACTATTTACGTAGATGATAAAAAACCATAGCTTGGCTGGCTTGACAAAATATTACTAGTTTAAAGTAACAATATCAATTAGTATAATTAATGGAATGATATTAAAAAGTGACTAATTTTTTTCTAACATACTCCTGTTTTAAGAAATACTGGCATTTCTACCTATTATTTTTTAAATAGAGTAGGATCTACATTACTGTAATTCAGTCTTAACAGTATCTTTATATCCTGTGTAAAGCCTACATCAAGTATAAACAGGCCTTGCCCTCTGAAAGGATAACATAAAATGTATGTGGATTTGTCATATCATATTCAAACGACTAGAGAATTGGGGTAACAGTTCCACTTATGGGCAGTCTGTAGTACTCATGCCAGATCAAAACAACATGTTAGAGATAGCCATTCCCTCTCAAAACCTATTTTTCTGGTACACTGGACTCCATGTTGGGTCAATTGTTATTGGTCACTCAGAGAAAACTTCTTGAAATAAGGCAAAAGGTAAGTTGAAGGGCAAAATGCAATGCTTTTAATCTGTCTTAGAACAGAAGATGTATTTGACTACCTGGGGCTGCAGGCCCGTACAGGGCAGGAAGGTAGTGAGCAAAGGGCAGGCGAGCAGACTGACCCTTCAGAGCTTTCTCTTTGCTTTTTCCCTTCCTCCTGAAGATGCAAGGTGATGCAGGAAAAGAGGTTTCTCCCCCTCTCCCTGCTACTTCCCTGTGGCTAGGACTGTGTATTCAAATGGAGAGGAAGAGTCTGTACCAGCCAAACTGTAACTTACATTCTCCTCCTTAAATCATTTTAATCCTAATGTTGTTGCTGTGACACCTGACAGCAGAACACATTCCTGCTGCCTATAGTAGTTTTTGAGATTTTTGAAGCGTCAATAAGTACACATGCAGGCACTGCAGACTGACTGGCTTACCTAGTTAAGATTCCAATAGGCAGGATTTGTAAGTGTCATGAACGGTGCTAATACTGATGAAATTTTTTGCTCGTTGTATTTGCTCCTAGCTAGTAGCACTATAGTTAGAGCTTTTAAGCTTGAAAAGAAGTGTTGACACAAAGCTTATGATTCAAACAGCAACCTTTAAACTGATGAAGTAAAACTCCTGTTTACTGATGTATTCAGTCCTGTAGAATGAATGATTTTCCATAACAAATCATTTAAATAGAATACTTACAGAATGAATGCAGAAAGGCATTATTGCTCTATTTTATATGCCTAATATTATATAGTATTCCATAAACATGATGTGTGCATGATACTTATTTTGCGTATTTATATTAATGTCTAATAAAATTTAAATTGTAGTTTGTGTTTCTTTTTATAGCTCAGTTCCAAGAAACAAAAATCCATTCCAGGAGGTAAGTCACATAGAAATTATTTTTCAATGTTCATGTGTTAAAAAAAAAAAAAAAAAAAAAATCCTGAAGTACCAGTCATTTTTTATGATCACAATTAAGAAAACGAGAGGTCTTGTTTGCAAAAAAACACTTAGACTAATTATACCTAGTATTAATTATAATTAGCTGTTATTCTGAAGAAGTCTTTTCATCTTCAAAGGACTATGCAAACATTAACTAATACTGGAGGAAAAAAAATCTAGAAAATTCTTCTGGAGGTAATTACAGGGATTTATTAATATCATAATTGGGTACTCAGCAATTTAAAACCCCCATTTTTATACCAGATCTTTAGAATGTTCTCTAGATTGAATCCTTTGCCTGGCTTTAAACAGCAGTGTTGACCACTGATTTAAGTGACAGTAATTTAAACAGTCTCTGCAATTAAAGGAAAAAAGCAAAACAACAAATGTAATTTTATACTAATGCCAGTAACTTTCAGTAATTTTCAACATGAGTATTTACAAATAGTAAAAGTCTTGCTTACCTGATCTTACTACCAAGTTTCATAAGCAAAATCTTTGCCTTGGCAATATACAGAAGTCTCAGATTTCTCTTGAAATGTCTTAATTATCCTCCTGAACAAAAGAAATAGACGTGGTGTCATATATATATATGGCTAGCAAAAATGTCTATATAAAATTCATATAGTGTAGTCAAACAATTTTGGATAGTGAATGTTAACAAAAATGATGCAACTCTTAAGACTCCTTTTTCTGTTCATTAAGTGTTCTCTTTTAAGCATAGCCCAGAAAATACTGGTGGTCTGTAATGTTATAGATTATTACCAGTGGTAAGTGAGAGGGGGGGAAATAATGAGAAAGTATATTCCTTTATAACAGAAGTATTTTATTTGTGTCCCAAATCAATTCTTAAGCATCCATGGAAATATTTTAACTGTTCCTATGGTCACTGGAGACATCTCCGCTCAAAGAAGTAAAATGTTGAAACTGCATATGTTTCAAATATTTTTTAGTAGAAGATAGTGACATGTTAAAAGCTCTCAGCTTGCTGTTCTGCATCCTACTAAAAACTCTTCTATTATCTTCTTTAGGGCAGGAAGCTAGTGGTTCTGTATCCAGTTCTTATTAGACTGCAGTGTGATTAGAATGATTTTTACTGTAGGTTTAATGATTTGGTATATATTTTACCACTGAAATGTTAAGAATTTGAATGCATACTCTGATTATATGTGTGTTGCCTTTTAGGCAATAGTGTTTGTAGTTGGAGGAGGCAACTATATTGAATATCAAAATCTTATTGACTACATAAAGGTATGTGCACTTCTGTCGGTTGTAGTCCATAACTTACTGATAGAAACCAGTTTTAGCAGGGTTTGTGTAACATTTAGTATTTAGAAGATTAAGTCTATGAAACTAGCCTTAACATCCTTATTATATACAGACTCTGGGAAAAAAGTATGTACAAAATCAGTATAAAATGTGGAGTATTAATTCAGACCAACAAAGAGTTACTGTTTCTGGTATTTTTGCTCATGTTGCACTTTTTAATTGAGTAAATAAACTGCGTTCTGCTTTATTTTGTCTTCATACACACTAACATGGTTGGAAACTGTCAGCAGATGTAGCTAACTGAATTAACCTGTCTTCTGTACTGACACATCAAATGCTGTCAGTTTGGCTATTCATATTGTTTTGGAGTCCTGTTACTAGTTTTCATTTGCTGTTGTTAAATAAAGCAGCTGTAGCATATCATAGCCTTGAAAGTAAGGAACTGCTCAGAATTCGCTAGTTTTCATGAATACCACAGAAGAGATACTACGGTGCTTTTTCATATGCAACTTCACAACATGAAGTCAGTTCAAAACAAGGCCTACAGATAACAGTATCTTATTTTACAACAATCATACTTGAGCATAATGTCTGTTGTTTCAGAAGCCAACATAATGCAAATACTATGCTATCTGTCAGAGCAAAGATCAGATCAGCATCAATATCTGAGCATTTATTATTTATCCACATTTAGAAGTTTTTGCTAATGAGTTAACAGAAGCTTATTCTTGATATGCTGCGTCATTTGATTCTGTGTAGAAAGCATAAGAGGCGTCATACGCACAAAGCAGAAAATACATAACCAACTATAATGCTGGTGTAACAGATTTAAGTTCTCTGGTTCCAGCTGGCCAGCCTAGCAGAACACATGTATACCAAAAATCAGTGGATGGAGAAAAGTAACTACATCATTACAGTTCTTGGAAGGCAGGGGTGTGGGATTCAAGCACTTTCCAGGCATAAAAAAAATACAAAAGGAACCTTGATAAAATTTTGAAGTAGGTAATAAATTATTTAAGAGCAGCAGCATACCATTCTTCCTTCCAGATCATGACCTTGTTCATGGTACTATCGTCCTGTCCTGTGGTGGACTGGATTGAGGCTTTTCACACAAAAGAACAAATATGGAGCATTAGTCACTGAAAAACACTTCTTCCACAAAACAAGTACATGAGAGTTTTATGTCCAGGTAAATCTTGAAGAACGTAAAGTCAGAACGTGTGTGCAGAGGTGTTTCCCCCCACCCCCAACAGGCAGCCATTTTGGAACAGAGCTGGTCTGGATAGGGGAAGGGAGAGGAAGGGGAATGTAAATTAAAGAAATTGTTCAGGCTCAGCTTAGCACTTTCCACTATCCTGGATAACTCATTATAGCATTCATTGGGGCATCTGCCTGGAGCAGAGTGCACTGTCAAACTTTTGGCTTGCTCCTTAGTTTACCCAAAGCCGCTTCAGATGCCATATCAATTCAAAAGAATGCCCAGCAACATGTGTATTAGTGATGTGTATTTGTTACTTCCTACTAAAATAAAACACTGAATCCCCTAGGGGCTAATACATTTCTCTGATATGTAGCTGCATACTGACAGAGCCGAGGTTTGCTGTGTATGCTTATAGGTATATACACAGAGCCTTTGTATAAGGACAAGTTAAACACTCAGCACTTCATACAAAGTGACAGGAAGCTGGCGTTTATGAGGAATAAGAGGGCAATCAGGAGGTCATTTGGTAGACAGATGGAGAGGACAGAAGGAGCTGAAAACTACAGGAACGATAATGTTAGATCTTACGGAGAGTCAGAAGTTGGACATAGTTATTCTTCTAGAACCCATGGACAGAGGTTTCTTCATCATCAGTTGTCACAGCTGAAGGGTGCTGTATGTTTCTTCAGACTGCATACTTAGTCAGTGGGAGATGACCTCCCCAAGGGGGAAGACTCCCTCACCTTTATTCCATTTAGCTGCTCGCTCTTGAAAAAACAAGAAAGGTCAATGAAAGCCTTAATTCCACCGCCCACCCCCCAGAGACTTGTCTGCCTCTCCCAGGTGACTTACAGGCTTATCCAATAAAATCTGCTTTTCCATGTGGTACACTTCCAGCATCTGTTGTTTCAACAGATGTAGCTTAGTAATTATTCTAATATTCAATCAGTCTTCCTCCAGAATAAAAAGAGAAAAATCAACAGTTCTGTTCTTGCAAGCAGATACCACAAAGCTTTTATTCACTGCTTTATTTTTCTAAGTACTATCTGTTTTGCCAGTTTGCCTTGAAAAGCACAGAGAAAGTATTTAAAATTTTCTAAAACAGGAAGCAATGTTCATTCAGCTTTGACATTCTGGGTTTTTTCTGTAGGACAATTAAGAGGAACCCTCAAATCCAATTATTAGCAGTTCTGTGCTAGAATAGACTATTTCACATTGTCAAAAAGCAAATATTTACAGTGTCAGTAAGGCAGATTGTGCCTTAAAATAAATATATTGGCCAAGTTCAGTTCAACATGCTGAAAATGTGTAATCAAAATTGCAAGCCATAGGGAGCCTCCAAGAGGAGACTAGCATACTGTTTTGTGCAAAAGAATTTAGCATGTCCTTTAATTTTCTTCTGTAGATGGTTAGAAAGATACTGCTTGATGATCTGTTCCAAACTACCTGGGATAGATGTTATCATTTATCACAAGAAATGTAAATCCAGCATAAGTTTCTCAGTCATTAAATAATACTGGACTTGGGAAGAGTACTGAGGCTTGGGGTTTTTTTTTTTTTAGATGTTAAGCAGTTTTGACTTGACTCCAATGATTATTTGGAGATGTAGCTCTTTGTTTTAATGGACTAAGTATTTAACTTTAAATAAAAGCATACACATTTTAAAAATTACTTTTTTTAGAAGAATATATACAACAGACTGGAAGTGTATGTTAATGAATTTTAGAGCTGCCTGAAAGGCAACAGTCCCATTTCACAAATATTTGTATAGTTTAAAACTTTGGGGGGTACTAGGCAGAAACAAATGCTATACAGTCACACCAGTTTAGATCAAAACCAGATTAAAAAAGATTTAAAAAACTGGCCTGAAAAGTGGGAAGATGCAAGCTCAAGATCCTGCTCAGTGACAAGAATCACTTATTGCCACAAACCACTCAAAATTAATAAAGATGAGGACTTGAACTAGGATTACCATCTCCCCAATTAGCATGTGACCACCAGCTAAGGACTGTTCGAATCTGCTTCTGTTACTTTCTGCTGAAACAGCACAATTGGTAATACATATGAAACAAAATCATTTTTTCAAGGCTTATGTTCCTATTTTGCTCTTTAATAAGTAAGTTTTACCTAACTAATACAGGAAAATGCAAAATAATTTAACAGTAAAACAGATTTCTCAAGCCTATGCTTGAACCTTGAGGAACCATGGGATTATTAGCCCAACACTGGAAATAATCTGAAACTATGTATTACTTAAACTAATTTTCACTTCCAAACTGCTAATATAGCACTTTGGTAGCCTATCAAGCAAATGCAGTTAAATTGCAAACTAGGTTTCTCATACAGCCAATTGAAATCAACATAACTGTTTCAGAATCCCTTTACCAAAAAAAGTGCTGTTTTTTACATCACCACGTGGAAATGAATTACAGATTGAAGTTTTCTGGCTCTAACACAACAGAAATGGTAAATATGTCATTATTCTTAGCGCAGTGCCATTATTTTAGGATTTGCTCAAGTAAGGTTGTTAACTTCCCAAGCCATTCATAGATCCATCAGAGAACTTAGCATTCTAGTGATTTTAAATGTGTAAAATGCCCCATTATTTCCACATTCTTTCTGCCTCTGGTCTTGCATTTTCCACTTCAATTTAATTAGAGGGTTTTTTTACTCTGGTGGAACAACTGTTCTTTTTCCAGCCAAAAGTGTAAGACTTCAACATCATCAAGATTATTTTTTTTTTGGTATACAATTAGTTTAAGCCAATTCTGCTGTTCTGTTCTGTTAAACACTTGATTTCTTCCTGTCCTTTATTTAGGGTAAACAAGGCAAACATGTCCTGTATGGCTGCAGTGAACTTTTTAATGCTACACAGTTTATAAAACAGGTAGGTACCTTTGATAACCTCTATAATATTAATTACTTCTGTAACTGTGTGTTGACTTACTTACCTTTACGTCTCTCCATGGAAAAAACAAACTATTTGTGAAAGATTAATACATGTTCTTGTTATCTATTTTCACTTGATGGAAATGGGGGTTTGGAGTCATTATTTTTAATTAACTTTTGAAGGCCTGTATTGCCAATGTGAGTTCACAGGTAATGCAGGTGAACAGCTTCATAACAATTGCCTTAACATAAATCCTAATGAAAAAAATGACTCAGTTCTTGATACTTTCACAAATAGCATGTCTTTCCAGGCTATTCTAGCGACTTTTACACGTTAAAAACTGCTATTGAACTGATCTTTAAACCTTTGTCCTAAATTTTGCTATTTATAAATACTGGCCTAGTGGGAGCTTGATGTTGTCCGTACCAGTACTAAAATCAATCTTTTAGTGCTGTTAAAAACACCATCACCATTACTTCTCTATGCCTCATTCCAATACAAATGCAAAATAAAAATTATTCATGGTGGTCAGCCAATAGCAGCCCTTCCGTAACTGTCACCACCTATGGTTTTACTTCCTACTCAGATGAGAATAAATTGTTATTCCAAACTACATTTTAAAGAACTGAATTAATTCTTGTTGCATTTGAAAGAGACAAATGGTACTTACCAGTTTATAACTCTTCAGTCAGCTTAATTAACTTTTTTGTTGACTTGACTGTGCGCACTGCACCTTCACCTCTGAGATTTATTCAAATCTTAAGATTTGAAGCTCAGATCCTCTCCCGTGAGGGTATGCATTAAATATTCTATTACCAGCATACTTTTGGTTGTAAGAGACAAACAAAGCTTATAGGACAGAAATATTTACCGTATGAACTGAATATTAGTTGGACTGAAAGAATAAGATGAACAACCTAATAGTTTTCTGTCTCTTCACATTTAGCTGTCCCAACTTGGCCAGAAATAAGACTGAAACACCATTACCTGGATGGCAACGTGACAACAGAGAATTGTTAAAATATTCAGATATCTTCATATCTATAATTTTGTCATTATATTAAAACTTAAACCCATTTCATTATTATTATAACCTTTAAAAAAAATCTGTAATTAATACGGTGTATATCAACATTTCAGAAATAAACGTTAAAACCTGCTACATTTTTGGTGGGGGTCAGTTTCACATTATTACATTCTAAATGCAGTATTAGCTATAGCATATGACAGAGCTGGCTGAAAAGCATAGCATTTTCAAGTTCTTATGTATAGTTTCTGTTACAGTAAACAAAGCAATAGCTTGAAGAAGAGGTCAACTCTGTCTTTAGGAAATGTGGTGTTCTTTAAAGCCAGACTATTTAACAAAATTGAAAAGGACAAAACTGCCTTTTAGGACCACAGACAAACAGCCTTAGAGCAAGAGAACTACTACTTCTAGTTCTTACCTTTTATTTTACCAAAGTCATTATACTTGTGCTTAGATTTGTGCAGTCTTTGCTTCATGGACCAAAGATGTACTTGAAGATACCTTCAGTACAAGTTTCTGATACAGTAATTTAGCTTTTCTCTTAAGAGAAAATTTGTTTGCCTACACAGTCACAGTTTCAAACTGTAAAACTGTGAAATCTGTAATAATTTTCTTCTGCACTGTATAGTGTAACTGCTTTGACTGTTACGTTTGGGAAGAAACCAAGTCGTACTCACAGAGCAGCTCTTAACTGGTTTATAAGCACATATTTACAATACAGTTTCTAACAACTGTATTAGGTAGGGACAGTTTAGTAGTTAAAATAATCTCATTATATAATTAAATTTTGCCAGTAACGATAGCTCTGGAGAGTGCGTATGGGAATTGAGGAAGCTAACAAAATTTCTTCATAGCTGTAGGTCTCTGCCTCTAGGAATGTCCTCTCTAGATTTTTTTCAGAACATCTATACAAGAAATGCAGTTGATCCATTCCTTAAAAGTATCACAATAAAAATATACATAATCTAGACCATGTTATCAAAAAGTAATAATGTTATTTAATTATCTCAGCTGAGTGTTGTCAGCTACTCCACACTACTACTATAAACTTCTAACTTTGCCAAGTCCATAAACTTCTTTATTGCAGTGTTAATTATAGTTGTTGTATGTGAGCACTCTCCCATACTTCAGTCAGCAAGGACTCACTGTGTCAAATGCAGTTTATTATTCTAATTCCCTATGTATACACTATATTTGTTAGTAAAAACAAGGTCAAAGTGCGTTTGGAAAAGAAAATTACATTTAAAGTGTTTATTGCTTCCTGTGGGAGTTTGTTCCAGGAGCTTGAAGTAATCCATCCCCAGGAGAACTGTGCTTCCTATGTGAAGAGTTTTAGCCTTGCAGCTGACAATCGACTTCTGAAAAACCTGCTGACTGCTTTCTGTCTGGATCTTGTGGGAGCCTGTGATACAATGGACCCTGCCCATTTAAACCAGGAGCACAGCTTACAGAATTTACTGTTTCAGTAAACTATGTAAAGATGCCAGAAATTACTTTGGTGGCTGTGTGCAGAAACTTCATTTGCAGTCTTTACACTGCCTCTGGAGACAGGTTTCATTTGTGCCCAGCTTTATAGCTGGATCTTCAGGTCTGTTGTGTGAACATGCGGTGGTCAATTTGGGGTTTGGTTTTTTTTAAAAAAAAATTGGTAAATACAGGGTTTTAGTACTTTAAACATTCTTCTCTTTCCTCTCCAAACGAGTTATCTGGCTTTGTTGTACTGGCAGTCCTAAGCTCTCTGTTACCATTAAAACCTCAGATTTACCTCTCTAGCTCTGTAACAGCCTGCTCATCACACTTCTTCCCTTCTGCCACAACCCGAGTTATTGCATGCTGGTTTTTGTTACACGGCCCTTTTCTCTGAATACCTCTTGTGGAATTTGGAATGTAGAAGGTTGTACAAGAAGTCGCCATGGTTAATCTAGAGGCAAACAATGTTGAAAGTAAGCTGGCTCTTTGGCAGGCTTAATTTATAGGCTGTCACTATGCCCTTCACATCCGCAAAGGTCCCTCAAAGGCCTGTGCTTAAAGGAAGGGTTATGCCTGGCTCAGTGAGTCTTTTAAGTAAAATAGTACCAGCAGCATTCATGTTGCTAATCAGTGTTTTAGGTGGCTGCATGTACGACCAGGGAGTTTTGGAACTTTTCTAGCCTCTTGTTTGTTAATAAGCCTCAGGCAGGGCTGGCTGGCGGGGGCAGCACCAACAGCAGCTCCAGCTTCCCTGTCTCTGGACTGGTAATTCTTCATTGGGATCTACCTTCCCCTTTAGGTAAGTAAAAGCAGCACAAGGCTGAGTTTCAAGTGCTGTACTCGTTCTCAGGAAGAAAATAAGCAATTTGGTCTTCAGCTGTGGAAAACTGGCACATCTGTCTTTCAGGAAGTGTAGGCAAATCTTACAAATGGTTGCATATACTTGTCACTTAAGAGTTAATTCACAGTTTGAAACAGTAACCCTTTGCTTGCTTAATTCAAAGGTTTTAGAATATTTAGATGGATATTTTGTGAATTAATGATGAATTTAGTGCCTTTGTTTTTCAGAATTAGACACTTTTTAAAAAGGAAAAGTAACAATAAAAAAGGAAACAGAATGAGGAAAAGAAACCTCTGGAGACCACCACTTGATTTAAGTGCCCTTACTAGTATAACGCTATGTGATACAAATCAATATTTCTTTCCTCTGTTAGAAGAAAATTTTGCTAACGTTGATGGTTTACACATCAATCTGAGTGGAATGTAAAATAGCTTTTTCCCCAAAGCACATCAGTACTTCAGATAATAGGAACACTGCTATCATTCAGTTACAGAGCCAACACTGCTACACATACAAAGCTCCATGACTAGAGTTGAAAAAAGTGCAGCACTTATCTTTTCACTTAAAGGATATAGTCCAAAATGGAATCGCTTAATGGTTAGTCCAGTGCGTTGACTGGAGCAACCCTAAGAGTAAAAAGTTTATAAGTAGGTACATAGGAGCTAACTTCAAAACTATCACAACTAAGTTCTTCAGATCTGAAATAAAAAGTGTTGGGCCAAAATGACCTCCTATCCCTTGTTACTGGCAGTCATTGGAAAGACCTGCTCGCTCTCTCTGGGTGGATGATTCGTTCATTGTTACTCATTGCTGACAGATGGCCCTGGCTCATTGGAAGTCAAGCTTGGTCAGTGTTCTAGTGTTACGGAAAAACTAGCCACAGTGGCAATGATTTCTCTATAACTTCAGAGATCAGAGAAAATGTTAGTAATTTTCCTGCAGTGAAGCAGTAGATTATTTGACCCACTTCTGTTTTGTTTGGAAATGGTTTAGTGACCCTACTCCATGTAGAAATCTTGGTCCTTTTCAGCAACATTTAAATATATTCTGTTCCTTAATGTGGTCACATGTCACTGAGACACACATGACCTCCTTCAACAGCATCCAAAAATCTGCATGTTTAATCTACCAATGTGTCAGTCTTTTTTCCAAAATTATAAACCCTTAGGTAGTTCAGTTGCCACAAGAATTTGAAATTCTAATTACCAACTTTTAGCTTTCCCTTTATCTGCCAGTGTCTTTCCCCTTCTGAAAACCAAGCAGGACCAAATTTTACATTTTTTAAAATGTTATATTGAACTTACCTCAGCTCCTTCTCATAACTGCATAGGTTGGCTTTCTTGGTTTGGCAATGGAGGAGTGATCTTTATCCCATGAAACCAGACATCCCCAAAAGCCTCAGGACTATCGGTCCCGAGTCCTACTTCAGTCTTCCCATCTCATGGACGTGCATTCCTATTTTTGGCAATCTAAGGGGTAGATCATATACACAACGCTTTTAAAGAAAATTGCTTTTTAGCACCTCAGCACAGACATGCAATGTAACTATTATTTACTGCTTCAAATTCTTACTTATATTATGTATCTATCATGAAAATAAATGGATGAAAATGAAGTGCCAGAGAGGTGTGTAGCTTCCCTTAACAAGAACTGGTGTGGATTCTTTCCATATTTGCTGGGAGGTTTTGTTTTGGATGTAGTAGTAATGACCTGATATGAATACAACTCTCCATAGTCCTTCCTATAGCTAAAACCACACACCCCCTTTCTCCCTCCCTGAAATAAATTTGTATCTTCCCTCTACATATAGACCTTGAAAGGTTTTGAAATTATATAGAAGATTTAATTTTAACAAATAAGAGCATTACTTCTACTTCATTTTGGAGAGTAAAATTACAGGTCAGCTCAAATAATTTTTTCTGTGGTGGACTTGACCAAACTGTTTAATTTACTCCCTGAAATGAACTAGGACCATTTGTGCATTCAGCTACAATGGCAAAGCTTTCTCGGTTCTTACTGCTTCTCTAACAAGGAGAATAATTGCAACTCTTGTGTAAGGTACCGAATTTGACACCTTGTATATGAGTGATATCAGGAGCTGTGCTCTGAAACATTTATTGCAATGCAAGCATAGCATTAAATTCATTTAAAAATAGAATCCAAGCATTCAATCTGATATATGCCTCTCAAAAGACTTTTTAAACCATAAATCAACACATACAGTTTTTATCTGTTTCAGATGCAAACAATTGAGTTTATATACTTATTCTAGACCACAAATATGCACCACGTGAAACAGATTGAATAAGGGCAACATTTTCTTCCATCTATAAATCCCATATGATTGGTGTCTTCCTACTTGGTTGGTTTGTTCTTTTACGCGTCCATGTTTTCTGTAATGTGTTCATAACAAAGACTATCAGATCACGTCACAAAATGGTACAAGGGAGAGATATCAGCCAGAAATGATGGATTACGACACAAAATGTTTCACAGGCAAGCACACAATTTTTTGTGTGGAGCTTGTATATTAGCAAAGCTAATTGTTGTATTACCAGTTTTGGTAGCACTGAAATAAACCCTCTCTTTTTGTATGTGAATGAAGTGAAACACTGCTGGTTGCAATATTTTCTTCAGATTCCCTTACCCATGTATTTCAGTCCTCAAGCAGGATCTCTTTTGCTTCATTTTCCTGGGATTGTTGACAGCTAAACTACTGAGCTCCAGCTGGGATGTGAATTCACCCTTGAACTAGAATATCGATCCATTTCCTGTAGATCATTAATCAGCCATGGGCCCTGTTCATTCAGATATAGTTTGAATTGGTAACTCACAGGGAAAGATACCTACTTCTAAACGTCGTAGTCCATCCAGCTGCAGTGCTGAGGATATGTTTTTGTAATTCCCTGTGAAAAAAGCTTTGGCTAGCCAGCCTTCCATCACTGTAACCACTCTCTGATGAGTTCTTTGAAAGCAAACAACATGAAGATAAGCGCTACTACGCAGGGAAGGTTAACTACATAAATATCTACCTTTTGTGGGGTTTATATCTCCCATTAGTCTGGAAGCCACCTTTTACATATGAGGGATATGTGGTAGTTTGAAGGAGAAGAGGGAGGAAAAACAAACAAATAAACAACTGGAAATCCTCTAGGAGTAGGTGCCAAAGAAGACACACACTTGCTTGTAGACCCTTGCTGTATGCTGTGGGATTGTTCTACAACTCTTATTGGGAAATCATATAAGTCTTTGCTAGCCACATCACCAGCTTTCTGATGGTTCTGCAGACCACGTTTCTCCCCAGGGGAAGAATCTGGTCTGTTAACCTTGGCTTGCATAGGGCAAGAAAAAGCAGCGTTATTACCAACCCAGAGCTCTCAGGAGAAGAGTGAGTGCTCATGTCTTTAGCCACACTCACTCCTCGCTGGAAAAGTTCAATTTCTGCAGGCTCAGGGCCCAACATGAGAACAAGGTGAACCAAAAAGAGGTCACCCTTCTGCAGAGCAAGTTCATTTTTTTTCTTCTATGATAAAAATCTCTCACTTATTAGCTAGAATTAAGTTTCTGTCTTTTTTTCCTTACCTCTCCCCCTCAATTCACTGCAATACCAATGATCAAAAGCACAGTCCCTATACTTTAGGATAGGATCCAGCTTAGTCACACAGTCAGTGAAAACCTGATGAAAACTGATGGAGTTTTATAATTGTGGCAGTCGAACCATGAACACCAAATCCTCAATGTTTTCCAAATTCTTTTTCCTCTTTTAGGTGTCATTAGTAATTTGTTCCGCTGTTTGCCTGGCCTGGCCTGGTCTCCCTATGTGCGGTCTCTATACGGTCAGGAACTGGGCTTCAAGTGCCAAGCTCACCAATATCCTAGCCAGGCTTTCTACAAAGCCTGACAGTTTTTAAAGTCCATTCATCAACACTGGCGTGAGCCCTAAATTACATAAGGGCCTTAGAAACCTGTTCCAGTGTCCCAGCAGAGACAAGGATTTAGCCCCAAAATGCTCGTATTCATACCTCAAAGGAAACAGATAGTTCCCTTCCCAAACCCACAGAAATATTTGTACATCTAAAGTTCCTGAAGCAAAAACACATCAGATTTAGAAGAATCTTTTGGCACAAGATGACCTTGCTTTCTGTTACCTATTTCTAATAAACACTCATTTTGGGAATGAAAACAGTGCTAAGAAAATAAATGCAACTCTGGCTGACTTAGATCCAGAAAGGATGAAACCTGGACTGCATTCTTTGGAAATTTTCACAGTAAGAAATCGAGGACAAAGGTCTCTCTCATTTAGTTAATGTCACATTTTGATGCTCTTGATATACTTTTTTTTTTTTTTACAATGACAATAGAAAAGCTAAATGACCTCAAAGGGTATTCACTGAAAGGCAATCTTACTCTAGCCTCCTCCTGCCTTTTACTTAAAATTATTACATTAAAGGGATTCCATTCTGTTCAAGTTTTTTACTGATTCCCCCAAATTTACCCCTTCTGTACACAATATTCCCATTTTCTGATCATGCCTAGAGCTCCTAAATGTACGAAGGCTTCCACTTCTGCAGCTGCATCCTAAAGAAGTGAGCAGCCACTGTGTCCAAATCCAGCTTCTGAAACAGGTTTGTTGGGTTTGGTTTTTTTCCCTCCTCACAATGGAGGTAAAACCGGAAAGGGATGGCAGGACTGGTTGCAATTTGCAGATGCATCTTGATTACCACCTTAATTTCCCTTGCCCATTGGAGAACAATTTTAGCTGTGTCTGTGACCTCCCGACTGCCAGAGCTGCGAGCCTCAGCGCAGCACAGCCTGGATCTCAGCTTGCAGCACGCAGACCGCGATAAAGACCCCACGGCTGCTCAAGCTCCGGCAGCGCATCCGAAGCTTGAGGAGCAGCATTCGGTAAGGCCCAGTGCCATGGCCTAAGCCAGACAGCACAGAAAGCGTTGCCGCCCGACCAGGGAACTTGGCCGGCATCAGTAGGGGCCAGGAGGGACGATGGAAGAGGCAGGTCCAGATAAGCCACCTTCCTTCTCCCGATCAGAAAGTGTTGTGATGATACAAGCAGGAGAAAGGGTCGTGGGGCTGGCAGAGCTTGGGGCTAACTCATTTGGTTTACAGAAAGCTCTGGAACAGTCAAATATCAAATGCTCGTTGTTCAGTGTGACCACAGGTGAGGACTGGTAACCAAAGGGGTTTCAGCCAGTCTTATAAAGGGAAAATGGAGAATCAGGCCCTTCCCAAAGCACCAAGTTGTAGAGATTGCTCAGGCAGCAGTGTGGGAAGGGGGAGGGATGATAAAAGGACTCCAGCACAAGTCCAAGAGGGAGATTATCCCCTAAAATGAAAGGCAAGGACAGAAAGTAATGCTATAGGTCAGCAAGCCTACAGAGACACACTACACAGGGTCCCATGCTCTTTCCACAGTAGCTGTGAGTAGAAGAGGACCTGGCAATAATAGTGGGCCCCACCAGGAGATGGTCCAAAGATAGGGGCCACTTCTCTCCCTTCCTCTTCTCTCCTTCACAAGAGGATGGCAGGAGAAGAGCAGGGCACTGAGCCATGAACCTCTAGCAACCATGTATGGTTGGTAGCATCCGTCACCAAATGGAGCCGGGATGGAGACTCCAGCATCCAAAAAAATGACATCCTGCTGAGTCAGGGATGAGACTGGGGACACTGGGGACACACTGGCATTCTTCACTAGAAGAATCGGCTACCAAGGAACTAGTGAATAAATTCATGTATTTAGGCACAGTACCAAATACCACGAAAACTGAAGGCTGCCTACCCAAAGAGTATTTGTGGATCTGTTGTTAACAGAAGCTATAAGCACCAAGAAAACACAGGTCAAATGACCTCAGGCAGCGCCGAGGTCTTGCACGCTGTTTGGTGCCACAGCTACAGTTCCACTGTATAAAACTTAAATCATCTTTTGCTGCAAATAGCCCTACAGCTATTTTGACAGGAAGCACAAGAAAACATCAGTTTATGCCAGCTGGCTGCCTTGCGATGCATACATTCAGGTTCCCAAGTCTTTTGGAGAGACTGGTACTCCTACAAGAATATGCAACTCTATGTGAATCAAATTCTTGAAAAATAAAAGACCAACAGTCAAGGAATATTTACCTGCAGTATCTTGTGCCATTTTGCTGTTCTTTTTTTCATCCCCAAATTCATCAAGACTCATCAGAAACGTCGGTACCTTACGTACAACAATGGCATACATGCAATATATATTTCCACACATATAAGGGCAGTGGCAAATTTCATGATTAAACACAAAACATGGGTTTAGGAATCTTAACAGTTTCCATATCACAGTTATAATTAGATAAATCTGTTGTCTTCCTTATGCAAGTACTTTTATTGTATTTGATACATGAAAGGTCTGAACATGTCTAAATTTAAGAAGTCAGTGGGTCAGTTGTTTTGAAATGGGAAAAGAGTTGACATGATGATGATGTGAATTAAAATAAAATTATTACTAATCAGATGGCATCAAGTTGTTTTACTTGCAATTTACATTAAACCTGACCGGTAGGTGGGTATTATGAGCCATACTTAAAATGGAATGCAATTAACTTATTAAAATAATAATTTAAAAAAAAAAAATCTATTTCAAAAGTGTTTTTCATAACTTGGTATTCCTTTTTCCATTCCCCACTGTGATCAGAATTTAACTGTCTGAAAGTTCATCTGGCAGCGGAAATGTTATTTCCAGTTTGCCTACAGATACAGTCATTTCTCAGGGCTGGCTCATAGCAGACGCTTTTGTAGATAGTCTTTAAACTTTGCCATTTCAGAGGCAAACACTCTTGATCAAAGGATGAATAAAAAGAAAGGCCTCGGGAGATTCCTTCTCCGCTGACTACCTCCAAAGGGTCCTGTCAGGTTATGAGATCTCTGAATCTCAAAGCTACCTTTAGTTTCTATTTTTATCTTTTAAATTTCTAGACCTGTACACCTAAAAGCAACTACAAAGCTTCCTTGTAGAATAGGCATACTTCATCTTATTTCACACACTAATTTTAAGGAGAGAGGGAAGGGGAGTTGTGGATGGAAGCCAATGCCATAGCATAAGCACCCAATTGATATGGTCATCTCCTCCATAGGACGGTGTCGTTGCTCCATGGACCACAGAAGAGGGTATGTTTGTAGGCAAAATACATGGTACTTGCTTTGAGGGCTGTGGCTGAAGAACAGAACAGAGCAGCAGACGTTTAGAGTGACAGTACAAAGAGCAAAGGGAGAATGCACCACAGCCGTGTGCGTGAACACCATCCTTTTTCAGAGAGTGAGGCGACAGCATTGGTGCAACTGAAAGAATGGGAAGGCAGTAAGGAGCCATATTCATGGTAGGAAAGAAACAGCTAAGAGGGGTAAACAGCCACCATTCGAGTTAGATTAGCTCTTAAATGGAGTCTCTTAAAAGAAAAGATGTAAAAGAAAGTACAGGCACGCACGCATACAGAATTATCCTTGTAAGAGGAAAGTTTTTCCTACTACAAGAGAAAAGGGCCCTATTCTACTGAAATGAAATACAGGCTATTTAACAAGACTTAACAAAAAAAGAAAAAAGACCATCTGAGAACAATGTATCTATTATAGCCTTGTTTTCCAGCAGATGTTTTGAGGTGACACAGAACAGCTTAGTAGCTGGGTGTTCTGTTTTAAAGTCCATGCTGTGAGTCGTTCCGGAACAGAGCTATTTTGGCTATACAGGGCTTTTAAATTACCATTTTTAAAGTGTACTTAAACTGGTAAGATATGTGTAGCTAAAGACTTTGTTTGAGGAAGAAGGGCAGGGGGCCAAGAAAGGTACCTCCAAAAGGAAAATGGGCTTTATTAAATCAAAGTGCACAAACAGTACTAATCTTATCTGTTTTTCATACATGTCTCTGCAGCCTTACTGAACTAATGTATTTCACTTTAGTTCAAAACTAACATTTCTAGCACATAGAAAAAGAGCTTTTGCTTTGCAAAAATATTTTTGCAACAATCAGGTGTCTGAATGCACTTCCCAAAGAATGAGCATGAGGTGAATAATGATGCTATAAACTACGTTTGACCTTTAAACAGCTTTCATTTTGAAACGGGCCTTCGCTGAAGCAATGGCACTACTCATAATGAAAAATTAAGCAAAGTTGTTCAGCATGAACTTAGTTTCCAGAAGTTTGACAAAATGAACTATTTAAGTAGGAAGAAACGCAAGAATTTCCCCAACGTCATTAATTCTTCTTATCTGACAAAAGGCCTGGGAGCAGCCACGTGGCCAGTCTGCAGGTACCTCTGCAGCACTCAGTCTGTAGGCAGTCAGTGTTCTCCTTATACCCACAGCTTATGCAGGTTTGTGGGCAGGAACACACAACGTTATTTTACTCATACCCCACGGTAAACGTATTGCTGCCAGCCTCTATGCTTGACTCGCACCTTTCACATAAATACAATTGAACTATTTCTAGTGCTTGTCTTACCCATCACTGCCTGAAAAACCCTTGCCCAAAACACCCTTGTCCTGATGCTGCTCCATCATCAATGCTTTTACAGGATGAAACTAATATAACGTAACTTCAAATCTCTCTTCAGTACCAACAGCAGTAAAATATTCAAGTACATATGCTATAATTTAAAATGCAGATATGTGTTTATGAAGAAAGTTGCTTGTGGCCAGCAATATTTGCTGTCATACTATTATTTCTGCCCACAGTAAACACTTGGAAAAGAGCACTTTCATTCTGAGGTTGAATACACAAAGCTATGTCATGTTCAAGCAGTGCCCTTATGAAGACACCCATCCAGAAGTTGTAGAGCTACCTCTGAAGGCACTTAGTTTATCTGAAGTCCTGAATTAATACCATGAGTTTTCGAATGCATCATGTTTCTAGTAAAAAGTCCAAACATTCAAGAATAATCAGCTGAAATAAATCTATTTAAAATCCCACAAATTACAGCCACAATACAAGTCACAGGAGAAAGGTAGCTTTCTATAGTTCCTGCCTGAAGGGGGAAGCAGTCCTGGCACAAACGGGATATTGCCCAGTTGCGTATCCCCTCGCAGTGCCCGTGCTCCTGAGGACACTCCACTTCCATCAGCCTCTTTGGTAAGCACCCATGCATGCACTGCAACAAGCGGACACGCAGGAAGCCACCATGTTCTGCTGTTTAGTTGGCCAGAAACTACACAAGTGCATAATCGTTGCAGCTATTAAAACCTTTGATGATCAGTTTAATTATTTCCATCCATAACAAAGAAATCACAGACACCACCACTGCCAACTGTCCCCCCCCAAACTATTCGTATCTTTACAAATAGTTCACTAGGAAAATTTTAACAACCTTAAATGTTAATAACATAGGGCACTTAAAACTATTTTCAATCAGGTCTGTTGCATGTTTGTATTCATTGTCACCAGTTATCATGTGCTCTAAAGGCTTGTAACTTGAGGTCAAAGTCAGACATTTGCAAACTACTTCGATTTAACTAAAATGTGCACAGGCTTTATATAAAAACAGATAGATTTTTTCAAAAGAGCTCATTACTATCTTAGTTCTGCGGCAAATGACGTCAGCAAAACACAGGAAACAGCAACAGTCGTATCAGCAAGACCAGGCAATTCATCCAGCCCAGTCAGTAGCAGCAGCTTCAGAGACAAAACATTTCTACAGCCCAGAACTTGGTTCTAATGCAGATTTCCATCTGCTGGATGACTGGTGGCAACAAATTAGTCCAAGCTATCAATATTTCATAAGCCATCATCAAAAACCTTGTCATTACAATTACTGTATTTGAGCATTTGATCTCATTGACACTTTGCAGATATGACACCTGTGTCCGAGCTTGCTTGATTTTTTTTTTAATCACAAGTTTAGTGGTAACATCCCATTCTTGACATTTCCTAATATACACACATATAACACACAAACATTTTCTCCAATGAAAACCATGATGCCAACTGCAAGTTTAGAGTTACATGTTTGCAAACACTGAGGACAGTACAATATATACCTCTGCCCGTGAGACGAGGTACTGAAAGATGGACACAACAAAATCCCAATCACCTCTCTCGCTTCCTCACAATTGAATAAAAGAGCAGAAATGAGTCTTCTAAAAATCAAATGCTTTGACAGCTGTGAGAAACCAACCCAAAATTTAAAAGGATGGCTGCTACTGCCAGTGGGTACTTGAGATATTGTTCACCACCATGACAGACAGAAAAGATAGGCAATTTAAATGCAAGCACATATTTAGTGTCTTTTTATTTTCTTGAAAGTGCAAACTGCATACTCTTGTTAATCCTAACTGTGGCTTTTATCATTTCAGCATTTATTATGCTACCCCTAGGAAACTAAGGAGACATACTAAAATTATTTCACTCTTAATGCTAACGATATCACCCATTGCTGACTTGCTAATTTTCTCCAAATGACTCTACCAAGTTCTCTTTTCCTCTCTAATTTCTTTTCTCTGCTGGCTCCCCAGACATTTTTCACACACAGATTTTCTTTCTCACTTACAAATCTCCACTTGGCATTCACTAAAATACTACAGGACATAGTTAAAAGCCAGAGGATTAAAATCTATTTAAACCAACTTGATAGAAAAGCAAGAACCTGGAGGGGTGGGGGAAGACACTGAACTGTTCTTTACTGACCTAATGGCAAGTGTCTCCCCCTGAGAAGTCCTACAGATTTCAGGTAGAAAGTCCTCCCCCCACTCACCAAAACCAGCCTCCATGTATGGGAATATTTTTATTTAAATCTCTACTAGTATCTTAAACAATTCAATCGCATGAAATAGGAACCATTAGGCATGACAATCTTAAAATGCACCCTCTGCCTTCAAATACATGTCAGGCAAGCAGAGGTAACAATGCATTTCTCTGCACCTGTTCTTTGCACAGTCATTGAAAGAGATATCCCATCTGCTGTCAAAGGGACTAGTCTAGGCCATACCAAAAGAATTTGTTTCAATGAAATTTTCATTAAGGTTAAAGCATGACAGGTTTGAGACCACTTACATCTGAAGAGTGTTAAGTGCCAGGAGGGCAGGGATTTTTGCACTTTCTGAAGCCTGAAAATCAGTAACATAATGAAGCCATGAAAGGAGGACAGGAGAAGGGAATATTGAATTATTTTTTTTTTTCTTCCTCCTCAAACCACTTAAATATTGAAAAGGCTGAGTGATTCACTTTGAAGTTACATTTTAAAACCTTAAACGTAAGAAAGCAGGCAAAGGTAAAATTCTAGTGGTAAAAACTCTTTTGTTTCTTGCTGACCCTCACATAACCCTGCTTCTTGCAGTCAGTCAATAACGCCCTCTGGGCTTTACAAGCTGCACCCCTGGCACTCCACAGCTGTGATATTGCCACAAAATTAATCTCTATCCAAGACATCAATTGCCCTGCCTGTTTGCGTGCTTTGTATGCAAGAGCTTATGGCACATTCAAAAAATTTAAAGGGTAATACTCACAAATTTGAAACTGGAAGATAAGAGTTTCACAGTCTAGATTGAAAACTAATAACTGAAAACCACACTGAAACAAAATTATTTGACATTTCTGCAGAATTTCCAGAATTTCTACATAGTGCCACAAAACTGAGAGTCAGATTACTGTTACTACCCATGGCTTTGTTTATGAGCCTCTCAGAGCCTTTTACGTATGTGGAAACTGTTCTAACAACAAACTTTTTTCAACCACAAATGCTTAACCATTATCAGTGAGAAGAGTGTCTACTCAACGCTACTAGTAGTTGCCAAAGCTAACAGATTAAGTCAATGTACTCATCTGGAAGTTCTATACTGAGCTATTTTGGAGATACAATGAGCCAAGAGAGTTCGGAAAGTGTTCAAGCAGTGAGTTAATCTTATTTTTCTGAAGCAGGAAAATTTCCCAAATGCCTTTTCTAATTTGTCTCAGTTTTCCTCAAATAAAACAAAATAAAAAGGAACCCTGGTGGAAGATTACAGATGTACCAGATTAATTATTTTGGTCAAGGGGAGGTCAGTGAATATGAAAAATGAAAAGCCAATTTTAAACATGGAGGTAAGGTCAGTTCCTGCAAAGTGAATGTGGAAGAAACACAAAAGCAAATTTATTTAGAAGCCTAAAATACTGTTCTACAGCAATTTTTCATACCTACTACCCCAAACCACAGGAGAGAGAAAAGAAGGTTAATTTCCTAGCAAGTAAGCAAGTAGAACTATTACAAGAATCAGGTACTCTCTCCCTCTTGTTGGACAAGACTTTGAGCTCACAGGAAATTCAGGCTGGGAAAAGGGGAGAAATGAAAGGACTTCAGGTTTCAGGGAGAGGAAATTCATCTCTTCCTCTTCCAGAGGCATATGGCTTCTCACTTTTTTGGGCCACCCTGTGGCAAGGAAGATTAAGCCCAGAGTAAGTATAGAACAAATAATCCCAGAGCTGACAAAAAAGGAAAGGTAAAATTCAGTGGGCAGAACAAATCTGAGAATAAATTCATATGGAGAACAAAAGGGACAGATCCGAGCACTAAAGAGAAAGATGAATTGTTTAGTTAATGAGCATCAGGAGAGACCCCCTCCATAACATCTGACAAAGAGATGTTAAAACTTGAATCACACTTAAAATAAAGCAAAAGTGGTTTGGGAACTAAGATAGGGAAAAAATTATTACTAGATGTTGTGCAAACTAAATAGCATTCCTAAATTTCATTTGAAAATACTGCATAGATATTTATCCCAATAAAGGAAAGAATTTTGCTCAGCTCTTGCTGAGGACCAGTTATTATTGAGACTGTCAAGTGAGAACTGTTCTTCACAACTTGTTTGAATAAGACAGAGTTTATCAGTAACTTAATAAGAATAATAATCTTGGACCAATGTAATTTAAAAATGCAAACAAACTGACACTGAGAAATGAGACAAAAATCAAATAAATAAATAGTGCAATGAAATAAGGATGGAGGGCCACCTACATTTTTCCTGAAACATGGCATATTTTCAATGTCCAATTTTTTTCTGGCTGCTCATGAATTTGGAGTTATCCACATCCTAAAAATGCTCTGTTTTCTGTTAAAGCTTAGTGAGCATAACAATAACAGTAAGTTTTTAATAACATGCACGCTAGACATTGCAGCCACAAACAGTCAGTGAAGTTACTTGCCATTATGAGAGATATTAAAACCAGAATATAAAAAATAACTTTATTTGCACAAACTGATTTTCTTCAATCCCACCTAATTTTTTGCTGATGAGCTAGTTATGAGGTTGATGAACATATTGGGGGAGATAGGAGAAGAAAAGGGGATTTACATGACAACAATTCCACTGTTGTCAGAGGGCAATATTGGTATTAGTACACAGTAAAATCTAATGTTTTCACATTGCTTCTGTTTCCAGATAAACCCTGTTGCTGCTGTTCTTCAACACACCCTGCAAAGCACTGTCCTTTTTCCTCTAGTTCATTTGTCATTTCTCTCCTGTCTGATTTAACATCAAAACCATCAAAAGCATCTGTACTTCAAGGATTTGCCCTTTGCCCCATTCCACATTGATTCTCTATTCTCTCCCTGCTGTAGCCAACAGCTACTCAGAAGATAGCTGGTGTCAACCAGGACTTAAACCCTGCAAAGAAAGCTTTCTGGAAAAAAAGCCAAAGCTGACCTGATTTATGCAGGGCAAGGACGTCTGCCTTCAGTCTGCCTAAGGTTAAGGAGAGACCAGTGATCCTGCACTCCAGGCCATCAATCGCTCAGAGCCCTTTGCTCTACAGGTTGTCAGCAGCTCTGAGGGATGCTCCATCATGCAATTCACACCAGAGTAACCAGCTGCAACAACAGCAGGATGCAGCAAATGCAAAGAAGAGTCTGGAAAAACTGAGGCTTAATCCCTTATGTCACACTGCTGTGGTCACAGGGCACTAAAGAGGCAGGCAAGTGAATGCTAAACAAGGCTTAGTTGTTAAGATGAGGAGTTGCGGGACTGCTTGTGCACCGAGGAGTACTTCCGTCAGCACTAGAAGAATTTTCAAAGGTATAAACTAATCCAAAGCACTTACCTCAGAAACTGGAGTATTCTTCAGAGCATGTACCAAAACCCAACAGACTTCAGGGCTACCTCTACATTAACTAGAGTAAATCTGGTGACACGGTACTCAAGAGACCCATCCAGAAGACAACTCTCAGAGCCAAAGATCTGAAAGGACTTTGGCTTGGATTTAGCTCCTGGAACTCTGAAAACTGTAATTTTCATTTTTTCCTCTCCCTCAGTCCCACTGGTCTCAGATTTATATTATGTTCTTATCTTTTTTACTCAAAGAGTAAAATTACCTCTATTAAATATGTTAAGTAAATAATTTGACTGAAGGATGTAATTGCAGTAAAATGCAACATATAACTAACAATGTCATAGCATAACACAGACCAATCTGGTGAAAGATAAAACAGAAATGCCTTTGGTTGAGCTGCACAAAAAATGAATCCTGTTAAAATATGGTCTTTGTAATGGTTTCATTTTTATTTCAACATAATCACTTTCAAATAGGAAGCCCATTGGAAGTGTATGGCCCAATAGCATTTTAACTGACTGCATGACATCTGGTGGCAAAGAAGTTGAAGATGATACTAACTGAAAAGCAGCTAGCAGATCACAGGTAAAGCTGATTTGTTACAGCGGGATCGCATAGTTGCCACATGATGCAGATCTGATCTTTCTATCAGTGAAGACTTACACCTGCATGCCTCTCCCCCTCCTCCTTCCCTCCAATCCATCTAAGCAAACTCTGATACGCAAGCTCTGCTGATACCTGGCTAGCTCCCAGCAGAGCTCTCATTCAGGTAGATACAATCAGAGATATGTCAGGGTTCAGTACAGTTGGTGGAGGAATCATTCCCAGAGAAGTCAGAAATGTGGTTTTCATGGGTTTATAGCGTGACTTTTGCAAGGATCTGAAGAGCAATGGACCTGTTCTAACACTAGAAGGTATAGCACGCGCTGTTCATTCTGCCTCGTTCGTGATGATGCACCTAGGCCACACAGAGAACGCCTTTGCTTTGCAGTAAATTCCCTTTACCAAGGCTCGCTCCTTTCCACAGTATACAACTGATTAAAAGAGACACCTCATGCCCCTGCAACACACTTACTACTGCTGATTTTTCACTAGCACGTCTCTCACACTTGTAAACATGCTGTTGAAATTCTCCATTTACTTTACCAGCCTAGGAAACATAATAAAAACAGTTGAAGACTGTGTGCTAGGTAAATTTTCCAAAATTGGTACAGTTCTAATAAAATCCTTTTAGTCCTTTAATCTTCAAAATAACCCAAGAATGTTTCTTGGATCCTTCCCCAGCTTCTCTACAAAAAAAAATGAAACAGTCCATTTACACCGTCTCCTTATTTACAAGCTCCCTTTTCTCTACGGAGTTATTTATTCCTGTCTTCCCAGATATCACAGCCCAAGACTTTTCCTCACATAGAAGACCATAGTCAGTAGTTCTAGGTGCTACTTAGCTACTAAATACTAAATCATCACTAGAAATAAAGCTTTATATAAGAGAATATTTCACAGGAAACTCCATTAGCACTTTGATAACTGAAATCAGCAAAACAAGTAACTGAAACAGTGCTAAGCTTTGATCTCATAACTTTTCTCACTGCTCTTTTCTTCCAGTCCTCCTTATTATCCTGCCTCCTGCCATGTTACTCCTTCTCAATCCTTTTTCTAAAATACTTAAATGTGCTTTCTCTAAGCATATGATTTCTAGCCTCCACAGACTGAAGCATTTTGGGGGAATCAGATTAGTCATGGAAATTTTTAAACACCAGAAGACCTGAAAACTCAGATAAACAGTTCTATCACAGTCATGAACATCAGTTTCCCAAGTTGGAATATTATTTTTTTTTTTTACCCAAGCTTATGGATGTTGCAAAATTACCATTTGAAAAAAAGTGGGGTTTTTATGTTACCTACCAAAATTAGCTTCCAATTACTCTAAGAATGTTACATGATTAAAACAGAAATAGCATGAAGGAATATGATAGCTTTTCACTACATGGCCCAACAGGGAAAAAAAGAAACCCAACCATCACTTATATTTAATTATTCTAGGTATGCTATTTCACTGAAACACACTCAAATATATAATAAGTTCTCATACTTGACTACATATTTTACACCTTCTGCTTGCATAAAAAGTGTGTTTGGAATTACTAAAAGTCAACAGATTTAGTGCAATATAATATAAAACAAGTAAAACAGACATTGACTTACTGTGGGGCATTTATATCCAAATCTTCAGAATTACCTTAGATACAGCAATTATTTCAACAGAGATTTAGCAGGAAAAAAAAGTCATTTGAGCCACAAGGCTTTAGTTCGAGCCTGGAGGTCTTCACCTAGCTGAAAAAAAAAAAGAAACTAATTAGCCAAACTATGGAAAGGGTTATGGAACAAACTAGCAGACAAATGGGATCCTCAGCTGAAGTAAATTTCTAGAACTTCATTTATGTCAATCTATACCAGCTGAGGCTGCGTGCCCTGAGATCAAGTGGTTTGTAGCCCCTTCTGCTGGGCAAGGGTTAGCTACCATGTTTGCACACTGAGGTGCTTGAGCTGAATTAAAAAAAAAGGGGGGGGGGCATGGAAATGAATTTAAGTTCAGTAGAAGCAAAGAGGTGAGATAAGTCACTGCTGTGATATAGTTCTCACCAGCTGTATCTGTAAGTTAAGGCAGTTATGCTCTACTGTGCGTTTTTTAGTCCTGGTCTTAGGTGCACAGTGTTGGGGTCACAGCCAAGCATTAGGGCAAGTGGGTTTCCACAGTCCTGGTTCACTGACTATTCAGGAGAATCATTTGGGGATGATTTTATCCTCCTCCATGCTCACACGCTTCTAGTTCCTTCTGCAGGAAATAGAATGTGCAACGGGGTAGTGTACATGCTTACAATTTGCCTGAGATACAGACAAGATGCATCAGAGATTGAACCTGCAGAGATTAACTCCTCTACAGTACAGATGCAGCCATTCTGCCCCCCCACAAAGTAGGAAGTATTTATGTTAGTACTCAAAAAGGTAGCAAAATGTCATAGCTCTGCATGCCATCCCATTTCAAGCACTACTGACCTTTCATTTTCTGATTTTTTTTGAACTAAGTTTTCTATGTCCCTATTCATAATGTTATATTCTTATGCTGCCACACTAACATTTTACATTTCTATAGTGTTTTCATCAGATGATTTCAATGTAGCATGAGGGTCTACTTGCGCTTTATTTCTGTTTGCCTTGTACCCAGACTTACTACAAGACATTGATTTAGAGTAGGAAGCAAAATGTATCTTGTAATACCTGCTTGTTTGGCATAGGTACATAAAAATTGTTAAAATGAAGTTAACGGTACCCAGTGTACTATTAGAAGGAATCGGAGAACTGGCGCACAATCTGCCAGCAGGTAGCACTGCTCTGAACAAGCTGGAACAGGCTGGCACCCAGGGGGTAACACATCCCTCAACAAGCTAGAACAGAGGCTGATCCATGAAAGGAGGAAACGATCCTTTGGACCAGACAGATCTTGACCCACGGAAAAGCGTATATAAACATCAGTGATACACTGTGGAGCTCGGAAAAGCTTAAAGCTTCCCTCGGGGAAAAGCTCTTGAGCCTAACCATCTCAGTCTCAGAGGGAAGAACCACCGAAGCCATCAGACCCAGTGATGTGGCATCAGACTTGTATCATCGTATACATAAGGACTGACTAATAAATTGATTAATGTCTGGGTTTTAGTAGTTAACAGAAAAATTACCTATTATCTGAGCATAAATAAATGTTTGAAGTTTTGAGGTTTTGTCTGTCTCAGTCTCTCAGAGTACTCCCATCATGCTGGTCCCAAACTCACAAATAGTAACAGCAGCACCATGTGCAAACACTGATGTCTTACAGCAACCTCACCAAACAGGGAATTATTATTCCTATTTTAGATATGAAGAAACTGAGGTGTAGAGAGCTTAGCTGACTTTTTTCCAAACTAGCAAAGCTAGTAACACAGCCCAGTCTCCCAAGAGCTGGCTGCGTGGTTCAGCAGAGAGGACTGATGTAAGCTTTGCAAGAGATCAAGGCTAACAAGACTAGAGGCCTTTGTACTGCTGACGAGGATCTGTGCTGCCAGTCCAGACCACAGCTCCATCTGGCCCTGTCAGAAATCATCGCTTGTCCTGATGATCAGAAAACCACAGAAGGTAGACATTTTCAGTATTCTTGCAAATAAATTGTTTCATCTCTTACTTTGTACATCTCACCAATGTATGAGAAATATAATCGTTGACCTATTGTGCTCTAATATTTTGTGAATTTCTAATTTCTGTGGTAGAATATATCTACATTATAATTCAAGAGTTTCCTAGTAACATCTCATAAACTTTCAAGCATCATTTTTTTCCAGACCACAGAATAACATGATGGCAGAATGTTCTGTAAACCTATATATATATATATGAGAGAGAGAGACAGTGTGTGTGTGTGTGTGTGTGTGTATGTGTATGTGTATGTGTATGTATATGTATGTATGCGTGTCTTGCTCTGCCAAGCCTTGTAGCTGTTGGGTGAAGTTCTGGCAGTTTGGCAGACCCAGGGCTCTAGGATTAGTTACAAGAGTACATTTGCATATAAATCTGTCTCTATTTATGAAGCCTAAGAAAAGTGTCATTGGATTTTACTTTTGAGAACAAAGTATGAATAACTTCATATAAGCTGAGAAAGTTAAACCCTTTTCTCTTAAGTTAAAAGTCTCTGTTAGGTTTGAGTTAGGTTTCTAGATATATAGACTATATCCGTATCTTTAATGACCCGTGTTCTCATAGGTGTTCAGATTGTTTCTATGGGCAGGAACACAGCCTGTGTATGCTCTGAAGTTTGAATTTGATCTAGACCAATTCTGTTCCCCTTCTCTCTTTTCCCCTGGTGGATTTTTCACTGCTTACTGATCCAGCTGGCTTGCTTCAGGCTGCAAGTCAGTTTGCATGTAGTGGGTAGCTTGGATTTGACTGCGAGCATCTAAATACACTTACAGTCACCTATTTTAACACTTAGTCACCTCTTTCCAGGAAGGAAACTGGAGCAAGGGAGGCACGTGCAACTAAGGAAGATGGGCCACAGGTTTTAGCAAAGAAAAGTGAAGTGCGATGTTGAAATTCAGAGTATAAATAATCATGACGATGACCATACCTGAGCTGCATTAAAGTCAGTTTGCTTTATGTGACCAGGAACTCCACAACTCTGCTGAATCATACCTACATTACTGCAGAGCTCCTTCTGAGATGCTTCTGGGAATCAGTAATGTCACTTGTTACAAAAAAACCCCAAATATTTTAAACTGATACTCAGTATCATCTCCTACCTTTGCAGTAAATCATTCAGAACTCAAGAGCCATTCCTGATCACTAGCACTTACTTTGTAAAGTTTTCCTCTCTTAATTTTAAAAGCTAAATTCAAAGTTTCTTCCAAGTAATTCTCAATATCAGAATCGATCTCAGATGAGCTTAGCCTCTGCTGCCATTTTGAATGAACAGATCAGTGTTAGAAATGTGTTTTTAGAATGATTGTTGGCTTCTTTCTGTTCATTTTTGTGAGAGCTTGTCAACAGATTATTTTTGCAGAGATTACTGGCACTGTAACAGCCTCATCAAAATGGCAACATCATAGACCTCTGTCTTTGACCATACTTGTAAGATGCTTAACTTTCCACTTCTGGCCGACTATCCTCCTTCAAAAAAAAACCATGATCCTTCTATTAATACATACTTAATAGTGCACGGAAGTATAACTTCCTGTATCTCTGCTCCCTGCATGAAATAACATCTGCACTAAGAAAAGTAGCAAACTCTCTCACTGCTGAAGCTGTATGTATCCTAGTACCAATCATGACAAAACAGTAAAATGAACCCCGTTTTTACTGGAATGTCATTTAACATTTTTCCAAGTATAATAAAACACATCAACTGCAACTTTAATAATTTTACCAGCAGTTCTTTGTTTGAATTTACTTTTAGTATAGCTTTAAAATAATTTTCTGATTAAACAACCTGACATGCAATGGAAGCACTGTAGAAATTATTTTGATGCCTACACTGATACCCAGTCAGTTTTGCAGCAAAAGGATCAGGTTTTCTGTCAGCATGTCAACTTTTCTGCGCACAACTTTGCAAACTGGTAACAGTTTGCATGGGGAACTTCGCATCTGACAACCCATTTTACAAATTTCTCCCATTATTCCTGGGGCAAATCCTGTAAGGTTTGTTAACTCCCATGGCACTTGATAGGAGTGACAGGTGGTCAGAGGGTTGGAAATTCATCCCCGTGTAGGTTGGCACCTATTAAACGCAAGACCTACTGGTTTTTAATCCCCAGGATCAGTTGCTGACTGCTCTATACATATCATCAGGAGGATACAGCTGTTGTAGATCCAACAGAACAGACATGAGCAACCTGATGCCAATCTGGGGAGACAAGGCAATTTGCCTCTCCATGGAGAAGAGGCTGCTGTGCAAAAAATGTGAAACAGGTCAATGTGGAGGTGACAGCTGATGCAACCACAAGAAGGAAATTTCACCTCCTTGGATCCAAGTGCTGGATGTGCCCGTGAATGACCACACTCCTCCACAACAATAGATAAAGGGCAGAGACTAGCTGAAGGGATTTATTGATATCAAAATGATTCAGGAGAGTTTTATGAATTGAAGCTCGAGAATGAATACAGTTGAGGTCCAGAAGAGAAGGTGTAACCAGACCTTGTACCACAAGACCATGAGACAGGAAGTAGTTGGAACTTATAGCAGTTCTTAATTTATAACAAGATTAATACAAGCAGTATTTTCATAGTAAATAACTGAGCAGGTAAAAATTAAAAGACTATGTGGTTTTTAACACTCATAATGAGATGAGATACATCTCCCTCTGCTGCTTTTTCTTTGGGCCCAAAGCTTTTGATTTTACAGTGGTTTCTAAATCTGTCCAGCTGGTCACCTTGGAGGGCAAGCATTGCTTACTAAGGGCCTACTCAAACTGGATGAATTCATGTTTCCTGTTCTTACACACCTTCACAAGCTTTCTATTCTCAGCCAAGGGGACTATACATAAATATTTTCAATTTTAATATTATAAAAATACTCTGTCATGTGCCACTTAAGTTACATGCAAGACATGAGTCCCACCTCAATGGAATAAACATTTCAAAAACCAGATTCAGTTAATTTAAAAGTGCCTGAATTAATATGCCCCAAAGCTTTATTTTTTAAATTTTAAAATTGTAAATTAACACCTATTTTAAAAAATAATTTTATAAATTCTTTTTATCTGGTCAATTTTGTAATTCAGAAACAGAAAAAAAATTGTTGACACAGAAAACCCACTGAGCTGAGACTTCAAATATCTTAAACACATCCAAAAACTTCTATTAATTTTTAAAGACATCTGTTTTAGTTGAGCACTCAAATCAGATGTGAATTTTGTGTTGCTTTATGGCAGAATATTCTCAGTTGCTAATTTTTGACTGCAGATTTCTAATTCTACATGTGAATATGCAGTCGACACAAGCAGTCCAACATGCAAATGTGGAAAAGAGTGGTTCATGTAAGATAGTTGTAGAACTACTAATTAGGAGAGATACAGCAAAGTATTCTTGGAGAAAAAAATCCAACAAAAAACGACCTTTGCAGTTTTAGCGAGCTGAAGTGAGGAGAAGACCAGCTCCTTCCTGCCCCTGGTTAACACCGGTGGAAAGAAGCCTATTGTTTTCAGCAAGAACAGGATCAAACCCATAGCTGCCAAGGTGTTAATGGCAGCAGAGTCCACCCTGCATTTGGGACTGCCAGCGCCGGGCCACAAGATGTTGGCATCAGCTGCCCCTTCCCACCTCCGGCTGCGTGGTCCCGATCTTCCGCTGCAGCTTCCCCCCTCCAGCTATGCCACAGCAACTGCTTGTGGGAGCACAGGGTAAACCGGATTGCTGAAAATAGCCCTTTTGGAGTGTTATTTTTAACCTGGATCCCTTCAGATCATGTCAGGGTGGCCTTACGAGCCATTGTGCGCGTGGGGGTGCGTAGTAATGCAGGGTAACGAGTTACCAGCAGCATGCGGTGGGGATGGGGAGCGGAATACAGAGGACCGTTTAATCTGGCTTTGCCCCTAAAGGCAGAGTATTGTGAAACTACATCCCTGTTTACCAATTTCGTGTACAATATATGAAGCAGAGAGAATACAAGTCTTTCTGTCATACCCATGAGAGAACAACAAAGTTCCAAAATGCTTAAAAATCATTAAAATACTTTTTCTTTCTTTTTATATCTCTGTAGCTAAATATACACACAGAGAAGATCTCTTGCAATATTAAATAACTATTTTCCTCACTTTCTTTATCCTTTCAGTGTAATTCAGTGCCTCTTCTAAAGGACTCCATCAAAGCCAAGTCACAGGGTGTCAGAGACATTCCCAAGAGAAATCTCTGCTAATAAACTACATGGCAGCTATTCACAGCAGAAGCACTTACTCCTGGCACTAGTAACACAGCACCTTCTGGACAACTTTTCTAATGATGGTGTCACAGAGAGGAAGTAGTAGTACCTTCCACATAAAAGCAAAAATATGTGTACACCAAAAAAAAGAAGCCACTTTCCATCAGGAACGAAGAGGGGCACTGCTCTGAAAAATGGAAGAGTAGAGCTGTCCTTGAGACTTGTCAGTGCATTTCCACCCACAGAGACTGAAGAGGTGTCCACACACTTGCACAATGAACACTGAATAGGTACTGGAAGGAGGAAGATAAAACTTTTCCCTAAGAAGCTCTTTCCTTTATTTCTTGATAGATGAGTCCTATCCTTCTTTCTCAAAAGCGGGTCTCTTCTCCAGGCTTCTGGGAACTAGCTGCTATGAGGAAATTTTTGAATAAAGAGGAAGTTTCCTAGCTCAGAGAGCAGCAGCAAGGGAAAAGCCCAAATCCTCAGACTGGCTTTTCTTTCAGCTCTTCCATGCATTTTTCAATAGTCATTTGGCCCCTGGTTGTCTGTTTGAAGGACTGGCTACACAAACAAGCTGTAAGAACAAGCAGTTCAATTGGTGCTTCTGTATCTAAACAGGATGTCAATATTAGCTATTTTAATCTTTATTTTTTGATTATTTTTAATCCTTTCACAACTCTTCGTCTCTGGGACTGATCTGGGATTGATATTGCAGCCAGAGAGGATTTGGGATTTTATTTAATCCTGCTTCTTTGCCATGTAGCTAAAAGGCTTTTGCCTTGTTAACAATATTATACTCCAGTTAAATCAATAAATATTCACCATGTCTGCCCACTCCTTGTAACTCCTCCTCGGACAAAAGCCTCAAAGCATTTGAGTAGAGCAGAATAAGATCAATGCTTCAAATGACAAGCAGGCAAAAGAAGCAACAAATACAGCTTATCCAGCCAGTTCTCTTTTCCCTGCCATTTCTCTCCTCCTGTATCCCACTTGACATCTTTTTTCAACACCTCATTATCTGCCTCTTCCTTTTTCTGTGCTTTCCTTCACTTGGTCTCACCCTTGTTGCCAACAGTTCGCTGCTTCTCTTTCCAAACTCCAGGTGACATCTTGTTGCCACAGCAATATCAGACATAAAAAATTATATCTGCAACCAACTGCTGTTCCAGCAAAAGTTTGTAGAAATAGGCCTCATCTACAATGCTAATACTTTTGAATTTACCCCTAAAATTTTCAGTGCTAACATTTTCACTGCATGCTCTTTGCTCTGTTATCCTTACAAGCTGAAACCCTTCAGGTAAACCATCATATTTACTCTTGTAGGTTCCAGACTTTATAAATACCTGTCTATATATGATGTGTAGATATATATATTTATGTAAGTACATATATCAGTTTTTTAAACACCCCCACAAAAAAGCCAGTGCATGTATATACACTGACATGCACAGACTACTTCCTCCAATCCCCCATTACATGTATAACACCTGTAGATTCATCCCTAGCTTTCCTGACTGCTCCTTTACCCATTATTATTTGATCTATCCCTAGCATGGATATGAAAACTGTCACCTGGCTGATGCTATACCACCACCCTGATTTCAGCTTTCAATGCAAAATCATTCAACTGCCTTTTCTATAACTCACATGCACGGTGGTGTGTGGAATTCAGCTTTACATACAATGGAAAGCCATGCTTTGCTTCCTACCAGTTGTGGAGACAGGATATTCATGACCAGCCAGATTCCCTGGGTCACCCCAGCAGGGCAGGAAACAGCAAATGGGGTCACAGGCACAAGACCAGTAAAGGCACTTACTTATGGAAGAGAGGACTGTCATGTCCTAAATCATCTTCTCCCCTCTGTCAGATATCAGCCATGCTAGCGAGGGTTTCCCGATTTAAGAGAAAGCTAGGCTCACTTGGTTCCCTCTGTTTTCAGTGAAGCACGTCTGAATGAGATTACTCCTTTGCCTTCTGCGTTATCTGCAGAGAAAGCCAAAGATGATTAACTTCTAAATTATCAGATAAGCTTGCAGTCCAAAATAAGCTGGTAATGAATATTCCCCAGAGAATAAGAGTCAACATTCCCATTTTAATCATTACAGTTTCTACCTGTCAACGGCATGCATGTGCATCACATCCAACATGGCTTGACATCATTAGGGCGTCATCTTGTATTTGAAGTATGTGGCTAAACTTATACTATGAAATTCACTATATATATTCTACTTTCTTGAAAAACCTGCAAAATGATGTCTTATCACTGTGTTTCCTAATGAGAAAATTAACTTAGCTAACTCAGTATTACATATGTCCCCATGAAATTATCCAGTTTGGATTTTGAGTTTTTACTGACAGTTGAATTGCAAAGTTACAAATGAAAAACTTAAAATGTCATTAAACTTGAACAAAGAATTTCAAATAAACTAATAGTTGGTCATTATGAAAAAAAAACGCTTAAAATACATATCTAATAATTATTCAAAATTAAAAGAAAGCATTATCTATCTCCAACAACAAAGGACAGAACAGGGAAACTCAGCAAGGGAGGGACAGCTGCAGCACAATATATTTTTTGTAGCCGGGGTTGTGAGGGGAGGTTGTTTGTTTGGGTTTTTTGCATTTGGGCTTTTTTCTCCTGGAAGCAAGGAAAAAAACAGTTAGATGTGGCTTTGCATATGCCAGATGCGACAATGAGATCAAATCCCTTTCTGCGGAAAGAATTGCTTCACAGAGTGTTTGATTTTGAAAGAGCAAGGACTCATTGTCTCTAAATTTTGCTGGATACCAATAAATGCTGGCATTAGTGTGACATTTCCCTTTGAAAGCTGGAGTACAGAATTAATGCTCATAAACAGTGCAGATCTGCAACCCTTGCTATGGCAGAACAGTGCTTACTGTCACAGACTTCAGAACGACTCACGTGAACATGACTATGGGTTACAGCCCCGGGGTCTTTTACTAACAACACTTTCATTTTCTACCTACCAGATGGAAGTGGGTTTTTTCTTATATTTGGGATATCTTTCAAGGACCTAATGCATTATTAAAATCTTCTGATGAAGTACAGCATTCATAGTCGTAGCTTACATATATTTAATCAGTTTAGCTTAGCAAATGTTTATAGCATTTGCTAAATGATTAAACAATTCCTCAGAGACATGTTACAAAGTAACGTCATAAATTTAGATATATATTTCTTGCGTTATAACAATTGCTTCACTTACGAAAACTTCTTCTTTAAAAAATTAATACAGTTCTCTGCATGTGCCATAATAGGTTATTTTTTACATCTCTCAGGTTGGACATGGCTGTAAAACACTGGTTTCTCTCCTGCTATGTAGTAAATTACAATCTACTAATAAAACTGTCTAAACATCTCTGCCATGATTCTCTTTCATGCACATGAAAGAAAAGTCCATGTGTGATCTATTTGTTGGTGGTCTTCTTCAAACTGTTTTCCCTAGATTTTTCATACACATATATTTCATAGATGCATTTATATTGGCCTTCAGTTCTGCACATGTATCAGCCAACTTGGTTTTGGTCTACATTGGCCTTATCCCAGGTCTTGTGGGCCTTAGTGAGGTGAAAAAATGTTTATAAAACTGAAGAATGGACCTCCTACTAATGTTCTTTTAAGAAATTGTCAGCATTTGGATCAGAAACATTAAAAAAGTACATTTAAGCATTCCTTTAGCTTCATTTCCTGGAAGACATTCTTAATTCTAATTTAACAAATTAATGTTAATTAAGTGGCTGCAGTACAAACAAAAAAAAAAGTCGAGAACGTAATCTTCCCCTGTAAAAGTTAAAAAGATGCATATTCACAAAAAAATAAAAATAATCTTTCTCAGCAAGAAGCACTTGCAATAAATCAACTTCTGAGGCTTGTAGCAGCTCTTTGTGTGATATTGTGTGACAAAAACAGAAAATCTGAACATGAAGTACCATTCTTGGGAAGAAATTTGACAAAGCCATAATGTGGTCACCTCATTACAGAGAGATCAACTGCTGCTAATAAAAGCAGATATCTTGGAGAGCCAAATCCATGGAAAAAAATGTGAGACTGCGACGCCTGCCACTGGCAGCTGAAAAACAAAAAGTACTTGGCTTTGTGGACACTTGAGTCCCACGAGCGTTAACTAGAGATTAACCTGTTTGTCCTGATCATCGATTTGTCTGCTAAGTAAGGCTCCAGCCTTACTCAAAGGTCCCCTTGGCTTCAGGTCTGGCCTCGTTAAGTAACCAGGGTATCAGGGAACTGTTATCCTAATACCTGCCTAGAGACGATGTTCTCAATTCTCCTTTTCAAACATGGCCAACCAAAAATTTTTCTTTCCAGGTCCACCCACCAGTGGAGAAGCAATGTGGTTTCTCCAACACAGGTGTAGCGGTGGCCTCCCTGACAGATCAAGCACACTCCCAAAAGTCCCTGTGCCCTCCCAGCAGCCTGCGCTGCCCATCGGGGTAGGGCGGTCAGGTGTCTGGCGAGGGGCAACCCTTTGCAGGGTGCACAGCTACCCCAGCAAATGTCCACCCTTGTACGGGCCTGAGCTTGCTCGGAAAGGAAAAGTGAAGGGGCATCTGCCAGGGAAGTTCAAGGCTTCCTCAGTGACCGGCCCTTTCCATTTATTGATTTGTCCCTATGTCTTTCATATTTCATCCAAGTTTTCCTGTCTCTCCCATATTTTTTCTCCCTTTACCTTCATAGCTACAAGACCCTTAAGACATAAATGAAGATTTTGGTATTTTTTATGTTCCTGTTAATTACTTCTCTACAGTTTTGAAAAATAAAATTTCCCTTAGTGATTTAATTTTTCCATCTTGACAGATACTGACTGCTTCAGACACACCAAGTTTAAAAGTTCAGGGTGCCTGTTTTACTTTGTGCATTAGAACCACCTACTATATCAACTGATATATGTAAACATTTCTTACTGAACTTACTTCATAGACATAAGCAAATGCATAAAACTGCAAAAACAACTGAGGAACTTTATTTTTTATGAATGGTGAATTATTCGGAACATAGAACTGCAGGGAGATGTTCTACAAAGTAAGATTAAATCTGGTGAAAAGATTCAGATTGTCTATCTTTAACTAGTAGTAATATTAGAATATGTCAAAATCAGATGTTTCATTTCAGAGAAGCAGGGGGGTTTATTGATGCTTTGAAAATGAAATTTTCATTTCCACATATTCAATTCAAACTTCCATTTATTTTTTAATTAAAACTTTGATGTGAAAAAAACCCAAAGAATAAAACAAAAGAACTAATTTGTGATCAAATTGAAATAAGATGCTTCAATTTTTGGTTCAGATATAAATAAAAAATCTATTATTTACTCTTCTAACAATAATCAATTTGTGTCAAAATTGTTACTACAAAAAGAAATTACATACGTCACAGTAGCAAAAGTTGTGATATATACAAATAAATGTGTAATTCAGGGACAGTGAATGCTGATAATACTTGAGGTAACAAAAGAAGAACTTCAAATCCCATGCCACACTCACATTTTAAGAATTAACCGATCTCTCTGCCAAGCTGGAAGATACAAGAAAATACTTCCTCTCTTTTGATATCATGATCTGAGTAAGATTTTAAGAGCCAACATAGACAACCGTGTCAAAAGAAGGGAAATAAATATCAGTTAAACCAGAAGGAATTAAAACAAAAATCTGAGAACAAAGCGTACGATTTTAAGGCCTTTAAATCCTTTACAGGGTGTGAGTCTCGGAGACATCAAGGTAAACATTGTCATCCTAAACAGTTCCAACAATTCTACCATAACCCATGTTACTCTTAATATTTTTCTAAACAGTTCAGAACTTAGCAGTTCAGAGAGATTCTAGTCCTACAAAAATACGCCATCTACATGCAAATAAAGTACCTTAGATTTCTATTGCAAAGGGTTACAGCAACATCTGTTTTAAAAAATTCTCTCAATGCAAAAAAAAATGCACGGCCACTAATTTCTGCACTGCTTCTTATTTCAAAATATTTTATATCTCTTTCAAACTATCGATAGCTGACAGGAAAAAAAAGTTTGCACCAAAGTGAAAATCCATATTCATCATTCGGCATGACTTTTTAAAATAAAAGAAGCATTGTTTTTTCTATCTTTTAGTCTCTGCTGTTTTGGAGGGGAAAATATTTCCTCTCTTTTGATGTCACGATCTGAATAAGTTTTTAAGACCCATTTACCAAGACAGAATACAGTGTTAAAAGAAGAAAATAAAATGAATAAAAACAGAAGGGACTAACCCAGAAATTTCTGGTGCCTCAAAATTACTATTCACTCAAACAAGTTTTAAAGAAATTAATTCTTCACTCCAACATTGTGCTGAATACTCTCCATATAATAAATCTTTCTTAACTGACTGGAGCTGGTAGAGCAAGAAGCCAATATACTGTTTGCGTTCTCCTCTCAAACTTTTGCTCTTTCAAAAGAAACCAGGCTCGTCTCGCCTTATACTGATGCACATTGAAACAGCTCAGACAAAGAGCAGCCTCACAAAAGGCAAACCCAACATGTTGCTAATATGCCACAAGAAAGACTGGCCGTAGAGCATAAAATATGAAAAGCCTGCAGTACATCCTCAGAGGACTGTAAAAACATCTACCCTTAATATTAAACATTCCTCTGAAAAGCAGTGTTTCACCACCAAAGGTAACCACATATTTCACCAACAGAAGCAATCTGTGGCTATACACAGCTATCCAGACTAAGACCATTACACTGCAAGGAAACCATCGTTCTACACATCGATGTGCAGGTGGCTTCTTTGCATTTGCCCTCTTATCTGTAGCTGCCCTCCAGCCATCTACCCAAGCAGAGCTGAGTGATGAACCCAACTAAGGATGGGTTTTTTAATAATTTTTAATTCAAATGATCCTTTTTGTTGCAAAGGATGTGCACATGGAAAAGTCTTGCTTTTGGCTGATTCAAGCAGAGTTAAGCAGTCTTACCAAGCACCCCTTCACACCTAACACAACACTAGACACCAAGCGAAACCAGGCACCCTCAGGAATCATTCCATGGTGTCACAAACTGTCCACAGCTCCTTCCCTCTGCAGGAGGAATGAAGGCTGGTGCTCACCATTGCCTTCGGAGGAGGAAAAATGTAAGCCATTTACTTTCAGTTCTGCCCCTTGCCCATTCTTTCCGTATCTGAGATGCAGTTGCTGAAGTGGTTGTGTTTTCAGCAGTGCATAGCATGGAGTTACAGTAAATCAGTGTTGTGGTAGATACTTTTCACGGTAAGAAAATGTATTCAAATAACTACCAAAGGGAAAAAAACAAACAAACAAACAAACAAACAAAACAAAGGGCTAATAAAGAGGGAGATAAATACTTGCAGCCCCATCTTTTGCTGGAGATGAGTAGTAATGCGACTACAAAAAAGTCAGAGGCCAAGTCTACCACCAACTGGTGTAAGTTTTGGCTGAGACCCCAAAGGAGATGAATTTTGGAGTACAAATCGAATTCCAAATGTAAAAACTAGTGATTCAACAACATAAATAGTTAGATGTTTTTAAATCAGCAAAATATAAACATATATATATGTATAAAATATTAAAAAAAACTCACACAAATGCCTATGATAAATGCTGAAGTGAGATCTGAAATGAAATTTTATTACTATTAGTGATAGACAATAGTGTTCTTGATTTTAAAAAAAGAGACAATCTCTAGAAACTATAAGCTTCCCTGGATCAACTATTATTCTTCAGCATGTCCATATTGCACTGAACAAAACAGGAACCCAATTCTTTCTGAAACCTCTGAGTGTTAGCAGAATCTCAGTATTAAATAACGATATAATGATAAGTAAATAGATACCACAAATCTGTTTGCTTGGCTGCTACTAAAATCCTGCCAAAAATATTCTAAACAAAAGATTCTAATAAGAGGTGTTTTAACGACTGTTCTTTCTAGAAGTTGGTAAGTGTTTTCAACCAGCCTTACAGATGATTAAATAATACTCAGCAAACCCATGGTTTTTTCTTTCAATGAATAAACTATAGCTAGGTTAGACTTTCATTACTTTATGACATTCAAAATCCCAGTGAAACATGAGAGTTACAAATGGGTTTGCATTATTCTGATTTTGGGCAATCCGTCCGTGACACATTTCTGCTTGTCAAAACGACCAGACACTGATTAGTCTTGGCACCATGTACTTTTCTGGAATAACAATAAATGTATGTCACAGATGGTCTTTGCATGTCATGCATCTTTACAAATATTTCTCATTTATTTCTTTTTTCTTCACGTATCACAGCAATTAAGAGAAAAGGTACAAATTCAAATTCTAACCCAGAGATATTGTTCATCTCATTCTGCTCCAAATATAAGGGGTTAAAGTGGATAAACTGAATTCACTGTACCTTCGCTTTATAAAGTTAATCAGAAAATGTCTTTTCCATTTATGAAGCCTTGCAGATATTGTGTGCAAATGTAAGAGTGCATGAAGGAAAGACAAAGAATTCCTTTTTTTAAGAATGGCTACAGTGTGTGTGTGTGTGGTGCCCTGGATTACCCTCAAAATGTGCAGATGACCATTACCAAAGGAAGTGGAAGGAACAGCATGTTCACCAACTGCAGAGCCAGGAATAACAGAAGCCACACGTTCAACAACAGCCATATGACTACAGGCAGGCTCTGACCGGGCACTTCCCATTCAGGATTAACATAATGTTTATATGAAGCAGAAAAATGCACCTCACTTACCCAAAGCTACATATTTCTCTAAGAAACACACGCCCCTGAAATAGGAAGCAGTACCTCTGGCCTCTTAACTGAACAGATGGGTGAGCCCTCAGGCTAGAAGTGCCAGCTGCAGAAACAGGATTTGAAATGATCGGAAGTCATCATCTGTTTCCAGAAAGCATACCTTGGGTTTCATCCCAAAGATCAGCATCCCCGCTTCTCAGTGTAAAAACGAGATGTCCTGACTGGCGGTTTGCTCCTGCACATGATGTCAGTGCTGCCCAAAGTGAAACAGAGGAGCGGACAGGCATTAGACGGAAGTGGGATCCCATCCTTGCCTTTATTAATTATTTAAGAGTCCTCAATGTTTGCACGGAGAAAAACGTTTTCAAACTGGTAATAAAAATACACCTCCGGGCTAACCAAGGTCTTCGTGATATCCCAAGCAAAGTGTCCAAGAATGAATCCAGAGTCATTAAGCACTTCTGAAATAATTGTTATGTTTTTATATGTGTTTTAAAATTAATATGTGAAGTAAATTTAATCTGTTATTATCTTTATTGTTTTGTCCCCAGGCTTCATTTTTATCTCCATGTCAGTGAAACATGTAAGATAATTATTTAAATTAATACAGCAGTAGAATCCACAGTAAAAAACATACTTTAAATTTTATCTTAAAAAAAGAGAGTCTTTTCAGAGATCATCGTAAGAACCAGCCTTCAGGTTACTCTGGAGAGCACGCAACAGGACGGGGCAGAGGTGAGCTCGGTACTGGTCACGGGTGAGAGGTGGCTGGTCCCCTGCCCCTTTGTGGGGAAAGCCCTGATAGGAGAGGAGACAGACTCACACCCAGTCCCTCCTCACAGAACTCTGCAGTTAATGTATAAAATAAACTGCTGATCCAAAACGGGTAGACGGGTAGATGAGGGTCTGCTGCCCACCAGGAACTGTTTGCTAGCAGTCGTGCTTGAACTCTTAAAAGGAGAGACCTGCATGCAGCTACCTGTCTTCCTCAGTACTCGAACTCCTAGGCTAGCGCATTGGGGGATGGTTCTGCGCTCCTTCTGGCCATGGCTAGAAGCCCGCTGCAGAACAGCCTTCCTGGAGAGAACTCCAGACCATGCAATTGCCAGGCGAGGTGCGTGCTGCCTCTGCAGCCCCTGCTGAGGTGCCCCAGCGGGCCTTGGCCGGCCGCCGCGGTCTAGCACACGTCCGTATGTGTGAGCACTCTCTGCCTCCGAAAGAAGGAGGCAATGTATTTCCCCGGCTGCAGCAACCCCTGCGCTGAGCCCTGGCTGGGAGCCTGGTGGGTGATGGGGGCCAAAGAGCTGCCAAGGAGCATTTCAACAGTGCAACAGGAATGGTAGCAGAGCTCCAGTACTCCAGCCTGTGCTCTGGTGCTGCTTAATACTGTATATATGTATGCACGTATGTACATATACGTAAACAAGCATTTCCCCTGCCAGACGCTGTGGCAAGGCTGTAGCCACCCAGCTCAAAGAGTATCGAAAAGTCTGGTGTTACAGTCTTTGCTTTAGGCGCTGCTTCCACCGTTCATTTGCTTCCTTCTTCTGGCTTAAATGTTTTTATTTATTCTGTGTGTTCTTCCTAAGTGGGCATGTTTCTGTTTGATTTACTAACAAGCCAGCAATTTGGGAACAAAACAAAAATCAATGTTTCATAAAGGAGCCTAACTAAGGTGATGGTGTGAATTAACAAATCGAGCCCAAGGGTGTCAGAAAAAGGGCTGTGCCCACAGGCATCGTAACGTTTGTTTGCCACGTCCCATCTAAGGTGCCTTCAAATCGCCTGTCTCTACAAAGGCACCAAAGAGCCTTGCTGCAGGTGGCTGCCCAGAGCCGGGCACACGCGTATGTATGCTCCAGCCTGGCACCAGTTTGCCTGTCTCGTACTGGCAATCCTGGCAACACCTTAAGGCCCGTCCCAAGACAGCATAGTTTCAAACCAAGACATTCAAGCACAACTCAGTACCTCTTAACCATAAAATTGAAGGTGATGTGCAAAAGTCAATGCAAAACAGTTTGGAGAGCGAAATAAGTAGCCTTTGGGAAGAAAGTGTGTAGAAAAGCATCATAGGTCTGAGAGGAATGCAGGGACAAGCCAGAAACACAAAACCCCAGAAGATGAAGGGAATCAGAGAAAAGAAAAATGTCAAGAGGAGGGAAAGGGGGACTGCAATGGGGGTGGGTGAGTGTATTTTCCCAGTGAGTGAGCTGCGAGGCGCGGGGCACTCACCAAGTGGTATTTAGGGATGAAAGTTTAATTGGTACTTTTTTCTGTCCTTTTTGATCTTTGCACAAAGCCTTTCTTCACACAAAGGACAGAGAGGTTTCTGTGGGGCTGTATGGTATGGCAGCCAGTGTCCCTCGGTTCTGGCATTTCCCGTATTTCCCGGGATAAATGGGGTGCCTCTCCCTGTTCCTCCTGCCTTTCCCTCAGCCTCCGGAGGAAGACATTCCCGGGACATTTCACTGCGGCGGAACGCCTTAACCCCTGTGACAGCAGTTTCTCTGGCGCCCAGTTTGCTCTCGCCACCAGATAAGGTGCGACACGAGTCCAGGACAAGCCAAGACCTCCCTCCCCCCCGCCCCGACCCCTCCCCGGGCTGGGCTTGAGCCCCGCTTTTCTGCCGGCCTCCTTACGGCCGGCGGGCCGGGGAGCGGCACGCTGCCGGCCGCCCTCGGCCCCTTCCCTCCGCGGGCTGCGCCGAGGGCCAGGGCGCGGGGAAG
Organism: Buteo buteo; assembly: GCF_964188355.1. NCBI lineage: Eukaryota > Metazoa > Chordata > Aves > Accipitriformes > Accipitridae > Buteo > Buteo buteo. The sequence goes on along the minus strand of NC_134176.1, from coordinate 31,060,636 downwards.
GGAGCGGGGCGGCCGTGCGTGTACCACCACGGACCTGAAGATAACGGGGAAGACAGGCCGTCGGCGCTGCCAGCCGCACGGCAGGCGTCTTCTCTAGCACGCCGCTTGGCTTCCCAGAGCTTTTTCTTTGAAAAATAAAAATTAAGCCAGGCCCCCTTCTATCTTAAGTACCGCAACTCTAAGAACACCGTGAACCGGGGGCTGCAACAGAAAGGGGGAACCACTTCTGGAAAGTACCGAATACCCTCTGCATCTGGGGGAGACACCTCCGGAGAGGCGAGCGCAGGGACGGAGCTTTAGCGGCCACGGCCGACCCTTTCCCTGATGACCGGAGGCGAAAGATGACCGACCCCTCGGGCGAACCTCTCTCCGGCTGAGGAGGGAGCCTGCTGGCGGTCGGTAATGCCTTGGGAAGCTCTCGGGATCCGCAGAAGCCGAGAGAAACGCCAGCAGAAGTTCCTGACATCTGCACCAACTGCCTTGAGTAATTTTGCACTTGAGATGCTCCCGTAGGAGAAGACTATGTCATGAGGGAAGCATCGCCACCTTTATCCTGTGTGGGAAGCATAAAAATGTGTTTCTGGGACGATCAAAGCTGGGCGAGTGGGGGAGGATATCATGTTCTCACCGCTTCTGCGCTTTGCTTGAATTAAACTCGGAAAAAAATTAATAAAATTACGAATAACTTACCTGGTCATGCTTCCTACTTTGTTCTATGGGCGGCATATCTCTGAACGGATCGCAGAGCTCTCAAATAGGTTTATTTTCAATTATACGAAGAGGTATTTCACAGTGCGCATTTCTATGTAACCGGTTAAAAAAAAAAAAAAAGCCCGAAAGCGGGTTGCATTGATCAGCTGCCTCCCCAAAAACGGCTGCTGCCGTGCCCGCTCGCTCCCGGAGCTGACTGCAATGCCTCCACTTAATTTGCTGCCCCGGCAAATCCGCTAACATGCCAATTCCTATGAATTCTGAAAGTTTATTTATTTTTGAATGTTTATTTCTGGGAACAGCCGTCCCAGCAGAAGTTAAACAGCGGATGCCAGCAGGCAGCAAAGAACACGATTTTAAGGCACCCGTTGAACTAAACGCACTCCTGCCTCTTCCCACCCATCCATAAGTAATCTGATCATTTCACACTCGTGCCAGCTAAGACTTTACGCCACATATGTGTGTATGCATTGAACTACGAAAACGAAGCAGGCTCTAAAGTGGAGTTTTTTGTTTGGTTTGCCTCTGGGTTTGGGGTTTTTTTGGTTGGTTGGTTTGTTTGATCTTGGAGGGAGCTGGTTTGGGGGTTTTTTTCTTTAATTTAAGCAAAGTTTTGCTTAATGAAAGGTAACGTTTACGCTAACGTTTTAGACCAAATACGAACAATACAGTGATGCTGGTTAGGGTATTTCCGTCTCTTCGGAAGATTAAATTACGCTTGAATCCCCCAGCTCTCTCTTTGGCAGCGCCCAGCGGGACGCGTTAACGCCACGGCACGGTTGCGGCCTCGCCAGGCTGGCCCGGGGCGGGCGCGGGGTGCGCGGCTCCGCGGGGGGACCGGCGGCTCTGCCCGCTCTGGCAGGGTGCGGGGGGCGAGCAGGGAGCGAGCCGGGGTCCTGCTCCGGAGAGCTTTGCCCCTTCGTTCAGTTTGGAGGAAGGGCCGGACGTTGGGGCGAATTAACTGCAAGTTCACTCGCATTTCTGAAGATATCGGGAATGAAGGTACCTGAAGTAAGGTGCTCTAATAATAAAGGGTTTCTGAAATGGGGAAAGCTGCGGGTGGACGGGAGCTAGAGGAGCGTGCGGGCAGGTTTGGAAAGGCAACCGGGAAGGGCGTCTTCGCCGGGCAGGGGAAGGCCCTTGTGCCTCCGCTGCCAACCCGGAGCGGCTGAGCCCCCACGGGCCGGGGCGACTACCGGGGAGGGGGGCGAATTGCTTAACCCCATCGCTTGCGGCGGGTCCCGGAGGACCCGGGCTGCGCCCAGGTGGAAGGAGCGGGCGGGGGGCGGGACGGCGGCACGGCGGCACCTGCCGGGCCTCGCCCAACCGTGGGGCCGCCCAGCCCCGCGCCCGCCCCAGTGCTCATGCGCCCCGGGAGAGGTTTAAAGCGGCGCGGCGGCGGCCGCCGGCTGTGCAGCTCCGTGGAGCCGCCGGGGCTGAGCGGAGGGCACGGCACGGCACGGCACGGCACGGCAGCCCGCGGTGGGGCGGGCACGCTGCCTTGTGCTGAGCTGAGCGGAGCTGCTCGCCTCGCCTCTGCTCTCGGCTGCCCCGGGGTGCGGGCGCGCCCGGCCGCCATGTGGCTCGCCCCCCTTCTCCTCGGTGGGTACCGCGGGGAGCGGCTCGGGGCCGGCGCGGACCGTCGCCCCGACCCGACCCGCTCCCTGTCTGTTCGCAGGCGCCTTTCTGCTCTCCAGCCCCGTGCGCGGGAGCGACGGCACGGGTGAGTTGGCCGCTCTCCTCCCTCCACCTGTCCGCCGGGGGTTCCCCCTCCGGGACCGTCTCCGCCCGTTCCCTCCCCGCCGGGAGGTCGCGGGTCCCGGCTCGGCGCTTCCCCGGCGCGCCCGGTCGCGGCCGCCTCTCGCCGGGACGCGCCGGGGGGCTGCCCGCGGGGCGCTGACGGGCCGCCCCGGGCAGCGGTGCGAGCGGCGGGGCCGCCGCCGCGGAGGGCTGCGGGGGGGCCGGGGTCGCAGCGCTGCCCCGGAGCCGGAGGCCGGCCGGGCCCCGCCGTGTCGGGCTCCTCGGGAGGTGGCCCCGGGGGAGGCTGCAGAGTGGCACGGAGGATGCCTGGGAACGCTCCCAAACGGGGGGTGAAACTCCCTCCTGGCGCAGGTTGAAGAGGAGCAGTGGTGACAAGTGTCCCCGTCAAGGGGAGTGCTGATAGCAAGAGTGAGTGGGAGTGTGTTTGTGTGTGTTACAAAGGCGCTCGCGCGGTGCTTGGCAATTTGAGGATCTCCGACGTGGTTTTGACCATGGAATTGGTTAAAAACTTCTTAAACCTGCCCTGCCGTTGTTTTGACCCGGAAAGCAAAAGAACATGCTTAAGATGCCTGGCAGGGCAGGGGCTGCCAGTTGCACCATGCCCTGTTGGACCACATCCCTGCTGCTGGAGAGTGGGCTCTCCTGGAACCAGAGTCAACCCGTGGAAACCAGGAGCCATAGGAAGCAGTTGGAGAAATAAGGCGCCAGAAGGACACAGGCGGTTTGTCTGCCCCTTCCAGCGGAGCCGCTCATCGAGGGAGGGCAGGAGCCTCCAGAAGGATGTGCTTCCGGACGCAGGCCTGGCCTGCAGAAGGTGAGTGACTTCAGGCTTTTCTGAATGGCCCTTCAGGATTTCACAGCCATTAGGAAGCAGGATTTGCTGCTCATTTTGTGTTCACTTAAGCATTTGGAAAATTCTTTTGTGCTAAATTGATAATAGCTATATGACATGGGAATGCTACGGCTGTAAAAGGAAAAAAATGCACAGCAATAGAAAGCCTACTCCAACCCCAATTCTTTTCCCTTTTACTTTACAGGTATGTTACAGATGAAGCACCAACAGTCTGTCAGGACATAAGCAAAAAGTTTTCTGTAATGCTTTCTCCCAGGGCTGGAGAAGAAGCCACTGTAATCTGAAGGTACCTGGAACCAGCTAAAATAACATTGTGTATTAGAAAAATGGAATATTGGTACCAGGATGTGTTTGTAACATGTGAACGGTTCCTGTAAGATATTGCCTCTTACCATTATTCTGAGTCTAAATTAAGTAGCATTTGGTTATTGAACTAGAAGCTTGCAGGAACTTCTATAAAGTGCTTAAATTCTGTTGTTCAAAGTAATGGAAGAACATGAGTTTCCTCAAAAATCCACTCTATTTAGGCTCATAACTACTTAGGGAGATCTTAAAGGATCTTATATCTTTCCTTATACTCCCCCTGAAATGCATACAAATATTGCTCAGTTCAGCAGTTCTGGTTACCATACATGAGACTGTATGGGTGGGTGAACATTGGTATGTGATGATAAGCGACCTTAAGTTGATCAGAAAAGGGCGAGCCTCGTATTGAAATGAATGATATAGCCCTGACCAGATTTTTTAAATCCCCTTGCTCTCGTCCAGATCAGGATATGTGCTTAAGATTGTATGAATTTGTTTGCAATCTGTGAATATGTTTTCCAAAACATTAACAGGTATAGTTCTACTAGTATATCTCTTTTTTCCTAGTATGGATAAGGTTTGTGGGAGTATTCCTTGCATGAGATATAAAAAGCAGGCTTGTTTGAATCCTCAAGATAAAAAAGGACTTCAAATCTTCCTATTTTGCAGAGAAACAATACTGACAGGAATAAGAAGCATAATAGGGATGCACTTCTCTGTTTTATGACTTGTAAAGCTATCCTACCCTTAGGAATCCCTAACTTTTTTGTGATAATGTACATAGGGATTTTTTTTTTCCTTTACATAAACAAATTCTGCTTTCCCAAAGCAACGCATGGAAACTTCAAGATAAGAAAAGCTCAGATTTTGGTTATAGATTTTATTTTTCTACATTCTTTTACATTAGTGACTTCTGTCAAAAATTGATAACTTCTACAGGTGGGTATAAAACAGCTATTCAGGGCAAATCAGAGTATATGGGATGAGGCACCAAAAAGATGGACACTGATGGAATGACTGAAAGCATTGTTATCAGATGGATGTTTTAGGAGACAAGTGAGCCTTTGCTTTTTTTTCTTTTTTAGGTCAACAGTGATGGAGGACATTCATCCCTACCTTTAAATACGGCTTAAATCAGGAAGAAATACAGTTTCTTTGTACTTTGTTTTTATGGTGTACTCTGATGTAGTGTGTTTCTGTGAGGCTTAAAGAGCGTGTGTTTTGACAGAATGGAATGATGGTCATTTTTATTACAGTTCTGAAGGCCTAATGTTATATCGCAAAACGTAGGTCTCTAGTCTTCATCAGAGTCCAGAATGGGTAGGAGTCTAGGGCTGAGTCCTTTCCCGTAAATTACAAGCTTATCTTTCCTTCCAGAAATACATGGATTTAGAGTATTGGATCACATAAGTATCCAGAGAAACGCCTCCACTGCTACTGCTCTTGCATTTTTAAATTACAGTGATTAAAACATACGGGTTTTATATCGGTTACCTTATATATGTAGCCCTTTGGTGGTTTCTGCTATGATGAAGTATCTTGGATAGACTAACAAAAACAACCACCACCTTCAATTTTAATAGTAATGTCACATATGAAATTTAGGAGAATTAGTGTGTAAGCTGGCAAAGAACTATTCTATATTATCTAGTATTCAGACCTGATTAATACATTATCCTGTTTGCAACAGATTGCTTGTAGTTTTATGGGTTGGATAGCTAATGATACATTACCTAAGAGGGAAGAACAAAATCCTCTGCAGAGTTGCTATCATATGTCTTAATTTTGGTACCTAGTACTTCTCGTTTTGATGCATCTAACATTCCTAATGTTAGTCTCAGTTATAGAATTACAGTTTATAGAAAACTGTATCTATCTACATAGAAAACCAAAATGAAATTGTTGCTTTTTAATTAACAGCATCATGCACTTCAAAGTGTGCTGATCCAGCTGAGGTATGAACAGCTACAGCCCCTAGCTACAGTATGTCATCTCTTCAGTTCACACAGCAGCAACTTGCTCCCTTCTCTTGGAAGCCATCCTCTCATTGTGTAGACAAGGGTCACGACAGTCTTTAAACTGCCAGTACATAAAAATCCCATGGATGGGTTACAATGGACTTCTGTGTTTTCACAACCAGGGAAAACACAACAAGATTTTTTTTTCCCCATCTTCTGTGCTATGTAAAATGTTGGTCTGACATATGACCATAATTAGTAATCACCTGCTAGTGAGGGAAATACAGATCTCCAAGTGATAAAGGGTTCCTTAACTAGGCATGCCTAACTGTCTTTGTAGGCACAGCCTGCCAAGGAATTTAGTCAAGTACAGTACATTAGAAATGACAGGTATTAAAACTTCCCGTGGCGTCTTGCACTTTTAGAGGCTGCAAAAATGTTGCAGGGTGCATGGCACAAGCAGTACTGTGAAAGCAGAGATTACCAGTGATGCTTATTGCAGTGGTTCCTCCAAGGATATCCAGCCTTCCAGCTGCTGTTTTATTCTGATGGTCTTGCTAGTTGTCATTTGGTGGCTATTACTTGATTCGTGCCCAGTAATTAGCTGATACACTTCTACAACTTTCATGAAAGGATTGGGGGACTCAAACAGCAAAGCAAATTGACTTCCTTTAGCATAATACCAGTAAGATAGCACTTTTAACAATGAAAGTATGGAGCTTCTAGGTATAAGCATTATTTTTCAGACTTTTGTTTTTAAGGCAAATGTGTAAGACTAAACATGGAGAGGATGTGAGTAGGTAGGACTGTAAGTCCTAAAAAACTTCTCTATTTCTTAGGATACTTGAGAATTGGATTAAATCACTTTACAGTGTCTTGCTACGTAGACAGCTTTTATTATCTTGAGAAGGGAAAAATGAAGAAGTATTTACTGGTTTCTTTTTTCTTACCCTGGACTATATAGACATATTTAGCATATTTAAGTCACACCTTTGTGCTGACAAATAACAGCAAAGATTTTTCAGGAATATGTGACTAGGTAGTTTAACATTATTTCTGTATAGCATTAAGAGGATTACATATACTTAAAAGTAAAACTACATGCATGGTCTATGAATGTATGTGTTAGATTTATGCAGCCAGAATGAACTGACACAATTTCCTGTGCACCTCTGTCTAACTATTCTGCTTTTCAGTTCTAAAGTCAGTGAGATTAGCAGGAGGTATGACCTTTTTTAACTGCTGGTGAGGAACAGTATATGCTCCAAATACTTTCAAATACAAGCAGCTTATGTTGGGGTCAGTAAGCACCCTAGAGTAAGCATGGAAAGAGTGGGCAGGGAAGCAGGTGGGAGACAGATCACTGATCCCTGAAACATACTCTCCTTGGGATATAATGCTGTGGTGTATGCACTGATACATTGGCCAGCCTCTGTCAGCTCTCATATTAATATTGTGAAAAAGTAATACTCTGAGTGCATATAGAAAAGGTTCTTGCACCTTCTAGTGCTCAGCAAGGGCAAGATGTTTTCTTGGGAAGTTCAGAATAAATATCCAGTCATGGGTTGAATTTATGATGCTGAACTGATATTGATCTAAGCCCAAGCCCTAATTTGCTGTGCTATCGGACCAGCTGAATGTGCTGTCCTGTGTAGTAGAAGGATGGTAGTGAGCATCCAAGATAATGACCTCTAAGTTTTCAAAAGAAAAAGCATCAATTTGCCAAGGAAAATTGTATACTGGTGTAAATTTGTGTCTGCACACCTAAATTACACACAACCAAGCACAGTGAAAGCTTAATGATAATAATCTGAGGAGCAACTTTTAAGGGGGGGGGGAAGCAGAGTTCTATGTGAAAAATGCATGTGCTTCAGCTGAATAAATAACTTCTGTTTCACTGGGTGAATCTGACAGTCCTTTGCACAATGATAATGGTGTAAATTTCATTGCAATGAATTGATGTGAATATTCTAGAAGTTACTGTGTTACTGGAGCAAGGAGATGGGTATTCCTTTTTTTATACTAGCCTCAGTAGGATTTATTGCAGAGGCTAAGGGAAATGCTGCTTCATGAATGTCACTGGAGAGAAGATTCAGAGTTTCCCAAGTGATTCATAGATGTCTTTATGGCTGGAGATTACCATGGGGATGTCAGAGTCATTTAATTTCTCCCTTGGAGAGTGCTGTCTATTCCTGTGTTCCACCAGCCCTTGAAGGTCTTCCCCTTGCCCTTCTGTCTCTGCAGTAAACTTACAGATGTGAATTGCTTTTCCTCCTGTAATATTCCTTGGAAATTATTTTAATGTTGTTTTAGTGTTGTTTGCCTTTTTTTATCCTTTCCACCTTTTTCTCCACTTCTTTCCCATAAATAATTTAAGAATATGTTCTTCCTTGTCATACCTGTATATTTGTAAGCTTCAAAGATGTTTTTACAGACATGCTGGAGCATAAGATGAGACACTGTACCTAATTTCAAATTCAAACATTGCTTTAAGCTTGGAAACTGTATAGAGATTTTAAAAACCCAACACTAAACCCTTAAGATTTTTCAGGTCACAGGTTCTTCTTCTTTCTTTAGCTTCTACTGCTATCACATGCTTTACAAGAGGACTTGACCTTAGAAAGGAGACAGAAGATGTCCTTTGCCCAGCAAACTGTCCTCTATGGCAATTTTATGTCTTTGGAGATGGAGTTTATGCCTCTCTTTCCAGTGTCTGCGGAGCTGCCATACACAGGTCAGTCAGATGACTGCTAATCAATGTATTAAGCAAGTTTTATATAGTCTTGCCACACTTTTAAACATTAACTTTTTGATGCTATCATAATAAAGATCTTTCTGGATTTCGAGAGCCACATTAACTCGGTAGGAATGTCATTAGGAGAAGATAGAACAAGGAAGAAAAGAATGGTTGGGTGGCTTACAAGTTACCTGAGTTGTGTTTAAGTGTTCCTGAAAATGACTTTAACTTTTTCTGAAAGGGCACAGCAGCAGACAGACTTTCACTGTAAGATTACTTAGGTGTCACTGGTAGACATGGAAGGATACGGTTGAAATAATAACTAATGGGAGAATAAAAGCAGATTCACTTTCTGACTTTAATTTACATGACGTTTTTTCTGAAATTGTTGAAATCAGCTTAAGCTCCTATGCAAAGAGACCTATGCTATGATTTGGCTGAATGTGATCCATAGACTATTGCTTTTAATCAGTGTTATGCTTTTCTGTTACAGCTTTTCTCTTCTGACAGTTGCTTGCTGGGTGTTAGTCTACTTAATGATCTCTTAATTAGACCAGTATCTAGCTGAATTCACTTCTGTATCAAATTGAAAACTAAAGACTAAGAAAAATACCCAGATAACCCATGCTAAATAGATGTCATTAGAGAAGCAATAATAATTCCACAGGGGAAGGAAAACAGGCTGGCAGATACCTCATTGAGGTTATCTGGGGTTTTGGGGGGTTGGTGGTGGGGTTTTTTTTGAGGAAGGACAAAGATTTAATTATTTATTGGCAAGGTAAATTCTCTCTTGGATCAATTTTTAATAAGGACATGTTGGACAAAATCAGCTGGAGACAGTGAGATATCTATTTCAGATGCCTGTGGAAGGCAGACTGATTCCTGTCAGTCTATAGGGAGTTTCAGACTTTGATTTTAATGCTTTGAGAAAGCTTTTTTGGTTATTAAAGGATGATTTTTAGCTTCGTCTAGTAACTGTCTGCACAACATGATACTTATTCACTTAGACCTTTCACAATATGCTTCCTACCACAAAGTAGATTTGAAATTTTGTAAGATGTTATGACTCTTAAGATAGGACTGACATTTCAGCAGCAGAAATTTGGATTTGATATGAAGGAAAGCCTAAAAAATAAGGATAGACTAGATGGCCTGGGATATTATAGGAACTGCAATAGACAGTGCAGTTTCAAAAAACCAATAGACATCCATCTGTCTAGAATAACTAGATAACTGTAATTGATCCTATCATGAAGCAAAAGTATGGACTAGATCATCCTGCCCAAACACTTCCTAATTTCTGAGAATTCTCTAATTAAATATTATGAATATATTTAAACGTAAATGACTTCATGCATATAATCTAAATTCCTTAGGTTTCAGGAGGTATTCTTGACACAAATCATTATGTCAATGTATCATACTATATTACAGAGACCTTTCTAACATCCTATTCCTATGAATGAGATTTCATTAGCATTTGTGGATTATAACATAACTTATCCAGAATCCCTTTGAGCATCGCTGAAGCTCCTAGGTATGTTCATGTTAACTATACATGAACTACAGTTAAACAAAAAAAATCACACCACCTTATTATATTTTTATATTCCAGATAAGACTACTGCTGCCCTTGCAGAAAGGCTGAAACTATTCTTAAAAGCTTAAGTGAAGCAAGGTTTTTAAAAGAAATGGGGGAATAATTTCAGTCTTTTTTTTTATTCCCAAGCAACAGAAAGAAACTCTTTCAGAATATGTTGATGTAATGCTGAACTCTGCTATCAGAGTATTTTTTATTTAAAAAAAAGAAAAAAAAACCTAGAATTTTATAGAGAAATAAATTACTAGAAGGTAAAGGAGGAAACTGAAGGTTTTTTTGAGTTAACATTCATTCCTTGATACTTCAAATGCCATAAAATACATACTGAACATTTTAAATAATATTTAGGGGACTGTCATTACTATCCAGAAACTTATTTAAAGTGTCAATTAAAATCCTATAACTTTTAACAAGACTTCAAAAATTCAGGCTATTTTTATAGTATTTAAACTCCAAAGTAAACTAAAATGAACAATTTTTTTTTATTTTAATTGGATATAAGGAGGAGTTTTGATTAGAAACTCTGGAATTTCTCAAATGCTGTAAAGGAGACTAAGAGCTAAGGTACTATGAGGGCAGCTAGAAAGAACTTGGGAGGTATTGTAGGGTCTGTGTGTATTTGTTTTTAAAGCTTAAGAGTTGGTTTCAAAGATAATTACATGTCTCCATGTGTGTTTTAATGCTAGAACAGGCTTCCTTTTGATCATTCTGTAAAAAGAATGAATGCCTCCATTCAGTGTGCTTTAAGTGTCTTCATGAGTGTTTAAAAAAAAAGTTAGACTTCAGTTCTTCATTTTTCCAAGTTTAGGTATATACAAAAAGTTTGTGAAAGAATCTCTGGATCAAAGGTATCTTTTTTTTTCTGGAAAAAAGGTTACACAGGAAAGCTGAGATTTCTTCCTGTTGTCTTTTTTTCTAAGACAATGTTTGTATTTAGTGATGAAGCCATTTATTTTGACATTGTGTTTCTTCACTGGTTGCCAAAGATGTCTTTGCTTAAACAGAATATCAAGACCTTTTTTTCCAAAGGGATTGAAGACTTGAGTGTTTTGAAAAGTTGCAAAGAAAGTTCCTAACCAGTTCAGCTAGGCGGTGGTCTTGAACCTCCCATGCCAGTGGTGACAATGACTGTTAGAGAATTCCCACCAAGAAAGCTGGTGGGCCTCAGTTCTATCACAGCTGGGGAATACTTCTACAAAAGGAGGAGATACAAGAAATGGAAGATGCAGATTTCTTTTCAAGATTTGAATAGTCTTCCCCTAGGTAATAAAGCATAGGCACGTAACTCTTCACTGAAGTCAGTACCTTATAAACTATGTGTATTATTGTTCACCAGCCCAGAAGCATAGGAGTATAGAAAAATCCATACTTATCACAGTAACTGTCAATATAAATTATACTACTTGTGAAATGTGCACCCCTGTTTCTCAAACCTGCATCTAACAATCTGCCTCCACAGACCTTGCGAGAACAATGAGGGCTCTAATAGCAATGAAGGAATTAAAATAAACTCACACTTCTAATCTGTGTCTGCCAGTAAGAATGTAAATTAACAATGTTCAAGTCTTCTGAATATGATAGACTGTAGTAAAGCATTTTGAAAAAGCAAAATATAGGTGAAAAGCTTGTTTAGCAGAACTGCTGTTTTTTGAAGACTACCTTTACATTGGTGCTATTAGTCCTGTTGGCCTATCATACTCAGAACGGAATTTGCTGCATGAGAGTTTTGTTGGTTTTGCTGCAACTATTAGCAGCCATAAATACTAGTCCTGGTAAAAAAGGGGTTAATGAATGGAGGAGAGGCTATAGCTGTTTGGTTCTCAGCTAATTTCAGTGCAGGCTGCAAAATCCAACAAAAACATACAAAATACTTGTTCCTTCTCACTCTGTATTGCAATGGCTAAACTCCATATTGGTGTCAAAGTAATGCCAAGAAGATATTCCTAATAGGTAATCACCGTAACTTGCTGTTATTGTGATGTAACTAGATATGCGCTTTGAGAATTTCCTAAATTTCTTTCAAATAAACTAGTTGTGGTTGTTTCAGTTAACTAGGTGTACTCTACGTTACATTGCCTGGTGAGTGCAACATAGCTCTATACCTTAAGCACTGTTGAGTACCAGGCCTGTGCCACTACAACGACTGTTGCTGTTACCTTATAGAAAGCACAGTCAGACAACTATGCACCGTTTCAAGAAGCATCAGTCTTGGGAGCAGTGCTTCCTTACTTTTATAAACTGAAAATTATTGTGTGAGCATGAGTCAGTTCCCTGCTACACATATGCTCCAGTTAGTGTGCTGGTTCCAAAATGAGACATGATTTCTTATTTTTTATATAAACCAAACAATGCTTATTCCTATGAGTAGTTCCATTCCTGTGAGGCAATTATTAACACAAGAAAATACTTTATAATGCATGTAAAGAGCTATGAATAATTCTGTATACTACAGATGAATAAGCTTTCTGCCTGTTTTAGTTTGTTATATTTGGCTTTTTCTCTCCTTATTTTATGTGTAATTACTCTCAGGAAACAGAATATTTATTTAATATTTTTCTTTTTCTGGGCAGAAGAATAAAAGATTTATTTGTCGAGGGAAGAATGGAGAACCTCCTACCAGGCTGACACTATGTAGGCATGAAGAACTGAGTTAAATCTACCACTGAGTGATTAATTGGATTAATAATCAGAAGGTCAAATGAAGGACTAGTTTCTCAGCTTGTGCAGTTCTGTTCTAGTGCCAATTCCACTAAATGGAGACCTAGCCCAATGTGGTAGTTTAGATGCTAAATAGGCCTGTAAATTTTCTCATAACCTTCCAAAGTAGTCACAGGGTGGAACCATTTCTAATTAAACATGGGGGTCCCAGAACTCAAGTGTAACAAAAGTGTATCATTGTATTACCAAGCTGGCCACAAAGTGACCACAAACATGAACGGCCTCTAAGCTGCCCTGGTGTTTGCTAGAAGAATATTGACAAAAAAGTTGTCTGGCCAGAGGGATTTCTGAGCAGCTGGAGATCCCCTGGGAAACTTTGGTATAGTGCCTGCTTCTGCTGCTGAGCCTTCTTTCCTGCCAAAAGCAATAGGGGTGCAGAGGAGACAGAAAGAGAACAACCCAGGGGCCAGAGGATGCTGGAATGAAACCCTGAGCAGCTCCGTATCAGTGATTGAAGGCAATTAGGCAGCAGTAGGAGACTGCGGTTTGGAGAAGAGGAGGATGCTTCTTGGAGTTATGGAGAAAGGTGGATGATGTGGAAGGAGTTTGATGCAGCTGCTGATAGAAGGAATTATGAGAATTCAGGTAATTCACCTGTCTCATCTTAAGTCCCTGAGGATGACTGTTTTCATCCAAGGACCCTATAGGAAATGCCAGCTGCTATCACAGCCAGCACTCTGTTAACAATGGGAACTGGAACTTTCAGGTCAAAATTATGCTCTTGGGTAGTATGTCAGGCCTTTATCTTTCCGCTCTCTTCCTTCTGCTGTAAAAGCAGATAGCCTACCTGTAGACATATGATGAGCATGAAAACATACCATGTGAGCTTTTGAGCAAATGTTTTGCTTCTGGACTGCAAGACTAAATCAGCTCAATATTTACTTATTTCAACAACTCAGTTGTAGTGCTGCTGCCCTTGGGCTTGGGACCTTTCCTTATCATACAAAATTTAGCCTATGTTCAAAACTATTTCTCTTCACTCTTTAACATTGTTATACAACAAGGGGAAAAACAGTCTTCATCTATTTCACTGACAACATTTTGTTATCTTTAGACAATTTTATCTAGCTGATCCTTACCTTACACTTAGAACTAAGCCTATTTAAGGGAATAGCCACTTGGCTTTATCTCCAACATTTTTAAACAGGTCAATAGTTTATAAGCATGCTGCAAAAAATGCTCTCTCCATCGGCCAAATCTGTCACTGCTCTTACACATTCTAAGAAACAATGGAAAATCTACCCAGAGGAAAAAGATTTTCACCTGGTGAAAATCTTTTTGTTTCCTCCTCCTTTAAACAGCAGATGGTATTTCAGTTTTCTATTGCTGTGTCTAACATTACTGACTGTAGTTACATCTATAAGGGTTGTCTCCCATGGCCAAAGAGTCTCGTTGTGTCTAGGCATCAGTTTTGATGTAGAGGGTCCTTTAAAAATGCATTAAAAATTAAGCAAAGGCAAGCCAGACCTGTATCTTTTTCTCTGAGAATGGAGATAAACAGTTCTTGCACTTTGACGAGGTGCATGAGGCTCTAAAAAGCTTCAGTCCCATCTGCTCGTTTACCTCAATTCAGATTTTTAAAGTATATTTTAGATGAAATTCCTATATTTCCTAAGACCTTCCCATACGTTTTGCTGCCGTTGGCCAGTATACTTTCTTCCATGAGCTACTGTGCAGTGAGGTATTGGATTGCTTCCTCATGTATCTGCTTTTCTGTTCAATTTGTGTGCATTTTTGAGTGAAGAATACCATTTAGGTATAAATTATGATCTGTTATTAACAGTGAAGCTAGGCAAGAGAATGGACTGACAGCTTTTGTATAAAGTTGGATCAAGCAGTGCTGGCAGTAGCATGAAACATAGTGAGTAAGGAAGCGAAAGCTGTTCCTGGAAAATCTGCAGAGTTCCAGTTTAATCAAAACAGCTGTGGCATGCAAGTCAATCATACAGAAGCAAAAAACAGCAGTGAAAATCAAAGCAAGTTGTAATGACAGAAGTCATTCTAAGGAAATGCATAGGCGCTTCTTTGCTGTTTAAATACTGCTGCGGATCTACGCAGGATGAATCTCACTTTTAGAGTCAATCAATCATAAACAATTGCAGGAAGGAATTTGCCACTCTGATTCAGAATATAAAGGCATACTGACAATATGGTTTATTCCACTTTAGCACGTTATGAGGATACACTCTGAGTAAACTTCCTGGAAGAAACATCCCAAGTAAAACTGATGAGATTGTAAAAGATGGCTTAAACAGTTGTTAACTTGCCTACAGAACCAAATGACAAGAGGAATAACTTTGATAAAGCTATAGTTCATGTTATATTCACATATAATATCAACCTCCTACCTGCATTAAAAATAGCAGAGCTGTTATGGAAATAATGTATCTTCAGAAGGCAGTCTAGAGTTTTATGGCTTGTGATAAAATACAGAATCAAGTGTTTTCAATAAGTAGATAGGGAGCAAATAAATCTACTCTGGTTTCAGTGGAAAGCTTCCAAATTCAATGGAGACTATCTAGACTATTATTTTTTCCCAGAATGATTACGTGGCAATCAAAATGAAAAGACGAATTGACAAAATTGGTCACACTGTGCCTAAAATAAGCTGAAATCATTGCTTCCAGGAAAAATTCTTACGTTAAGCTTTCAGTATGAATGTCTTCTTGAGTTTAATTGAGCCAGTGCTCAAAGTTGCGAGCCCATGACAAAGGAAGTGGGAAGACATACTAAGCTCTTCTTGGGATCTAACTTGGGCATAGATCAGATTTGCTGATGTAAGCCCAAGTACCTTCACTAAAATTGCAAGTACAAACTTAAACTAGAAACTGTTCCAATTCAACATATATATTCTATTTCTGACACATATTTCCTGAGACACTAGTGAAGACTTGGATGCCAAAGAGAGCCAGGTACCAGAGAAGAATGTTAAGTTCTAATTAGACTGAAATAGTCTAAATACATTAATGTGTTATTTTTTCCCAAAGATAACTTTGCCTTACTAAATTTTCCTGTCATTTAAAAATAACCAGTTAGAAGCTCTGGTCTGATTTTCCTCCCACTGTTTTTTAAAGAACCGTGAAGTACTGTTTGTATTTGCCAACTTTATAGTCTGATTTTTAAACTCATTCAGGGTAACTTTACTAAAGATCCTCTGCCTATATACTGTATACAGTATTCCTAGATGAGAAAATATCTGTATATTTTGAAACTACTATCATAATCTTCCAAGCTACAAGAATTAAATATTTATAACCACAGTTCAATTTAGAAATGCAAAGCACGTCCATGAATGAGGAATGTATTTTAACAGCAGTCCACAAGGAGATTTATGTGGAAGCTGCCTTCGCCACAGATACCCAGAGCTCATATTACCAGAAATATATGCAAGATTTCCTAAACTCTGGCCTTGATTATTCTACTTTCACAATATTTTAAATCGGATTACATTGGGACCTCTTTTCAAGCAGGAAGCCAAGCAGATAAGAAAAATAAACACAAAGGCACACATTGCTGTGTTTACGTAGTCTTGAAATGGTTGTCTCCCAGTGTACTGTACCTGTCCAAGTACTACAAAGCATCAAGCTTTTACTCCCTCTTAGACAAGCTTAACATTGCATTTTGGCCTCTAAAAATAACAACCATACTTTCGGTAGCACATAAAAAGAGATCTAACTAGTTCTGATGCCTGTTATTGTCACTTGAGGTATCCAAATACAACCAACCGTAACAGCCTCCCTGCCTGCAAAAACAGTGAAGTTCACTCTGGGCTGCTTTTAACCCTGAAGTTTTCTAAATGCATAAATCAATTGTCCTGCTACGTAGTCACATGATTCACAGCCCATAAGCATCTGCAAGGTTTTCAAACCAGCTATTTCTTCATTTGTCTCAGATGGCAGGACAGATCTGGTAGGCAACCTCAAAACCTGTTTGTTGTATCATGAAATGAAATTCAACAAGGGAAAAATTATAGTTGCCTTCTCTAAGAACTAGACTATGACCTCTAAAAACTTGTCTAGGGTCTGGGTGTTTTAGGTTTGACCACCTTCTCAGTTTTGGAAAAATTTCTCTGTAGATTTTGCTACAAGTTTTCTTGTTGCTTCTGTTTCTAAACTGATGCTTCTAGTAAGGCATTAAGGAGTATAATAGTCTTATAATACTGAATATGACTTTATAAGATATTTTAATCAGTAAGCTTCTTGGTATTTGTTCTGAATTATTTTTTTTTAATGAATCCATTATAACCGTATATTGAGGATGCATTGCGGTATGCTTCAACTAATGAAGATAGCTATGACTTGTTAACTGTTATCTAAGTATTCCAAATTCTGAAGCTGCAATTTGGTATGTTACTCTACGTCTCTGTCAGTGAAAATTACATGGTTGAATGGCATCTGCTGTTGATATACTCTTTCCAAGTCTAGACTGAAAGCAATCCAGAATCTTACATGGATTGAGTTAGTAACTTGCATTTATTTCATTCATTTCAGATTTCACATTTAATGTTTACTACAGGTGAATAAGAAGAATAAAACGCTTTAGGTTCTGTTTTTATAATTATCAGTAATCTGATGGCTGTTATCAGTAATGTCTGTAGTTGCATAACAAGATAGCCTACATATCCATTACTACTATAAACAGCAATTTTTCTTCCCTGTTTTCTTAGCTTTGGTCATTTTGTAGCTAAGTGTACTGAATTTTGTTTCAGTCACAAATATTCATGAGGCATAATGAGCTCAAATACGTTTTGCTGAAGCTCTTTCCTTTAGGAATTGATATGTCCTTGAAACATTCTCTTCTGTGTCAGTCTGAACACTGCCAGAATTTTAGAAATTCCTGATCTCTTCTTAATAAGTCTGCGTGGTGCTCTGCAGAATAGTTTCTTTTAAAAGTCTTTTCAGCAATTTGTAGCTTCTTTTAGCCTGAACACAACTGCCTGCCTGTCTGGCCTCTTTTTCAGGAGGCTAGTGTCCAATATACTAATGATGGTATAATTGTATTGCATTTTCTTGTGATTAAAATGTCTGATTTTTAACAACTCTTTTTGTATCTCAGCGGAGTGATCACCAATGCAGGAGGAGCTGTAAGGGTACAGACTCTCCCAGGACAGGAAAACTACCCTGCTGTAAATGCCAATGGGATCCAGTCTCAGGTGCTCGCCAGATGGGCTTCGTCTTTCTCAGTGACTCGTAAGTGGATCACACTTACTATTTTGCAAACTATATTTGACATATTAACAGAACTCTAGGAAACTTCTTCAGTGCTTCTGTATGCATGAACAAATGTGATTGCTATCTGTAGTAACAAAAGTTCTCACTTTTAACTCATTTTTTAATCTTCAATTTTCCACAATTTCTACTACTCTAGCTATTCTGTAGCAGAAGCTGCTACAAAAAATGGATCACAGTTATTTAGAATATAATGACATGATAGCAGGCAGTTGACAGTGCAGTTCCATGACAGTTTAAACTGATCTAAGTCAGTGCTTTCATATTGCTATTGCAGTCCTGTCCACCTACCGCTTCCAGCCATATAGTTTTATCCTTTCTCTCACCCTGCCTGCCTTTGTGCAGACAGTAGCACTTATCGGGCCCTTCAAAGAGCTTGAGCACCGTTCCCTGCAAACAGAACACTGGCCCTCCAAAAATAGGAATAATGTCAACTTAGATGTGATGTGGTCATTAAGTTACAGTGTGACATGGTGGTTTTTTCAGAAGTTTTTGTCTGCATAGTTGAGATACTGTGCCTGACTGCAAACCAGTTATCATGCCCTGCCACTTGGGTGAGGTTAAACCACCCTCATAAAAATGTATAAAGAAACCTACTGGTTATATATGTTGTTGTGCTTTCAAAAATATTAAAGTGTATGTGTTTTCTGGTATATTCTTTCAAAGTTTGGGAAACAAATCTCTCTAATGCATTCTTATTGATTGCATAGCTAAAATTCAGCCTACTCTAAGATACTAGTAATCCTTGTATAGTGGCCATTGCAAATTAATAGCTAAGAGCTTGAAATTACAGGTGCTTTTGATGAGGTTGTAAGTGAAATCCACTTCCTCAGATCACA
Organism: Buteo buteo; assembly: GCF_964188355.1. Taxonomy (NCBI): domain Eukaryota; kingdom Metazoa; phylum Chordata; class Aves; order Accipitriformes; family Accipitridae; genus Buteo; species Buteo buteo. Next base: position 31,041,925 of record NC_134176.1, on the reverse strand, counting down.
TCTTGAATGTATCTGCTAGAAGTAATGTCTGCTATAGTTCAAAAACTCTCATCGATTAGATATGCTGTAATTACTCATCAGCTGCTATTGTTTCAAATGCAGAAGCTCAAAGGAGAAGTTTATTACCTGTAAAACAAGGAGTGCAATACTAGATTGCACCAAAGATCTGTCTAGGCCCATGTCCTACTCCAAGAGTGGCTAATGGTAGATGATGAAGAAAGGTTATTGGGAAAACAGCACTCTTCAAACACTTGTAATTTCATCTAAATTTCATCATTTCATACTGAAATAGAGTAAATTTATTCTTCCAATATTTTAACAGGTACCAAGAATGCAGCACTTGAAGTAGTTGGGCGATCAGTATCAACAGCACGTCCTTCTACAGGTAGGAGATCTCTGCAGTAAGGGAAGCATCCTGTGGTAAGATGTGCTACAGGGGATGAATCCCTGACTAAAATGCCATGTTTCATATGACTTGTTTATTTTTAAAGAAGAAAATATATACAATATCTGGTTTTGCAGTATATCTTTCATCAGCAAAAAGAGGAATCATTTGTAATCAAGGAGATTGATTCTAACTTCAGCAGTGCTCACATGAATTATGAAAAACTTGAATGAATTTTAAAAAGTAATATGAATAACAGAAAGGAAGGAAAAAGTTCATAAGCTCCTGTAATATTCATTCCCATTAAGCAACAGACAAGACAGACAATGCATTCCTTCTTACAGAACTACTCAACAGCTGAGTGCTGTCAGGACTTACATAACAGAAATTTAGATGTTATGCAAATTTCTTCCCAGAAAATGCTGCATTAAAAGGCTAGATCAGTTTTTATGAAGGTTAGTGGTATATAAACACTGGACTTGGATCTTCATTGTGAATAGACAGTTTGCTTTACAGTTGAAGTCACAGTTTGCTTCCAAACCATTAAAACTGCACAGTGTATACAGCAGGATTGCTAACTGAGAAATGGTAGCACTTGGGTTGGTGAGCTACAGCAACCCACTCAGCTTTTTCCCTTTCAGTAATGAGCTAGGCAGGTGTAGAAAGGAAGGTTAAACTGTTTCATTTGAAAAAGAATATTGTCTAAGGAGCAAAGCAGTCGTAGCGCAAGTTTAATAATTAAACCGATTGACAGTTCTTACTGCAGATAGATTGCCATGTAATTCTTGGAGTCTGAGCTTTTTCTCATTCACTTTTGGCTGTTCATCTTGTTCATAAATCATCCATGCTGTTTCCTTCACTGAAGGTAAAAGACCTAAGAAGCCGCTTGATAAAAAGGCTGGAAACAAAGGTAGGAACCCACAGATTCTACTTTTGCAAAGCAAAATCCTAATGTTTATTTGGTGTTAAGTGAGTCTAATTATTTTGGATGTTCACAGACTGTAAAGCTGATATTGCATTTCTTATTGATGGAAGTTACAACATCGGCCAACGTAGATTTAATTTGCAGAAAAACTTTGTTGGAAAAGTAGCTGTGATGTTGGGAATTGGAACAGAAGGGCCTCACGTTGGAGTTGTACAAGCCAGGTAAGAACAGATCTGTACAAAATATAACTGAGTGATTAATAAGGTAAATTAATTAAAACATCACTCCCTATTTTGCAGAACAGTATTCACTCAATAATTGCAGATGAATAGCAAGAGAAAGCAAAATCTTTCCAGCTGCAGTACTGTTTGCTCTGTGCTACACTGAGATGTCCATGTGAGAAGGCATGAAAAATTTGTTCATCATCTGACTCTGGTACTTGATATTTGGATTGAGAGAGCAGCTGGACTTCTCACAGCCCCTCTGCCACTGACAGTTTTGTAATCTATCTTAGCAAAACAGCAGAAAGTACTCTGTAAAGGGGAGATGGCTCTTTAAAAATTGTAGAGAGGGTATTGTCACAATTGACTGTGTGTAGACATACAAACCAAAAACCTGCTCTTGCCAACCTGTAGGTTATTACAGCTAATATTTTCAAATTGTAATTGGTCACTATTTTATTTTAAAACTATTCATACTATGTATGTTCGCAGGCTGCAAAACAGCCTGAAAGCCACTGCAACATCCAGCATATTGGTAAAAGGTTTTTTGGAGCCACAGGTCAGTTTGCTAGTGCTCAGCAGTAGCAGTTTTCCAAGGCTTAGCCATTTTGGCTATTGCTTCTGGAATAAAGGAAGCACAAAGCAGCCTTTAACTCTCTTATTCTAAGAAGATGAAACATCTGTTATATTGACACAGAATTTCTCTATTGCATTTTTTATCATTAAGGCCTGTTCCTCTCCCCTGCCTTTAAGACAACTGCAGAGTAGATGTCTGTGTCTGATTTAATGACCTAGGCTTGCTTTTATAGTCACTAGAAAGACCACATTCATGGCACAAACCAGCTGAACTGCTTTGGATGCCTCTTTTAGGATGTGGTGAATTGCATCCTGAAAAATCCAGTCTGTCCAATGTAGACATCAAAATATGGGGGAAATGAGCCTCACTCTTGCTGTCCTGGGTTTAAATACTGTGAGGAATAATTCCTGGAGAAACTGAGTAATCAGTTCAGTGCCTTGAACATTCAACTCTTCATCAGAAATGAATCTTAGAAGCAATAATCTTTATATCTCAAAATGTACTATTTTAACAGTTCTTGTGCCATGAGATTCAGCACTGCAGACCAACTCTGCTTGGCACAGGGGTTCTTTCTAGTGATTCTGATGGAGCATCAGGCCATTTATTCATAGCAGCAGCTTTTTGACCTGCAGGTGTCTGTCTTCCTACTCTTCACATGACAAATTTGTTTCCTACTATAAATCAAAAGTGAAATCTGGGAACTTAGTGCAGCTAAAATCTTTCATTTCTTAAATGGAGTCAGTAGCTAATGCACCTTAAAACTTCTCAAATAACTTAAACTGTATTTCACAGGAATTTTTTAAAAACAAGGTGTTTGTCATACAAATAGTGGGAAACCTGCCAATTTTCAATTACACAAATGCATTTAGTTTAACATCTGGCATGTTCAAAGTTTTTTCCTGTATATATTTTCAACCTACTGTTTTCAGCTGCTTGATAAATATAAGAGTCAATCTGTTCTTGATTTACCCACCCAGCTAAATAATTCCTCTTGCTAAGGATTGTGAGAATTATGAAGTGAGGATCATGCTTCTATTTTAGGAATTAAAAATACAAAGAAGAGTGTACATTACCAAGAACAAAATTATTCAAAGTGTATTTTAGCTTGCTAATGCCATAGCGGTATGAAAAGTGAACTACATACTTTATTACTCTGTTTTATATTTCCACAGTGAACATCCAAAAATTGAATTCTATCTGAAAAACTTCACTGCTGCAAAAGAAGTTTTGTTTGCCATAAAGGAACTAGGGTTCAGAGGAGGCAATTCTAATACAGGTGAGTTCATACCTCCACGCAAATAGAAATTATTTATTTACATTTCCAAATGCTTATTTATTTTAATATATATAAAACTATGTGTGTATATATATACACACACTGGAGTTCTTATAATTCAGTTGGGCAAGAAAGCGTTTTAAATGCCACACTCACCTTAGGTTCAACATTTTTCCACTAGAACATTGCCACACCTTCCATTTCATTTCCAGAAGTTAAGGTTGCTTATTACACATTCAATTAGAGTAGAAGTGCAAATATCACTTCCTGCATTTAAACAGTAATCAACTTTTCACTAGTACCAGAGTGATATCTTGAGACAAATTCATATCTAAAAGGCTTAGTGTTTCATTCTTGATGAGTTGCTAATTAAAGAGTTAGCATAATCTTGGAATTAGTAGCAAGTGGTTGTGAAGAGATGTTTGCCAAATGAGGAAACTGAGCATTCCAAATATGTTGCATTTCACAAGCTAAATTTAAGTAGCTCCTCAACTTCCTTCTGATTAATTTGGCAGGCACTAGTATAGCTACTTCCTAGTACAAAACTAGACCTGTGGGTGAAAAAATGTCAGTGGTTTCTTCCTCAGCTTTATCTGTGGGTTTGGGGTTGTTTTGGTTTTTTTTTGTGGGGATGGTTTGGGTTTGGGTTTTTTGAGGTTTTTTTTGTTTGTTTTTTTTTTAACTTAAAGGTTGCTCAAGCTTCATTATCATCAAATTTCCTGGGACACTCTTTTGCTTTTACAGTGGGTTAGACCTGTAATCATAACCAAAATCCAGCACAATTTCATATAGGAAACTGGTGTCAAAATGTAATTGCATTATTTCTTCATATTCTTTTTCTGTTCAAAACTAGGGAAAGCTTTGAAGCACACAGCTCAGAAATTCTTCTCTTTAGAAAATGGAGCACGCAAAGGAATTCCCAAGATCATTGTAGTGTTCCTAGATGGGTGGCCCTCAGATGATATAGAAGAAGCCGGCATAGTGGCCAGAGAATTTGGAGTCAATGTATTCATTGTATCTGTAGCGAAACCCACAACAGAGGAGCTGGGAATGGTACAAGACATTGGTTTTGTTGACAAAGTAAGAAAGAATATCATTATACATTTTTTCAGTCATGGGTATGATTCTAGAGAATTTACTTCATGCTAAAATATTAATGAACTAATGCTTTTATAAATGTGTGCACATATTTAAATGTAAAATTAAAATACTGCCTCAAAAATGTCAGTGAAGCTATCCCTGCTTATAAGTGATTTAAAAGAATATCAATAGGAAGCCTAAAGAAACGCTGGGTTTTTTTCTGCTCAAGGGGGCTACACAAAGGTACCGAAATGCTATCACTGTCCTCCCAGTTCAGAGTCTTGGCCAAGCTGTAGCTCCTGAACTTTGTAATTACATGAAGATCCTCAGAGTAGGAGATTCCCCTGTTGTAGGTATGGTTAAATGTGTCAAAGGCAATGAAACACAGATATTATATCTCCTATCCTGAAATGGCAGACAGGGAGGCATATCTTTCAGTACATGCTCTATGGAGGACTATTTACTTACTTTCACTACAAAGAGGGCAGGAAAGATTGAAAAACACATCCTAACAAGTTCACATGCAAGCCATTCATCTTGGATGAAGAGTTTTGGATATTGCTCTGGATCAGTTAGAGTAGGAATTCGAATACAGATCTTCTACTCTCACATAAGCTTTCTAATCAGTAGGTCTTTACTTACTCTCCAGTGAAAAAAACCTCTCATTTTTTCACAGGGAGGTTTTAGATGTTTCATTTCAGCAGAAAAGGCACAGCTCAGAGCACGAACAGAATGAAGCAAGCACTACAGCTCTGCTGCTTCCAGGCACAAGATAGATTGCTGCCCACCCCAGTGTTATTGCAGGCAGGTCCAAATCTTACATACTGATAGGCACAGAAAGACGTGACCGTAGGTGACTAAGGCCTGCCCTCCCCTTCTGCATTTTGATCTTAGACAGAGTAGTTATCACCTTGGAAAGCTGATTTTAAATTTAACCCCTTTCTCAATTACGTTGCACTTTACATGCATCCTATAGAAGCCAGGGGGAAAAGAAATTTTGCTTTGAATGACCTGGAGCTATATTTCTGCCAAACTCTACATCTGTGTTTGAGACATCATAGATTAAAAAAAAATAAAGTGCTTACCAAGTTCAAAGGGAAAACACAGAAGCTTAATTTTCAGTGGATAAGCAAAAATACAGAACTTTCACTCCTCTGTATATTCAGTAGCCATGACTTAGTTCACTTTCAAAACACGTAGTTAAAATTTCCAGTTGTTACAATTCTTGCAAATAAAGTGAAATGATTTGAAATTTCCAGAGGTTGGGAGGCAGGGATGACTTTATTATTGGTTAAAATAAGCTATAGTGTAGCTTTCACTGACTTCAACTGCAGATGTTTGCCCTCAATTTCTTTACAAATCAGCAAGCAAAAAACGCACCCCAAACCCCCACCATCAGGCTCCATTTCTAACCCACCTTTGAAAGGAAATCATATAGATGTCTGATTATTATCCATACAACCACTGTGTCAGTATTCACTTCTTGACTTTTTGTTTTCAAACAGGCTGTCTGTCGAAACAACGGCTTCTTCTCTTACCAGATGCCCACCTGGTTTGGTACTACCAAATATGTAAAACCTCTTGTCCAAAAATTGTGTTCACATGAGCAGATGTTGTGTAGCAAGACATGCTACAACTCTGTCAACATAGGTTTCTTGATAGATGGTTCCAGCAGCGTTGGAGACAGCAACTTCCGCCTTGTTCTTGAATTCATCAGCAACGTTGCAAAGGCTTTTGAGATCTCTGACATTGGTTCCAAGATTGCAGCTGTGCAGTTCACATATGATCAGCGTACTGAGTTCAGCTTCACAGACTACACCACTAAAGAAAAGGTCCTCTCGGCTATCCGGAACATTCGCTACATGAGCGGTGGCACTGCTACTGGTGATGCCATTTCTTTCACAACCAGAAATGTGTTTGGGCCAATGAAAGATGGACCTAACAAAAATTTCCTCGTTGTTTTGACTGATGGTCAGTCTTACGATGATGTTAGAGGACCTGCTGCTGCTGCACAAAAAGCAGGTAAATGATGTATCTTTAAAAGCAGTGGAAGTTGATTCATCCTATTTATGCTGTATTGTAAATGTTAAGATTTTAAAGTTTGCAAATAAAGCCCCACTGAGTGAATCAAATGTCATACCTGTTTTAAATTCAGCAAAACGTAAGCCCCAAGGAACTCTTTTCTATTAGGATGAAAAGAACCAGTGCTATGGAGCCAGGTATGAGTAGACTCACTCATGACAGCTTAGTGAAAAACATACACCCAGTCTTATTTCCCTAAACAGGAGAGAAATTAGTAGATTAAAAATAAAGAGCCAAGTAGAGAAGCTCCAATCAGTGATGCCATCTAATACAGCATGACTCCTGCTGTTCATCATCATCTAGGAAGCAAATAAGCAGTTTTGGCCAGAAAGCTTATTGGGCTGCTAACGCTTGAAAACACTAAGCATACACAAAGGATCCAGATTTATTTTCAAAATCATTTTACACTTTTTTACTTGTGTTTCAAGACTGACATTGTAACTGCTACATTCATGTGTGTCACTACAAAAACCAACTAAGATGCTAGCTCTTAAGATAACCCGTATTTCCTTCAGGATTTTTACTGAGACAAATCTTCTAATTCCTGATACTTAGTGGCAAAATCTAATAATCTTGGTCAGACTGCAGGTATTGAAACATGCAGATTTATTCATGGATGTAGAAATGGCTGTTTTTCTTGTATCCATAGGCAAAATGGTCGTAACTTTTTTTTTTTCTTACTGTAGGAATAACTGTCTTCTCTGTTGGTGTTGCGTGGGCACCTCTGGATGATCTGAAAGACATGGCTTCTGAACCAAGAGAATCCCATACTTTCTTCACTAGAGAGTTCACAGGATTAGAGCAGATGGTTCCTGATGTTATTAGAGGCATCTGTAAAGATTTTTTGGACTCTAAACAGTAAAGCAAAAATCTGCTGTTGGATATTACTACTTTGAAACTAAAAATCATGAAACTGAAACAGTCCCTCTAAAGTACAGATGTTCTATTCCTATATATACTATCATAACGCAAGGGAAGAAGGGCTACTTTGTGTTTCTGTAGTCAGTCAAGGATTCATGTGAGCTTGTTAGAGGTTGTACGTAATACTGGAGTGCAGAATTTGGCCAACAGCTATTATTTTCAATACATGTATAGTATCCCCAAGTTTAAAGCTATGCATATCATGCACTTAAGGCTATCAGATATCAGCAGAGGAAACAGTACAGCTCTGACATTTTTGCTGTCACTTGTTAGATGTCTTATGAGTTAAACAACATAATTTTAAATACACGGTACTATCATCTTCTTCTATAAGCCTTCTGTAGCTTATGATTCTGTATCTTTTCAAGGAGTTCTGCTGATAGCATGAAGTACTTTCAGTGCTACAGTTGCACACATCCATTATTGCCAGGCAGTTTAAGAAAAGATACAACAGATTGTAGCTAATCAGTCTATTTTTACTAGTTGAGGTTTTGCTATTGTGAATGATACTGCCATCTGGTTGGTAAAGTTTACATCAAAAGACATTTAACTTCTACCCACAGTTTTCTGTGGATCTATGTTGTTCAGTTCTTTTGGCACAGATTTTGAAAGGTATTTATGGCACAGTAGTTCTTTTTGAGGATCCGGATCTTAACATATTAGCTGATACTACTGCTTCCTACACCACTGAAGTCAACAGTGATATTCCTAATATATCTAATAACGAGATTTTTTCCTGTCTATGCTTTGTACTGTCTTGATTTTACAAAGTTGTTATTGGCTAGATTGCTAGAGTCAGGAATCTTGGGCGAAGAGATTAAATTAGACCACACACTGGGAATTGAAAGGATTCAAATTCAAATCCAAAGGTATCTCAAACCTTGAAACCTAACTGATTTATATCAGATTACATGGTTAGAAAAAGAGTAGGCAGACATGTAAGTGGGATTCAGTAGCTCACAGAATAACAACTTTCTAATGCTAGTAAAAACATCTTTAAAGATGTGTGAGGTTATCTGAAGATGAAAGAATAGTTTTCTTGAAAAAAGGCTTTAATTTGCTTACATACTTAGTAATGTGTTGATGCATTTATACCTACATGCATGTGGTTAAAATAATGCAATATTCACTGAGTTATTCCAGGTTCCTGGTGTGAATAACATACTTCAAGTATTCTTTAGAAAATAAAGGTTTTTGAAAGTAAAATATACAGTGGAAAACAAAACAGCACTTTCCCTATCAATCTAGGCTTTCCCTTTTTTCCTCTGCCCTCGCTATTGATTGTAAAATTCATAGTAGTTATGGAGCAGCACAGAAGGAATTGTATTCATCAGGCTTATGTTGTGTTATTTTTAATAACTTATGACTGGCTATATATTACACTAAACATGAATGGCAAAGATGCCTTGTATTTTTCTATTAATTGTTATCCCTAATTTTGTTATGTGTTTATAGATAAGAGTATTCAGCTATTGCTGTATAAATTCATATGCAATATCAACTTTGTGCAAAATTTTAATTCATTTAGTTTATAAACTTTTTATAGAAATATACATTGCAAGAAAACTGGGACTGCTGCTATCTGTTTTAATATCCTGTAATATAAAACTCTTTTTATGATGAACCTCATGTAGTATAGCTTGAGTAAATTGCATGTGATGCTTCCTAACTGTCTGTATTATCTTAAATCCCAATTTGCAAAAGAAAAAAATCCTAAACCATCCTCAAATAGCAAGGATACTATTTATACAAATATTTTAATTTGAATGAGTTAGTATCAATGTTTTAGTCACTGTTGATACTCAGTATGATGCTAGTTGAATCTTCTGAACATAAATCCCATGTAGGTAGTAGAATCACATTTTCCCTCCCACTTTGTTCATGTCATTCATTCATGAAGGAAAAAGCAGTTCTGGATCTCTGGGACACTGAAACCTGCACAGCTAAATATCCAAATATTTCCATTTCACAGGAACAGTGATGCCACATTACTTAAACCCTTCATACAGCCCAATTACACTGAGGTAGGAACAAGGCAGAGAAAATACTTTTTTAAATATACAAAGGTTTTGTGTCAGCAAGCATTTGTCAGCACAGTTTTGATCTGGAAAAAACATCGGTGGGATACAGGATTGAGACCTGGTGAGATACAGAGCCAGGGTGGAAAGGGTGTGGGCTGTGCTGTAAATAGAAGGTAAGTTTGGAGGAAGAACAGCATGGTAGAGGGTAGCAGACATGATTTGAAGCTCTGTTTTGGGTAAGAAGGTAGGTAAAGCCACAGTACAAGGGTTCAGTTTTATGCTGCTGGACCAAGCAGTACAAAGAATATGCACAGAGCTGCAACTACCATCACTTGTGCAAACTCCATTTGGGAACATTGCTGCAGGTATTAGGACTGTCAATCAAGAGTATGGCTTGCAGGGGATCAATTCTGTTCGCCAGGGAGACTGATGAAAACCTGTATGATGAAAACCATGGTGGGGGGCTGGACTAGAACTTTTAAAGCTCCCTTCCAACCTAAACCATTCTGTGATTCTCTATGCCCTATTTCCCTGAATAGTACTCCCAAGGTTCAGGGGGCCTTGGATTTGCAATCCCACTGCTGATGACATACCACTGCACATCATACATTAAAAAAAAAAAAAAAAAAAAAAAAGGTTCCTTCACTCAGAAAACAGTGGAAGATTCTGAGCTTAACACTTTAGGTACTTACTGCAACTCCCAGAGTTGTTTCTGAATTTTACATTAAATAGTTAACACAGTCCAAAACTCATCCTTCCCAGTGGAGCTCCCACAGCAACCTAAATTTACCAAGTTGTATTAATTTGCTGTCCTAAATAAATTGAAATTGCTTTTTGTACCATGACAACTTCCAGTAAGGGCTGCAACCTACAGCAGTGCATTGATTAGGACATATGCCTGAGCACTGGAATCATTCACTGTCAGAAGACGAAGGAAGATACCAGATCTATTTCTTACAGTTCCTGGGTGAATTCTTTACTCATAGGCTATTTTATAACTGAAAGAAGTGCACAACTTCCTCTGTCATTGGCAGCATGCCTTTCTCAGTCCTGGAAGGAAACTCAGGCCAGGGTCTCTGATTCTGCTTCCAAGGCACCTCAGACTTTACACCTCACACAAATCTTAGGCATTTAGATCCTCTCTCACCATGAATCACCTTGTATATATATCTTTTGATAGCATGACTCTTTCTAGCTATACACTTGTCTGACAAGTGGAGTATATAGGAAAAGCAGGTATACAGTCCCCGACTGAAGGTCAGTAAAGTGCAAAGAAGTCTCCATACTGCCAGACCTGCAACCTGGTAGCAAAAGTCTTTTATATTACATCCTCAAGCAGAATGCAAGAAGAACAGGTCTTAGAAGTTGACCTTCATTACTGTTTGTGAAACTATTAATATTGAACCAGCAAGGAACAAGAAAAATCCAAAAGTAAAACCATCCTAACATTCTTAAGAGAAAATATTAAAAGTATTTATTTTGCCTTTCAAAATCAATGCCAATAATGAAGAGCTATGTAGTAACCAGCCAAAAAACATTTGCATCAAAAGCCAATTACTAAACTTTGCTACAGTTTACGAAGTAATTTTGAGGTGGGAAGAGATCAGGAAGAATGGGGAGGGTTTTTTGGCACATATGAAGTAGTATAGTTTCATCAGAACAGTAGTTTCTCCCGTAAGTGTTCTTAATTACTTCTATTTGCATTTCATATTAGTGTTGTCATGCAAGCCTTCCCTTGTATGAAGTATGGCCCCATACAATACAGATATTTTGTTTTCAGCTCCCCTGTTCTGAAGAAGAAAAGTGGTGACAACTTCTTATGCATTGCTTTTAAGCCACATTTCTAATGGGGCAACTCTCAATATCACTACTTAGCTCCACCAGTTTCGTCAGCACTTTCCTTCCTTTCATTAGGCTGAAGGGTAAGTCAGCTCCAGAAAGCATCAAAGCCACAAAAATCACAGAAAACTTCTCTGTTGCACCCAAGTGACACAGAAGGCCTGAGCACATTGTCAAAGAAGATCAACTTGTATCTTAAACAAACCACCTGGAAAGTGGAGGCTTAGATCCCCAGCCTAATAAAATCAATCAGAAAAATCTTACTGACTGGCTTTGGTTTGGACCTGGGACACTAAACATAAGTGGTTTTCTTGAGAAGCTGAAGCAGAACATGTTTGAATAGCTTGTGATCAACTGTCATCCAAATATAGATACCAAATATATGAAAACTTCCACTAAACAGCTTATACTTTAAGTATAAGTAACTTTCCAGTTATATTTGTCTATCAACTGGAGCACACATTCTTTTGCCCTCTTTGGCTTCAACAGGAATTTTGCCTCTGGCTTCAGCTGAAGGAAGAACAGGTCCTGAAAATTTGCTTCTATGATTAAATCCAAGGTCTTAATCTCTGCTTTGAAGCAAATGCCCACTTTAAATTTAATCTCATTAGGATCAAAATTTCCTTTCCTTTCAAACAATCAAGTTTGGTTAGTGAAGTATCCTTGATCATAAGCCACTTTCATTACCTGAAGGTTATTTATTGTTTCACTACTCTAAAATTTATTTACATTCATCTGTGTCTACATACAAACGAATACTACCTCCTTACTATTTTTTTGTTACATTCCACAACCAGAGCAGTTGTCTGTAAACACTAGCAGGGTCAGCTGAACTCTAGCCATCCCAGGATAATGAAGGGGAACAGCACTGCTTTGGCCAGTTCATTTACTACAGCCAAAAGGAGCAGGTAGCATCGCTTCTTGGCTGCCAAGAAGGCTAACCTCACACTGAGGGCAGTTTCCTGGAAGCCAGGTGCTGTCGGTTTGAATATACCCTCAGCCTCAGGGTATAACTGAACCTACAGCTGAACTTCACACTGGACCAGTTCCTAAGGCACCGGCATGAGAATCCTGCATAGTTGTTTTTGCTAGCAAATGCTAACTAAAGTTTTCCAGTGTTCACTGAGGTCAGATACGGCCTTTACTACTTAACAGCAATCAGAGTATGGCAGAATGTAAGCAAAGGGATAAGAACTATTTTTCTGCCCTGGTGTATGTGATCAGATTACAAATATGATAAACAATTCTCTGCCAAGTAATACAAGTTAGAGACAACAACAAGTCAAAAGACTGAGAAAAAGACTGGCAAGGTTTAGGAAAATAATGTGAATTAGATGGGAAAACAAAAGTTACTTACTAACTTTGCACTGCTTTTAAATTTTTGCTAAGTTTTAAATTAAACAAACTATACCATTAAAATAGTCCTTTTTTAATTAAAACCAAATTCACAATTATGTAGTTTCTGGAATTCTCTGACACTACCCTTGGGTATTTTAATAATATACTACTTGTTCAGAAGAGGAAGATGGGGACACAACAGCTTTCTCCCATCTAAATATTCTAAACAATGTGAGGTACACAGCTGTGTCCTGTTGAACTAATTCTGGTGAGGACCAGGAGCCAATTTAGAAACAAAACAGAACTGTCTGGCACAGCATGCCAGTAGCAAATACATCAATAAGGACTTTACTCCCCAATGGTCTGATTTGCTCAAATCTAAACAGAGACTAGACTAACACACGCAGTTAAGAGAAAGTGACCACAATCAGTTGCCTCTGTAAGCCCAAGTATCTGCCAAAAAAAAAAAAAAAGTTTCTGACAGAATGTAATACATATGCACCACAGAAACTGTCAGGTATTAGATCACTCAAACTGGGGAAAATATTTCCAGGCTCTAAGAAATTCTTCTGTACGGCAACTGTTAGCTAAATCATCTTAACAGAAAACTACACTTAGTAAGACTGGTAGAATCAGTCACTTGGGTTATCAAAGGCAAAAGAGTCAAAGCACTAATTCAGGAAGCTAAATACAGCTCCTGTTTTGCAAACAACTACCCTAATAATGAAGTGGTATTGAGAAGCATTTTAAAAGATTTGCTGTCATTAAGATGCAATAGTATTTCTAAGTAACAACGGAAACTCCAGGTAAGGCAATCCAGGGGAAACCTCTGGCTTCCGACCAGACCACCAAAAGCACCAGGCGCATAAAATGGAACCGTGACACATACTTCAATACTGCCACTGCAGGCAGAGTGCCTGCAGACCTTGCAAGAGCTTCTGCTTTTGAGCTCCTGCCACCAGCGTCTGCAGCTGCCAACTGCTGCTTCTCCCAGCGGCCCCATACCTCTCACCAGCTGAGCCACGGCCGGCTGCCCGTGCAAGAGGCAGCAGCAACAGCCCCGCACCCTCCTCTGTGCCTCCCTGCCTGCTGCACAAGGGCATTCTCCCAATAGAGCTGAAGGGGTTGCTTTTTTTTTTTTCTCCCGGCCATTGCTGAGATTTCAAGGAAGGAAGACATTACTGCTGTGTGAAGCAGGGTCTCTTTATTCCCGCTGAATTGTAAGTCTGATGAGCTTAGATGCAAGAGATCCCTAATCAAATGAGCAGCTTTTTCCTCAGAAAAGTTTTCTCTTTGGAAAGAAAAACCCCACATATTAATTAAAAACCAACAAGAAGTCCACCCAAATCTTTCAAGCTACAAAAGAGCAACTGGAGAGGAAAGACACCTGAAACAATAGGTAAAAATCTGCTTTAAAAAGCCAACTAGGCCAGTCACCAGAAAGTCACCGTTAGCATACGACCCCCTTGGCCAGCCCTCCTTTCATGAGGGAAAACACGTCCCCTCGGCCAGCCACTGTTCATGAGCAAAAACCTGGCAGCTCGCAGGCTTGGTCTGGGTAGTGCCCAGATGGAATTGGTCGCTCCCCCCGCCCAGCCCCCAGACTCACCGAGATCACCACAACAGGCCGGCGGCCAGAGCAGAAGCAACACCTCCCACCAGGCAGACGGCAAGTCAAGCTGCAGGCGGAGGTAAGGGAGAAGCCTCAGGAAACACGTCAGGGGTGTGTGACCAACAGCGGACAACGTCAGCAGCTGACACCAAAATGGCTGCCAGCAGGGAGGGCAATGTCTTTCCCGCCCTGCCTCCCCACAGCTTGCTGCTGGACTCCTGTGGCCCCGTTCTGTCCCCGGTCCAGAATCCGCCATTATCACGTTCTCCAGGTGGCACCACCAGGTGAGTCACATCAGCTCTGCCCCACCCACGGCAGGTGGGCCACAAGCCTCTGTGCACCAAGCTTATAAAGTCATCCAGAGCTCAAACGGACGCATATTTCTGTAGATCACACATGGATTCACGACCCAACGCTTATATGAGCTACCCTTTCCTCCTACAGGCTTCTCAAAACCTCTGGAACTTTCAAGAAAAGCTGAAAGTTGAGAGACAAAAGGAGATGCGAGAAGGAAGTTAGCAAGTCAGCTAGCAGTAATGAATGCTTAAGACTGAATAGAATTTAAAAAATCTTTATAATAGTATAAAAAATGTTCAGCTGCAAAAAGCTCCTCTTCAAGTTACACTGAAAACTGCTAAAAATATTAGTTGCATAGCTGATCCTATTTAATTTTTGTCAGAAAGGAACCTGAGGATAGAGCTGCAAATCATTCTCTTATGGTGGTCTGCTCCCTTCAGGTTAAAGGGTCTCCAATGCATCCAAGTCAAAGACATCCCAAAAGCAAACACTCCTTGATCACCACGTGAAATATTCACTCTAAGGCCTCCAGTACTCTCTGAAGTAGCATGGAGCTTTTCACCTTAAAAGGTTATAAATCTCACCCTGTATCTCTTGTGATAGAAATGAATAATTCTACAAGCCACGCAATAATTAAGCTAGTGTTATCTTTATTTTTATTTGAAAGACCATCACTTTTCAAAGGATTAACACCATTTGTAAAGAATGGGGCAACACCAATACTTTTGAACTTCACTAAAACAGATATAGCTCCCAGTAATACTCGGTTTAAAAGAGGCAACCTTTAACTCACACAACTAGCACAAGGTCACTATTAAATTCCTGCCTATAGTCTCAGTTTTACAAATATATATCTAAAGTCACAGCACTGATCCTTTAGTTTAGAAAGTTTTTAATTCTGTAATAAATCCATCAACTTAAATTAATTTAAAATGAGAGCATCAAAAGTCTCACAGCACTGATAAGATTTAAGTAACAGAACACTATATAGATATTCTCCATGTAACTGAAAACAACTGTGTATGTTGTTTGCCTATGAAGATGCCAAGTGGTTAAAGTTGATATTTGTTAGAGGTCAATAGCTAACAACCATCAATAGCTTAGGTACCCAATGGAGAACATAAAGTGGAGCCATATACTTGTAGGAATCAGTTCTTCTCTCTCCTCCAGTTAAGATGGCATGCTAGAGATTTACTGTTACTCTGACAATGTTATGTTATAGCACTACATACTAAAGCAAGAATTGTTCTACTGCCAGATTAAATGCCCTAGCACTGCTCCTAGACACTGTTGGTGCGCTAGGATGGCTAAGGGTTGGCCAATGGTTGGCCTCCCCAGTTATTTTGCTTCAGGAAAACTATACCAAATCAGCTGGAACACTGGACATGACCTTCCAGGAAGAAATATTATCAATACCAAATTCAAGATGTATGGGAATTAATAATTAGGAAATGAAAGATCTCCTAATAAGGTTCTAGATCACAGAAAAGCCAGGCCTCACTGGCATCTGTTCAGTCTGATGCGCATCCAAAGAAATTACACTATAGCTACTGTTCAAGTACACATCAACAACTTTCATTTTACTGTCTTCAGCAGAGACTTTTACAGCACTAAAGTCAGAGGTTCAGTGATTCTTGAAAACAAGGGACTTACGACCTAGACTACCTCACATTGCCTCCTTTTTCATTACTAGGGATCTCACCAGAGTTAAATTAACTTCCTTAAACTCTGTAAATATTCAAAATAGAAGTATTTTGTTGCTATATGTGCACTTTCAGAAAGTCTAGACGACTTGTCTTATGGGGCCCATTAAGATATCCAGAGGGAGGACTAAGAAGAAAGCATGTTGTTTTCCATTACCAAATCAGTCAAAATTTGGTTCTATGTTAAAATCAGAAAACAAAGCAATATATTTTTATGACATTTATAATGCCTTGTAGCTCAAACTATTTATTTTTAAAAATCTATTAATATAAGCCATTTAGTTTGCATAGGACTCAAGGATGTGTATTCTCCAAGTATCAACAAAGCAAGTATTAAATATGGAACTTGAACCTTCATTCATGCTCACCCTTTTGAAACAATTCTGGAGCCTTCTGTTAGTTTTTTTTCTTTTAAAAAAGTTCTTAAAAAAAAAAGAACATAAATATGTGTGTGCGTATATACATACACATCCCCGCACTCTAGTGAAACCAAGCACAACTAAAAGGTAAAGTCAGACATATCTTCATACCATGTACTTAATCTGGGAGGAAAAAAGTTACACTCATTTTCCCAGCAGGATTTATGTAGACCACCTTATCTGTGTGTTTAGCCTCCTTACAAAAATACCAGTTGCTCTACTGGGACGCATTTGTTTGAGACACCTTTTATGTGATACGGTAGCTAGAAGGAACAGCAGTGAGCACCATGTGACCAAGAAGCTTTCCACTGATTTGAGATGGGAAGTGCTAGAGAAGCACGTAACAGTATGCCAGGACAGAGAGTGATATCAGTTTTAAAATAAATCAATTAACACAGAATAGGAGAAATGAACAGCCTCTGATAATGTATCCTCAAGCCCACAGAGTTTCTCCACTAGGAAAAATCTGCCAACCATCTCCTGGAAAAAAAATTCTTCCTTAGGATTTCTAAATCAGGGACGGTTCTTGATCAGGGTTTGTTACACCCTTTTTCAGATGTATTTGATATTAATGTAGACAATATGCTGGACTACAGTCACCACTCATCTGCTTAAAACAGTTCCTACAATAAAAAGCAAGACGGGGAGTAAGTCTCTTGACATCAATCCTACCCTAAATGCTAAATGTATTATTAAACACATTTAGATATCTTTCCCTTCAGGTTCTGAGCACAAGTCCTTTGGGTCTTACTTACACAAGACAAGTAAATCAGTCCTTTCATAAGCTGAGGTGGTTTTGCTAAATGAAAACATTTATTTCAGCACTATCATTTTCTCCCCATCACTGGTACTACAGCTCTTCTCTTCTAAAAAACAAAACACAGATAAAGGTTTTAGCATGTTATACCCCACAATACAATAAACTAAGACTGTATTAGAGCTTATTGTCAATATTCAATAAATGAAGCCTCACTATAGCATTTGATCCACTACACATTAGTGAACTAAGATGACTGTTAAGATTTCAATTAAGGAAAATAAACAAATATTTTTGGTTTTACCATTTCGATTTTAATACAATTAAAAAAAAAAAAAGTAAATGTTATGCATGGCAATGTTTATTAAACAATCACATTTCATTTAAGCATTAAAATGCAGCAGTCTGGAAAAGCTGCCAGAAACAATGTTTGGCTTCAGAGAAGGCGATTATGAAATTACTTCCAATAAAATTCAAATACTCTCTTGTCTCTTGATTAGTTGAATGCTTTAGACTGGAAGGAACAAAAAGTGCAAATCAGCTGAATGTTACTTTCAAAAGTAAAGTCTTAGTGTCCTACAAGCAGTTACTGAAAGGCCTCACCTCAATCTTTATGATAAAGGACAAAATTCTCCAATTTCTATACAATTATAACTTACTGTAACATTTCAAACAACGTAACATTATTACTAAAACAAAATTAATTTCAGAATATAACTGCAGTATTTGCCTACCATGAGCACCTTTTTTTCCTTTTTTTTTTTTTTTTTTAAATCTGATTTCCTTGACATGAGATGGCATGAGATACATTCTCACTGCAAAACTGGAAACTTACATGGAACAATACAGTTACCACCACTTATAGGAACATGTTCTAGCTTAAGGTAATTTATACCTAAACATACTACTTTTACATGAAAATCTAAGATTCATATTGTGGTATTCTGTTTCTGCTGATACACTTTCAGGAAAGTGACTCATCACAGAGTAGCTAAATGTTGACCTGCAGCTAGCCTTTTGCAAAAAGACTGCCCTTTTGTACATCATCTTTATTGGAGAACTTGTAAAGGAATGGACAAAGGTTAATAGATAACATTTGACATATGGGCAAATTTTAAGCATTTAGAAATCAATTTATTATACTTTTTTTTAAAAAAAATTCAACACGATGATTCATTGGCAGTTGGAAATAAAAACAGAGTATCTTTCTGGCTCCTAAATCACTTGAGAATCACTTCATATACAGAGATAGTGAAAAACAGTGTGATTATCATCTTATAAAGGCTCTAAGAATATGCTTAGCATTTTTCAATTCTTGTAAAAATCTTTAAAAATACTGTGGAAACATGTTCTTATATGTGGGTACTGCTGCTTGAAACTGAACAGTTGGTTGACATCCAGACAACTATTACAATTTTTCAAAAGCAAAGCAGCTTATAAGCATAATAAACAAATGGTCATTTTGCTAAAATTTAGACCTAATTTAGTAATTTGTAGAATGACACTTTCAAACTGTGCAACACAAAATAATGTAGCCAACAGTAACATACAGGTACACCATTTAATATTTATTATATGCATTTTATATACATTATTTTTCAACAGCTGTACTTTTGCTATGTGGTACAATCTTAAAAATTTGCTGATTCATAGTTTGTAAAACAGAAACCTTACAAAACTCATCAAAACTCGCAAACTGATCAGAAAAGTTTTGTGGAAGACTAGAAAAAATACTTTATTGTATTAATCATGCATTACACAAACAAAATCTTTAGTTACACCATAAACTGAAGCACATCTGAAAACAAAATAAAAGCAGGGAATAACTAGTCAAAACACAGCAGATTTATGAATCTTGAATCAACTACTTTTGTATTCTATTTGAAACACAAATAAAAAAAATTTTCACTCCAAAAGTTCTGAAACAAGATTGTTTTTTGGGAGTCAACTCCACTCCAGGTACTTAACCAGAGGAAAAATAATTTCTTGGTTTGCAACTTTAGAATTATCAAATGTCCCATTTTCTCATCTATTTTAGACTGTTCAAAGAGTGCCATAATAGATATACAGGGCCCTTTAACACACTACATAAAAGGATATAAAGACCAACAAAAAGTGAAATAAATAACAATAGGCCATTAGCAAGATGGGTAATCCTTGATAAATAAACTCGTAAATACAGTAAGATGTACAAAATATCACATAGTGATAGGATGCCAAGATTAATTTTTTTTTTCTTTAAAGAGTTCATTCAGGGGTGTTAACCCCTCTGTGTTTCATTTGAACACATTTTACAGTCCTTTATTTATGAAGACAGTTATGCGATGATGATGAATTAGCATCCTTATGCAAGGACTTAGCTGAGCTGTATTAGGCAAAAGAAGGGAAGAGTGTGGTTACACGGCAGCGGGTCAGTGAGATCTCTGTGTTTTAGGGTTCTATAATGCAGAAAAACATTATCAATACAATCTTGAGCACTGTTGTGACAGGCTAAATATATAAAAAGACTTATAAAAACTAGAATTTTATCCAAACATTTTGTGCAACTAATGCTAAAATATTTTAAGTTAAATTTCCTTTTCTTTAAAGCAAAATAAAAGTTTAAAAGGGGAATCTGTGGCATTCAACTGATAAACAGAAGATTACTAAGAGATGAAAAGAAAGCTACTCTTGGAGCTCACTTCCCCCCACAAGAGCACCACATTCCTAACCCTAAGGCAGCACACAGAGTCCAAAATAAAAGTCTTTTTTAAGATCAGACTCCACGTTTGCTTAAAGACACCTAAAGAACAGACATACGCTCAGTTCATATCCAGTCAAGGCTACAAATACTGGTTTTCTTTTTTGTACTTCTCCCCACCCCCCCAATACAGTAATTACAGTTAAATGAATGAGCCTGACATTGTTCAAGATGTGGTGACTTTTCACCAACTTATACCTGCCCCACGTAATAGCCTTCACCCAGGCAGATCAGATGTAGTGTCTTATTGGTAACCTTATCATTGATGGCAGTGACGCATTCCCTCTTTTTTGTCCAAACAGACCTGCTGTTATGATGCAGGTTTGTTCTGCTATGTCACACAAATACTTTGGCAAGGGCATCAGCTCCTGCACTGGCAATATATGCTTTTGATGGATGAAATGCTACATCGTAAATTGATTCATCCAGCTTTTTCCTATGAGCTGTTATTTCTTGCACACATGTCTTGCTGTCCAAATTCCATAACCTAATGGAACAATCATGGCCTGTTTAGGAAAAAAGGAAAAAAAAGACAAAAGACAAAGTTAGATTTGTCAGACACTTAGGTGCATCATAAATGCAAAATTTATAGAGTATACAGAATATAAAAAAACCCCTTACTTCCAGACATTAAATAGATTCCATTAGGATCTACAGCTAGGCTTGTGACAGCATCCAAGTGAGCAACCATAGAATGGATCATTTTACCTAAAAGCAAAATAAACAGTGAATTTCCTGTGAAGTATTGTTTCTTTTCAATAAAATAACATTCCCATTAAATGCAATATAGAATAACACATTTATTTAGATTCCAATAATATCTGAATGATACAATTCTATTAGAAATTACTAAGTTTCAACTGCAGGCTCTTGGATAAGCATATGGATAGATGACACACAACTCTCAAAAAAGCCATTCCCATTATAAGCACTCTTTTTAAAAGCCATCTGGCATCTTTACTGGTAGCAATGACAATGAAGACCAATCCCAAAATGACTGGGTGACAACCTCAATTTTTAGACCCTTTATCAAATGTCCTAATACCTGCCCCAGTAGGACAAAGTGTTGACGAAGCTTTGTAAAAAGAGATTTACTGAGTCATACCAGAGGTCCATCTAGCTCTGTCATTGCTAGAAGAGAGGCTATTGTTGATAAACCAGGGAACAAAATAAAAACAAGGCAACTATAACTGATACTTGCCCAGAATACTCTCCAGCTTCTAATAATGGACTGTTCACTTATGTCACAAACCAGAGATGTTATCCCTGCATTCAACTACTCTTAATGTATTTCTTTTCAGTGACCTCCATTCCTAGACTTTTAATAACCTCTTTTAGCATCTTATGATGCTTTTTGGAAGGAGTTCCAAAATGTTTAACTGCACATAAGAACAACCACCTCTTTCTCTTTTGAACCTGTCACCTGTTGGGGTTTATCAACTGAACCTCAGTTCATATATTGGAAAAGAAAGCAAATAAATCCCTCTAATACCATGAGCAACATGAAGGATATCATCTTTGCCCAGTTCTCTGTTTTCCTGAAGAATCTCAGTCTATTTAGTTTCTAAGGTTCTTCCTGAAGAAGCTAAAAGCTACTGAAGATCTCTGACCATCTTTTTAACCATTCCCTGAAGCATTTTAATTTGACTATAGCCTTTTTGAGATAAGGGAGCCTGGAGTAACAGAAAGTACGCATGTGGATACACCAAGAATTCATACAAAGGTATTAACAAGGATTCTTTTTGTTGTTTATTCCTTTCCTTCCTCCTAACATTCATTTTGCTATTCTGACTGCTAAGCAACAAATCGAAATTTTCATCCAACCTCTTCTTATTAACTCCCGAGGTTTTACCTTGGGTAAGAACAGTCAGCCAGTGATTATTATTTTATATTATAAAGTTTGTTTTTCCTTAGATGCATCATTTCACATTTAGGCACACGGAATTTAATTTGCCTGCTCTTAAGTCTATTAAGATCTTCAGTTCTTCCTCATCAGCCTTCATCTTTAATACCCTGAATTAATGAATGTCAGTAAACTGTCAACATACTGTCCCCTGTCCAGATGATTCATATTATGTTTATTTCTATGTTTTGTTTCCTGACTTTGACCCAATTATTTGTTCATGCAAGATTTTTCTCCTTATTCTACATCTTTGTTTCTTTAAAGGAATAAATTTTAATTTCAGGACAATCATTGCAATGAGTTTAACGACCACAATTCAAATACATACATTCATGGCAGGTGAGAAGAGGAAAAAATGTCTAGCTTTTTGCCTTTAAAACCAAAACCCCTAACACCATCCCCCACTCCACCCAAACCAAACCAAGCACACTTAAAACAGGGGTTTTATACATGTGCTTACTTAAAGTCTGCTTATGCCGATTTATTTTTCTTCCAACTTTGGTAGGATAACATGCAGGAAGTGATTGATAAATTGACAAATGGGAAGTTAATGTTTGTTCTTACAATTATTCCAACCTTTTTGTCATGACAGACTGTGCAGTTTTTCCCTATATCCTTCCTTCCCTTTTTTCCAGATCCATTTCTGTTTTATAAACTTAATCAGCAACTTAAGTGTAATACAGGATTCCATTACAACAATGAATTTAGGGTTATTTCTTGCCCTAATAGGTACTAAGCACTGTTGTTTACAAATGAGAGTTGAAAAATGTAACTGATATATGCTTGAAGTTAAAGGCATGGAAATGATGAAGACAGGAGGAAAATGGCAGACATATTCTATAAATTAGCAAAGCGCTAACGTAGGAACACCTTCTTGTCCGTCACAACTCTCTCTGCCTGTTTTGAAAGAGTATTTTCTGACTGCCAAAGTCACAACTTTTTCATAGAAAAGGTACTGAAGAGGTTTAGCCTTACAAATACCTAAAGTTCTCTTCTGTGTAAAACTGCATCACTAGTAAGTTTTCTACAAATGGATTTTCCCTATGTCCATCCAGATTTACTTTAAACATACTCGTACATACAAATTAGGTTCTCTTTATCCTTACCCGTTTTGTTGTCAAAAAATTTGATGTGTCTATCTTCATGTGCTGTAATAGTTACAGGAAGTGTGGGATGACTTACTACCTTGTTAATATGATTATTCGATTGTACACCTGAAAATAAAATTAAGAAAAATATTCACCTGCCTTAAAGAAAGGGTTAAAGTTAAAATGTGAATATTGTAGCACTACACTTTAGCTTACTATATTAACTAATATTATATAAATAACATTTTAGGAAGAGCATCAATGAATCTCCTAAGAAATAAATAATAGCTTCTTGCTTTACAGGGCGGGGCTAAGCCAGGTAGACTCTAGCCAATATACTGTAAGGTTAAAGCTGTACAAGTGGTTTATACACATGAAAGATTCTTGAGAAAGACAGCAAACAAACCAAGCAAGTACTGCAGCGCAGCACAAGCCAAGTAGAAACAAACTGTGGCACCTGTAATATATGTTTAGCACACACCTCTTGTACCTCCACATCAAAAAGGATTTAGCTTGGGGAAAGAAAAAAGAGACAGAATCCAAATAACTGAAGTCAACCTAACCTATTAGATTGTCAGATATATTTATGTTGTATTTCAAGTTAAAGAAACAATGACTGGTTTAGGATCTCTTTAGAAGTTTTTAGAATACTCCTTAAAAAACCACTTTCTTATCTTGATATGACAGTGTTTTAAGGCTTGTTCTCTTCATTTCTGTTCTTAATTTTTGTTGATTCCATTTAAGATTTCTCTTCAAACTACAAAAGTTATTTCTCCAATTTGTCAGGTTCTTTCTCACTGTCAATGCCAGTTTTTACACAAGCTACCTAAAATATAACTTTTACACAGTTCTGTAACCTGTGCTGAAGTCTTTATATAACCTATTTAATATTCTAAGTATAATCACTAAGTCAACTAGACTACTTGGAGAGGAGAAGCAAATTCTGCCCTTGCATTATTCTTTCAGATCATATTACATAGAAAGGAATGACCAGAAACTGGAGGTTTTCCTTATGGAACACTTTCATAGGTTCAAGAAAAGAAGGGGCCTCTATCTGGAGTCTTATTAGATACATACAATTCTTTAAGAGCTACATCTTTGTAGCACCTTATTTGTTGCAACAGAATTTCTAATATTAAAGGTTCCACAGGATAGAGTGTTTAATCACAACCTGTGTAGAATTCTACACCAAACTAATGTTCTGCTTAATTCACTTATTTACTTATCTTAATATCCTCCACATCAAGGCTATAAAATGAAAAATGTGTTTTAATATGCAATTTAGACAACTGAATCTTGAGAAAACTTAGCTTAGAGAACAAAAACTGTTGCTTTCACTATCTCTAACCGCTTTCAAATCCTGATAATCCACAATCTTTTCCATCGTGTCTGTTCCAAGCATCTTTAAGCATCTAACCAACTTTCGAATTGCATGATGCAGAAGAGGAGCAAAACTTTTTCATTTACTTCACCATATAATATAACTTTGAAAAAGGCATCCCATCCAAGATGGATATTTAATACAAGAGACTTTTACTTACCAGATTCTACTTGTGATGAAAGCATTACCACTGACTGGGATGTTTCTAAATCATAGATAACTGTGCTGCCGGTGTTAAAAGATGCCACCATATGAGCAGGGTCACAACCTATAAAGTCAACTGATGTAGGTATTCCATGCTCTAGAAAGAGAGAAAAATATCTTTAGAAAGAATGAAACACTTTTAAAATTCCTGACAGTTTAAACATTTAGTTTGTTTTATACTCCTACTTTAAAGAAGAAATTCGCTCCCTTCTTTAAAATAATGCTACAGCACCAGGATTACTTTACTAAGAGATCTTTTCCCTTTGGTCCTGTTACCTAAGTTTTGATAAATGGAGATAATGAGCCTGGACGTATCATCAGCTGCCTCATAACAGATTTTCAAAACCACTGCAAAAACTTACCTTTCTCTCCATTGTAAGTGCAAATACAGGGCATTTTTTCTGGTGGGTTCCATAATCTAATAGTGCCATCTGCTGAACAAGATAGTAAGTGATTCTTTACACTGCTGTAAGCAAGACCCCAGACTGCATCTGTGTGAGCAATTAATGTGCCAGCTAGAACGTTTGGCTCTGGAAAAAACAAAAGTTCAGAAATGAAACCTTTTTAGTGAAGAAACATTAAATAAGTATTTCTTGTACTTCAACATAAATTAAATTCCACATAAAACTGTGGAACAGCACTTCCTGTGTAAGCAACAGCTAGAATATTACACAGGAGGTCATTTTGCACAACCACTGCCATCTTTCTCAAAAAAAAAAAACCACCCCCAACCCAACACCCCTCCCCCCAAATATAAACAAACAACCCCCCCCGCCCAAACCAAACCAACAAAACAACCCCACAACTATGTCCCTTCTTCCTGAATGATACACATTTTTTACCACCTCCTCTCTGAGGCAGTTGCTTCTGCCCTCCAGATTCACCATCTTAAAGATGCTTAGTCACAGCCCTTCCTCCGTACAAGGTGCAAACACACCTAACAAAATCAGCTTTCCACTTAAAAACTGACCCTTAATGCTGTTTTTACTCAGCGTACTCTGTTGACACAGGGGCATGCTCTAAAACTCTCAAGAACCCTAATAATTAAACCAAGACTATTTCTGTTGTGGAACAGGGAAACACATTCTTATTTTCTTCTCCCTGATACTTTATAGTTGTCTTTTATAGAGGGGTTTTTAATCTATTCTCTACCAGGCTTTGAGTAGAGAAATGAGAGAAAAAGATAAGTGGAAAGGAATAAAGCCAGATAAATCACTAAAATTTAGTTTTGCAGAAAACTAAAAACTAGTTGGTCTGTTCCATAAGCTCACTCATTACACTGACACAAGGGAGAGAGGAAGAATTATTGACTCTGTCCCATTCAAACTTCAGTGAACCACGGAACTGCACCCTTAGACATTAAACACAAAATGCTGATCACCATCAATGGCAGGAGAGTGATGCACAGTTTTCCAAGCAGTTAACAGCTCTTTAATTTTAGAGACATTGGTTATGGGAACCAAAATGCCAATCAGAAACATAAGACACAGAATTTGATTACACTTATCTTAGTTTTCTGAGAAATTCCTATTAGAAGAAATAAATAATCATTCAAAAATTTTGAATTTTGGTTCAAAGTAGTAAGCATGCTTTTTAAAAAATAAGAGTTATGATTAATTTTTTTCTTTACCATTTACACCTCAGAAATTGCCAGTCTTCCTATTACAGTTCTACACAAAGTATGTCACCAGTGCAAGTGGGAATAAATAATTAACATTTGCCACACACAAAAAAGTTGAAAACACACAATTTAGTTGACAAATGGCAGCTACGTTTCACAAAAGCTCTAGAAAACAGATTAGCATCAAGCAGAAAATTAATGTTGAAGACAATGGTCACAAGTTGTTAATCTTTTAAAAGGTACTTACCATAGGTATCATATGGATCCACATTAGGGCTAGGCATGTTCCACCACTGGATGGTTGCATCAATACCACCACTGAAACACTGTTCTCCATTGGAACTAATTGCCAATGACAATACAGGTCCACTATTGGGAGACAGAGAAAAGTAAGTTTATTGATACTGCCTACAGGATAGAAGTGAAAATCTGGCTATCTACTTTAAAAAAAAGTTGGATTGGATTAAGTAGTTAAAAATATATTCAAACTCCAAAGAAACAATTCTGTTAAAACCTTTAAGTCTCAACAAGTGATACCTTGTTAAGATATCCTCTGTTAAAATATTCATAACAAATTAACTAAAACTATCCAAATTCAAGCAATTCAAAGAACACCACCTTATTTCTCAGAAGCAACAGTAATTACACCTACAAACAGTGAGTTTTTACAGTGCACCTACGCCAATCTAATAGCTAGCTGTGCTAGAGGTGGTTGTAGCCCCCCCACCCCCAACTATTTTCTCATCCTATTTTAGGAACTGAGTAACCTATGCCCCAGTAAACTGGTTCAGAAAAATGATCCTAGAAAGAGTACTTTTGGCCAAGGTTAGACTTTTACTGGTTTAACTTTGTCAACCTGTTTGCTGTGATACCAGACAAGCACAAGCTGTAGCCCAAAGGAAGGAGCAGGTCTGCTCCTTTGGACACACTATTGTAAAACCGTATCCCCAAAATTAGATGCCTGGCTCATTTGACAGGCCATGCTCAGGATATAAGGAGTCTACCAGTTGTTTAAGTGCAGATGAGAAAACCAGAATTACATATTTGAAGATGGTGAAAAGGAAGACTATTGGTTGAATCCATCTATGTATTTGGCAAAGGGAAGAACGAAGCTGAGCTGAAAAGGAATGTTGCTCAAAGCCTGCCTGAGGGGAAAAATAGTAAAATTACTTTGTTACCAGTCTCACTGGAAGTCACAGGGTGGGGATGGCTCTGTATCAAAACATCCCCAATCCTTAGCTTTTGGTATTCAGCAACAAAAGCCCAAATATTAGCCCAAATTTAGAAAACAAAAGAGCTCTGAAGAATTCAATTGGTCAGTGACCTTCTATCACTCAAAAGACCACTTGTATTTAAACATGAGGACAAATTAGTCACCCAGTCCTAGGGAAGTGTGTTTTACGCTTTAGCTAATAAGAGCAAAAATAGGACATCAGGTTCTATCAAGTGGCTTAATAGGAGGAGGAGGGTGATGATAGTATGTGTAGCTTTCCTAATACAAACTAATTTCTCTCTCTCTTTTTTTTTTTTTTTTTTTTTTTTTGTCGAGGCCAGCACAGGAAGTGTAATCCCCTTCCACACTTAATCAAAGAGCTCTCATGAAGCTTACCTGCTAACTGAGTTGGAGACTGGATCTTTAGTTATATAAGCAAAGTACACTCAAACTACTGTGACTGGCTATGGGCTGCGCATTTTGTCTTGCCTTCTTATTGGAAGGAAGCAGAATTCAAAATTAGCACCTGAAACTCAGGCAGTAATAAAGCAGTTAATATGTGTTGAAAAATCACTAAGAGTTTTACGAATCCCAGCTCAACTTGCAAGTTTTATTAACATTGTTTAAATCAGGTTAGCTCAATGTCACCATATGCCACAACAAAGATCCTTCCTTGTTTCAGACTAGTTTGTGCAATCTACTTTCCCAACACCTTGGGCTGGACTGCAATCAGAAATGAGAATATATGTTATAGCATGTAATGAACCACCATCTGCACACAAAGCAGGCAAACTTGAGATGGGAAAGGAAGAAGCCTGGGTTGACATTGCAAGAGAACTGACTGTAGCTATCAGAACTTTACTCAGGTATTAATCAACTTTTTGATGACAATTATTTCACTGGTTTCCAACTTCCCCCAGCCCTGACAGGCATACGCATGAATTAATACCCATGCCCTATCTACTACTTTGGCCTACCCTGGCAATGAAATTTTATCTCTTATTCTTGTTCAAGGCCCTAAAAAATCCAGAATCCTCCTAGTCACTTGCTCAATCTCCTGATTTTTCACTTACTGAATCTGCACTCAATGGGGTTTTTTTTTGGTCCTGATGATTGCATCTGTACTTTTAATTTCTTAGACCTGTATCTGAAGATACTAGGTAAGACTAATAAATTCTACCTTATTTATCTTCTTCACATATTATATATAAAATCCATAGTACAAGACATGGACATCACTCAGATGATTTCATTATCACCTTCTACATCTATCCTTTCCATTGCAACTAACCACATTTGCCACTTTCTGTTCTTGTGTTGTGTCCTGGTTTCAGCTGGGATAGAGTTGATTGTCTTCCTAGTAGCTGATGCAGTGCTATGTTTTGAGTTCAGTATGAGAAAAATGTTGATAACAGACTGGCGTTTTCAGTTGTTGCTAAGTAGTGTTTAGTCTAAAGTCAAGGATTTTTCAGCTTCTCAAGCCCAACCAGCAAGAAGGCTGGAGGGGCACAAGAAGCTGGCACAGGACACAGCGAGGGCAGCTGACCCAAACTGGCCAAGGGGGTATTCCATACCATGGGATGTCCCATCTAGTATAGGAACTGGGAAGTGGGGGCGGGGGATCGCCGCTCCGGGACTAGCTGGGTGTTGATCGGCAGGTGGTGAGCAATTCCACTGTGCATCATTTGTATATTCCAATCCTTTCATTATTACTGCTGTCACTTTATTAGTGTTATCACTATCATTAATTTCTTTTTTTGTTCCAGTAAACCGTTCTTGTCTCAACCCATGAATTTTACTACTTTTCCCGATTTTCTCCCCCATCCCACTGTGGGAGGGCGGGGAGTGAGTGAGCGGCTGTGTGGTGCTTAGTTGCTGGCTGGGGTTAAACCACAATAGTTGTCATGGTCTGTGCAGTTCACGACAGGGACTCAGTATTGACCTGTTTTTATTGACCTGTTTTTACAAAGTTTAAGGACCTTGTCTATACAATGTAAAAATAGAATACATTTGTGGCTTTTACACTGAAGTGTCTTATGAATCCATGACATAACAATACATTTATCAAGCGTTAATTATGTCAAACACTTACATGTGGGCCCTAAATGTGTAGATGGGTTCTACATCTAAAGAGGCACTCCTGAAAGAGAAAGGAAGAGTTATTACATTACATGAAATCTCTGCTGAAAAACTCTGAAACCATTTAAGAGTTTAATCAATTTCAAAGGCATTTAAAACACAACTGATGTTTTATAAAAACCCATATACTTGCTTTTTGGCAGGAACCGTTTTCTGCAGATTCCAAAGTTTTAGAGTATGGTCCTCAGAGGCTGTAACCAGCACAGGCTCTACAGGATGAAAAGCTAACGCCCGCACTCCATCAAAATGACTGCGTAGCGTATACTTAGGGTTCCATGTCTTTCGGAAGGCATCTTTATTAGCTGGCAGCTTAAAAAAAAGGAAAGGAGTAATTTTATCTTGGGTTTAAAAATATATATAATATATATCTCCCTGTATTTTAGGAAAAGAGGCTATTTTTGATTGAGCTAATATACATTCAATCTTAAGTTTGCATTGATCTATTGATCTGTCTATATGCATCTATAACTCCCTATCTGGCATACAAGGTAGTCTGCAAATTTTTCTATTGTAATAGTTTCTTTCATCCCAGAGTGGAATAGAGTACAATGCTGAATACACAGACAATAAGCCTTGATTTTCAAAAACTGGTTTTAATCCTTTTGTGCAATGATACTTTAATTCTTCTTCCTCGAAGAAAGATAAAGGTTTGTTTCCTTGCTTATCATGTTGTCTACACCCAAGGAAGAGATTACAACTGTCAAAAGCTCATTTATCACTTAAACACAATAAAAATGAGCTTCAGGTGCCTAGTGAGCGATCTTCCTCAGATAAGTAACTTGACTGAAAATGACAGGAAACATATGTAATACCTAAATACTTCTACATGTGAAGGTATGTACACAGAAATAGGTAAACCAAATTTCAATACACATTTGTCATGATTTTAAACATAACATTACATATGAATATATTTAAAACTCATTAAAGACTTTAAAACATATTTACGAGGCAATAACTTAGTTGCTATACATTTATATATTGTGAACATCCAATTTATACTTGTAACCTATAGACTGTTGGGCTAAAATACAAAAGTTACAGCTGCTTAATATTAATTATAGGTAACTCAGATGAATTACCAGAAAACTTCAAACTCTTCTAGTGACTGCAAGAGACTAATTTAGAGCTTTGAATACCATCTACATTATGCAGAGAACAGACCCTTAAAAGACTACATCCCATTTGTCCTAAGCCTCCATCATAAGGAGAAATACATGTGCAGGTACTTCTCTCTTCCCCTCAAGTAATTATAAAGGGAGTTTAGAAAACTGACTTTAATTAGATGACCAAAATTAGCAAACTAAGAATGAATGGAAACAAATGCTATCCTCTGCCTTACATACTATCTGCTCACCATGCAATGGTTAAAGCATGTTTCTTAACTGTAGGCCAGAATCTCTCAGTATCCCAAGACACTTTCAGCAACACTATTAAGAGATTAAAATCTCCCATAGCTAATAAAATCTTAGTAACTTATATCTGTCAGGACTGAAAATAAAAATCAGATCATAAGGTACATATATACTATAATAAGTATTCTTGGACCAAATCTATATCCTGGATTGAATTAGCACTACTCACTCAAACTAAATTTGATTCTATCCAATCAAAATAAATAGAGAGGTTCAGACAATAAAATGTACTGTTCTGAGTTTCAGATGTGCAGACATTTGCTGTTCCCTTATATTAATGTAAATTTCTGTCCTAAGTGCAAACTATGCCAAATTCAAATCAAGCAACAGAAGCTTGTTATACCAGACATGTAACCTGGATTTTTTATTTTAATACGATCCAACAAATACATTTCATAACAAAGCATTTTGTTTCCAATCTACTTCAGAGTATACTGAATACCACAAAATTTTTACTGAGATTTAAGTTATTTATCACTACACTGCATAATATATACGAGCTCCATAAAAAGCATAATCTTTTGTTTCATGGAACAGAGTGGAATTCTGGATAGAAACTTGATAGATTTTAAACTTGATAGATATCAGACCAAACTTCATATTTATTTACCTCCCTGAATCTAAAGTGGGTAAGAGAAGGGAAAGGGAAGAAAAAGGGAAAAAAAAAAAAAAAAAAAAAAAAAAAAAAAGGTATTTTTCTAGCAAACAGAGTCCCTCGATATTTTTAATCTTCATTATGTAATGTATTCATCCACCTGGCTGGCTCATGTTGCCTCATGCACCTCTGGTGATCTGGGGCTTAGAGAACTTAAAGCCAAACATTTAAAACAGCAACGGCTAATTTTACCACATGTTGTTATGTCCCATTTCTTTGGGCGTGACATGCATCCACACCACACTGAATTCTATTACAGTTGTGATGAAGAGTCATTCAAGAAAACCAGGACTGAATACAGTGGTCCTTATTTTTCAAAAAAAAAAAAAAAAAAAAGGAAAAGATTTCATTAAATCTTTTTTGTTAAAATGGCTGTTGCAATGGTAATTTCGTTCTCAGCAGTTAAGAGGAATCTGCTAAATTGCAAGGTACAGAATTTACAGAAGTTATGAAAAACAAGGTACATTTCCTTTAAGTATAGCTTTAAAGCCTTGATATTTTTTAAACAGACTTGAGCATCTTGGTTCTTTTAGAAGACACCACATGCACCTTCCTAGAAATCTAGTTATATATAAGCCAATTTTTTCTTGTTTAATTCTTTTCCCCCCATCCATGTTTCCAATGAATCTTGACATCCACACTGTAAGAGTAAGAGAACAACTGACACATCTTAAAAAGAGATCCCTGCAACCTCTAAGAAAAAAAGCTATCCAGTAGTGTATTTCCAAGAAAAACACACTTCAGAAAAACACAGTCAAGGACTTGGAAAAGGGATTTCCTGATTACAAAGGATAAATATGAGATACAAAATGGACCAGAGGTATAATGGAAAAGTAGTAAAATGTGACACTGTATATCAATATTCTAAAGTCTGAGATCTCAAAAGCCTCTCAAAACAGAAGGCATGGACACACTGCCCCCATCGAGTCTTAATGTTCTACTGTAAATGCCAAAATGATAAAGTTGTGAGAAGACAGACTATGGAACCATACAGCTTCACTAGCTCCTTCTCCCTTTTTCCCTGAACTTTAGTGGACTTTACTAAACAGGACCAAGAGGGATCAGCTGAAACTTTGATCGTAGTCCCCTCTCAGCAAACAGCCATAGAGTAGATGCTTAGAATAATGGAGTCTACCAAACCCAACAGTTGTTGTTCCCTCACCCAAAACCACCAAACAAAAACTCTGTCTAGGTCAGGAGACACAAAACACTTTACACATCCTAAAAAACCTTTACCACAAAATTTCCTTAAAATTAGAGCAAAACAAAAAACATACAAACCATACACCACAAGGAACTGCTAAACAGATTACACTTGCTCAAGCTAACCTAAGAAAAATAGCTTTTGTCTTCATTTTGTTTGTCTGTATAGAAACACAGGCAAGCAACCTATTCATTCTGCCTTGTAGTTCCTTTAAGTCTGGTTTGCTCGTGGTTTACACCTGAGCTAAACAACAAAAAAACCCCCCAAACCCCAACCGAACAAAAAAACCCCTGACACACACACACACACGAAAAAGAAACCCACAAAAAAAAAGAAAGAAAGAAAGAAAAAAAGAATAAAAAAGACACCAGGGAAGGAAGCTCTTCCTTGCCCCTGCAGTCAACAGAATCCTTAACGGCATAGCAAGGAGACATGTATTTCCCTATCTCAATCAACTACTCACTCACAGCAAACAGAGGAATTAGAAAGCAATAATTAGTAACTGTAGTCAGAGTCTTTTAATGTTTAATGTTATTTTTTTTCTTGATAATGTGACTGATTGGATAGTTCCAAATTTAGATGCTCTGATAAATGAGGACTTTCCATTTTGCAGCCAGTCCTACAGCAGAAAACCACCACCACCCTGTGCAGCTATGCAATCCAAGAACATACAAATGGGAGCATTTGATTTGGTAACAATTATTACTCCCTCAGCATACAAACAACTACAAATACTGAGGCAATATATAAAGAACTAGATAACAAAAAAGACAGGACTTGAGATGATTGTACTGTATTACAGATGACTACTCTTGTGGACAAGTTGTGCACTAAATCATTCACGTAAGAAAAATTTTCAGCTATAGTTGAAGTTCTTAAGATTTAAAACTTAATTCCCATCCTGTCCACATATCCTCTCCTTTTCAAAATACAACACTCATCAAGGAGCAATGCCTGAAAGCTAGTGGAACCGTGTTGTGGCTTTATTTATTCATGCACTATAACGGCTCACACAAGCTATCTGAAGAGCATAGACCTATTGGGAGCAAAATGCCAGAAGTGGCACTATTAAGTGTTTTGGGGCTTTTTTGTTATTTTACTTAAACATTAACTTTGCTTAACATTATCTGCTTATCTGGAGATGCACTGGAAAAGGAGGTAGCTTCAGCTAAGCTCATTGGGGCATGAGATTAAGATGTCCTACAAGTACAGCATTACAGGTACAAAGTAAGACATGGTCTTATTGCACTGCAGATCCATAGTTATGTGGAAACAACTTCAGAAATTAAGAACTATCATTGAATTTTTAACCTGAAGGAACACCGTGATGGAGAAGTAAGAGCATCTGAATTTCAGTCTCTTCAGATCCATGACAGGACAGACATTTCCTTCTTAAATAAAAATTCTTTTCATCTGTGTTATTTGATACTTCAAGTTTATCTCTTCTGACACATGAAGAAGTCAGAAGCTACCACGCATTTTTCAGATATGCTTTAAAAGATAGCAGATAGGCTAAAGGCACTGGGAAAGGAGGACTGAATAGGAAGCCAGGAAACCAAGTGACAATTCCGGTCAATCACTTCTCATTCCTATTTGGTGAATGATCCAGTAAGAAAGCAAAAACTTACTTCTGTCAGATATTAAAGCATGAGATAACCTCTCCCCACACACCTCCCAAATCAAGCTGCAATTAAAGAGCCTCTAATGAAGGGTCTCAGTGAGAAAATTTTGAAAATTCAACTACACTGAAGCAATAAGATCATCTTCAGCTACAGGATCACTGACACCTTCAACGAATTTGTGAGGTACTGCCTTCTGCTGCAAATTCCTTATTATCTCAGGCAGTATTTTGTACTTGCATATTTATCACCTCCATTCTCTGCTTTAAGTTTCCCAAGAGTAAAGGCAACTCCAAGTTATATTCTGCATCACTCTTTGCACAACAAAAACTGTATTGTCAGGTTTGTCAGAAGTACCACACATTCTCCTGAAACAGTTTGATCAGTTGGTGTCAATTATATTATTCACTGTAATGCTTCCCGAGTTTGTCTTGGCTCACCTGTAAATACTCCTCCTTCTTGGAATAAGCAAAATGGCTACACAGTTTTACTTCACAATAGAGAATAATATATTGCAAAGTTGCAGTGTTGCAGTCAAGCATGACAATCAAAACCAATCTTGCTTCTGAAAGTCTCCCACAGGCCATCCTTTAGACACCAACTTTCCCTATACTACTACAGTTCTTGAACGAGACATCACAAATTCCTTCTTTTACATCAAAGACATTCTTGCAATCCCTTTAGCATAGAAAGTAGTATGGCATATATTTGCCATTAGGGCATCAGAACATATTAATGATTGCATTATTTTGATCCAAGATACTTCTAGCTCAGCATCAGCCTCTGATAGTAGCTAAAAACAACCAAAAATGCCTAAGAAAAAGTACAATGATAGTGATGCTGATTCTCTCTGTTCTTCTAGACTGCTACCATTTCAGCCCAGGAACTTCCTGTTTCTTCTATGTATATAGTAATTCTTAGTGGAGAGCTAATTGGAGAACAACAGATAATAATGACCTATAACAGAGATATAAAGTATTCTGCTAATACTGGAGTTGTACAGATACTGGAACTTATGCTATTATATTGTGATTGATAATCATTCTCATAACATTAAAAACAGCCAACCAAGAATGGAGCCATGCAAAACACAGTATTACAGACCAACCCTAGGGGTCACCATACTAATTAGTCCATGCATTAATTGTCCAGCATACAGGTTGATTTGGGATTTTGGTGGGCAGAAGAGGAAAGAAGAGTGCTTAACAAATATTTTAGATTTTTAAAAGCAAAAAGAATCAGAAAACCCTGTGGTTATGAACATGTGCCTTAAGAACCAAATGTCACGTTACCTTTATAAATTTAATGAAGGGCAAGTGTGAACCACCAGACCTTGGTACTCCAAAGTTCTGAACTCAGGAACAGGACAGACATAGAATGTAATGCAACTGCAAAAACAATTTGTGATCTAATCTCACAACCGTGGCTGCCTCACTACTGAAAGTATACCATTTAGGTTTTTGATGCCTCATAGTTACTGTCAATAAAATGGGAATAATACTTAAATAAAATAAAATAATCAATTGACAAGTTCAGAAGCTTGATTTGAGATTCTAAACTGCTTTAAAATAAGTATTTTTTCCTCATGTAAGTTAGCATTAAACCAAACATTTCTTAATTCTTTGATGAAGATACAGGCAGGAGCATTTAGAAGTTATTCAACCAGGTAAATACAGCACTACGTACAACAAACCCCCAAACTATTCAACTTCATAATTCCCAGGGGGATTTACTACTAGTTAGGAGTAGTAGTTAAGAACATCCAGTTCTGGATATTTCAAATTTAAGCTGCCTTAAACCATTCATAATTGAAGCTTTTGAAAAACTTTTCTTTGAAGTCCATTTGTTCATAGATTTCACTGGAACTTCAAAAAAAAAAAAAGTGATAATTTTCTAAACAATTGTACATGACCCTCAAGTCAGACACATTTTACATGTGATTACACAAGAGATTTAGCTAGACAGGCAAAATCCTGAGAAAATTAGGATGCAAAGAGCTGAAACTGAACTCTGATATTAAGTTATCTGATTTCCCGGAAGTGTTATGTCATTTGAAATGAAACAGACAACCTGAGAATTAATCTTTACTGTGAACAGGATGATATATTATACAAATTTAGAATGTACTCCAAATATTTAAAAAAGCTCTTTCATTTATTTTTATACAGTCCAGTAATAGAAGGATGGGTAATTAACATTTTCATCTGTTATTCAGGAAATAGAACTATGTAACATAACACCCTGCAATAACTGAGAAATCTACGTATTAGCTCTTACTTCATTACAGCAATTAATAATCCTACCAGTTATAAATACTGAAGGAGAACTATGATTAAAAAAAGGTGTGTTTTCACACACAAGTATTTTCAAACCCTGTAAAAACTACAAACAATTTATTTCTTCACTTTGCAGATTCTAAGATTTTAATAAAATCCCTATTAATGGTTTCCAGTACAAATACCATGTATCTAACTTGAAAAGTTACAGAAACAGAGAGGTACCTTACCAACAAAACAATAATAAAAAAAACCCCAAACCAATCACAATCCAAAACCACAAGACACTTTAAATACAATACAATATATAAGACTTACCTGAACACTTCCCTAACCAGACATCAAATGTTACTAGCCAATGAAAAATTCACATAACACTATTGGTAGTAGCTTAATAAATATAGTCAAAGGAATGTCAGAACACTCTGGATTATACAAAAAATACACCCTAAAAGCTTACCTCTGAAATATACTACTATATATAGGCTATGCTGTTAACACTACATAAACATAAAGGGGAGAGCAAAGAAATAAGTTAATATCGATATTTGTGTTTTATGTCATTTCTTCTCAATACTCCATATCAGTGTATAATTTCCATTTTTGTTCAAATTCATGTTAAGATGTCAATCTGTATTTTATGTCATAACACATTCTCCCAGTGACAATATCTGAATTAAATTATTTAAGTAGAAAACAAACAAGTCATCTCACTTAATTCTGATTACCCAAATTACTTAGCCCATTCACAAGGTGCTCCCTCCTCCTCCCAAGTATATAGTTTTTGCTAATGAAACCTCTGTTCTCTGCATCTGTAATGTTCAGGGTGGGGGAGAGGGGAGCCAACTATTACTGATTAAACTGTATAAAGAATTTTAAAATAAAATTGCACTTACATCATAACTATAGTCTGCATCATTTGTTACTGTCAAGTCTGCAAGGTCTCCAAGGCCCAGTACACTTAACAACACATCATCAGAACCCATAATAAATGACTTGCCTCCTCCAGGTGGAAATGTTATTGGCTCAGCTACAAAGAACAAAACAGTTTCTTTAAGTCTCAATGTAATAATTCAAACTGATGAAAAACTGCATTATTCATCACTTAAAAGCAAAGCAGTGTTTAAAACTGAACTTTTATGCACTACATACTGCCCCAACTAAAAAAACAAAAGAGCATGAAGACACGCACACATGTGCAAACACACACACATATACTAAATACACAATTTGCATATCATGCTTTGTCATTTGCTTTCAACTTACTTTAGAGGTGTTCAATATTACTGCCAAGTGACTTGACTGACACTACTTTACATTGCAAAATCAAATGTACGTCCCCGGTCTCCAAATTCTCAGCTAAATATTTCATTCACTAAACCATGCTACCTGCCTTCTATCCATTTGCAAATAAGTCTCTGAGCTTTATAGTAGTCAAATATCTCTACTTGCATGTATTTTTTTTTACCTCTCAGGCTAAAGGCCTCCTGCAAAACATCTCTCTCTGATTTTTTTTTCCAGATGATTAAAAAGATGAAAAACATCGTGAATTCCCTCTCTTATTTTCTCAGCATGATTTTGGATTCTAATTTAAAATACACTCAAATTATATTTATGATAGCTAGCTGTGCCTTCCCCAAACTAAAATTTAACATTTCTGTTAATTATGAATTAGAATGAATACAAATTATATATAACCATTCATTCTGAATTCACATCTGAATAATACAGTTTCAAATATTCACCCATTTTTTTTTACGCTCTTCAACAATTTTGTGTATCTCCTTCTACCCACAAATATCAATTTAGCAGCAAGGAATAGGAATAAAGGCTTAAATGTTGTAATACTTGAGCATATTTTAGAAGCTGCTTTTACTTATCAGTATTCCTTTCCATGCAAAAATTGGGACGCTTGTTAGGTAGAGTACTTAAACGTTAGCTATGTGTAAACTTTAGCTAAGTGCAAACATCTGCAAAATATGTTAAATAGTATTTGACATCTTTAAAAAATAAACTTGCTTGACTTTTGGATTTCACTGATTTGGCAGAAAGTTATGATCTCACTTTAATGCCACCCCTTCTTTCTAATCCTCTCACAAAACCGTTGAAATTCAGAGAAAGTAACGTTTCCAGATCTGAAAAACATCCATATCCTGTTTTTTGTCTCACAAGAAGAGTTCCAAACAAGAGGACTAATAATCAACACATTCCTGTTTTGAACATGCATCTTTTATTATTCTGTATCGTCACTATCTGACTGGTAACCTAGTTACATTCCATTCCAGCTGAAGAAAAGTAACCAAGACCAGGTGTAAAGTTATAGATGTCTGGCATCATTGCTATGGCTACGCAAAGAGGAGCCACTCCAGCTAGATTAAAAAAAAAAAAAAAAAAAAAAATCACTTCTCAGGAATAAAACAAGTTCTAATGCTTGAGAACTACTGCTATTAAAAAATGTTACCTTATTGGCACAGGCAACACAAATGCATGAGAGGATCTAAGAATATCATCTATGTAAGAATAAAGACTACTGTTCCTACAATTGCATAAAAAGAGCAAATCGTATTCTAACTATGTACAATCACCTCTTTTTAAAACATTCACAATCCATACAAAGGTCTTGACTCATCAGAATGCTACATTTTATTAACAGCCAAAATAGCTTACCATGCCCTTACATGGACAAGCTTTTTATTTCTGTTAATATTTTACTAAAACTTTCAATCTGACAGTCTATTCTAAACCACTCATATTTCAGAAAAAGCCATAATCCTGGAAAACACCTTATTATTTTCCACGTTCCCAGCTACTTCCCTTACTATTGGTTTTTAGGCTCGGGGGGGGAGAGCATCCAGTCATCCATGCTTATTAGATGAGACCAGAATTTCTAAGGACTGATTTCTTAGTGAAAATGTCCAAGCTCAGTAAAAAAGCAGAAACAAACAATACTTTATATGAAGTAAGAAATAAAGTAACATCAGAAACGCTCTCTGGCCAAACCTAAATTGTGAAATCCTCAAATGAATAACAATTAGCCTCTCAATTACTTCAGAGACCAAGTTTTTCCTGGTTCTTTTCTGACAGAAACAGAGTGGCAGAACAAAAAAAATATATAGGCTACAAAAGAAACTGGGGGGGGGGGGCGGGGGGGGTGTGCTGTTGTTATCGTTGTTTGGTTGATTTTGTGTTTAGGTTTTTTGTTTTGTTTTTTTCCCTCTTTTCTCCGAAGACTACAATACTTTCATTTGGAATTTCCAAACCTGGCTTGCCTCTACTGTCTTTACAAGGTCCCAGCCTCCCAAACACAAGTATCTATTTACAAGTCCAAGCTCCCAAGTCATTACAGAACAGAGCTGCTGATCACTGGGGAAAGGAGGCAAAATGCTCATTTTAAACTTGAGGACACTTTCCATCCCTGTTGTGATGCTGTGACTCCTATTTGATCTTTAGGACTGGCCCACAAGGTTTAAATAAGCCCCCGAACTTGTCATACTAATTCTTTGTGACATTAATGTCATCTGTCCTTAACAGATCAACTTTCATATACTCTATGCTAAAAATGAAGTACTACCACAGAAAAACACTACCACATTAAGAGTCTATATTATAAATTTATCAAGC
The DNA here is from genome assembly GCF_964188355.1 of Buteo buteo. Taxonomy (NCBI): domain Eukaryota; kingdom Metazoa; phylum Chordata; class Aves; order Accipitriformes; family Accipitridae; genus Buteo; species Buteo buteo. The sequence goes on along the minus strand of NC_134176.1, from coordinate 31,001,393 downwards.
TTTATTTGCATCAGAGGTGAATATGCCTTTATTTAAAGCTTCAAAATTAATGCTATCCAAAATTCAGAAGCATATTTCTCAATATTAAAGTTGCCAATATGTATGTATATGTTGTATAACTATGTTAGTTTATTTGCAGGTTTTACTATTTTAAAATAAGACATATTCAAAGTTTAAAAAATGGCTGCAAGCTGTTTTTATATAAAGAAAAGGCAGAAAAGTAACACAATGAAAGATGCATGATGTTACAGCTACTAAAAATAAAGACCCACAACTCTGCATACCAAACAAAAACAACGCATCAATAGATATATGCAAATGATAAAGTTAAATAAATTACTTATAGAATGCTTTTCATCTTTAAAAAAAAATCCAGGTATTTTTCTAACACACACAGTACAATATTATACTCATAGCATAATATATGTGTTTGACTGAGTTTGCAACCAATAAATATCAAGTAAAAATTTAAGTGAAGGTACACGTTTCTTTGTACATGAAACTAGGTGGAAAAAAAATGCAATGATTAAATATTTGCCTGGCCAATCCTAACCAGCACTTCTTACCCTCAAGTTCTTGACATCATACATAATTAAGTCAAAATCAAGCAGTAGTATTTGTACAGACTGAAACTGCTTTATCTCTACTCAGATATGTATGTTCTCATATATGCTGCTGTTGTCTACTATACAACAGGGACATCTTAATGTTGTTTTCCAGAAAGTTAATACATGGTACACCAAAAGCAGCAGTTAATGCCCAAGCAATTAGCTGTTACTGCTATTTTTAGTCAATCTGTAGATTGACACTCCCACAACCTATAGATATTAAAAAAGAAAAACAACCCGTCAAAATAATAATACTCTGTACAATACATTGGATGGAGAATCATGATGCATTTGATTCTGCTTCTGAAAGTCATGCAATATGGTGAGATGGAAACCCCAGTTTCTTACGGCCAAAACTATAAAGTGTAATTACAGCAAAACGATTTTCCCTTCATATTTAACCAGGCACTTGAGAATGAGAAAAAAACCCAAACCAAAACCCACACCTTTAGAAGTATAAAAGATATATTCCCAGCCAATTAGAACCATAGTTTACTTTCCTCCCTGAATGCCCTCCTCCCCCCTCAAGAAAAAAAAGAAGAAAGTGAGCTTAATAACACTTTGTTCTCTATACAAAACCAAAATTATTAGACTCTATCTCAGAACTGTAACACTTCAGATTGTAGCACAAACCTTATGTACAGTCACAAGAACATTACGGCTTGGTAACATTCATCAGCATAGGCTAGTATGTTCCAGCAAGAAAGCCTAAAGTTGTCTGCAAAACCTTAGCTTTTAAAAGACAACCGTATAAATAACTGAGCAAAATCTGCATTTGGTCTTGTTAACAAAAGATCTAGAATCTAGAAGGGATTGAGAGACAACACTAAGATTGTTTGCTTGCAGCTGTGCACCATATGGTACAAAACCCCCAAAAGTCGCGTAGCATTCAGGATAGAATTTCTCATCAAACAGCAAAATTTACACTCTAATATTCAAGTTTAAAAGTTATGCAAAAACCACAATTAGCAGGTATGATGGTAGAGATATTCATACTACTACTCTTAATGAATAAAGCCCAAACTACACTGATAAGCTGAAAACATATGAACACATTAAATAGCATGAAAATAGTGTGGACAACCTCTATTTGAAGTGGACAGTGTTTGTGCTACAGGAACCAGGCAATACAAGTCAGTCCCTATCAAATTCAAATTTAGCATCTAGTTCTTCAGAAAGATTGTTCTGTCCAATATTATTTTAGATGTAAAGTCTCTAAAAGAGACAACAACTATATGGCCTGTCCATAACTACAAACATCTATGCTCCTTTGCACAACATGTATGGCCTTAAGAAAAATAGCCTAAAACAGACCAAGGTAACTGTAGGGTCACGTGCCCTTAAAACCTTAACAAGGCTAAAAGGCAACCTAAAGCATGTAAATACATACTAAACCTAAACAGAACTTAAATGTACGTGCACAAGTTTTAGCAAGTGGAACTTCACCAGTAGGTTTTTCAATTGCACTCCGTAGGTAAATTTGATACTTGACACATCTTTCAGTCGTAAATAAAAACAAAGATGAAAAGGAAGGCAGTAGAAGAGAAGATGTGAAGACAAACACTTTTGTAAAATAATAGTTTGAGAGAGCAACAAAAAAACCCCTCCAAAATTTCTATTTATCTGCTTGCCTGGTGACAGGGGTGAAGGAAGAATAGGATTATCAGGATCAATAATAATGCAAATTCTTTCCATTTCCGGTATAGCTGATACCATGCCAGGGCTTATGAGTCAAAGATCATCATAACGGAGCCAAATCTGAATTCAGCTGAGTATTTTGAATGAGTATGTTCTGAGTAGAGGACAGAATTTACGTAATGGTATTCTAATCTCAATACAAGGAAAGTAATTCCTTTAAAACAAAAAAAGCTGAATACAAGATTTTGGACTATTCAGATAATAGTTTGCCACTAACTTCCATTGCTTAAGATAATTCTGGAATTGAAACCAATACTTTGTAAACAAATAAATAGTGTCTTTGTACACTTGTATATATATACCAAGAGAAATTTTAAAAAAGAGAACATTAAACTTGAGGAAGAGAGACAAATTAGTCTCATAACAAATAACCACTTTTAAATTTCGCTTTAAAATGCAGATTATGAATCAAATGTTAATACTCACCTTTTTTCCCCTCAATCAGTAACACCCTATCTGTAAAAGGTTTCGCTAACAGGGCAGGGGGTCTGCAAACAGGGATTTAATAGTGAATAGTTTCAGAACACACTGCTGTACATAAAGTTGTTTAAAAATACTTATGAAATAATGATGAGTTATGATAAGCCACAGAAATTCAAGCCATATTCTCAGAAAACCATTTGGGAAGAATCGCAAATAAAATAATAATGTGGCAATCTGCAATTGCATTAAGCTTTACAGAGGGGACAGTAAATTACAGCGTGTGCTTTCTAAAAGAAATCTCCTGAAATATAATAAGTAGCTGAATTTTTTGTACCTTCCTCTGCTCTTGCACCTTCATGATCAGTCATTCTAGAAGAGGGTGACCTAGATTGATTAATGATTCCTGAAGGGATGTGGGGTATCTCATCATCGCCCAGATCAGCTATCATGTCGTGAAGTTTTGTCCTGTTGACTCCTGTAAATTAACGTCAGCAGCAAAGATTCATTTGATTGCTACCGCTTGAGTTGACTGAAGTCTAAAAATCCATTAAACTAATTAAACAAGAATAATTACTGATGGGACCTCCTTGAAATAAATACAATGCTTTGGTTTTGTCTTCGTATATTAATAAAATTATCTTTTGGAAATGAAAAGGAGGAGTTAATACATCAAATCTGAAAACTACATGCAAACAGTTTTAATTCACTAAATCAAAGAATAACTCCTTTGTGTTTTGTAGAGCTATTCTACAGTTTCCTGTAGGAGAGAAAAAAAAATAAATAATCTTACAGCCCTACTGAGAAGTCAAGCCAAATATTAAAAGAACATTAACTATTAAACAAAATGCATATGAATTAAACATTTGCTAATAATATTACACAACTTTAACTATACTAAACAATTTAACACTGAAAAACAGGGTGCAAATAAAAAATAAGCTTAAAAATGAGGGAAAAAGTACAGACAACTCATAATGGGGGTGCAACGAACAATTAACTTTCCCTGCTTTTGAATGGTATTTAAATTGTATAAAGTATTTATTAAACACAAGAACAAGAATACTTCCACCACTGTATGAAACTGCAGATGTGTATTACCCTTATTATATGAGCATGCCTCTGGAAACAAAGCATACTGAATTATGTGCATTAAATTCATGATGTAGACACTAGCAAACAAGAATAATATGTTATAATTTAATTTTTAAAAAAATAAATTCATTCCTGCTTCCACCTTACAGCTTGCATGTCAAAAATCAAGCTACAATCATAAAGTGAAATTTCAGTGACAGAATCTCTTTAAAGAAAACAATCCACAATGACGCAAGACATAACCAGCTTTTAAGCAATCAAGAGTCCTTCCTGGGACTGCAGACAGTTATACTGTAGAACATTTAAAGTAAAAAACCCACCACCCTGCTGCCAAAAACTATGCTTTTAAACTTGCTAAAATCTAAGTGTTTACTGTCTTTAATAGGGCACATTAGAACTTAAATGATTTTCAAATATGTCCCATTTTTTAGTGAAGGAAGCATTAGGAAACCATTTCCTATACTCTGAGGTGACATGTACCACTTTTATTAAAAAAGAAATCAAAACTAAAACAAAGCCTTTATTCTCAAAAAAGCAAAAGGTAAACACTATAATTACAGATGACTTATCAAAAGCAGAACTGTTTGTTTAAACAGTTAAACACTAGAAGACACTCTTTCAAACAATATCTGGTCATTTCCATTTCTAGCTCTTACTAACAAAAAATGCTTAAAATTGATGTGTTCAAAAATAAGTATCCATCAATAATTTAATTCTCTGGAGATAATGAAGAATTCTCTGGAGAGAAAGATGACAATGAAAAATATTTCTGGAAGAAGAATCATAGTAAAAGTATACCATGAATACCCCAAGAGGGATGCTATATAGCTATACTCATTAATACCTGCAAAACATTTTCATTTTGCCAAATAATACAGAATTCCCTATACTTTTTTTTTCAGGCTTTTGATATTTTATTTCTTTCTTTTACAGAATGCTTAGTATTCCAATTAAATCTACAAAGGCTTCTACCCAGAAGTATTTTGAGAATAAAATGGCTTCCAAAAGTTTCCCTTATGCAACAGAACAGATTTCTTGAGTGGTTAAGTTTCATTTCACTCTCATGTAGAAGTGAGTCTAGAAACTTGTGATCTCAGCTAATGAAGCGAGTATAAAATATTAAAAATGAGAAATGTCTCTTTTGCACCAACACTTTTTTCTAACAGCCACCGGACTGATCGGATTTAATTTCAAAGGTACAATACTTAATTGCAGTCAGCAGGTGAGATCTCATATTAAAAAAGTCATTCTTAAAATGGCCAGGTCTCTACCATGCAGGCCACAAAGGTTGCTTTTGTCTTTATTCCAGTTGGCCGTCAGCCAGCCACCTACAGTGACCAGCAGCAAATACATTCTTGAAGATATTGTAAAGCAATCAATAAATGACATGATAAAAGTCATGACTGGTACCCTAAACTGTCTACTTTAATATAACCTTTGTTTTCCACAAGAAAACCCTTTTCTTTTCTCCATGTCCATATGCATGAACTGCTCAACACACGGATGGAAAATGCTGAAAATGGCTTATAAGCTCTTACTCACATCCAAACTGAAAGCATCTTTTGGATGTGCTTTCACACCAAACATATGGGCATGAGAAGTTTGCCTCAGAGCACACTCCAGAGGTAACTAGAAGTAGCCCCCCTGCTCTGCTACCTCAAACCAGCCAGTGATTTAGGATGTCACTGGTTAGGGGACTGTAAGCCTTGTCTTGGTTTTAGCTGGGATAGACTTGTCTTCCTAGTAGCTGGTACAGTGCTATGTTTTGGGTTCAGTATGTGAAGAATGTTGATAACACACTGATGCTTTCAATTGTTGTGAAGTAGTGTTTAGACTAAGTCAAGGATTTTTCAGCTTCTCCTGCCCAGCAGCAATAACGTGGGAGGGGCACAAGAAGCTGGGAGGAGACACAGCCAGGGCAGCTGACCCCAACTGGCCAATGGGGCATTCCATACCATGGGACATCATGTCCAGTATAGAAACTGAGGGGAGTGGGGCTGGGGGGAATCGCTGCTTGGGGACTAACTGGGCGTTGGTTGGTGGGTGGTGAGTAATTGTACTGTGCATCATTTGTATATTCCAATCCTTTTATCATTACTGCTATCACTTTATTAGTGTTCTCATTATCATTATTAGTTTCTTCTTTTCTGTTAAACTGTTCTTATTTGAACCCATGAGGTTGGGGGTTTTTTTCCGATTCCCTCCCCCATCTCACTGGGTAGAGGGGAGCGAGTGAGCAGCTGTGTGGTGCTTAGTTGCTGGCTGGGGTTAAACCATGACACCTTTTAATGTTTTTCAGTATGTTTAGTCACCGTTTGTCCTTCAGCCATAACCTCAGAACAGCCCCCAATCCATTGTACAATACAGAGAGAAACTTCTTTCTGAAGTTTACAAAAGAGCAGCTGCTGTTTCCAACCACTTCTCTGTATTTCATGCTGGAAATAGTCAATATTCAAGACCGTGCCACCACCACAGAAGACTGTGCAGATTTCTGCTTTCAAATAAGTGCAAGTGTACCTTCATATAAATTGCTGAAGTATTTTAAATGTTACAAAGATTTTTAAGGATAAGAATGTGCTGTCTCTGCATGATCAAAGCACAAACTAGATGACTGTGCTTTATCCTCAAGAAAAGACTAGAAAAAAAAATTAAAAAAAATCAGTAAACATGAACCTGTTATGAACAAAAGCAAAACACCTACAATCCCATCTTAGTGTATCCTTCTTCGGAGATCAAAAGTGAAAAAGGTAATTGAATATTCAGTGCTGAAAAGTTGTAGTCTGAGAAGCCATAAGCAGATTTCTATTAGCTCCAAGATGTAATAGCCCAAGTCAGAATACAACACAGCGATCCTTCTATATCAACAGGTGATGGTAATGAAGATGGTAAAATCCAAATCTGTTTTCATGCCTATCAACTATTACACTGTATTTCCAGAAATCAAGGCTAGCAAAAGTGAATGGGACAGACACCGTTTCGTGAATACAGAAAAATCAGACTGAGGGGAAAAAAGCAGTAAAGTAAAAAATTAGAAAAGTTGAGGAAACCAAGGAAAAAATCAGTAAAGGCATCTTCATTTTAACAGTAACGTACACATACAATTTAAGATTGAAAACTGTTTTTCAGATTGCTGAGAACACATGACGCTGACCTGATAGTATGAAATGAGATACACATCATCTCCACTATTACATTCTGAAAATGTGACAGACTGTATCTGAAAACCAGTCATCCCCTGATTTACCTGCCAAAGCTAATCTTACCAAACTTGAGCAAGAAGCTGACCTTAAATTCAGCATATTACTGTAAAAGGTAAGCCTGGTTTTGTAGAAATCCAACCTAACTCCCTATCTATTTATCACAATGAAGTCCAGAATAGGTTGTGGTTGGTTTGTGGTTTTTTGGTGTGTTTTGGTTGTGGTGGTGTTTTTTTTAAATATAAGAATCTTTCAATAAACAGGTTTTGGGTTATTTTACAGCTGATATTATAAAGGCAATTGAAGTGTGGAGTGGGTTTTGGCTTGTTTTGGGTGGTTTTTTTTTTGTTTTCTTTTGTGTTTTTTTATGTGCTGACAGAAGATGACCTAAATTAAGGTGTTCCACCCAAAAGAAAACATATGAATGCAGCAGTATCAAAGTAGAATCAAATCTACTTCTGTTCACTTATTTATCGCTACATTTGGAATGAAAGTTACCATACCTGGGCCAGGGCTATGAACACCCTGTTATGAAGGCAACAGTCTAAATGCAGATTATGGTAGTTACCAGATGCATATCCAACAAAAGAACCTGTTAGAATGTCTGCCCTATTATGCTGTCCTCAAAGTATTGCAAGAGTTGATAGTCAATGCATGTTTATTTGATCTTTATGATGATATATATACCGCCATGCAGATAAATTCTGGAATTTCTTGAAAGTGGAGTTATCTCATTCAATTAGCTCTGTGATTGAGGCCAATTTTTAATCAGAAACTACTGTCATGAATGTGATAATTGCAGAATCTCACAAACCACCCTGTGATACTATCTATATGAGCTCAGGGTTTCCCAAGGATAATTTAAACTTAAGACCCAAAATGCTAAACAGTGACTTATGTGACCTCACAGCATTGTGATATACAGTTGCCTCCTAAATATTCTCTTATGTGAACATAAGCAGGTTTCAAAATTACTTTAGATGAAGAAAATACTCCCTTAAGATTTGATAGTGGAACACACACTGTCAAAAGACAATATATGTCAAATAATAATTGACAGCCAACATATGTCATTCATAGTATAAAACTTAATGTTATACTGTTTGCAGCAACTGCAAGAAAGTGGACAGAAAGGAGACTTTTTATTATAATGTTGCAAAGTTTTAAATTTTGCAACAGCATATTCCAGAGTAATTACTATTTTAAATGATGGTCACAACCAATTTATTCAGCAATGTAGACCATTAAAATGCCATTTTTTTTTTTTTTTTACAAAGTAGTTGTTTTTGATGGGTGAGAATTATGCTCCTCTTCTGGAAATTTTAAGATTTACAGATGCAAAACCAAAATGATGATAGAAATTCTTGATTGCATAGCAGCTAAAGAAGCAACAATTACAAGAAAGGGAAATCCTTTCTAGACAAGCCAAAATATCACCAATAAAACTAATCTGGAGGCCTGAGAAGAGATTTTCATGCGATTTATAATCCTAGAACAACACTACTTGTCCCTGTTTTACAGCTGCTTACCTTGCACAAGCCAGAAAGAAGAAACTAACCAGTGTAGTGGGTGTGAAAAGACTAGAATCAAATCAAAAGTACGGTTTCAAGAACTTTCTGTATGTGATAACCTAAAGGCACAATTTTTGAGAGAGAAATAAAAAAATCCCCTGAATAATTACTTTCTTTTTCCCCCAAGAATTCAAAACATTTGCTGTTATTTTGCAGCCACTGTGCTCCCAAAAGTCTAAAATGTTTAGCTGAACAAGAAAATTTCAAATAAAAGAAGTCCATTTTAGTATTAAAAAGAACTTTCTAACCCTACAAAATACTTCATGTGAATTTGATGTCAACCGCTGATTTACATGTTAAATAAGGAGACCCATTAGCATCCAGATTACTACAGTAAGTTCTAATCAAACCAAAGACTAGGTAAAAATCTCTACTTCAAAGATTTTATATTTGTATGTACACGCAAGTCATACAAAATTGCTGAAAAAAACAGGCACTAACTGAATTTTAATTTGTTAGATGTTACAACATAATTTCAAATCTTAATAATTCCAGAATTTTTCATAAAGTGTTATATTTTAATTACCACTTAATTTAGTTAGTACATATTCACACAATTTTTCAAATAGAGGAAAAATTATTTTTTACTAAATATAGCAAAAACCTGTTATAATATACTTTCAAAATAAAAACACTGCAATCAAGGGAGCTTCTCTAGAGCGACACTGAATTAAGAAAACTTTGTCCACTAAGAGCTTTGTATAGTTACATAAGTTGACAAAAGTTACATAAGATGACATAAGTTACAAAAACATTTTTACCAGGTACTTCAATATTGAAGTTTGGTATAACTTACATAGTTCAAATAGGTCAACTACTCTGAAAACTCTTAAAGAATAAAGAGGTGTCAACCAAAATGTGGTTAACTGCACAGAAAAGTGAAGGGCACCATAAAATAAAGATTATATCCTAAAGAAACCCCCCAAAAAGGTTTGTATTTACATTACGGGCATTTTTTTATTCTCATTGCCTTAGATTGTAAAAATAATTACAAGCCCATAAATAGCAATTATACCTCGATTCAAGCTCATGTTAAACAAAAAAAACCAACACCACCCCCCCAACAGTACCACAGTATTATACTTCAAGAAGCAGATAAAGTTTAAATCTTTCAGAAAACTTCTCAGAAGTATCCTCAAAATGCAAGTTCTTCATTATTTTTACTCACATGTCAAAGCATTTACCTCTCTTTACCTATTTAACCTTAAATTTTTAATGTGTTTTCAACATTTCTCATCTAGGAAATGGCTGTCAAAGGTTTTGACATATTCACATTCAGCAGGTAGAAAGTTAAAGTTGGTTGCCCCCGTTACAGAAAATGATGCTTAATGAAAAAAAAAAACAAAAACAGAACTTGTGAGAAAAAATGTCTTCTATATAGATAGGCAAAAAAGCGTTGCATTACAAGATTCAGAATCTGCACTTACTCTTTACCCCTTTCTTCCCCTTTCGTTCCTTCTTGTACTGTTCCTTCAGTTTACTTATTAGTCCCTGGTCTACATCCCAAACCTCAGCAGTTGGGGACAGGTCATCTTTGTCTACATGCAGCATATTATTAAAAGAAAAAAAATCAGCAATTGGCAATGCAAGCTGTTGGCGATTTACTATCATAGCTGTATAAGAGCATTAATAAAAGTTCTTAATAAATCTTTACTTTAAAGGTGCAGTCTCAGTTTTAAGTTTACAAAATACTAAGCCTCATTTCATACGGTTTTGCAAGGCACTGTATAGTATCAGTTACATATTTGAAAATTGTATGTTAATTTGTTACTAAGGAGCAAACAAATTAAGCTTCATAACTGTTTATGTTAGATACTTCAAAATACACAAAAATTCATTGGTGTTCAGAAACGATTACTGCATCTTTAGAAAGACAGTGTTAAGAAATTATTCAGCCAGTGTTGAGTAAGCAAATAAAAGCATTCATGCTATATATCTCATGAAAACGCAAGCTGAGTAAGTCAGTGCCAGTTTATTCATGAAGACCACCATGCATCCTCTCGCACTCATTCTACATGCATAAGAAATAAACTTTGGTCCTACATATAACCAGAGAAACAAGTCTATAGATACAGCTTTTTACATAAAGATGAAGAAAAGTAATTCGCATAGGTGAATAAATTGACATCCCACTGGATTCCAGCAATTAAATTATAATTAGTAGAAATACAATGTTCCACAGTAGTTTCAGAAGACATGCCTTTTTCTGTTTGACAAATATTGCAGAGTTAATTATTCTCAAAGAAAAGTCAAGTCTCCACTTTTCTAAACTATCCATCTCAAACATTTCTGGAAACAGAATTAATAAAAGGATAAACTTGTTTCTAAGACAAGGTAAATGTAACATTTGCAGAAGCACTTTTGCTAGTAGACAACTAGGCAGCAAACTTGGTTTGTGGGCCAGTTAAGCTTATGCTCACTAATTCTTTAGGTATATAATAACAAAACTAATTTCCTCATTTTTCAACTTCCAATCATACCTATGATATCAGTGTTTCCATAAACCAGCAATTTTTGAAGATATAACCATTACAGTCATAAAAGTACACAAGAAGAGCCATACACAGCAGAAACAAAGAAACATGCATATTCTTTGCAGGATGCAAACCAGTAGGAGTTATTCCAAGTACATGTTTCATGACAAAACATGACCACAAATGAGAAGATATCCTACGATATTGATGCATCTACCATCATTCTAACAGGGTTGATCAATGACAAAACAAACAATCTTGATCAAAGAGGTGGAATATAGAAATGGCAAGGGTGGTGAAGGCATGAAATGGACACCATAATGGCAAAGTCCCCTCAGCTGTCCACAAAGAACTGTGGAGAGGGGAACAGAACAATGACATCCTACACCAAACTGCAGCTACAACTACCAAACTGCAAACACAAAGACCTCAATCTTTATGTGGGCCAAAAGACTGACAAAGAATAGTGATTAGTCAGGAAAGACAAGAGGCACAGAAATATAAGGCAGAGGCTATGCCCAACCAGAAGAGAAAGGAAATTCAGTTAACAAACCAAAATTTATTAAAAAAAAAATAAAAATCTAAAGCATCACTAATAAAAGGAAAATAATCAGCTAGGTTGCAGCATTGCAGAGAAGGATTCAGGCTGAACCAGAAGCTGACCATACGTAACAGCAATATAATGCTGCTGTAAAAAAAAAAAAAAAACGCCAAAACAAAACTGTCATTCTGGTATGTTTTAAAAGGTGTGGTGTATTAAACCAGGAGTAGTCCACATAATTCAGTGATGGTGATGATAAAATTGAAGTAACATGTCCAGTCTGTGTTCTACACTAGAAGTTTAGAAAAGGTCTGTAGATTGCAAAACAAACAGGGCATTAAATAACAAGACAAAGAATTTGAAGGAACTGGACTTGTTCAGTCAACAGAAAACCAGAAAAATGTAAGCCTGCAAACAAATACTCAAAACCAATGCTATCGACTGCTGCAATGTAGGTCATAAATAGAAAACTAGATAAAACACTAACTGATTAACCAGAGAGGCTGTAAAATTAATTTCAATGAAGATTTTTAGGAAAACCCAGCAGTGTTTCTCTCAGGTATGCCTAAATATACTTAGCTATTTCAGAACAGAGCCATGTAACTAAAAGACCTCTGCAATTCCCCCCTAGTAGTGAACTTCCTCAAACCGCCTGAAGTGTTTATAACCCACACTAAACTGACATCAGGACAGTGCAGAGGATCCAGGTGGAGAAAAGATTATTTATTTATTTATTTATTTTTATTTAAAAGATGACCCAAGTGACTCTGAATTCCAGTCACACTCTGCCACCCAGAATTCTGACTCATGGTCCATCTGTAAACAGAACTTCTGTGTTTCAGAGAGAGGAGAAATTCAGTGATGAATGCATAGTTAGTCATCAAAGTCGTAAGCAGAATAAAAAGACTACATAATATGTAACATAATATATAACAATATGTATTTATTCCTGTTTGCTTAAGCAAACAGAAGTTCTATATGCATCCTTTTCTTGATGATACTAATATCACAACGCATTTATAAATTTTTTAATCTAAAAATGTACATTTTTTAATGTGCTGCACACTTTAATTCTTTATTTAACAGTGTTTGAATTTGCTCATCCTTCACTATTTTGAAGATAAGCTTTTCCTAAGTAAAACAAGTTGCATGACAGAACACTTTAAATCACAATGTTTGAAATTAATTTAAGACTCAAAGTATATTAAATGAAGCACTTAAAAAAAATAACGTGTTCATAAAAAGCCGTATTATAGGAAGGAAAAATAGCAACGCAAACTTCCACACTTGGTGGCTGGTTTGCAGAAGTCTCCAACAGCAAAAATGTAACTATCAAATTTGACAATGAAATATTTTAGTGTATCTGAAGTTAGACCTACAAATAATACTATGACAATTAAGTATTGAAAGTAATAATAAAGCAACACTAGGCAATAGGTTTAGAGCCTAAACATCAAAAGTTTCCAGATACTAGATAAAAGCATTATAAAGAAATAAACATGTAAACATTTACATTTTTTCAGACAGCCTAAATCTATGAAAGAGTAAGAAGTAATAGAAGGATACCAATGACAGGAAAACTAAAACAGGAAGAAAAAAAAGCTGAGAAGAAAACAGAACACAGCAACTATTTACATTATGAAGAAAAATATGAACTTTAACTGAAATACTAAAGTTGATGGGTTCAAAATGATATGACAGGCTAAAATAAATTGGTTTAGGCAATGTATTATTTTATTTTAGAAGGCATTTAAGTGGGACAATATTTGAAGTGTTATTTTTAATAGGTAACAAAGAATCATTGTCTTTAAATATTTTGAATTTACACACTGATCTTTAAAAAAGTGATGTTTAACCCCAAGACCTGATAGATTATATCCTTAATCATCCATTTAAGGAAAGAACAGCTGTACTAAAATCAGTGGCATACTATGAAAAAAGCATTGTTACCACACAGTTGGAAGTATGTCTTGTGACTCATTTAAGTCATAAGTTAGTATAAAATATACAAACTTATGGATATTGTCTTCATATGGCAAAACTTAGAACACATACTTTTTAAGATGAAAGTAAGTTTATGTTTATTTCCTCCTCCCCACTTCCTTGCCTCAGACATGAGTGTTTTGGTAACAATGAATTACTGTAGTTAAACAAGTTGTCACAAAAAAGCTGTCACAAGTGTGTAAAAACTCCTAAAATGCTATGGGTTCACTTAAACTGTAATAAAAGACATTCAAACTGCTCTCTGAAAGTGCAGTGGGTCAATTTGATTTTTAAAGCAGATTTTAAAATTTCATTTTATTTTTAAGTTTGTGACAGCAACTGAACTGCTCAAAAACAAGTGTGAAAAAATTTAGCTTGCAAAGTCAGCATTGCAAATAAATCAATCCTCCTGTTCTGGGTAACTACCTGAGAAGATGACAGAGATACAACATGCTGGAAAGTAATCTTGGAAAGCAATTACTTGGAATTTCAATGGACAAGCTAGTTCAGTAAGTTTCAGCAGTCTGCTCTGAAAAAATGGATAAATCTTTGCATGAATTATAGTATCAAGCTGTCTTTCCTTCTATATACAGTAGTAGTAAGACTGATGCTAGAACCAGAACTTTCTGCATCACTACACATTTGAAGGGATGTTGCAAATTAAAAGTCAAAACTTTGGCTTCAGGGCCTGTGAGGTGTCTTATACCAAGAGACTTGCCTGTTTGGCTAAATAAAAAGATGATCAAGAAACTAATCAAATAGCATCGCCTTCAAAGGGTAACAACACCAAGCAACTAAAATGCTTCTAAAAATAGACAGGTATTATCAAAGCTAAAGGTTACAGTTTGTTCGGCTTCATTTTCCGGCTAGAAATAAGACTGAGTTTTAAAAATAAAGGTGACTAACCCTTTGATACTAATTTCCAGGAAGGAATGCTTTCTAATCCTTGGTACTTTCAAAATCAAGACTGGATGATTTTCCTGGAAGATGTACGGGTATTTTGATTTCTGTAGATCTTTATGTTCTCTTTGCTTACCAAGGTGTTTACCTAAGTACGACAAATTCATCATCTCAATGACGTAAAATGGTCAAACAAGATGATCCAGTATGACTTTTTGGCCTTACAATGAAAGACTTGCAGTATGCCACCACAAAATTGTTTGTACCATAGTTCAGAAACTAAGATGGTCAACTTCCCATTTCAAGGCAGATGTGCATTCATTACTTCATTCATTATTCTTTCTCCTACCCAAAATCTCTCCCTCTTTTAGTTTCTTCTTTTGAAACATGTAGGCTCCAGGAGTTTCTGACTTAGCATATTTTGTTTCACGTCAAATTAGTGACCTACTTAATTTTATTATCTACTCTAAAGTTAAAATGAATTAAAAAAAAGTTGGGCCAGTACAAAAGTATTTTTTTGATCCTACTAATGCAAACCATGTTAGCAATAACATCTAAAAATCTCAGCCTGAAAAACTAAATACACTAATTGCCCATTTTTACAAGTATACCAAAGAAATTCATTTAACATGAGCACAGAAAGTTTAAAGCTCCTGATCAGAAACAAATGGGGGGGGGGGGGGGGCGGATCTAGATTTGAAAGCAAATTTAATTCAGGTATAAAAACATTCAGAATCCTAGCCTTTCTTATTCAAGAAAGAAAATAGTCTCCTCTTTTAGTTTTGGAATCAAAACCAAAACCTGAAACAAATATAATTATATTTGTGGCAACTACAACAGCACATATATATATATATATATATATATGAAAGTTTCAGCACCCAATACACTATTATCTAAGCATCAGCATTTGATCACAATCATCCACACATCCACACCGTCTTAGTAGGTTCTGTGACTCTTATGTACTATCATGAACAAGTATTCCTTTGTTTCTAAATGCTTTTATTAGCATCTTACCCCACTCTGTTCCATCTCCTGAACTTCGAGCTTCTCCAGCTCCCTCACCATCTTCAGCTGTCACTAAAAAATCAAATTCTTTCAAAGCTTCTTCAGTATCAGGGTCATCTGTAAGGTCAGCAGCTAAACCTTCATTACCAATCTGCAAGCAGATAAACATTATTCTGCATTTGAATCATGAACAAATTTCTACTCAAGTATTTTGGCTAGAAATGATATAGATTACTCTGAGTACTTGGTTGCAGGTGAAAACATTTTTCGACATGCAATGCAGAAAAAGACACTTAGATCTAGAGCTGATTTAAAAAACAGAGTACACCGTGCTGTCTAGTGATCACTAGGAAATGAAAAGAATACCGACACTAGGTTTAGCAACAGAAACAATCCCACACACCCCAGTCTTCATTTTTTATTTAAAACACATCATTTGAAAAATTTTGTTGATTTTCTTGCAGTATCAATAGCTCTGCAGAGAAGCTTTACAAACTGTGTTTTCTACCAGTGCAGAAGCCTTTTTTCCCTTTCACTTTCCAGTTCTATTTCAGTGTTAAGCAAAAGCTTGGAAAATACGGTGTTTTCAGAAAAGTGTCTTTTTACTAGGTTCTACCAGATCTTCACCTTAAACCAAACAAGCAACCCCCCTACCAAGGCACCAGTGAAAAAATTTCCTTCATTCTGCAGGTAAAGAAAATTTCCACATGGGGTTATGCTTCCATGACTTGCACAATATTCTTACACTTTTGCAGAAAGAGACAATTTCTACAAAGATAACTATAAATGAACTTTCTACTTTCTATAAAAAACAAGCTTTGTCAAGAATCAAAAAATGAGTGTAATGTCTTCACATGTGCTTGCAGATTTATATTAGATAATCTTTTTATCAGACTAACTACTGCCTTAGAACAAAAAAAGATTCAACCAACTGCTTGATTAATCTATTTACCAGAAGTACAAGTTGGTACCAAAGGTATGGTGGAAAACCCTTCCTGACAAGTCTATCTGGGAGATTAAGACTTGCATCAAGCTGACCTAATGCTGCTAGCTATTTAACAAAATTCAATGCAGCCAGAGGGCTCATCATGCTGCAGAAGACTATACTGAGCAAGAAGTAATAAAACTGTCAGTACAACATTCACAAATCAACCTCTTTACATAAAGAAACCTCATTAACAGGGAGACTCTTCCAGTACAGGAGAAAAAGAACTAGCAAGGGACAGGTAATAGTCTCTTCTACCTAGAAAACTGCTCACAGAATAGAAAACTAAAGAGGAAAATAGAACAAAACTTAAATGAACCTTAAACAGAACTTTACTGAAGACAACTCTCTGCTAGGCTCTTAACATATCTAGTAAAAAGCTGCATAAAAGGAAGAATTAAACATGTATTTGACATGGAACTGATTTTCCCCCCGCCCCCATTATATGATTTAGTTTCTTCTAAGTAATTGTGCCTACCTTCTCCAAAATTCAGCAAGGATGCATATTGTATTGTGCTAAGTTTGCCTCAAAAGGACTCAAAAGTATGCAGAGAAGCTGAGACAGCCAAAGCAGTTATATCTTTCAGCAATTAATTCACACTTGCAAACAGGTTGGTTGTTTTTTAAGTTTTCAAGGTTATATATTAACTAAACCACCAAATTTACCAATAACACATCTGCTTACAATCTATTCAGATAACAAAGGTACAACAAACATTTTCACATGACACATTTGTAAACATCTGGAAAAAAAAGATTTCCTTTTTTAAAGGGGATTTCAGATCTCTCTATATAAAACTAAACAAATCTTACTTTGTGTTTCTTATTTATCCGGTGCTTTTCTTTTCCTTCTGCAATATCTTCTATCATGTCACTCTCTTCTTCTTCATCACTATCATCTGCGTTTTCTAAGAAGTTAAATGTTTCAAGAACATCACCAGAATTCCTACATAAATAAAAACATTAACAGACAATCTGTTTTACTTGCTGAAGAGATTTTAGAAGATTAATCAGATTAAATGCAATTGCCACCTAACAGCTTAAGAGCTTTAAAACTAGCAAAACAACAAGAAATGGTTGTATGGAGGAGTTTCTACAGCTGCCTAATTCCTTATTATAGAAACATCACTCAACAGAATCTTTCCTTAAAATAACAACTCCAGTGTGTTTATACGACAAAAATTCAAATTCAATACACTATATATTTTCCTATATATGACAGATGTATAATATACATATATATATGTAATATAGATACATATGTTCCTATGTATAATCAATTTCAGTCAAGTTCATAATCATTTGTAGTCAGCTACACTCACAGGTGTTCAGAAACTCTAGAGTTGAAAGCTCAAAGTGAACTGACCAGTAGGTATCAATGATTAAATAAAACATACTTAAACTTTGTGCATTTCTTATCTCTTTGCTTACCTTTTGATTTCCTGTCCCTTTTGTTTTGATGAAGGAGATTCACCCCCATTGAGGATCTGTTCTAAGTTCTTTGTCTCTACTGAACCATTTGGTTCTGAATTGGAGAGCCCAAGCAAAGACCTTACCCGCTGGGAGCGTACATCCAATATTGTATCTGTATAACCTACTTCCTGAAGATACCTATATGCATTAAGAGAAGAAAGAGGAAAGCATATTTGAGGGAAAAGGGAAGAAATTAGTATTGACTGTTAAAAATGAATGCCACTATTATATCATTTATGGAAAAATAAGCTTCATCACTATCCATCTCATATGGAAAAGCTTACTCTATACTGCTTAAAGCTCAAAACTACGCAGTTCTGAAAAATGAACCACTATTTGCCCACCTCAATTACTCTCTTTCATAGAGTAAGCATATATACATCTCCTCATACTTCAGGGAAAAGTTTGAATACACCAATATTCAATAATGTTACTTACTGTCTCAGTAACTGTCTGCCTTGCTTCCAGGTCAATTGGCTATTTTGAGGTACTGCGGGAACCTCCGTATCTTTGGTTTCTTCTGAAAGATACAGTGTCATAGTTGGGTGGGGTTTTTTGTTTGTTTGTTTGGGGGTTTTTGTTTGTTGTGGTTTTTTTTTAAAGATCTATTTACTTTTTACAAGATACTAATGAAACTAAAAGCAAATCTTAAAAAAGCTTTAAATTAGATGAAGTCTTATACAGTGGTTTTTAATTTTATTTTTTTCTAATTCTTTGCTGAAGCATCAAGCAAATAATTTAACAGAACAGAATCAGTTAAAAAAATCCTGATTCCTTACAGGCAGAAAAGGAACTAGAAAAATACTTAACTTATACACAAAAGAAAACCTTGCCCTGATCAACTGAAGTGTCACTGCTAAGAAAGCAGGCTATCTCTCTTTTACAAAGCAGAGATGCTCAGAAAGCAACATGGAAAATATCATTAAAATAACAGAAGCGTGACATATCAGCAATTGGACAAAACAAACATGTCAAATTCAACATAAATTCCATCAGTTTACTATCAACGATTAAAATCTAGACCCACTGCACTTTTACTATGGCAGAGACTATAAAACATGGTACAAACTGATAGTTCAAGGATTTTAACATCTAATTTATACTGCTTTTAAACACAGATGAAAAATCCCATCAAGCAAGAAATGTGAATCATGATCTCTAGTTTCAACCAGGTATAAAAGTACCCCAAAATGTGGCACTTGTAAAGCAGAAGAAAACAAACAAACAAAAAAAAAAAAAAAGGGGGGTGGTGGTGTGAAAACCTGCAGACCCCAATTTTAAGGCACATTACATAAATACAGGCCAACAGGGCGACTTCCCAAACACTTACATTTCAAGAGAAGCCACATGCAATTCTGCTTATTAAATAGTCCAATGTTGTTATGAAAAATGCTTTCCTCTATCAGCAATATTGTGAAGAGCAAAACTATTATGATCAACTTCATATCTACACTGCAAAATCAGATGCACTCCAGAGTACCAATAAGGATAGCCTATTTTTTTCTCTTAGGACTTTTTTCCTTGATTTAAGATAAAAACAGAAGCTCAACAGCTTTTTTTCCAGACCAATGCAGTACAATTGTTTTTTCCTCATTCTTTGAAAACTAGCATCCTATAAAAGCACCAAAACCCACCAGTATTTCTCATGTTTATTCTGCAATTACACTTTCCTTCTGGATGGATGGCACAATGGCAAAAAAATATTAAATCCTTCAAGGAGGGGTAAGAAATAACGAGAAGCAGCAGCTAAATAAGGAATTGTATAACCTTACTTAAAGCTTTCTTCAACATTCAGAGCTCTTTCAAAAAAGGAAAGGTCAATTAATTTTGATTTTCAGATTAAACAATATTTACCCAATACCAAACCTTTCCTAGAAATCTTCTCTATAACACACCTAAGAGGGGGTGGAGGGAAGACTGAAAGCTGCAATAAATTGAACAGAGCAAATCTAGAACAGTGTATAAAGAAATTATACTTAAACAGGCTATTGTAAAAAAGTTACCTGATTCAAAAGTTGGCATTTTCAAGTCACCTTGGTTCAATTCTGTGCCATATTTTAATTTATGATATTTTGCCCTGAAAAAGTATGCAAATGTTTAACAAATTAGCATACCATGCTTTTATCAACTCAAAACATTCTACTATTCCCATTTAAAACAACCATACTAACACAATACAATTTATCCAAATAAAACTGTTGTGATAATTATTGCATCATACAATTATTTCTAGTCTTTCAAGAACACAGTTTTGAGAGAACCTTTTTACAATTATTCACAATTATCAAATAACTTATAGATGAGAGTTTATTATGTTCTCCAAGAATGTGTTTCTTTCATGTTTGCCAGTTACTAAGAGAACCTTTCAAAAACCAGCAGGTTCAACTATTTAGCAGAGATTATTTTTTCAGTTGTAGCACTGTCACAGCTAGCCAACTGCACTACAATGAATGAACCTCATATTTGGGATTCCTGCCTATTTGCCACATTCAATTTTCACTTCAATTTCTCTCCTGCCCTGTCTTTGCTTATGATAGAAATCTTTCCCTCTGAAGAACCATGTTATAGTGCTAGTTTCCCTCATCACACGTATTCTCTTACTGATTTTCTCTTCCTCATTGACTGGATGTAGGCTTAGCTTGCAATTCCTGCTCAGTCCACCTATGCAAACATGCCTCACTCCTTCCCATCTCCTGATCTCTGATCCCCTAACCTCTTCTTCTATATCACTTTTTAAAAAATTGGTCTTGGTGATACTATTTCCACACAGGTATGCATGAGCCTTCCAAATGTTATTCTCTACCCAAGTTGCCTATCAAAAGGTCTTCAGCTCCCTTTACCTCCAGGAATATCACATGAACTACCTACACCTATATCCTGGAATTATCTAACTTTAGCCTAGACCTTTAACAATTTGACTTTTGCCTCATAGATCCTTTGCAAAAATACTCAAGAGAACTCTAGATGTTCTTCTGTAGAGCCAAGGTGAAAGACCTCTGTTAAAACTTTAGCAGCCACTTTTTAAAGAAGTCCCTATAAAATACAGCTGTCTTCATAATTCTAAATTAAACATTTGACCGAAGTTCTAAGAATAACTGAACTGTATCTAGCCCCCCCCAATTTTAAAAACTACTCTCAAATATGAAACTTCTTGAGAAAAGATACGTAATGGAACACGCACTGGACAGAATCAAGGATTTCCAACAAATCTTCTCAAATGGCTGAGCCACTGCTCTAAGTTTTTCCAAATTGAAGGTAAAAGTTCATCTCAAATGCTGCCTGATATATTTGATGGTATAGAAAATTTTCTTCTAAATTACAGTAGTTTCTGCTAAAATTGCAATTAGGAAGTCTCATTAACAAACTGTCAGTAGATGGCACTATTGACCCTTTATAGTAAGATAAAATCCTGCATTTCATAGCAATTACATTGTAACTGAAAAACTGCAAAGCTCCTGAAGACTAGGTATTTGTGTGACCTGAATCTGACTGACTGCCAATTAAATAGAATCATATTTTTTTTAATTATTTGTGAATACATTCATATTTCATCCATGCACTAATAAGACTATCTAGCCTAGGTGCTCTCTTTAAACTGAGACAAAGCTTTGTTCCACATTGTAACAGGTCAGTGTTCCACCAAGCTTTCTGGATAAAGTGTACATACTATAATTTATATACCTTATAAAGTACTTAACGTTTGCAGGTAAAAAAACCCAAACAATCAAAATGAAAATCATTAAGAAATTGTAAAGTTAAATAAAGCTGACAAAATGTTCTTGCTCAATTCATAAGTAAAGTCAATAAAGCACTGTAATTGAAAAGCCAACCTAAATTTGTTCAATTTAGAGCTGTGACAAGTACTATTTAGGAGCAGTTGTTCCATTTTGGAGCTACAATTGCAAAACATTAATTAAAATTCTGCTTTAATTGTTCATTAGAGAAGATAACAATGCACCTGATCTCAAATTATACCAGTGACTAGCCACTACAAATAAGCAAAGTATTGCTCCATGTAATGAGATCAGTTATGTCTTTCACATTACATCTGATGCTCAACTTCAATTTTACAGTAAGAAATTAATCTTATTAAATTCCAACAAACTATATATTTGCAAATGTATTCCTCTCCATATTGTCACACCAACAAGGGTAATTATTACATATCTTAAAAACCACTAACAAGCTACAGTGTTGTTGACACGTCAGTGACATTACTCTTCCACACCACACAGTAACTGAATTCTACAAGTGGCATCTTTTGAATCCTTTTGAGTATTGACTTGCTATTCTTCTAAGGCTAGGTTTCCATGTGTGAAAAAGTAAGAGGAAGAGAAACAATGCCCTACGTTGATTTAACTGCTTGCTGCTATTTAATTGTTGAATCCCGCACTCAGTTGCAAGGATATAAGACAGCTCCAGTCCAAACCCCATGAAGTCAAAATATAGCCACAGTTTTATGATCTCAGTGAGTCTTATTAAACACAGCACTATGTTAATGAAGCTTGGAGTAGAATGGCTCAGAGTACACACAGAAGATATCTGGCTAGGTCTGCAAAGCACCATAAAGGAATATACAGTAGCTACAAACAAAAAAATCCCATACATATTAACTACTTAAGGCCTAATTTTATTACAAAAATTGACACAGAACTGCCGAAACATTTAAGGACATTAAAATAACATTTTATTTCTCTAAAACACTATCACACCTGTTGCACACACCCTTAGAGACACATACTAGAAATATCAAACTATTTTGTGACTACTGCTGCATTTGATTTAATCTTACACACTGATGTCCTGTTTCATACCCTTTTTCTGAGAAATCACAACAGTCATCATTGTCTGAATGAGTTTTGTTTCAGACTCCCTATAATCTGGTATTTCACTGCATGAAACTTTTTGACAGCATCAGGGAGTTAGCAACAAAAGGAGGACAAAGGGGGTGGGGGGGAATCAGATGCAACACTGAAAATTGCTGTCAACGATTTTCAGATTTGAAATTCTCAGGATTTGTTTTGCTTTGGCACTGGTTTCTTTTCATTAGTTGTGATTCTTCACTCAGAGGAGCAATGGCAAAAAAAATAACATCTATTATCCTGAACTCTTCATTCAATGCAACAACCAAGAAACTAACATACTGTCATTCTTGGATGATTTACTGACAAGTCACTACCTGCTTGCTTTCCTTACTCAATCCATCATACTTTTGCAATTAGATCCCCTCAAACTACTGGGCATCTGTAGCAAAAAATAACAGAAAGCTTCCTCGTTGCCTCCCACACATTCACCAATCAACCCCAGAGTTTCAGTTCCTGTTTTTAGCAATCTTCACGAAAATTCTGGCTGGGATTTAAGCAAAGATTTTCCTCTTGAAAAAGTATGCAGTGTTGGCTTGTACCCACTAGCCGCAAGAACTAAAGCAAACTGTATGCTTCTGCTGTTCTGCTTCTATTGTACATGTTTACAACTTTCTTGCCCATAAGATGAATTTTGGAATTTCATGGGAAGTCAGATTATAAAGGCAGCTGCATTTCAGGAGAAAGCAGGAATGAGGTTTCACCAGTGCCATTCATCTTCAAATTCTGTATTCTGTTATATGATGTCTTCACATTCCAGCTGTAATTAACTGCCTCTGATTTATCTCAATAAGTAGGCAATCCTCACAGCCTTATGGTGTGCATTTGCAGAAAGTCTCTCTGTGCAGCACACAGAGAGTTTATTATTGCAAAAATAACCAAAATGTTTTCCTTCAACTTCTGAAAGTTACTTACACCCAAGACACTTGGGTCTACCCCAACAGCACATTACTCCTTTGATATGTTCAATGCTCTTTAAAGGAAGAGCACACACACCCCAACACTTTGCATGCTTTTCATCTGCCTTGAATTCAGAGTGACTTGCACATTACCTGTATAACAATGTAACTGTTAGTCTTATGCTGGTTGGAAACCTTGAGTTACTTTCAATTTGGAGGAGGGGGCTGAATGAAGAAATAGATTCTTTCTGCCTATTACTTCACCAGAAAACATATAATGTGCTAATATGGCTTTCTGTATGAACATACACTGTTTTCTGAAGCACCTTTATACTGGACATTTCACAGAGGTATGTAGCCATCCTTGCCAAAACATTAGTTTCTAATATGAAACCAATTAATCAAAGTTATTTCTGTATTAGTCACTTACTTGTAGTACTAATTCATAATGTAAAATATATTTAGACGAACTTACTCTTGGACAACTGACTTAAAAATCTCGAGGTGAAGCCTCACTACACTTTGCTAAAAAATTTTAAGTTCACTCTGGCAGGAATGTTCCACTCAAATCAAAATAAACAAATAAAGGCTACCTATTTTGTTGCCAGATCCTCAGGAAGTTTACGCTGTTGAATTCAGCTACTTTTTAAGACCAATATAAAATTAAATATAAGAATTGAGTCCACTACTGAAAGTATAGGCACAAGACAAGATTAGTCTCCTAGTGTTTTTGCAAAATTAACTAATTTTTGTCACATGAAATAACCAGGCAACAGAAGAGCATGTAGGTTTGAAGGACATTAGCCTGCATGGACTGAATGGAATTTTAATTTTTAAAGCATTAAATTAACGCTACAGAAAACGCACCTACTGAGACTAGAAATTCTAGCATCTACCACATAAAAAACCCAATACTTCAAAATGTAATACTAACTTTTAAAGGATTCCATTCTGCCACAAAATACAGTTTTCATCATGCAACACATACAAAACAGTTGTAGGGAATCAAGATAACAATATTTTTCATCCTTTCAAGTTTAAAACCACTGAAGAGTAGGTAAAGGTATAGTAATAAGTAAGTGGTTTTGGAATGTTTATTCTTAGTTAGTATACCATTACTCTAAATCAGAAAAGGAAAACTGTCCAATTTGAACTTTCTGTGTTTAAGACATGAGTCCAAACAATTTGAAAATTATACAACTTTTTATTATAGCAGACACTAAACTTTAATCAGAAAACATAGTGTAAAGATGACCAGCCATAAAGACAGTTTACATAAAGTAACACAGAATCATCTACTAAAAGACAGTTCACGTAACGTGATGGAACTCCTTTTAGTCTGTAAAGTCATTCAGGTCAGTTAAAAGCTGAACAATTTGTATACCTACCTTTCTTGTTTTAATGCATATTCTAACATTTTTATTCTTCTCACTAAATCTTTCTTCAAGTTTTCTTGACCCTTTCTTTCCCCTTGTAAAAATGCTATCCGAGCCTGAAAACACACACACAAAAAAAGAAGACAACAGATTTTATTCCATTCTGTTCCCAAAATAAAGCAATGAAGTCTGTCTCAGAAGGAGAAAAAAACCAAAAAAACAAAAGAGAAGAAACTGCTTTGCATTAATCATTTCAGTCAGTCATTAACAACAAAAATCTTTCCGCCCTAGAGACCGAGTGCTATTTTCTGTTCATAAATGTTGGGGGGTTTGCCTTCAAATAAAGGTATTAAAGGTAGTATAGTAACTGCAAAAGATGGCACAAACAGCAATCATATTAAACATTTTTACATATTTTGTCCTTATGGCATTGTTAGCATAAATTCTATTATCCATTTTCTTCCAAATCCAAAGCCATATTAAAATAGGTACACAGCATACTCTTAAGCAATTTACTTTTTAATGCCAGTATATTGAACAGATTAAGAAATGGTCACATGAATTCAAATACAGACTTTATAAATCCACTATACAGGAAATAACTATATTTTATGGATTCACATTTTACTTACTACTGAAGACAGCTCAAGGTTAGAATATCAAAGGAGAATTGGTTTTAGTGTGCTGTTCTGTATGGAGAAAAAGAATGCCCTTTTTTTTTTTTTTTAAAGCATCAATCATATTACCCACCTAACTTACAAAGAAGCAATGAAACTTCCTACTTGCCCGCTAATCTAGTAGGTAACAATAAATTTAGTAGAACATACAAGCTATCTCAACTAGTGCAAAAGGTCTAGTGGAAAACTTTAAAGTAGTCGAAAAATAAAGGTAGTAAGTTTGTTGAGAAAAAACATATCTTGTCTTTTCCAAGCCAAAATCCTAGGGAAGACAAGGAATTTGCAGATGTGAAGACAAAATTTAAACAGTTAACGATATTACTGAATTGGCCATCATTACAGGAAACCACAAACTCATCTGTCCTCATTATGACTTTAAAAATTGACTGAAATCATTGGGTAGCTAATTCAAGACAGGATTCAATATACAATTTTCTTGGCAGAGGGATTAAAAAGAATAGAATAAGGAGAGTAAAGTAGAGACCACATTGCTTTATGGAGCTTAAGACCAAGAACACAATTTCATTATTAAAGGAGGCACAATAAAAAAAAAAGCAGAGCTATAATCAGCACCTAATCTATCCTTGAAGTTTTTTTTAAAAGGAGTGGTTGTACATTTTTATTAATCTCAGTGGTTAGAGCCTGAAACAGTCTAACCAGGATGATAGCATTCTTGCACTGCTCCTTTGTCAAGCCTAAGTGATATCACCATATAAAACTTCACACATCAGCCCTCATTTTAGCCCCTCTGGCCTTCTGCTCAATGGTAAACCTAATTAAAATGTGTTCTTTTACCTTGCATTAGCTAACTAATGATTTAATCAATTAAAATTTAAAATCCTAGTGAGAACAAGGCTGTTATGAGTATTGCAGTTAAAAGTCTGTCATGAAAGCACTCTCAACTAACCACTGCCACTTGGTAAGAAAGAGTAATGCACCAAACAGTGCATGATACAGGCTTTGTAATGACTGCACAGATATTTCAAGATAAAAGGTAGAGACCAAGATCCAGAATCTGCTATTTTAAACAGCAGGCTTCAAACGGAAGGGGATGGAGGGAGTTGAGCAAACCCAACAACTATACTCAACTGCAATTATGTTACTTAGATTCTAAAAAATACTATAAAACTGAGTCTAATCTAAAAGAAACTTAACAGCCTTCTGGAGAAAACTACATTTATACATAATTTGCACTCCTGTAGTATCTAAGGCAGCAAATGACCAGCCAATTTCACAAGCCTAACTTGTTATCCCAATTTTCACTAGTCAAGGATAAGACAACAAAAAGTAAACAGCGTCCTTACACATAAAAACAAAAGTACACATAAAATAGTTGTAAAAGTAGTTTTTTAGTAGTTTTTAAAAACAAAACAAACAAAAAACAAACTGTATGTGCAACACCATATTTCAAACATTTGGGAGTTACTGCATGCACATGGACTCTTTTTACAAATATAAAACCAGAACTAAATACTTTGATAATTATCATCTAAGGAAGGTTATGAAAGCTCTTATGCTCCTTGACTTGAATGCAGTTCTCAACTCTTTCCAAAACTCAGGTCTTCTCTAAGTGATGGTCTTCTCCCCTTCTATTAGTCTTCCTTCATTGGCCAGCACCCTTTTATAAGTATTTGACAAATCTTAGTTGCCAGCTGCAACTGTTGAGCCTTATTTTATCCTCAGTCTGCTGATAACAGAGAGGAAAATAATATAGCTGGGATCATACACAGAGGGAGGCATCTGCCTCCCAAATGCTCACAGCCAAATTATTTCCTTCTTCTGAAAACACTTCTGGAGTACTTGGCCAAACAGAATCAAGTCTCCGTATTTACTAGGTATTGCCTAGATCTCATACTTTTCAACCAGAGAGGTTAATGAGTTAAGTGATCTTGAAAATCACTAGACTACAGAAATGCTATAAAAATAAAGCCAAACAAAACCCAAAAATCCACCCTACAAAAAAGCCCTCAAAAAATCCTTTATATACAACAATATTTATAACAACCTTCACACGGTCCAAAAGGTTGAACAGAGGTTGTCACACAAGAATGCACTTTGTAGTCGAGTTTTTGACGTTTTTGTCAATATTAGCAGACTTCTTTTAGCATCGCTTTCTGTAATTGCTTGTATACACATTTGACTGATCTGGGAATTTTTTCCCCCCCTCCATTGTAATCATCCAATGGCTAAAACATAACAGAAGCTATCTATGCAGAAGTTAAGAGCTTGCTCTTTATAAATAAGGAAGATCAATTTAGACTTTAGGAACACTTAGCCATCAAGACCCTCCATACAAAACTGAGAATAAGATCGCTGCAGATTTGCTGTATAAATTACATTTTCAACTTGCTTCCTTAAGTCTTGAACTGAGAAATGAGGGGTGTCAAAACTATTGCTTGACATGTTGCATACCTATGAGCCCTAAGAACACAAAATTTCCCAACACTGACTTTTTTGAAAAGCGGTAAATCTCAGGTTCAATAAAAACAGATAAAGTAAACAGATCAGTCTCCCTCAGGGTTGTTGTACTAACTTAGGTTCCACAGACAAAGACAAACACTTAAGAAATGCTCTCTACATAATAACTTTCTCAAATCCTTAGATACTCCTTTCCTCTGAAACAATTCTCAGGAGAGCTAGATTCGATATGATTTATAACTATACTGATGATTAAAAGACTGACTGGCACTAAAATTGGGAAACAAAATGGCACAGAACCATTTGGTACTCACCTTCCCTCCCTCCCAGTTACAACAGAATTCTTTTCATTGTCTTAAACCAATTTGTTAAGTCCCCAGGCTGATACTAAGAGGAGCAGTCGTCCTCCTCTTATTTCTGTTCCCTCTACTGTGCTGACTTAGCTGCTTCTGCTGCCACACATTAAATCTACCGAGGAAATCATTCTATTTATTTTTTACTCAGTTCTGAATTACATCAGTTTCCTGATCCTACTCTGTATAGCTACAGGAGTACTTAGGCTGGTACAAGGGATGCAAACAGGATACTGAAGAAACAGCTCCTTTCAGTGACAACATGGTCCTAGATCAGCCTAAACTGATCATGATATCATAACCTGCATGTCCAGGGCACAAGAGTTGCAAAAACAAGAGTACAGAGACTAAGAAAGTCATATACAAGACAAGTCTTAACTCTTTTGAATTACAAATGCAATCAAAATGTATTTTTAAAAGTGTATTAGCAAGACCATTTCTTAAGGAGGAGAAAACATGCTATTTTACTGAACATGTATAAAACACTAGTTCTTTAAGCAAAACTACAGCCTCCCATGGCTTTAAAAAAATCCAGCTGAATTTCGTTGTGTACAGATTCTGTTAGAATATTTTTCCCTACTGATAGGGCTATGCTTCAGATTCTTTAAACAAGCTCAACCAGGAGCCTCTCTTTTCAGGGCAGATTCCTCCTCTCCTACCAGCCTGTCCATTTTCATATTTACGGTATTTTCATGAATCTCTGATATCCACTATCTTACTACAAAATTCAGTGACACTTGACAACTCTGGGCTCTGTCTACACCTTGGCCCTCAGCTGTAAGTAAGAGTACCACCACATGAACTTGCACAGTTTTATTAGGAAAGCGTTCAGGGAGCTCGGAGAAGCAGTTAGTGTGACAGATATTTTGTATTTGTGCAAGGATGCATGAAATAATGCCTGAAACTAGGCAAGATAGAATACAAGGATAAAAAGAATTACTGAAAAGGTACTTGAATAGTATAGATCCCATGAAAAAGAATTGTCTGAGGTTAAATAACTACAGAATGCACATATAGAAGGGGACAAATAAAAATTCTAACATCTAATATTCTAGACTTTGTAAACTTAATATTGTTTTAATGGTGTGTTGTATTTCAGACATACATGCACTACATTTTGTAGCTGGAGGGGTTTTTATCTTTTAAATAGAAAGTCTGACCATGTGCAAACCAGGCAATAGTCTTTCTCCCAACAAACTCCAACATCTCAAATGAACTGCAGTTTTGCTTGAATGGTAGGAATAAGTAAATCACTGATTACACTGACACACCACATCCCTAGCATGCAATTACACTGCTTGATCAAAGTGTAACTGAAGATTTAAAGTCGTTTACTAGAGAACTTCCACATTACTCTAAATTATTAAAAATACTGCATTTCACATAGAAGTTGACAAATCAAAATTTAAAGAAACATTGTTTTCTGAGAAGAAAACAAGGATTTCCCCCCCCTTCTTTAATAAAGAAGCTTGAAAGGTCCTAAAACTTAAGAATTATTGCTCTGAATTTCATACAACACTACCCAGCATAGCAGCATTCATATTAAAACTGCATTTTATTGCCTCAACTGCACAGAAAAGCCTAACTTAAAGACAATCTCTATGTTGATCAATGTATTTGTCTTAGCTATTGAGGACAAAGGTGGGAAGTTATTACAGCATTTTAAGCAGGTAAAATTGCATATGCAACCTAAAGGTTATGTAATAACTACATATAGGATTTCATAGTTTTATTTTATTAATGAATCCTGATATGCAGCATTCGAAATATTCACCCAACATCTCAAACTTAGCAAAATATATCAAAGGGGAAAAGAGGCAGGAAACCTGAATGGTAAAGCATGTAAGACTGATTAAAGGACTTACCTTACACTGTTGAAACACTAACCTTTCCAGTACAAGTCAAACAATCAAATTCTAATGTATTTACCAATACAGGAACACACTCAGGAAGTGTGTATACTTTCTTTCCGTTTCAGTTGCAAACGTAGTTAACTCTCAGACTCTAGAAATATAGTTGAATTTTTTTTCAAAATACATGTAAAGCAATGCCAGCTGCAAAGCAATGCTTGTGTTTTGTTTTTCTAAAGTCCATTCAGACTTCTAGAAGGAAGGAAGGAAAGGCCTGCAGTATTTTTGAAAGAAATGCAATACATTGAAGCAGCTTGAATATACATACCCAGTGCACACATAAGTGTATGCTCATCCTACTAGGGCATGTCACAAAACTCAAAACAATTGTAAGATTTTATTATTTTTTTTTAAACACTTTGTTTTAATCATAAGATTATTATCACACAAAAAGACTAACCGAATCTTCACTTTTAGATATTCATTATGCCAAAGATAAAGCAGAACACTGTTCTGGAAAACTGAAAAATACTGGGGAGATGGAAGATTTGACTCCTAACAGTAGTTTAAGAGTGGACACACTTGTGTAGCTACTAATGTTCTAGTTCCCACTCACAAAAGGGAAACTGAACATAAGACGAGTAGCCTTCACCTTCAGTTTTCAGCAAACACAGTCCAAAACTTCATCTCATCCAGAACACCTAAACCATCATGCATGTAAAAGCATTAAGCATTTAGAAGAGTTTCAGTGTATCCTTACAGACCTGATTATGCCTATATATTTATTACAATTACAATTAATCCCTAAACTGTCTACTGAGGACTGAAGATACCTTGCCAACTTCAACTATATATATAAAAATAAAAATCAATCTTTATTTTGCAGATTAAAGTCTCAAGCAAGATTCTCTCTCTAGTAAGCTGTGCAGTGAGATAGGTGTCACTGGTCATATCAGGATCATACATGTTTCAAAGATATACCACTTTTAAAGAGCCTGCAGAATAAAAAATAATTTGAATACTTAAAAAAAATTAGAATCACCAGCTCTCGTATGTCAACGGAAAACCTTTACTTCATAAAAACAGTCCAGTTTAAAGATGCGGAAAAAAAGATTTCAACAACTGTTAATACTAGTGTACATCTGAACAACATTTGCAAATAAAGACCATTTTCTGTGGAACCATATGAACAGTCAGTTAAATATCAGGTCAGTAACTACTGCACTTAGAGTAGCAATGGTATTAAGATGTGTCCTGAAGGTTCCCTTTTTTATAGATCTTTTCCTTTTGAGCTGATGATGATTTCTTGCTCCTCAACAGATACTTTTTTCACAAATTAATCTGATTACTTTCTGATCTCTTTTCAAAAGCAATTCCTAACAACTAGAAAAGTGACATCCTTGGTCAACTGTCCCACAAGAGTGGTAGATACAAGAAACCCAGCTAGCTCTAAGGAGCAGTCTGGTATGTTAATGACACAACTGACAGATAAAAGAGAATTTACTCATCCATAGGTCTCCTTCAGTCCTGCAACAGGTATGGCAAAGACCAGGCTCGCAACTCTCCTTCCCTAAATCTGTCCTTCCTTTTTTCCACTACCACCATATCATCCCCAGTCATTCAGATTCAGAAGTTTGCTTCTTTTCACTACAGGGCCAAGTACTGTCAAGTTTCATCAGCTTCTTTGAACAACTTACAGAAAATCCAGCCTTCAATTTCCTCCTCTTCTATGCTAGGGTCAAACTTCTAAGCCACAACTTAAACTCCATATAACACTGCCTCCATTCCATTACTATCCCTTACTAGAATTTTTTCATGGAATAATTTTTTCTTGTGCTAGGATTTTTATAGCCACTCTCCTAACCAATATGGTACTTGGGAATACTAGAGTAACAAAACTCATACAACTCGTGGATGTGTTTTTAAAGGCTAACACCCTCTAAATTTCATGGTCTGGAAATTAAGTAAACTAATTGTCCATACACTTCTATCTACTACACAGAAGCCAGCAGTGGGGCGGGGAGTCAATTGAGACTACAAGTCCAAAAAAAAGTTAGAAGCCACTAAAAATGATGGATTCAAACTCTGTTACAAAGAGCATTCTCCTCAAAGACTAAAACGTACATGTCTAAGAATCGGAAACTAAATAAAACAATTTTTTTGGAGTAACAAATATAAGTGCCTTAGAAGTTTATCATTCATGGACCTTTCTTGTACTCAAGTGTTCTTTATCCAACAACATGCTTCTAAAATTTTGTTTCAGTTAAAAATTTATAAATTAAACTGGGCTCAGTATTTTGTAAGTAAGTTTTTCTTCCCAATTTCAGTCCCAGAGGCAAACCTTCAGAAAAGTAAGTTCCTGCCTAGGAATTTTTAAAAGAACTATCATCTTCCTCGAAGAAGAGTCTATTCTATAAGACTGAAGGATTACATTAACTTCAGGAAAAGTAAAGATAATCCGGTCATTATCATCAACATACTGTAAGAGAACTACTAAAACACTCCATGCCACAGTGCCAACAGTACCAGCCACTGTCCCTACATGCAGGCTCTCCTTCTCCCCACACACCTGACAATTTGTGCAGGCATTTTATTTTAGCATCATTAAAGACTTTTCCACTAGCAAATTTGCATTTTCCTTTGCACCTGACATGCAAATCATCAAGAACATCAGCAATCTAAGTAGACTCAAGATCCAGCAAATTTTAGCTGAAAGCCATTAAACAGCCATAATTATGTCTTCAATCAGCTGACAGTTAACAGGAATTCTTGGAGGTACTAGATCACCTAACCAGACACAAATGCTCATTTTGACCTCAAAAAACGCTCACTCATTTTCACCTCCAAGTTATTCTACCTTCGCCAATATCAATATAGTTCTACTGAGAAATTATAATCTTTCCAACAATCTTTCCGTTCAAACATCAAATTGAATGCCATCACTCAAGACTACTAAATAGCCAAGTAAAACGTAAGCAGCAAAAGTACTTCTTACAAATAATAAACACTTACTATTCTATGAGGAGTGTGTATAGTATATTTCAACTGCATTTCTTTAGCAGATTGAATAATCTATGAAACATGTTTGAACACAAGCTCCCAAGGCTATGAAGCAGTCATGTTTCTAATAATAATTTAGAAAGCTCTGCAAACAAATGTAAATTAAACTAAGTTCTCTTTACAGTTAGGACTGTTTGAAAACGTGAGTATCCTTCCTCAAAAAAGTATGTACTTCCTGAAGATCAAATCACGTAAAATAAAACTAAGAATTCGACATCTATTTTCTTAACAGACTTGCTATGGGACTTTAATTTGTTTCACACCAGTTTTTCCAATAAATAAAATATTAGTGTTCATATGCCCTTTACAGAAAAAAGTTAATACAGGATGTTAAATAGTTTTACATATCAACATATGGTCACTTTCAATGGGACTAGAGAAAACTGCAAGACCCCGAGTTATGCAGTTTAATCTGCCAATACGTAGTTTGGCCAGTGCCAAAATTTAACACAAAATACATCCTACATTCATCTCCAGTCAGTGTTTCTTTATCAAACCACCTAGCAGGTCTCTGCCACAATATTCACAATAGCACAAACATCAAAGTTAGCTTTTGCTAATGTCCAGAATGGATTGCTGCTGAAAGCCTCTCGCACACATTACCAAATGAAGCAAGAGGAGTACACAAAGAAAAAAAAAAACCAAAACACCACCTCCCAAATGACTTTACCATTTAACATAGCAACACTGCAGAGCTTGAGAGCATCTACCAAAACAAACCAGTTTCCTTAACATGTCTTTCACAGGCCTAGTATTTTCACTGTCTTAATAGGTTTTATAAAGTCACACAATCTTTCACAAAACATTGGGAACAAACAGAGGACATAATAAACATCCTGTGGTTTTGCAGACTCAATGCTACATTCTTTCTTTGTCACATACAGCAGCCAAAAATTAATATTTTTTTCCACAGATGAAAAGAAATTCTTATCAGACTACCATTTAGTAAGAAATTATTGAAGTTTTGCATTTTTTAAATCAATTAAGTCATGGTATTTTCCAAATGTCTGTGCTGGAAAAAAACCACAACACAATTGCAACACCAATGTCAAAAGCTGAACTCTTGCCAAAAATATCAGCTATCAACTGAAAATGCTCTCTCCCTTAATTAACAAGACTGTATATAGTATTTCCTAAGTAAACTTTCCATTTTGGAACATTTTGTACATTATTCCAGTATGAAATGCTTAAGGGAAGCAAAGCTTGTGAGCAGTATCTTCTCTTTGGACAAACTAATGAAAATAGACACAGACAAGCTTGTGGACAAGCTAGAGTCCAATCACTAGTTTCGATCAGCAACAGCAAAATACACCATAACCACAGATTAGATTGTGTTTTAGCCACTAGAGAAATACTCTTGACCCTCACAGCTATGACACCACAGCAGAGGAAGTATTTTGAAGACATTTAGCATCATCATAGATGTCAGTTTATTCATGAAATGTTCTAAGTAATGCTAAAATAATGCCTAAAAAATTTTCACTCGACTTTGAAGCCTCTGAAGTACATTTCTCCCCAGACCCAAACTCTCACGTACATTTACCCATACCACAATAATCAGAGATTCAAAATAAACTGTTGAACATGCTTCTATCTTCTTTACGTATTACTGAAACACAGATATAAGGGTGCTATAGACAGGTCTGCAATTTACACACACCACTATGTAATGGTTCTAACTGACAGCACAAACTGATTGCAAAACACAGACTAAAGTGCGGTGCAACCAGAGCAACTGTAAGAGAACTTCTTAAAGAAAGGTCAGGATTATTCTGCAATTGGGAGTCTTGGAATTACACTGCAAGGGTTCTTGTACATCTTTTTCTAATTTTAATTTTTCAAGAACAGCTTCTAGCCCTGGACAGGCATATTCAACAACCCACCAACAAACCACTAAACTACTGGATTTTGATACTGGCTATCAGTAACCCAATTAGGTCTCTATTTTAGTTAATAAACGAAAAGGTCATTGCCTTTCTTAGCAGAAAGTAGCTATGTTGAGTACATTTCACCTATTACAGTACAGATAGCGCCGGCTTCCTTTTCATTTAAGAAAGCCATTCAATACTCTGAATATTCAAGATTAATCTACAGTACTCTCATGATCAAATTCCTGCTTACTACTGCAGTTTTCTCCATAATTGGATTAGAAAACACAAAGCCAAAGGAGTGATACTGACAATAAGCCAACTACACATTTGTGTGGCTGTATGTACTTATATACACACACATATTTTACTAGAATTTAATTTGGAGAATAATCTTTTCCTATCCAAACTAGGCAATATATACCGCTTTTTATTTTCAATCATATAATTAAGAGATTCATGTGTGACTCAAAGTCAAGCTGCTGGAGATTTAGTGTTACAGAAGAGCAGTGCAGTCAACTAAAAATACATCTATAAATTCTCTGTCTTCCAGGAGGAAAACAACAGTCTTCCAGCTTCTCTAACAGGATAAGTGGCATGTGGGAACCTAGGAAAGCAGGTTTTCAAAATAACAATGATGCAAATAAAATTGATTTCAAAGACAAGAAGATCAATAAATGCAGTCTGACATTTAGACAGACCATATTTCATTCAGTTACCTTTGTCCTGAATCAAATGTTTGACTTAAGATGTAAAAAAACCCAAACCAACCAACCCAGAAAGAAAGAAATCCCCTAGTTCCCTCAGTAGCTTACTCCAAGGGTCCAGTTCTTCACTTAAGTATGATGCCTTAAGAAAAAGCATGGAAAGAAGATATAAACTTAATAGCAGTAGGTTAGACTACAGAGTAATAGATGGCTTATTTTGAATCCATTTATATTTCTTCTGTGTCTTCATGTAGAAAAGACTCATAATTTCTCATTGTACAAAAGTTATTTCAGTATGTTTTATACTTGTTGCCTGATTATTTCTTTGGCTGTTCTACCCACCCCACCCCCACCCCCCCAAAAAAAAAAAAGCAGTTACCCAACTTCACACACACATATAGCTGTCACATTACCTACATCCCCACATTGGGATAATTTTCTTTTTTTAGTGTCAAGTTTCAGTCTACGGTGTCATACCCCTTAAACTACACACTTTTCTACTTTAAATTATAAAGCATCTCAATAAGTCTAAAACCCAGGGAAGCACCTAATAAGGCTACCTCTCAGACTTTTTTTGATTAGCCAACAAGACTGAACTCTAAATGGATCAATCTTCAAAATGTTATTTCCAGCCCTCAAATTGTTTTATGTCAATTTTTCAGCATTCTTTTCAGAATTACTACTAAAGAATGGGACATTATATTGCAATGTTGACCTTGCCAGTTCTGCACAGATCACAAGACAGAAATCACTTCCCAATTTCTATATTTATAGCTCCCACTTACAAAGCCACAGATCATTCAGGGGTTTTATGAATTTCTTTTAGCAGGAAACTCACAGCAGTCCTGGAAGAAAGCAACTCAGCATGTTTATTTCAGCACAAGTTCATCCTCAGATGCAGTTTCCCATTCTGTCACTATCATCTATATTGTCTACGTTTCTCCTAAATGCATGAACCTTGCAAGTAACATCTTTTAAAAACCAAAAAACAGTTACACATCTCAGTTCATTTCTACCTAAGACGACTCACGTACAGTCTTTTAAAGTGCTGGGCATTTTTTGGAACACATCTAAGCTAGTAAAAAATTTTCTTTACAAGAAAATCACCACTACAACCAATAAGACTAATTATACACTGATGGTAACACCAAAACACAATATTTGAATTTGATAAGATTAAAAATATCTTTACTGTCAGCATCACTATATGGGCACGTTTTTCCATTAAGGTGAAGTTACATTATGAAGTTATACAGCTAATAATGAAGTACCACAGTTAGAGCTTCATTAGACACTCAATACTAAATAGAACTAAGAATATTAAGCTCATTCTCTTTATTATTACTAGTAGTTGTATCACAAGAGCACAGAAATCGGAGCTAAGTTGTACACTTTGTAGCATGGCAGGTCCTTAGAATCACTATAGAGTGGAAAGGGAAGGAAAAACCACAGCGCGGCAAACATGCTCAAGAACGTAAGTTTCCTTTTGAAAACAAGGAACTTCTATTTATTAGTTAGGAATACAGAAGGGGAAAGTATAATCTGCAGCAGACTGCAAACAGTGACCTGCACTGACCTAGACTGTTCTAGTGATGAACGCTCCTGTCAGTGTTCATCAGCTGCAGGTCAGTAACACCCATTCTCAAGGAACAGACAGAAGAAAGCAAAAACTACTGAAGTGTTAAAATGAGAATACAGGAAGCTATCTATATATAGGTAAAATAATACAGTATTACAGAGCTTAAAGAGCTCTGCGTCATTAAGGCAATGACAATGTTGACAATAACAAAATCAAATACAATCAAGTTCATGGAAATAAAAGTTATGAAAAACAAAAGAGTAAGACAGTTAAAATACAAGTGTGTAATGTAAAGTGTTTTAAGGGAGGCATCAC
Source organism: Buteo buteo (assembly GCF_964188355.1). Lineage (NCBI taxonomy): Eukaryota > Metazoa > Chordata > Aves > Accipitriformes > Accipitridae > Buteo > Buteo buteo. Next base: position 30,963,473 of record NC_134176.1, on the reverse strand, counting down.
AGAAAGTTGATGAAGAATGGGTGTTTTGCACCTCCTAAATGTTCATCTAGCCTCCAGGCACAGAATAGCGCCCGCGCTCTCTAATTTACACCACTCTATCAGAGTTAACAGAGTCGGTAGTCCTGCCTTCTACTAATTCAACTGTACAAATCTTGCTAAAGTTATGAAACAGAATAGGTCTTATAGAACTTGTAGACATGTTTACATGTGCTCCTTGAATACTTCTGAGAGTTCCATTTGTCCAGGCAGGATCTTTTCTTTTCCCAGGGTCTCAAGGTGTATCCCAGGATTCTGTTCCTGCAACCCTGGGAGGGGAGTTAAAGCACCTTATCCTCAAAGAAAGCAAACAATTTCAGTTTCACAACTCTTGAATTGCCAAGTGTTTTAAAGAGTTAAACTCATCTGGCTTGTTACCACTTCTTATTCTCTACTTTGATATACTGTGATATCTGAAATACAAGCAAATGTACTGAAGCTGTCTGCTGGTAAACTTAGCATCAAGCAAAAGATTGTACTATTCACCTGGAAAATTGTATTTTGAGGTAAGAATTATTTTACATAGAAACGAACCACAGTTTTGAGTTAAATACTAGAATCAAGCATTCTCCAGCTTCTTATAGTGGTCACTGGTGTAAAGCCAAGGGGGAGGTTTGTTTGGTTTTTTTCTTCTAGAAGGAGTATTATTGGATCGTCAATCTCAAATTTAGTAGCAGTTAAGGAGTGACCACATTTTGGATTAAGAGAAACCAAATTGAGCAAATAGAAGAAACTTTACAGCAAGTGACCCTTTTAAAAAAAAAAAAAAAAAAAAAAGATAATCAGAAAGAACTTCAGAACTTCAGGCATCTGGAATTTCTTAAGTTCACTCCCTATTTCAGGATCATTTCAATCAGCATTCAGAGAAGCACCATTTTTCAGAATGTTAGAGCCAACACATGCAGGATTTTTCAACATAAATATATGCATAATACCTTCAAAAAGGCTAAGAATGCACTCCACCTCTCAGTACCATTAAGTGGAATTTATCCTGAACACAGAAAAATTTATTTTTACCCTTAATTTCTAACAGCAGGTTACCTCTAATCAGCCATTTTTATAAAAATCCTGTAGTGGCAGAAAAAACTACATACTGTTTGAATTCATGCTGTAGGTTCAGGACTGGTCCTGAAGAACAGCCAACTTCATAATTAGCTCTTAATACCTGTTGGAGTTGAACAGATGAAGGCAGAAGATACCATTAAACTCAATATCCTGCTGAGCCATTGCTTAGGATAATTCAAGAACAGTCCGAGTGACAAAAAATAACAATCAGATATGCAAACAAAGCTCTTGCAGGTCATATATTTGTCCTGAAGATTTGTTAAATCAGTGGAGGATCCAGCTTCCCTAGCTAGTCTCTTCATCAATTAGGACAAAGAGATCATTATCACTTTCACCCAACTTCTTAAGTGTCAAAAGGATGAAGAACACCCACCTCTATCTCAAAACCTACTTTCAGTGTGAAAGAAATTATTATACCACCAGACACTTCCCACCAAAACCATTCCCCAGCGTGAGATTCCTCAAAGAACCATTAAATATGCATAGGTGTGATGGCAATGAAACTAAGAAAATACAAGTCCAGTGGTTTAAAAAAAAAAAAAAAAAAAGTAATTCTTTACCAAGAAGTGTTATATAATTTATCTGCTACATACTTTTAGGCTGTGTCTAAAAGAAAACCTCACCAGAATGAGTGAAATAACAGTTCCGTACACTGCTTCTAATTAAGAGTGACTTTATTCCAAATAATTATTTATCAAAGAGCAATTATTACACAGTAAAAACACTTCTATCCCAAGTGTTGGTAGAATGGAGTTATTTAGGAATAATATTCCAGAAAAAAATTACACAACTACTGTACTGATCAATATCTTCAAGTACCTAAACCTCATGGCTATCCAGGTATTTCCTGTTCCAATTTCTACAATCTTTCTGTAACTCAATGTCCTGTATTCTTTTACTGTGTTTTGCCTCTATGAGGTGCATACTGCAAGAAAACTATATAGAAATGTTAAAGATTAAATCAACTATTTGAAAAATAAAATTGGAAGAATGGCGCATAAGCAGAAAAGTGAAAACACTGGGGGTTTTTTAATGATGAACACTCTAATCCTTGAGAGCCATAAACAGTATCTCAATTTTATAGTGAAAGAAATGTTAATGATGTACCTACCTTCTTTTCACAGGAGAATATCTCCTTATTCCTATTTACCTTGAACTATGTCAAGAAATCTCCTCACTTCAAATTTGTTCATGTATCTTTTAGGGTAAGCTCTGCTATGTAGCAGCTTCCATTTAATTTACAATCAGATCTTCTCTGTGTAGGTTATTCATCCACAAAAAGGAAGCAGCTCTGCACATTTTCAATTTTGAAGTCTTGCCAAGAAGGCTATGAGGAAGGCAGGATTTACCCCCACGAACACAGAAGAAAAGACTTTCAACCTTCAGTAAACAGGCACCTAAAGTTCTACCAGAGGCTATCTGCCTCTAACACAGTTGACTAAACAGCTTATGGAAAGCCACAGTAGGGAAACCCTTGATTATGTCTAATTGCCCTCTACCCAAAATACACAGAACTCTCAATTCAGTGCTTTAAATTGCAAAAGGGACTTAACTCTACAACGTATGTAGCTGTTTTCACCATTAGCTTAGAAAAATGATTAATGCACAGAAGTTTCTGGATTTTAACTTCTACACGTATGGTATTTTATACTGAAAAAAGTTTCATTATAAAACAAAGCTATTAAGCATTCAAATACTTTACTATGCAAATAAAAAATATTTATTTGTACAAAGAGGTACTTCTGCACCCCTGCTACAGCAAGCACCTTAACAGCTTGCATGAACAGAAGTTTGCCATTTCAGATGCATGTATTACCCACATACCTCATGGCATTTACAAGTATCACAAATAAGAATGTTGATCAACTTTTTACAAGCTATTTCTTTCTGGTTTTGGTCAGTGTTGATTAAGTATCCTTTGTTTTTAAGGACTGCTTTAGTAGTTAGTTAAGCTTAATTTCATAGTAAATACTGAGATACACCTGTAAGACACAATGAAATAGCAGTTTATCAATTATGCATATTTTCCAACTTCAACCCTCTAGAATGCAATTGATAAACAACGCATGTGGTTAAAATACACTGTGCACTTCACAACTGCAGCATCTGCATTTCCTGCCTGTAACCTTTGCATGTTCTATCACAATTAATGCCCCTGATATCAATCAGTTTGTTATTTAAGCAACACAGTATCAAAACAGCACTAAGTGTATTTTCAAACAATCAAACCAAAGCATTTCAAAGCTACCTCACTGGTCATGAGATTATAAGAATGGCTATGTCTGGTCAGACTAACAGACCACCAACCTCAGTATACCAATTCTAACCACAGGCAAACAGGCAGCTACATGCGAGTAGCATAGAAACAAGAAGGATAAACCTCAGAAGACATTCCAAATCTCCAAAAACTTGTAAATCAAAAGTATCCTGAGCTAGAGGTAGTATCTTTGAATTTAGACACCCCCAAGGACTTTTCTTCCATGAACTCATCCAAACACTTTTTGACCCAAGAACATTTTAGCATCACAAATAGCCCCCTGCACAAAATTCCACTAGTTCCTGAAAAGCCAGGGTTTTTTTGAAAATACTTAATTTTACTTCATGCTTCCTAGTTGCTGAGACACTGATTCTTTCCTTAAACTAATGACCATTTTACAACCCTCATAATCGCTTTCACTTCCAATCTATGATCGAAACGAATTATTTGCTTGCCTATACCATAGGTGAAGTCTATGGTATCAGAAGAATTAATTGTTCCTCCAACTTTAAGAGAGAAACATTCCCAACACTATCCTCCCTTCAAACCTGCAAAGTAAACCAAGCTACAAGTAGCAAAATATTTCAGCAATCAATTCTTGCTACACTTTGAAAATGCTGAAGCTTTGAGAAATGCTGAAACCCCAGATGAGTGTATCTACACTCTGAACTTGGGACTCATCTAGTTCATGATATTAACACTTTACATATGTTTACATATTTACAGTTACGTGTAAAGTCCCTAATTTAGATTATCACCTCAAATCTGAAAGACTCCCAGGAAGATACGCATTTTTTTTTTTAAAAAAGAACATCCATTGGGATGTAATTCTGCAATATTTATGAGGTTCCCAAAGTTCATAAAATTCTTGTAATGAGCTACTCTCTGCCCCCCAGCAGAAGGGGGGGGGCAGGGACAGAAGCATGCAAGTAAAATCTGAAATCTGTGGGTTGTTTTGTTGTCTTTTTTAAAACACTTACGTAAAGAACACAAAATGTTAGATAACAAAATCCTCCCATAATGTCACTAAAGAGTTGGGAAGAAGAGCATTTGTAAAATTAGATAAACTAGGAACTTCAGTTGTATGTCACTAGTGCTGTCATTTTATATGATAGAAAATGTATTCAACCACATTAATCTTTACACACATTTGAGCTACTTAAAAGGATGCATACTGTTTATATACTGAAATTGTATATATTTTGTTCTGAGTATTTATGTTTCTTAATTATTCTTCCTATTCATTAAAACATTTGGAAGTAGCATCTACTGTTAATTCTCTCTCAACACATTCTTGTGTGATTTCAAAATATCAGAGTACTCAATCTCATTTTTATCTAGTTCAGAAGATGTGAATAAACTGTACAACTGAGACCTTTATTCCAGCCAAGCATTATCAGTCTGTAAGCCCCAAAAGAAAGTGGAGCTCTACTGACTTTCCCCCAAAAGTTGCACATCTTCCTATGATACTCCTTTTTGAAACAACTTTATCTTCCCTCTCTGAAAGTTTCTGTAGTGCATCTCCAAAGTGCTTTCCCATCCACGTTTCTTTTTCTTTTATGAGACTACAGAGCCACTTACCTCCTAAAGGAAACAATTATTTCTAACAAATACATAACATCCAACAATACGGGCTTGCTATAACTCCTCTAGAGTGCACAAACATCTTAGAAAACATGGACTGAATTTATCTCAATATAACAGCTACTGACTTCAAGGTCACTACATTGACAGATCAAAGTTAGTTACAATTACAAAACATTGTTCCAGTGAAAATCATTCTTTTAGTTCACAGAACAGAGAACAGATCCAGCCTATTACTTCAAGCCATCAACGCACTACGCAAGGCCAGACTACTTTCTTTCAACACAGTAGTGAGTAAATGCTGAAGAAGTTACTGTGACAGCCAGTATTACAAGTGAAAGGAAAAAAGTGTACTATGGTTCAAGTACTGCACTCCTGATATTTGACATTTCTGTACCTAGTACTAATTTGCACACACAGATTTGGCCAATTATTATGCTGCTTCACTTGTGCACACAGACAAACCAGCCATGTGCCTGAACAGTTGGAAAAGATAGTAATTTTACCAATATCCAAGAAAGAATAAACTTACTACAGATCACCTCTCCCTGCACCATCACTCCCAAACACAAAGAGCACTCCTACTAGGGGTGGGCAATTCTTCCAGTCACTTGAACTATACAGGAAAAAAGAAGGTGGTGGGTGGGGAAATCACACAGGAGTCCCATTAATTTCATACCACAGATAAGGAAGTATCTTATTCTTTGGAAGAATGCAAGTCATAAATTCAGAACAGGTAAATAAAATCACACATATTACTAACTCATTTGGTTTTCCACATACTTTTTATAAAGCATTGTTTGCAAAGTTACCAAGTTAACTCGGAAAGAACTTGTAATTGCCAGCACTGAGAAACAGTGTTTAGAGAGTTTATTGTCATGTTGAAAGGAAGAAGTTACCTGCATGAGGAGAACTGCACCTAAACCATCCAACTCGCATACTGCCATATTCATTATCTATTGTCATTCTGCAGAATTATTTTTTTTCCTTTCAACCCAGGAGGCCTCAATCATCAAACCCCTCACACTTGTACATAGTATCACACAGATGAATAACACTCTCAGCAGTTTCAATGGACAAAACCGTTGTTTGGGGTCCAAACTTTTAAGTCTTTACCAGTCACAAAATATACTGGGACTTTACAACTTGAGTTACAGAACAACAGAAAGATGCAGGCCTGGTAAACACATCTCTTCCAAAAATATTCTCAACACATTCCTGTATCGCTCTTCACCACTGTACAGGTTGACATTTAAAATCCAAAGGTAATACCCTCCCCCTCTTCTATCCTGGGCTTCCAAAGTTATAAAAAAACCCACCCTCATGCATACGCACTGTGCGGTGACTATGCTGTCTCAGTCCCATGACCTGATGCACACACAAGGTAGGGTGAATCAACACATACATAGCCAGGGTCAGAACTACTACGGTATCTTCAGAAATAAGCAACTGAAACAGTATGGCCATGGATGACAAACAGCAACTGCAAACAAAAGCTGCAGACTTGGCAAGAACACATCATGGTGTCTAGAGGCCACATGAGTCCATAGCAGCTCTTTTTCAGTCAGATAGAGCTTTCAAAGTCTCCGAACTGAGCTTTACATTAGAGTACAGAATGTGGTACTTCGTTTTAAAGTAACAAGCCTGTGCATAAAACAAATATTTCAAGATGATTTTGTTTGCTAACAAATGGCACTAAGCAACTTATTTATAAACATAGTGCTATATTACTAAGACACTAGAGGAAACAAGAGAAACAGTCAATTGTTCTCCATTAAAAATGCCCACCAACGTCCACCAAACTGATTTTAAAAGGAGCCGTTCCACAAGGCTTAAAATGGTAAGACAAGCAGTAAGTGAAGGAAATAGCAAAACTTCTTCATTTTTTTTCCCTTGGTGTTTTTTAAAAATTCTATCATAATGATAAATGTAACAAAAATAGTGCAGATTACATGCTTATTAGAGAGCTCAGAAGTCCTGCAAGAATTGCCTAGGCTCAGGTATAGTTCTTGGTTCTGAAATCTGAAAGTAAATACCTCGCAAATGTTGGCTACTGTTGCAGCATGCTATTAAAAACCCTAATTACAGTGCAATTTGATGGAATGCCACTTCAAGACAGTAAACATTCACTCAGTACAAAAAAATCACCAAAAATTCTTCAGAAGCAGTGAAGTTTGTAATTGTCTACATTTCTGTCCTATAAAAGAATGACTCCTGTACAGATACCTCGCATTCAGTGGATTTTATAATCTGTACATAAACTTGTAATAGTCTATGTGTAGTTTCATTTTTACGTGTAAAAGTAATTAGTAGAGGCATCCTTTCTATTACTAAAAGCAAACATTAGTGGCAAGAGATCTATAGCGGAACTCCAACACTTGCTCTCTACCCTGAAGAGTTATGCCATTTTTGTTCCCGAGGCAAAGTTCGTGCTTTCATGCATATTACAACCACCACGCTGCAGACCCATCAACTCCTCACTATATTCTTCAGCAGTTGTTTCTCCCATACGGAATGTCCAAAGGAACAAGACGGAAGGAAAGTGAGCACAAGCTCGACCTGCCTCAAACCAGAGCGCCTGGCCAAGTCCCTCACTTGAGATCTACCTGAACACCCTTTCCTCGTCCTCTCCCGCCCGGCCGGGAGGCACCCCTGCCTGCCTCTTCGGCCCCCAAAGCTACCACTCGCCGGGCTCCAGGGAGGCGCCAGCCGTCCCAGGCCCGGAGGCTCTTGCTGCCCATAACCCGCACCCAGGGCCGAGGAGGCCGCCGGCCCGGAGAGCCCCGGAGTCATTGTGGCGAGGGAGACGATCGCAGCTGTCAAGGCGCAGCTCGCCCCGCCGCGGGCGGGCGGGGAGGAGGGTCAGCAGCCCCGCGCCGCGGCAGCGCCCGCCCTTCCCCTGCCGTCCGCCGGGTCCCGCAACGCCAGTACGGGCGAGAGGCCTGCGGAGCAAGGGCTGCCTCCGGAGCCAGGAGCCCAGGCGGGCGCCATGCTAAAAACCAAAATGGCTGCCCCAGGGAAAGGAGCCCAGCTCAGGCCGTGAGGGGCTGCGCCTCCGCCGGCCCCCGACGCCGCTTCGCTCGCCGGACCTCGCCCGGGTACCGTCCCCCAGCCACGGCGACCGGCTCGGCCTCAGGGGCCCAGCGGGCTCCGCTCGCCCGGGCAAGCTCTGCTCCCGCACCCCGAGCGCGGCCCGGTCCCCGGAGCCCACCGCACCGGTCCCAGCCCGCGCCCCGCTCCGCGCTGAGCCCGCCCTCGCCCCCCCGTACCTGAAGCTCGGCCCGCTCCACCTCCCAGTGCGCCCTCTCCATCTCGAAGCGAGCCCACTCGTGCTGGATGTAGTGCAGGATCCCCGGGATGGTGTAGTGCTGGGGCCGGGACAGCTCGGCGGGGCCCGCCGCCTCCTGACCAGCCGGGGCCGCGGGCCCCTGGGGCTGCTGCTGTTGCCCTCCTCCTCCTCCGCCTCCGCCGCCGGCTCCGGCCCCCACGCAGCCCCCACCCGACTGCAGGTTCATGTTCCCACCCGCCTGCGGCGGTGGCTGCTGCGGTCTCGGGGCGGCCGCCATCCCACCGCCTCCTCCGGCTCCGGGGTGCTCGTCCATTGTCTGCGGGGAGCCCTCCTCCTCGTCCCGCGGCGGGGGCCTGGAGCAGGGGCCAGGGAGGGGGTGAACGGAGCTGGCTGGGGCGGGGAGGAGGGGGGCGGGCCGGGCTCGGGGAGGCGGGGGGGGGCTGCGCCGAGCAGTATCCGGGTGTCAGAACAGCGCCGAGCCGCCGCCAGCCGCCATTACAGCCGCCGAGCCGTCGGCCCACCCACCCGCGGCCAGGCGGAGCGGGGAGGGGAGGGGAGGGGAGGGGAGGGGAGGGGAGGGAGGGGGAGCCGCGCGGTGCATGCCGGGAAATCGCTCCCCTCGGCTTCCTCCTCCCGCACTGGCACGGCGGCGCAGTGCGCATGCGCAGGAGGGGAGGTGAGCGCCGGGGGCGGGGAGCGGGCCGGGGCCGGGAGCCCCCTCCCGGGCCTGAGGTGGCGGCACATCGGCCGGGGGAGCAGCCGTGGGGCCGCTGGCCCTGCCGCTGTCTTCCTCCGTCTCTGTCGCGCTGCCTCCGCCCGCCCCGGGGCAGCCCGCCGTCGGCAGCCGCCGCCGCGAGGAGGGGGGAGGCCCAGCCCCAGGCGGGACGGTGTCGGGGCTGGCGGACCCGGGCCCGGCCGCCGCCGCCGCGGGGGAGCGCAGCCGGGCCGGGCGGTTTCCGTCCGCTCTGCAGCGAAAAGCGGAAGCGGTGGCGCTTCGCTGGGGCGGCGGAGGGTTGGGTCGTCGGCGCCGCGGCGGCTCTGCGCCGCGGGAGGGTCCAAGGCCCTCGGGAGGGTCGGCGGGAACGCCGCCGGGGCCGGGGCCGCGTCCGAGACCGAGACCGGCGTGCGAACAGCACACCGGGCGTTCAGACGCCTCAGTCTCTCAGCGCGGTTTAATGGTGCGCTGAATTGGCCCCGCAAGGAGGTGGCTTTAGAATAGGTTTCTTAGATTTATGGTATGTCTCTGGCCGTTGGCTGATCTTTTTTTAAATGAGCGGTCATCTTCACCATATCTCCGTAGTCAGGCGCGTGCGCGATGTATTCCCTCCTTGATGAGAAGGGCAGGTGCGCAATGTTTGCTATTCAGAAGTCTTTTCCACGTGAGGAAAGTTTTGCAAGAAGTGACTGGTTTATTTTGTCTTTTGTCTGTGACAGCAATGCTGCGTTTGACGCTGTAGTTTGGATATGGTGAAATTACCTCCGTTGCAAAACACTGCTCTGCAATGCAATATTTACAAATTATCATCACATCCTATTTGACATGAGCTGTAGGTCACCCATTGTAAGTAGGGTAGGGGTTTGGTTTTGCCTCTCTTCAAAATATTTATATGCTGTACTCATTCAGTAAAAAAAAGGATAGTTTCCTGAACAGGGCTCATTCTTGACAGAGCTGGAATTTTGTTAATTACTGAAAAAAATAAATACCACTTGTCTCATTACTGGTGTTTCCTTTCTCTCCTAATCTCTCCTCAGGTGTGTGTTGGTATTTCAGTTGGTTTATCCAGTCCTTCCTTTCTTCTCTATTAAATCATTTCCTACTAAAATTTCATCCTGCTGTCTTCCTGATTCCATACAGATTAGCCAATCCAAATCCAGCTCCTTTCCACCTCAGCTGATTTTTTTTTTTCATTGTCTATGGACAGTATCAGATCATAACTAAAAATTAAGACTTACCTCATAACCAGTTCAGCCTTTTGTTGAGCTCCAATCTTACGGAACATTCCTCATTCTTGAGTATATGGGAGTTACTGCAATTTAATTCCGTTACTATATTCAGCCAGCATTTTGACAACTCAACAGCAAAGGAAAACTTTTTTACTCCTTCCTTCCTCTCTGACTTCCCTAGATTAGTAAGGTTGCTTTTTTAAAATCCCTGATCCTGAAGTTGAATGCTATTTTATTTTAAAGCCACATAGATAAAGTTGTTTCATTTTTGGATGAATTATAATGTGCACAATCATAAGATCTAGAATACAAAAATTACTGTTACTGATAAATATTATTAACACTGTATGTGATTTTTATTAAAGCCTTGTCCATGGTCAGAACAAAAGTAGGAAGAGCACGGGTATCTACATTTAGTACATGTGTAAAGTGCCATTACACCTCTGCATCCAGAAAACCGATGTTTAGAGTTGGACAGTGCAGCGAGTTATTTGCTTATAGTTCTATCATTTATTTTTAAGTCTTGGTGAAGCAGTTCTATAAAAACGTAGTCACGTAGTTTGCTAGATTTGATCTTTTATTTACGTTTTACCTGAGAGCCCTAGAATGTTGCAAAATGTTATAATAACTAAAATGCTTCTAAAACTGTGGACATTGAGTAGAGTGGTTTTAGCTTGAGAGACACACATCTAATTTGAATTATAACTGTACTGCAAGAAGTCTCAAACACAGGTTGTGTTTCTTTTTTTATAATTTATGTGTCAGAGTATGTATAAATATTGGTGAAATCTTTGACAAATTAATGTCAAGTGCTTGTATCTACTGGAGCAGTAATTAAAATTATGTTTGAAATATGTTTTATATTACTACATGTAGAATCTGCTGGGTTGGCCACGCTGGAAACTTAAGACCTTTTTATCCACAGAACAGGTATTGCAGGCTTTGCCTCTCTAAGGTCTCAACCAGTAAAGACAAAGAAAAAACAGCATTTAGGGGTGTGACTCACAAACAGGGACAGCTTACTTTGAGGTGTCTCATGTGGTTATGCAGCCTGCAGAGCTGGCACGTCCTGGAAGCAGTTTCTGAACCATCATGGTTTCTGTTTCAGCATTTTGAAGCAAACCAGCAGGTCTCGGTTTGTCTTGAAATACAAGGCTGGAGTTACCTGTACAGGCAGGGGGGGTGAGCCTGCTTGGGGGCAGTAAAATCAAGAAGCATCTCTCTCTGTTCATGAGCTGGGGTCCTTAGTCTTCTGTATATGTGCTGGCTTAGAAGGAGTTAAACCCATTGTATTATAAGTCATAAACGACTAGGTACTCCATCAGTCTACCAGTGTGAGTCACATAAGCCAATCATGGTACCAGTTTTCTCTCATAGATGCTTATCTGTGAGAGATACTTTAATGAGGGTGAGATCTAACACGGTGTTAACAGTGCGTATTTAAATCACAGTAGTTAAACTGTATGTCATTTGTGTGCATGCCAAATTATCCTTGCAGAAGAAATACTTTGTAAAGGAAGTAAAGGAGAGTCTACTCAGTCACTCTGGAAGGTAATTTCTTTTGAAGGAAAGTTTGCAATTTCAAGACTTTTTACATCTTCCCCAAGTGATACCTTCTGAGTTTTTTGTTTCTAGGGAGTCTTCAATCTGTCATAGAGTTTTGTAGGTGTTTTGCAGATTGGGTATGCACGAAGCATATACCATAGGCTATTCTGGACAAAATGCATGGTTGACTGTGATGGGGAGAGCTGGACTTGACAGTCCATCAGGATCTTGATAGTCCCTTCCAGTCTTCTGTTCCTAAGTGCATTTGTGATGCAGATAGTTGTCCAGTGACCTGGAATGAGACAGCCTATTCATTTCTGACAAACAGCCTTCAGATAGTAATGTCTTTTCATTACTAAAATGAGCAAAATAATGGCAGAGATGTGAAAGGCTTGCATCTTGTCACCAATTCCCTTGAACCATTTGATTCTGTATGCATAAAAGCATGGTAATTTGTGTGTATGTGCATGGATACACGCAGGCGTGTGCGTGAGAATGCACAGACAAGCACGTAAGAGTTGTGTTAGAAGAAATAGAGCTATCTTCGTAAGTAGAGTACTGATTATTGATCATGAAAGGTAGCTTCTCAAATACAGATAACTTGATGAAGGAATGGGAGTTTCTCCATCCATCAACATGCACAGATATGCTTTTTGTTTGTTTATTATACTTCACAGGTTTCTTTACATCTTATACATGCAAACCTAATTTTAACATGTATGTATCTGAAAGCCAAGATGAAAGGAGAATAAATAAACTTTATTAGAAACAAAACTCAATAATTTCCTTTTTTTGCCTAAATTGTGCAAGCAAATGTTTTTATTTCTACAAATGATTTTTTTCAGAATTATTTTTAAAGGAAATAAAAAACCCCTTAGGATATTTTTAACACTGGTGTTATTCTCAAAGTCAGATTCCACAGCTATGCTTGCATGCTTTTTGTAAATTTTTTAAAAATTATTATTTGTACATGTAAATTTATTCCAGTGTTTCTGCACAAGACTGTGTGCTTGTACTGCCGTTTATATGAGCAAAATTTATGGCTAAAATTTTGGAAGTTATCTTTGGGGCTGGCGGGAAAATACAGAAATGACTAGTGATACTAGTGGACCTCTTTCCTATGGATGTTAATCACCTGTTCTAATACTGTGGATAACGATTGTCTCATAAATTACAGATAACACATTTGAGTACTGCTATGGTTCTACCTCTGTTACAACTTGATTCATTTTATTTTATATCTGTTCTGGGTAAAAGCATTTGTGAGGATTAACAAAAATAAAATCTGGTCTGAAGTATTTTCATATGTAAAACAATCCAGGCCATTCATAAGAGTACACGCAGATACAATAGTCATAACATCAGAAAGGGATTAACCATGTAGAAAGATTAGGTTAATAAAGAAATAATTAGGATTAGGAGCCAATCCTGCAATAGGATCCATACATATCAATTCTTCATATATTTTTTCTATTATATACTACTTAACAGTAACTCAAAGTACAACAGCTCTGTCAGTGCTCCTGGGGTAGTTTTACTGTCCCCTTGTTCTCAGGTCCCACTTGAATATCTGCAGACATGTTCAGCCTCAGGTTTTTACTCTTCTAGGATGGATTTGTGCAACTTGCTGATTTCTGAGAGCACAACTTACACTCTTCAGTACCATTTATGACTAAATTATTAAAATAGCTTGGAAACAACTTGTTCAAAACAGAGGACTATTACTTCATGCTTCAGCAGTATCAAACACAAAGATGAAGCATAAAACTAACAAGAAAAAAGAAAAGCTGTCTATGTCGCTGTCATTATCTGTTTAGCTTGGACAGACATGTTTTGCAGTTGGTAGGAACAACATGCATAGCTTTTGGTCTCCTGTGTCTGAGCTTGCTATTTTTTTCGTTAAGACAATGGGCAGCATTTCTTAGGTTGTTCCCCCTTCAGACCACAACCCTTTTTCTAGTAGCTTTAAAGCTTCAGGTTTCTTTTGCTCGTGAGGTTGGCCCTTGCTAGAGTGCCTCATTCTGAGCTGGAAGGAGTCGTTCATTCTTATCCTTACTTCTTGGAAGGTTTGTATCAAAAAATGATTAAGTCATTACCTTTATGCCTCAAAATATTAAGACATCTCTTCTTATTGAAACTCTTAACTTCAAGCACCCATGCAAAATACAACAGGGGAGAAAAAAAAGCCACATAATAAATGCAGAGAAGGTTGTATAGATGGTGCTCTCCCATTTAGTCATAAATGGCAGCCTAAGCTGCCATCCAACAGTGCAGATCGTGTCATACATTTCCACCTGGGCCCTTTTTTGTCTTAATTACCTGGTTCATTCTTTCTCAGAGACCAACTTGCACTAGTTCAGAAGCACGGGGTGCAGGGGATGAGCACTGACCAGTGTCCATGACTCTTCTGTCAGAGCGAATCAAGAAAAGCGCGCTCCTGTTCTGGACGTGAAGAGACTTCACCGTGCCTGGCAGAGGTGAGAAAGTTCTGAGACTGTCACGCTTCCAAACAGATTCTTTTGTCCTGAGGATCGATCCTGGACTCCTATTCCCTGGAGGTGTCACTTAGTTAAGAAATGAATTCTCAGAATCAAGTCTAATTAGTGAAGACATATTTGGTATAGAAATCTAAACTTCTTTGTATATGGAGTAAACCACAGTACACTGAGGAAACAGGATAACTTTCTTGAGATCCAAGTGATGATAATAGAGGTGGCTTTTCTTTCAGAAAATAATTAGGTGACCAATATGAATCGGAAGTAAGCAATAATTAATGTCAGCACCGCGTATCAGGATTTTTTGTATCACTGTCATGAAAGATGTAGATGTTATCACCCATAAATGGTGTATAACCAGTTTATTCCAGTTGCTAATTATATGAGGCAGCACCTATGCAGCTTGCCTTGTTATAAAAATCAGCATATGTTTAAATGTCTATGAGGTTGCTGCCTCAGAGACCTATTTTTGTTTTTGTACTTTTTTCCCCTTTTGCTTTTCTGCAATTAAGATACACTGGTTTTACACAAACATCTACACTGTATTGTTCTGCGGATTCCTGATACGTTTTTTTCAGCTTGGACCTTCTCACAGGAGCTGTGAGACTTTAGGAGAGAATATTTGCACCAGGCAAGGAGCAACTCTTCAGAACTGGAATAAAGAAATAGCTTTTGCAGTAGTTGCTGTACTTCCAGTGCATAAACCTCAAGAGCATTTGGGCCAATAAATCTGCAATCCAAATAGAGAGTCAGATGGAAAACATTACAGTGACTGCTTTCTGGCATTAAAGAAAATAACCCAGAACTTCTATTTCAAAAAATTACTTCTGCAGCTACCTTATTTTGCATGCTTTTTAAAACATGAAAGATTTCAGTTCTTTAGGAAGCAGATTCTGATATATGCTGTGCGCTTTTTAATAGCCTTTTTCACTGTACATTGCATGTGGCATATTTATATTCTACAACAATATTTCAGTGGCATTGTGTGGATTAATATTTATATAGTTTGAGATTAAGCTGCTTTGAGTAATTAATGTGATCCGGTTTCTCCTTAGCTATCAAAGACCCACAGTTTTCATTGAGTGGAGAATCTACCTTTTGCATCAGTATGGGAAATTAGACGAGAGAAAACAGATTTGAGCAGCTCCTCGTCCAGTACAAAATGTGTGCTGATGCTGCTGATACCTAAATATTTAGGAGGCTCTCGTTCTGCATTAAAGAAATGGTCATGTCTTGTGGCCCATGTGTTTCCCTTTGTCTTCTCTCCCTTCAATCTGGTGTCAGGATGTTATGAATGAAATTGTTAAATACAAGTCAGAAAAAAAAAAAGATGCTCATAGACCAATTTTGCTCTTATGAGCTGTGTTAATTTTATGGTTTGGTATTGGGCAAATTTCTGATAATGTTCTCAAACCAGTCAGCATATGAGAAGAAAATGGTGAACAGATTTATGGTGTTGAAGAATTAATTGTTTACTCCTCCAATTCCCCAAATCCTACAGAGAAATTAAATTGCCTGATAATGTGAAAGCTATTATTTATTAGATAGTGTGTGATTACTTGTTTGGGAAAAAAAATGCCGTTTTACTCATGGGATGCATGCAAAAGATTAGAGATTTTTTTCCTATATTCTATGTTTTGGCAATAAACTCAGTCTTAAATATATGCGGATCTGGGCTGGCTAGCTTTTAGGAAGTCTTTTATAACTCTTATGTATACTACTTTTTTTTTTTTTTTTCCTTCCTCACAGAAATACTCTCCTTGATTCCTGTGCCCCATAGTCAAATCAATCACTGAGATCAACAAAAAAGAAATGATAAAATTTTTTCTTATGGTAAACAAACAAGGTCAAACAAGGCTTTCTAGGTATTACGAGCATGTAGAAATTAATAAAAGGACAATGCTGGAAGCTGAAATAATTAAAAACTGTCTCTCCCGTTCAAAGGATCAAGTAAGTTTTGTACTTTTTCCCCTAGCCATTTTACTTTATCAACATCTCACATCTTTCATGTCGATAATTCTGAAAACACATAAGTTTCCATTGCAGGTCATTATTTCATTTGTACCCATGAAGAAAAAGACTGTGTTTCTAGATTACGGGTTCAGTCGGTTGAACCGTTATTCTGCATTGAATAAATATGTTCTTCTGAGGCTTACAGAGATTTTGGAGTTTTGTATATCACTGTCATGAAGATTCCTCCTGTTTGTTTGAAGAAGCTCAGAAGTCCAGGAAAAATTTATTTTATCCTGTTACTGCTTTTCTGGTAGAGATCGATAGAGAGAGATTACTGCTGCTTTGCCTGAAGAGGTAGTAGGGATAGTACTGACAGCTCCAAGTTTAAACAAAAAACTTACTTATGAGAGAGGATTCTAAATCATGAAAATACTATCTAAAACACAGGGGGTTTGGGGAACACAAATTTTTAGGCCTCTGTATTACGCATTTTTATTCCAAAAAAAGTGTTCACACTTTCTGCAAGAAGGTCAGAAAACTCAGAAGTTGGAAAATTCCTTAGATGAAAGTTGATATTTTCATGGCTCACTTAATTGAGCCATTGGTTCTTTAAGAAAAGTACCAAACTTAGAAAAACTTTTGAGCACATTGACTTGCATTGGAGGAGAAATCTGTGACTTGGACTGTGAGTGGAGTTTTTTGGTTTGTGTTCTGAGGTCAGCTTCTTTATTTTTCATTAATTACATGGGTCTTTGAACAGTGGTCCTCACATATTTCATTCTAGAAAACCTCAGAAAAAATAGCAGTTCCTATAAAGTACATTAGTTCACAGACTTGACAGTGGCTGAAGAAATTAACCTCCTCCATACTGCTCTTGCAAGAGCATCTCCAAACAGAAACTTCACCAAAAGAACTAACGGTATGCTGCCATTTCAAGGACTGAGCAAAATGATACTTTAAAAAAAGAGGAAGCATCTTGTAAAGCAGTGTATAACAGCACCATCTGCTGGCTCCTGTCTTATTGTGACAGACGTGAATTTCCCCCCTGGGTCTGGAAGTCTAATACTCTTAAAGTTTATGTAAAAATATCGATCATTTTTAAAATCTGAAAATGACCTTCAGGTTGTCTCTTTTGGAAGTGCTTCCAAATGAAAATTTAGGGGAAGTACTGACTGCCTTACAACCCCGAACAAGTCACTTTGGTTCTGTATATTCCAGTTTTCCTATTTAAAAAGTGGTAGCGTGTTTTCTGCCAGTAGATGAAAAGTTTTGTGTAATAGTTACCCTACTAAATTTCTTTGAAGTCAAAATTTCAAAATGGTTTGGTGGAGCTTGGGAAATCCATTGTTCTTTGTGGGCCTTAAAAACATGAAAGCTTAGAGTCTTTGAGCACTCTGTGCTTAATACTGTCGTATGCTTAAATGGCAACTACTATGTTTGACTAATTTTGTTTCTGCCTAGTGCTCTTTCATTGAGTATAAGGACTTTAAGCTGGTATACCGACAGTATGCAGCCCTTTTTGTAGTCGTTGGCATCAACGAGACAGAGGTAAGAAATTGTATACCCTCTTGGAATGAAAGTTTGTAGTGATTATCACGGGCAAGAGCTCAAGTCTTCTTCCAGTATGGAATTTTGCAATAGCAGCTAGAGAATTTCAAGGAGTCATTGCAAAACCCCCTCGTTTTTATTTCTGTGAAATAAAAAGAGGTATAAAAGAAAATGTGGTATGTTTGACTTCAGTCTATAACAGTAGACTGAACTGTTATTGTGAGGCAGTCTTCCTGAGCCTTGTACTGATTCTGCTTTCTAAATTTATGTTTGATTAAACAGAAGTTTATGTGGTGTGGGGTTCCTCAACAAGTGTTAGCATCACAGCCAGATCAGCTGTCTCATCTGTGGTGACTTCCCAACTGCCCACTGTTTTTTAACCTCCTTGGCCAAAGAAAAAATTCCCATACTGTCAGCTATAAAGATGCCAATTTATTGTATTTTAAGAAAAAGGGGCAAAAAAAAAGGTATCTGAAAATTGACAAGTACTATTATTTCATGCATTCAGGCTGAGCCTGCAAGGCTTTAGTGTCGACATTGATTCCCGGTTCTCAGAAGTTAATTCAAAGCTTACTATTGGAGACCTTAGCAGGGTGGTGTGGAAGGTAGCTGCTGAACATCACAGTGTTTTCAAGTCAGGGTTAGAATGGCATGCAATCTGGGGCAAGTTCTTTTGGCTTTGCTGCAAAAATCACCCATCTATACTGCTGCAGCATAGCCTGGCTCTGTGCTGCAGCTGGCTGGTGTGACTTACAGCTAACTAGGCTATGCCTACCCATGCTGATCTACCTGTGTATCTAACCTGGGTGATGGTGGAACAAAGGATGCAAAGGGATGGCAGCAGCCCAGGCGAGACAAATCCATTGGGTACTGCAGCGGTTACTTGTGTGGCTGGCCTGAAGCTTCTGCCCCTGCGCACTCCCCTGCTCTCCGTACCTCTGCTGGGTAACCGCACCTCCTCTCGCTATGCTGGCCTGAGCTTGTGCACTTTATTGTAGGTCTTACTATTTTCTAGTTGCTTTTCATACACCACAAACTGAAATAACACAAAGAATACTATTACATTTTCTAGCTGTTCATTTAATATTCACTTGTTTTTACTTTAATTTCAGAATGAGATGGCAGTATATGAACTAATACATAATTTTGTGGAAGTTTTGGACAAATACTTCAGTAGAGTGGTGAGTGAGACATTGAATCTATTGTGAAATATTTCTTCTCTTTCAAAGCTTTAGTGACTATTTCATTTCAGGGAATAAATCAAAGGAGAATTTGTTTTTCATATTCATTTAGAATTTTTAATTTAGCATGAATATTGGGGGGGGAGAAACTAAAAAAAAAAAAAAAGCAGTATTAGTAGATTTTTCAGAGAAGTAAAAGTATACGTGGGTTATAAATCGTCAGACAAGGAATACCAGAAATATTTCTCTTGGAAAAGCATGTTTTTATATGCTTATACTCAGGGGTTTCTTTGGGTCATCTACTCTTAAATTAGCCAGTGGCATTTTATGCATTTTAAATAAATAAAGGGGTTTTTCTTTACAGTTTTTTTTTTTGCAGTTCTTAGCATTACATCCCCCAAATGAACTTCATTCATGATAAAGATGGTGTAAGCATTAAGCAGGGAGCTGACGTCACTCTCACTGAACAAGATCAGAAGGATGGAGCAAATGAAACCTCAAAAACCAGTCTGTACTTGAACTCCCCATATTGTTGTCATGCAACAGTGGATATCTGATAAAACAGCTATTATATAGTCATTTCATTAAGGATTCAACATCAGACATGGCTCCAGTTAAAATGACACTGCTCCTTTTGGTGGGAGATTTTTTTGTTTGCTTGTTCTTACAAAGTTTGAAAATGCAGCATTATAATCCTGGTTAGAACATGTGCTATTTAATATAGGGTTTCTAATAATCTTGTTAGAAACAAGTTTGCCTGAAATCATACTTTGGCACATTTTCAGTTTATCTATGCTGAAATGTGTTGGATATCCCTCTCAGAAAAGAGGACTGGATAGAGTTTCCTCCGTAGTCCATGTGCTTGAGGGTGTTACATTGGTAATTATACATACAAGAGATCAGTATGCAGGGTCTGTAACTGGTTTCCTAGTCCTAGTACCACAGCAGATGTGGCAGAGCTCCCTCTGTGAATTCAAGGACATGCTTGAAAAAGTCATCTGCACCCTTCACTGTTTAGATGCCTGACAAATGTTTTAGGCCATTATCTCAACTAATGTCACACCAGCCTCTTGAAGCTACTGGTACTAAGTATATCACTTTCTGACTATACTTAAAGTTCAAATTTGTCTCTTTAAATTGTTATGATTGCAGTGCCAACCTAAGCAGTGATAACCAGAAATGGAGTTTGATCCTGGCAGCGCAGGAATGCAGAATAAAATTTAGTCACATCTTATTTATCTAATTAATTGAGCTAATAGTTGCCAACCACTTCTAAAGTTTTATTCTCTTCACTTGAGGCAGAACAAAAATAGATTTAGTTCTTATACATATAAATGTAATATGTGTCATTCCTTGACCACGTATGTAACTCGACCACTGATAGTTGTTAGAAATTTGCTGAATTCATCATACTAGAGCTTTTTGTATTTTTCCATAGCATTTCAGGTCTGAAACTAGGCGAACCTAAAAGAGGGGTGGTTAAAGAAATCTCATGCCATTCCGTGGTTCTATTTTTAATAGCATATAACATGATAAATGGCAGAGCACTGAAGAAGAGGGCTATAATTCTATCTGGGGTTTCTGGCAGAAACCACAGAGCAAGAAAGTATAAGTCTGTACTATTATGGATTAATGTGTGGGATTTGCAGAATTCTAGCAGAATCCCAATTTATGATTATGACAACAGAGACAGAACTCTGGGAAAGGACAGAACATCTGTCCTGCTCTGGCGGGACATTTTGTCATCTATTATATTTAGGCTTGTGAGCTTTAAACATTCTCACATACTCTATTTTTATCTAATGGAGTTTACAGAGCTTCAATTCACATATCAGAACAAACATTAACAGAATTAGGGGGAAAGCTTTCAAAGTTGCTTGTGAGATGTAACTCTGAGTCCCCTTCGCTTTTATATGGCTACCCAGGGAAAACTCTGCATCCTGTTCAGAATACGTATTCCAATGTTTTCAACTGCTTTTTAATGCTGAGGAAACTTAAACTGATCGGGGTCTTAAAATACAATTTTTGTGATGCGTAAAAAATTTCGAATTGAAGAATGGCAGAGTCACTCAGCGGAGGCCTGTAGACTGGAACTAGTCCAATTTAGAGCATCTTTAAACCATAGAAATAGCAGCAATTTTACCAGTGGAAACTGCGTAAAACCAGGGTTAGAATCGAAACCATGTTAGCAAACTGCATTCCCTTGGTAGCCGATAAAGATTCCCTCTTTCAGCAGAGACTGGGGAAGCTCCACCCCAACTGTGCAAGATCTTAACTGCTGAGGCTGTGATTAATTGTTTCTACATTTAGACATTTAACCGAGGCGCCTGAGTTAGAAGTTTGGTCATCCTAAGCTCCCATTACCGGCAGTGGAGACCGATGAGTATCTTGAGAAAGTGAGTCATGCCTCAAGTGTGCTGAGTCAACTGTTGAAGATACCCATCTCTTCTGTTGACTGCAGAGAGACCACAAGGGCTTCTAACTCAGACATTTTGGTTAAATGAATAAAACTACTTGGGGTAATTTAGGCCAAGACTAGAAGGGAAACAATGACTATGTGAAGAATTGTGTTGCTGGGGCTGGAGAATAGTTAAAGTGCTAAGGGTCCAAAGCTTGGAGATGCCTTCCCTCTCTTAATCTATCCAGCCACGGCTACCACTGCCATGGGTACATATGACATCTAGATTTTGCTGTTGAAATGATCTGCAGCAACATTTTTAACTGTTTTTATAAAAATTGTAAAGTTGGCATTAACATCCTGTTTTTGCAGAAGGAGGAAGAGAAAATGTAGGGCTGGAGTTGCCACGATTAGCGATGCTGGTTTTCCACCCACTCATTCAGATGGCATTGCATATATTCAAATTGTTACTTGTGGGTGACCTCAGTGGGTTTTTCTAAGTAAAAATTTCAGAACATTAGCTTTTGTTACAGAGGCAGGTAACACATCAAAGGCAAAGCAGTGCTGCAGGAAAGAGCATGTAATTGTGCAGTCCAGAACAGAAATCTGAATCGACCTAAAATTTTGTATCATTATTTTGAAGACTTTCTTTATCCTCTAAAGGGATGTGTAATGTTTAATGACTATGAGATGAGAGACCAAACTGTTACTAATGGTTGTCTATCTCTTTTTCTTGCAGAGTGAATTAGATGTATCCTTTTCAGTATCAGAAATCCATTTGTCTATCTCTTTTTTGTGTACATTCCAGTTCATGCTGTCTTCACGGCACTGACTGTCAAACAGTGAAGACAATGCAGAGGTTTCACAAATTTTGCACTTACAGTAAGTAGCACCATTTTGGCACCTTTCTGAAAGCATGGCTGATGTTCAGTGAGAGTCACCTATTTAAATCTTTGGTCATTAAGATAAGCCTGGAACCATTTCAAGTAAAACAGGGAGAGCTTGCTTAGAGAGAACTAAGTACCATTAACACCTAGACATGAAAAGTTATATTCATGGGGGAACTTTCAGGCTTAACTACTTCAGGGTTTTACTTTCTTCTTTAACTTTACAATAAAATAGATACTGAAGTGAATGCTGTAATAAGAACTGAATGTTACAGCTGTGTCTTGAGCCAAATAGCAGTAGCATCATTATAAGATTAGATTTGTGCTTTGATCTTGCTTCATGAAAGTCTAGGTGAGTTTTACTTTCTGTATCAATGGAAAGAGAGAAGGGCCTGGGAGGAGGAAATTTAGGAAACAAGGCATTGCCACAGATACCTTTTTCTTTTCGCACCCCTCTTGTTACACAGCTGTATTTTCATGTGTATGATTTGCAAGGTATTAACTAAAAATCTGTTAAGAAAATGGACTAAAACCAAATAGAAACGAATACTAGAATACAGCCCTGAACAATTAAACACAAATAACAAGTAAATAAAATACAATACTGAATTCAAAGAAAACTAAACCAGGAGAATGTAGTGCAGTCAGTCTTCCTCCTCAGTTCTTCCAATCCTACTGCATGCTCACTCTACTCCAGCAATCCTTATGCCTATATTTGTTGTTGGTTTAATGCAGATCTACTGGTACAGAGTTTCAATTATACAACTGAAATACAGTTGCCACCCTGGAATCAAATACTGTAATGTAGTTTAATTACCTTAATTAAGAATTAGTACATACATAGAACAAATTCTGTAAAAACCCAAAAGGAAATAATTAATTTCACTTTTGCAAATATTTTAATGCTTGCTATGTGCTAGAACTCTGTCTCATTTACTTAACTTAAATATATATGTATGTATTGTGTATGTATATATGTGTATTTCCTTCCTGAAATTCACAAAATGCTGTGGTATTAATGTAACACTCCTAAATTCACTTATTATAAAAGAGCAATAATGAAATTTTATCATAAAGGGACTCTTAAGGTCCCTGAGCGATTGTATAACTACATTTTTTGTATTCAGTTATTATAGTTAAGGATTAGAACTATGTGTACTGGTGTATTAGGTTTACTGAATTAGAGACTAACCAGACCTATTCAGTAATTATACATAAAAATAGTCCTCTATGTTTCCGTATGGTGTACTTTGAGTCTGCAGTTACCCAATTCTTTTTATCTTAGATTGTTTGGAGTACTGATGATTCTAAATTCTGCCTGCCTGTGGTCATTGTTTTCACACTGAGAGGAATTTCCTGTAGTTATACACTTAAAGTTATTACCAGCAGTCCATTTAATAGCTGAGAAAGGCTGCTGCCTATACAGCACACTTCTGCATACAGTGCTAGTCTGCATAGTTCAGAGAAGTTGCATTATTTGCCAACACTAATGTTTGCAACAGGTGCAATACAGTGTCTGAATGATTCCTGTAGAAATTCATCTTCTACATGGGTCTTATCTGCATGAGGCTATAAATATAAAAATTTGGAAAATAGGAGTGTGCATTACTATCTTAATTGATAATACTGGAAAAGCTCATATCTGATATGTCTCTTCTCAACATGTATGACATATGAATGATGTACGTAATTTTTCCATTCAGAAATGCACTTTTCTACATTATACATTTCAGGAACAATTTTAAAATAAATATCTTACTTCTGCATATGTACAAAATAATTCTCCCATTTAGGAAGAAGAGCTTTTCACAAGTTGAGAGGATACCTAAAATAGTTGAAATGAAGTGAGATACCCTCAACATTAAATGTAAAGCAGAGATGTAACAATGAAGAAGTGGGTTGTTCAGGATTGTATTTATTTTTGATAACAGCTTGAATAGCAGGCCCAGAAGAACAATATAAGATTGGGATTACAAGTGTCTTAGATGTTAATGCAGTGCAAGCAATAATCCATCAATATGCCTTTCATAGTGTGTAAGGTAATATCCCCACCTGGGATTAAACCATTTTCTTTGCCAAATAGTCTTACGCTAACTCTTATATTCAGTACAGTTAGCTTGGATGAAAAATACCTGATGGAGGAAGTAATGTCTGAAGGTCTGTAACAGCAAACACCAAATAGTATTTACAGAATCTTTGTATATGGAGTATCTGGCGGGAGACTGTCACGATTTCCTGTCTCTGTGCTATTATTTTTGTGTACAGATCCATAGGAAGTTTATTTCAAAAGTGATAGTGGCTGTTCTTTATTGAAAGTGGTGTTTACTAACATGAAGAAAATCGTAGGAAATTACATGAAATCAAAACCCATAAAAAATAGATCATAATCATTAAAGGCTATTCACCCATGCACAGAGCAAACCCCAATTAAATCTAAAGGCTGAGACCATCATGCAATTGAAATATTCCTGGAGCCCATGCTAAGCCTGCAGCATGTGCACTGATTCTTAAAGCTTCCCCAGCTGCAGTGCATTACCCCAGTATTCCTGGCAATGCAGCTTCTGCTACTGTGGGACTCCAGCTTTCATTTAGGTCCAAACACCTGAATTCACCCAGGGCACGGGCATCATAGCTTGCATCATGGCCTGAGCCTGGAGTCAGCTGTCAGGAAGGGCACCTTGAGCACAAGGCAGAGACTGGGTCCAGTCTGAATCCTGCCCAACAGGATTCATACGTAGTGTTTATATCTATGTATGACATAGGTGTGTGATGCTAAACAATGCATGAACAACTGCAAAGTTATCATCTCATGCATACTGCAAAAACGAACACCGATGAGCTACTAGCCACTTAAGTAACTGCTTTAGAGTAGCCATGGTTTTTACAGAAGCTTTTATGGGTAAATTGTAAAGCATTTAGGCATTCTATGATGTCCGCTTTCATTCTGAGAGTCAGTCACATACATAAGGGTACCTATGACAGAATGACATAACATTTCTAAAGTTGTTTGGTTTGTTTTTAAAATATCTGTAAGTAGTGTGGTTGGGCCAGTTGCATAAACAAGTACTGAAATTGTCCTTAGGGGTCTTGCTTCCTAATCTGTTAATAGCTCTGGATGAGCCTCACTTCTGTGTGTGAAATAAGCGGGTGGGATTTTCTGTAGCTTTAAAACTCCAGCTTGGATGGTGGAGGAGCTACTTGCTCGGTGTGGTGATGACAAAGAGACTATAAAAACACAAGTGTTACCACAGCAGCTTTGTAGGGAACAATATGCTGGTAAGCATGAGAGTTTCTAAAATTACAAAAGGTTGACTTTTCTATTGCTTGAACTTGTGAAGCAAGGCTTACTTGAAGACACATTATGAACTTACAGAAGAAACAGATACTTACGTTCCCCTTGTGGGAGGGGAGGGAGAAGACAGGGTGCTCTAGGACCAAGCATTTGAAGAATGTTGTCTTGAGCCAAAAAAACCCATTACATTCCATTGCAACTAGCTGCTGGTGCTCATAGGATAGATAAAAAGCTTTAATATAGGGAATGCTTCATGTGAATCAACTGTATTCTTCAATCCCCCATGGAATAACACTTTCAGAATACAGTGCATTTAAGTAGTAAGAAAATTGAATGATTAATTTATTCTGAGAATTTATAAGGATACACTTGATTTTGTACTGTAAAATAAGTGGATGAAATGGAAACCTATAAAGATTAGCTTAAAACTGTTGTTATAGAATATCACAGAACTTGAAGGCACCATTTCTCTCCTATTTAATGTCAGCATAATTGTCTAAGGAAGAAATGGTCAGAAAGCATTAAATGGGTTTCAGTGCCTAAAATTTGCCTGCCATTAGACAGACTAAAATTTACTTAAAGCGAATGTTAGAAAAGATGAAGTCGGAATGTGTGACTCTAGATTAAAAAAAGAAGCAACTCCAACTAATCTTTAGTTGAAGATGAATGTCCAGGATGGAAATCGAAGTTTTGTAATGCTGTATATTCAGTAGCAAACCCTCTGCCCCCATAAATACCCGTGCTGTAATTTATTAAGCTTTTGTTTGTGCTCCTGGGTGTGTTACCTGACCACAAGGTTGGCTGCACTTTATCATCTCTTAAGCCTGTACACACCCTTAATTACATGCCTGGAAAATCCTGAGATAACTTACTTAAAATGTCTTTATATGAAGAAGTTATTTATTTATCACATGCAGGTCCTAAATGAGCCTTTTTCCTTTCCTCCTCCTTCCCCTCTCCCCTGCTTAACCATCTCCCTATATAATGTTTTGGGGAAGGAGATGCAAGACTGTGTCACATTTACCTCCTCTTAGTATGTATGTGCCCTAAAAACTTTGTGATAATAGAAAGTTCCAT
The DNA here is from genome assembly GCF_964188355.1 of Buteo buteo. NCBI lineage: Eukaryota > Metazoa > Chordata > Aves > Accipitriformes > Accipitridae > Buteo > Buteo buteo. The sequence goes on along the minus strand of NC_134176.1, from coordinate 30,936,922 downwards.
TAATGTCTTTCATAAGGGCAGCTCTTGAAGTTACCAAAAGCCAGCATCACATTTAAATACCAGTTGCAGTAGGAGCCATTTACTTCTACTGCTAGGTACACAGCCACAACAGCATTGACTGAAATCTGTAAGCCAAAGACAGTAAGGGCTCACCTTTTGCTTAGGCTGACAAATTGTTAAGAGCATTTCCTAACTGGGTGCTCTGAATACTTTTATTACAGACTTTTAGCTACACATGCAGAGATTAATACATGTTTTCTTCTGCATACTTGTTTAAAAATTCAGGTTAGCCTCTGCACAGATCTAGTGAAAGTCCCTTAACTCTCTTTTGTGGGCAGCCAGGATTCTTACTGGAAGCAGAACCTTAAATGACAGCTCTGGGTGGAGCACATGGCAGTGCACACACTGAATATCCTGCTGCCAGTTGCTCAGACTGGTTTGCTTTGCTGCTTTTCAGCTGGGTGTGGATCTATGACTTCAGGGCTTTAAACCCTGAAATTTGGGGTCATTTGCCAAACAAGTGACAGGTGGGGAGGTTGAGCCTTGCCGAGGATCAGAGATACATACCCCTCACTGGGCAGGGCATTCAGACGTGAATGGCTAAGCTATGCCTGTATGACAAGATGTAACCATAGAGCAGAGTCATGAGACTTACAGGCAAGGGGAAAACACCAAGGTTGCTCCCTGTGCAGTCTGACTGCTTGCCAAAACCAGCATGGTAAAGGGAGGTGGGAAGGGAACAGAAAAAGGAAGCCAGGATGTAAGGTTGAGGGTAGTGCATAAAGAATGCTTTGGGACTTTCCAAAATCAAGATGATAGATCTTTCCAGAATGGTATTAGTATCCCCGTTCAAACTGCAGGTGGAATCACTGGTTCTGGAATGATGACTGTGAGATTAACAGGTTACAGATGGACAGAAATGATACCACTGTTTTCTGTAATGGAGTAAGCCACTTTTGAAATAACCTGGAACAGCCCTGCAGGGGAATTGATGTCTCATTTAAACATACTGGGTTTGAGTGGAACAGCTACAAGATACTGGGGTGTGCGTGCAGTTTTCCTTTGACATGGTATCAGCTCTTCAGGAAATGCAGCAGGGGAAAAAGCAGTGCTAAGTGTGTTTTAAATGTTTTCTTAAACAAGGCGATACAGAAAAATAAGGTGGGAGGGACAAGCTCCTGCATCATCACTGATCCTCATTGACCCAGGCTTCTGGGTTTTGGATCCTTGGGACTCTCAAAGGAAGAGGAAAGCCTGGAGAGGCGGGAGCTCTCACCCCACCATGGGAACTGGAGCACTGTGAATCAGTGGTAGAGTGTAAAAATTAAAAGCCAGGGGAGTTGGCTTTATCACTTGTTGAAACCTGAATGGAATGTTATCTAACTTCATTAACAGATCCTCTCACCCTGTGTAGAGCAGTGCCAGAGGTGAACTAAGCAGCAGAAGAGCTCTCTTCCTAAAAATTCTCACATTACTGGACTAAAGAAATCCTAACTTCTCAGATTAAAATACTTGTGTAAAGACTGATTTACTTTGAAAGTATACCATAGGGAGAAATTTGTCTCACGTCTTCAACCTGCCAAGGAAAGTAAAACAACTACCTTTGTCTCTGGAACCACAGAAACGGAGACAGCTGAAGTTTTAAGGACAGTAGTGCTCCTCAGGATTAAAGGCATGAGTCTGATTTTTCAAAGCAATTCAGGCCTGCAGTCAGACTCAGGAAAAAATCTGGTATTTAAAATACAACTTAGAATTAAATTAGGTGGTTAAGTTTAGGCCAGCAAATCAGAAGCTATCTGATGAACCATGGATGTACCTGAGATCCTGTTGACCGCTATAGTTTCTCTTCCTCACATAACAGTAATGAGTAGTAAAGTTAGTTGGGGGCCTGTATTCTGTTACTACACATACCTAGACATGCTTTGCTCTTGGCCAAGCAGAATGCATTTGTTGGAGCAGCAATGCAGTTGTTTACCCTTCTGTACAAACACACGGTAGCACTGAGTTCAGCCCAGAGCACTTATGGCAATTTGAAATGGCAGAGGAAGGTGACAGCCTGCTAGCTGTAATCTCGTCAACTTGACCATACAGGTTCATCCTACAGTTCAACCTGAACAAGTTCAAGCTTCTACTTTTCATCTCTTAGAAAGGTGGTCACACACAAGGCTGACATGAGACACTCTGTGCCCCTCTTCTTGCTTTAACATATGCAGCAGAGGCAATCACCAAGACAGGGACATAACCTTAAGCTTCTGTCATCACTGGGCTAGACTGTCATACTCAAGAACTTCTGCAGACAGCAGAACCTTAAGTAGAAGGCAGCAGGTGCAGCTGCTACTAACTCAGCTAAGCTTGCCCATGGAAGAAGGTGGGTTTGGAATTCCCCAGGCTGAGGACAGGCTCAGCTTCCATCCTCCACAGTTTTCAGGCAGGCAGCATCTCTACTGTGACATTTTAGAAGAGCCTGAGCCAGTCATCATTACCTGAAGTAATGACTTGGGCTTCTGACTCTGAGAGAAAGGATCACAGAAAAATTCCTCTCTGCATTCCCAAGTACTGGCTTCAGCCCTGGTTCTCTAGAACCTGTGAATTGTTTGATGGGTCTGGCTTTTACCACTCACCACAGGGAAAATAAGGCACCTAACTCAGATTAAGGAATTCACTTGTCAAAGCCAGGTGCTAAAAAACTAGGCATGGAGATGTTCAATGTTACTTAACTTAAATCCGTTTCTTGAATTCAGACTTAAGACTTCACTTCCATGAGCTCGCATTGTTGCAGCTCTGGTGGTTTAAGGTGTTGTCTCCCCACCACTCACATTTACCACCTAGGAGGAACAAATATATACAAATATATGTGGCTCCTCAGCTGTTGTCATATACATAAACAGTTAGTACTCCCACTGTTCCTGCTCTTTGGCAGAGCAGTAGGGCAGACTGCTGTAGTTAGATCCACTAGAACCCGTGGGACAGAGCAGTCATGTTCAGAAAATGAGACTTCAGTTTTATCATGCCAAGCAGAGGAAAACTGATGCATTCAAAAACCTGGCTCTCACAACTCCACTGATTAGAATGGAAGTCCACTAACATAAATACAAGGACAGGAGCAAACCCACGTTGTCTTGCTGAGCTCAAACCATAGAATCATAGAATGGTTTGGGTTGGAAGGGACCTTCAAGATTATCTAGTTCCAACCCCCCTGCCATAGCGTCAAAAATAGCATAATGGGCAGAGAAGGCACTTGAGAGTCTCATATCTAAGTTGAAAAAAAGTATTGAAAGATGTATTTCGAAGTTACTGTAAAGTATCTTACTAGCTCAACTGCAGGAGTCCTCAATACACAGGCAAGAGCTAGAAGGAGCAAAATTAAGGCAAAGCCGATCTGTTGAGCACAGCAAAGAACACACTGAAAGAGCAGCAACAGGTGGAGAGCAAGGCAGATGAAGGGTTATTCACGCAGCTGTATATGTATGTCAGTGAAGCGTAACAGATGTACCCAGCAGGCTTTTTTGCTATGCCTATTTCCATTTCAAGTTCTAGTGATAAATGGCAACATAAGAGTCTTTTTTCACTAAGTAACCCTTGGCAGTTGTTCAGTGGATGCACAAAACACTAAGGTATGCAGAAGAATGCCTGCTGCTTAACACCAGAGTAAGGCCTTTTTTTTTTTTTTTTGAGACAGATGCTGTTAGATAATGTTAAGGAAAGACAGACATGGTTATGGACAAATTTCATCTATCACAACAGTACCAATTCATATTGTTTCAGATTATTTTCCTTTAGGTGAACATTAGATATTATAAGTATCTTTTAGAAAGTATTTAAAATATGAACCATTTATTTACTTTTGCTCTTCTTTATGAGATTTATTACTATATCAATCACTCAACTTTACATACCAGTGTATTCCTCTTAAGCTATTTTCAGGCAGATCAAATAATGTTAGTAACTTAGGGTAAGGAAAATGTAAGCATCAAATTTTAAGAATTTGACAATTACTTTTCTAAGAAATGCAGAATATCTGCATCGTCACATTCAAGGTTGTTATCCCTCAATAACATTTTATATTCAAGCAATACGTGGTACTCAGGCAGACAGCAAAATTAACCACCTACATCTAAGTTCAAGTTTACCTTGCTTCTGTTACTGTGTGGTAATCTTCAAGGATGTGATACTGCTGGGGCTTCAACTTCTCTACCACAAACTTCTGACATCTCTGTGGTCAGAAAAAAGTGTCAGTTGAACTGTTCCCGTAGGTCCATTAAAGCAAACGGCCAAATAAACTAGAATAAATTAAGAAATAACTATTTTTGTAAACCTTGATTAAAGACTAAGGTGCCTAAGATTTTCTCTGAATTATCTTCATATTGTTCAAAATATACTTAACTTGAAATGTTTCTAGATCATGTTCAATTTGGACAGAGTGCACATCATTTTGGATGAAATGGTGCTAAATGGTTGCATCGTGGAAACAAACAGGAACAGAATTCTTGCCCCTCTGTTTGTGCTTGACAAAGTGGCAGAAAGCTAGGAAGATGCAAGACTGACTAAAGCATTTTACAAAAGATGGTGAAGCCATCAAGAGCATACCAACAGCAGTGTTCTGATGTCGTTTTCTGATGTCGCAATATTCAAATTAGTTGGAAAGTATTTCCTATTTCTCCTATACCCTACGTACCTATTGGAAAGATACAGCTAAACATAAAGTGGAACCTTCAAATTCAGATGCGGCTTTATTGACCCAGGACAAATATTTCTAGAACAGTCAACATTTTTTATAACTGACTGAAGATAAAGTAATGGAAACTTATACAAGACTGTCTAGGTATCACTTTGAATTATGTAGCATTGTGCCAGACCTAGAAGACAGAAAATATGGAAATATAAATTCAAACTGAGTTTCAGTGCTTCCTTTAAGCACCAACTTGATTTTTTTATTTTCATACAAATGTACTATAAGTTAAAGTTCTGTAACTTTTATGACCACTAGATTCACCCCTCATCAAAAAGCTGGTTTCACTCCCTTTTCCATGTAAGTAATGGTTACAAAAGAAATGTAACTAACAGAAGTATAGATGTATTTAGTATTCCTGCATACTGTGTAACTAGAAGTATTTGGCACTTAAATATTATAACATTAATAAATGATAATTAAAATCAAAAGTTTGATCATCTTTTATCATGTTGGCTTCATAAATTGCACACAATATTTTCTATTTTGGCACACCAGTGTATTTTTTTTCTCTTGTATATTCTATCCACACGTCATGATTAAAATGTTCACAAAAGATGAGTAACAAAAGATATGCAAGTTTTTCAGTACCAGCTGGGTAAATGAAATCTCCCCTTCTCGAGTAGGAGGATGTAGCTATGCTAACTTGTATTCACAGGCACACAACATGCTGATTCATATCTGTATAGTACACTAAGTCACTGCAGAGTTAACAATCTGAGCTTACTTTCACTTACCTTTCTAGAATTAAGTTGTCTGGCTCCTTCATAACCTCCACACCAACACTAGGCATGACTTGATATCGAAAGAGCGTACACTGTGTAAGCTTTATGTGTGAAAGCACGTAACAGTCACATATCAACTGCACCTAGAAACCAGGGTCTAAGGAGCAGAGAGTGAAGTGTTGTGTGGAAGAACAGTCCACGTAACTTTAATATACTAACACATTCAGCAAAACAAGTTGACGTTGGATCTGGAGCAGATATTCGTACACAAGGTTTATGCAACTGCTTTGTTGAAGCACAGTAGTCACAGGAGTGGTGTAGGGTGTAGACTATGCCTGTAATGTCCTATGAATAATGCTATGAAAAGAAATCCAGCATCAGTCTGATTTATATGCGTGAGGCAGAATCTTTTGGCAAGCCACCCCCCCCAGCAGTGGCCTAGAAAAGATTGTTACCAAAGAGAACTGGCATAGAACAAAACTTGCCACACAGATTCAACTAAAAATACTAATTTTTCTTCTCTGGTATCAAGTACTTAAATATCTTTAAAGACATACTCACATCTTGCTTTATCTTACTGTAAGCCACTTTTTACCAATAAATACCTCACCACATGCTGAAACCAAGACAGGCACTGCATCTCAAGTAAAGCTGAATCAGCTACATAATCTGACCCCGTTTTTATTCCAATTTAATGAAGAACTATAACCTCAGGTCACATGGGCCCACTGAAGAGCACCAAAACCTGCCACACAGAGTGTTGCCACTGCCAGACTAGTTCTTAAAAAGTTGCACTGTGTAATTTTGAAAAGATTTGAGCAGAGATGAATTCATGACACCAATTATTGCCACGTAGCTCTCTTAAACCTTGAAAAAAGTACAGCACATAGTTCAGAACACATACAGAGATTTAACAACATAAGAAATACTAATGAAGTATTCAAAGGAGACAGTTTTATATGTTGCAAACATTTTAATGATTACTTTTGAGCTTACACATTGGGTGGTTTTTTTAAACTTCAAACTGCAACAAGTTAAATAAATGTTTATAATATACAAAGAAAATACAACCAAAAGTAGGACTTGCTTTAAGTGTGCCTTGCACTAGGAACCAGTGTTTTTTAATAGCTTTATCGCTGAGCTGCACAAACACACTTAAGGATTTGATCTTTATAGCAGGGCAATTGAGAAATCAAAATATATTCCCACTTGAAAGGAAAAAAAAAAGAAAAAAAAAGGTTGTGCATGATTATATGCAAAAACCCACTAAAATACTCCAATAGTGCAGGCACCATTAAAAAAGAAAAAGCTGGAGATGCCCATTAACTCTAACTTTTAAGGAAGCAAGTTTCTGACCATTTAGCTTAAAGCCAGCAAAACAGGGATCAGTGATGGCAACTGTAGTGTACAAGGTATTAAATGACAAACTTTACACAAATACACTGTTAGAAATTTGTATCAGTGAACACTGAAAATCTGATGATCTGTTCTGTGGAACAGTCAAACAGAACCACCTTAATTTCCAGTTGTGCAAGCCCTTGAAGCATCACACAGTGTTCTGTGCCAATTTCTTGCTGGCTGTGTAGTTACAAGGATTTATTTTGTCATTAGCAGCTAACAAACTTATTCCACATGTTCCTAAAGCCTCACAGGTGAAAAAAAAGGCAAGTCTCATCAGAGCACAGCGTGGAGATCATATTTTTTTGCACACAAACACAAGAGGCTTCACTAGTATCAAAAAACACTTTCTCATGTCCCATATTGCAGTCAGCAGCTCAGTTGAGATGGAAGCCTTTCTCCATTGTAGCAGCTAGCAGACGCTCTCTCATAATCTCCTCAGAAGAATACTCAGGCAACTTTAGGTAATGCACACATGTATTCACAGATGGATAACTTGCATCTGTAGCATCAACCTGAGGAAAAGAAAGAACATTTTTTACTGCAGTTGTTCATAGCGCTCAATATTGAAGTTGAAAGTTGTAAGGTCCTCTAATTCATGGCATTTACTGCATACGTAACACCAGTTGTCAAGAAACAGTAGCATCAGGAAAGCTACAGACCAACTTAGAAATCTGTATGTACGTTAATTCTTTTATACTCAAATATGAAGTCAGCGAACAGACCTGAAACAGAGGTTAGTACTGAAAGCTTACCATGGTGTCATAAATTAAAAACCGGGAGAAAAAAAAAAGTCAGTGTTATTTCTTAATGTAGCAACAATCACATTGAAAAGCCAAAATAGTTGGTTTGAAGGGCAACCTGAAGAAACCATACCTTGCGTACAACAGTGAGCCGGGGATGTAGGTTTGCCAGTCCTCCTGGTGGGAGTGTTGAACAACCAGTGGTGAACTGGAGAAAAGCCTTCCTTTCATCCGAAGACATACCACACAAGACTCTCACAAATCGAAGGAATCCAGGGCTTAAAATAAATTAAAATAATTAGTTATGATAACATAACAAGAGAGTGATTTTTTAATTTACCTTCACTTGAGACAGTACAATTACGATCTTCAGTCACATCTAAGCAATCATAAGATTCTAGTGCCTGTTCAGTATTGAGTTAAGAATAAAACATCATAAACCCCATAAAAATACTTCTTTAATCTTCTTGCTGAGTATTACACAGAAAAATGTAGGTGAATAAGAACTTTTCTCCATAGTTATCTTGGAGCATTATTCAGGTATCTTGCATATGAATGGGTAGAGAATTAGACAGAGCTCAAACTTATTCTATGAGAAGATTCCAACTGACCATAATCTTAAGATTTTTCCTGTACCACTCCTGCGGTATAAAGCCATTTCAATTTATATATGATTTAATTTCTATCCTGTTCAAGACCCTCATGCAAAAAAAATTGGAAAAATGTAACAGACTACAATAGATCTTCAAGGAATCCTCCAGTTACCACTGCTTTCATCCATACCAGCCCAGGGAATGAGGGGGAGGAGAGGGCATGAAGAAAGCACAGCCTGCTGAAACACTCCCTTGGTATCAGGCAATGTAATCTCAGCTGCATCTTTGGATACAGGGCAGGGCCAACAGAAGAATCGCTCCACACGGCCTCTTAGACTGATTAGGATCCTTCAGCATGCTTATATTAACACAGTTCCAGAAGTAGTTTGTATGTTATTGCTACCAAACATGACAAGCAGCAAAAAACCCCCAAACCCAACAAACCCCAAAACATCGAGACCACCTCCTGATAGCCAATCACCAGTATATGTGTTCCCTGCATAGTACATTTTCTTTTTTAACTACACTTGAAGAGAAAGAAATAAGAAAAAAGGGACAAGTAACAACTATACCCAACCAAACAGAAATTATAATCACCACCAAAGATAAAATTAAAAACTCTAAAATGCTATTTTTAATAGCCTGTATTAGTTAACTGCCATTACATTTCGACTACTTGTTCACATTTGCGTATTTTAAATGTTTTAATCCTCTCTCATCACAGAAACACCAAGCACCTTCCAACCTATCCGTTGTAACATACATGGTTATTTCACATAGTTTCAGGCAATCACTTGCTCTTCAGTGACCACCAATCCCATCCAATTTGGCATTGTCATCTAATGAACATTCTGGACATTTTGCCACTTAATGTATCTTTTAGCTACTATTTTAAAATCACTCAGAATATAAGTACCTACCTATCTCGTGTATATCCCAGTTTAGGTTCAGTATAATTGATGATATCCTCAGCTGCCCAAGAAGGCGATTGATTTCCACAAAGAATCATCTGAACTTCTTCATGGCTGAAGGAACTCAGCTTCTCCATTGGAAAGACTCTATTGAAGCCGTCTTTAATGTACACAAGATACAGTTATAAATAAAGTCAAAAGACTGTTTATAAAATAATGTCAGCACTTCAATTATATTTTAATCAAACCAGAATCAATCAACAGTTTCTTAATTAAGATAAATGGAACCTCTTCAAGATTAAGTGGCGTAACTAATGCAGATGTGTTATGAAATTAATATCTATTGGATTCTTAACTTTTTTTTGAAAGCCATTCCATGCCACCACTTTAAACCAACACACCCTGAACACCAGTTAGTCTACCTAACTGCGTATATGTTCTGCCATATTTAAAATTACCTCTGAATGCCTCCATCTGTTTCTGTATACCAGTATGCATGCAGAAGTCAAACATGAGATCTACATATTCCTCTGCATTATCCATTGTTACAGTCTGCAAAGACAATAGATAAATACTTAAGAATTCACTTTGCATTAGAGTTACTGCTGAGACAGTAAAAATGTAACTGCTGCTGAAATTGTAAGGTAGGTTGTTTCCTTACCTCATCATCACCACCTGGCTTGAGATCCACAGCTGTAAACCCATATACTTTGGACGAAGGGCAAAACTGAAAATTTAGACTTCAAAACACAAAAGATAGTTACAAATTGCAAACAAGTCTGCTACTGTTTTTGCAAATACACCAGATTTATAAACTGCACCCCACACACCCAAAAGCATCTCACTACATTTCAAGCCATTGTTTGTAGATCATTTTGTATATACATGAACAGTGGCACTGCAGTACACAACTACAATCAGTAATGGACTACACAGATAATACATGTTTCAAATCTATGGTATGCACATGCGAGTACTCACCCACTATTTATTTGGCTTTGATAACCATTGAAAATTTCATAAGAGTTTGATATCTTTATCAGCTTCAAAAGTACTCAAGCAGTTTAATTCAGCTCATAAACTCAAGAAATCTTTTACATTAATTTCCAGCACTAACAGTTACAGAGCCACTCAACATATTAGGTATTTAAGCCCTTCAACAGTGCTACTTGCTTTCGCTCTGTAACAAGCCATGCTGAAGTCTGCAAGGCCATAAGCAATTACTGAACTCTGTCTATGCAATCCTTGTGGCACAACACAATTTTAACAAATAACCCATAATATTAATGGTAGAAAACCTGCTGTTTCAAAAGAAATAATTTAAAACTACAAAAGATGACATCCTGACACCAGTTTACACAGGTATGAGCACTTTTATGTCCTTAACATTTGCTAAAAGTTAGCACATGTTCTGTTCAACATGGATTCAAACACTGCACTGTGTGTCTATTAACATAATCTGAAATTTTAATCTGTCCTCTTTAAAAGCTCTCAAAAAAACTTGATAAATTTCAATAGTTATCATAGCAAAGAAATTACTGATTCACACTTGTCTAAAGGTCTCTCCAAGTATTTGTGTGTTTCTAGAGAGTTATACGGCATTGCAGTGCAGCCACTTTTAAGTTTAAACATTAGGAAACAGAGCAAATGAAAAGAGAAAATCCTCTAACTAAGGAACAAGAATATAGCTACACATGGCAAACTAGATCTTGCTGCATCTCTAATGATTCCCCCTTGCAACAATATTATTTAAAATGAAGAAATCTTCATTTTTAATTACACATGTTAACATTTGTCTTTAACATAACACTGTTTGCATATTTATAAATAACTATGAAAACTCTTACCCCAAATCCTCTATGCTAAGCGGAGGTCCCGAACCCGATGGATTCTTCAGCATTAATTCCTGTAGTTTTGTGTTCTTTTCATCTTCTGACAGACTTTTGTTGCTTAAAATTTGACGCCTTTTAATTGCAAGGTCCTTAATTTCTTTTAGAAACCTAGCTCTATGTGGATTTACTAATTCAAAGTCTTCCCATGTTAAAATTCCATTAAACCAGGCAGGAGGTTTTGGTTTTGGTGGATCAAGAATAAATTCTGATTTGGAGTCTTCTTCCAGACTTCCTACTGACAAGGAATCATGCCCTTCTTCTGTAGAAGCCTCTGACTGACTTTCAGTACAGTGCAAGTCTCTGTCACCCCGTGATTCATATATCAACTTACTCATGTTACTTTTAATGTCTCCCATACACATGAGTTTAAAAAAAGGCTTAGAAATGGGTAAATCCACAAGTCTATTGTCCTGAATGCATTTAGCCAAGAAAATTCCAAGGAAATGAAAGAGTTTGGTTATTCTTTCAAGTTCATCACTATCTTGTGGGAATGGTGCTGTGAAGAGTCCACATGATCTCTGTACATAGTAGCCAGGGGGTTTCAATCCACCACCAATATCAACCTGATTTAAGAGATGCACAAGAAGTTGACATTGTTAAAGGTGAATTTAACTTCTTGTACTCTACTTCTCTGTTAAAAAGAGAACAGGTAGAGAAAGCAAGTTGTGGAACAGACTAGTCATTCTTGACCATGATGAGTGGCTGCTCACCGATCACATGTTCTTCCCATCCCAGGTATCTAGCTCATTTTTCTTTTACACAAGTAATCAGTTTAAAATGCAAATTGAAATATACCTGCCGAGACTCATCATCTGGAAAATCGTCATCACAAAGCCAAGCTCCCAAATCTGTCCTCTGAAATTCTGCTGCCACCAATGCATAAAATTCCAAGGTAGGACCGAGGCCTGTTCCTTCCTCCCCTAAAAACTCAACCTAGAAAAACATAAGGTATGTTAATAATAAAAGAAAATCCTAGTGAAAGGTTCGGTGTTGGTTATGGAATAGGATTTTCAGTATCCCAGCTAGTACATTAGAAATAGCTATCTAACCTTGCTCTGCTAGGCAGATGTGCTTTACCTCTAGAACAGATTTTCTGTCTGCATGAATCTGCATGACATTTTCTGCCCATTCCATCAAGGATTCACCTCGCGGAACTTTCACTCTTTCATGTTTGAGGCGTCCAACTCTGAATTCTCCTGGATCATCACGTCGCACTGTGCTTGTGGTCCTTGTCCGTTCAACAGTGGCTTCTCGTCTGTTCTGCAGCCATACAATTGCTCTGGAGAAAACCAAAAACCAGTTGTTTGAAACTTCGATGTCTACCAACATAAAAACTTGAAAGTAGCCACTACAAAAAGTTACCTTGTTAAGTACTAATTACCTCCTAATAATATTTTTTTTTAAAGTTATATACCAAAGTATTTCTCAGAAGTATCTGAAATGCCCACATATGGGCTGCTTCATATTTTATGAGTTTAGAAAACTAAATAATTTTTAATTACTATGAAGGGCCAACCATAACTTCTGATGTAATAGATAGCACCAATAAAAACATACAATTCTTGATCTGAATTATTATAGTTTTCAAATTACAGTGGAATGAAGAGAAGGCAGAATTTACTGCAGCATTTTTTAATCACAGATGCTCAAAATTGTTTATAGACACTTACTACCATTTCCATTATATACTGCAAGGCAGTTGTACATCATCCCATTGGTACTGACAAGTTTTACAGCAAGATTTACTTACGCACTTATTAGAGAAACACAGAACCAAAGTGGAAGTGCAATCATACACATACAGACCCATATCAGTGAAGGAAGAACACGCAACTCTAATAGCAGTACTCACACGAAGTCAAAGCTTGAAATTCTTTTCCATATTGTCATCTATGCAGCAATAAACTATCTACAAAGCTACGATCTGTTGGTTGTTTTGCAAGTATGGTCAAGTGTCATGACAGACACAGACGGAGAGTGTACACACCCACGTGCATATACACGCAAAGCTTATATAGAGTATATGAGTTTTAAGGTCTTAAAATACTGGAAATAGTTCTTAAGAAAGCTCTTTACTTACCAAGTAAATACCATGCAAATACCATGTTTCCTGAGGGATCTCTTTAAAATACAATTTTTCTAAAATACTACCTTTTTTCAAGACAAAAACAAAACAAAAAAACAACACACATGGTCCATCTTTCTGGACCATTTTTCCATAGAAGTTCAATTTTTCCATATTAATAAGATTTAAACTGATGTCTTGCAAGACAACACCTTTTCTTCTTTTCCTTTTTCTTTCTTTTTAAATGCCTCATTTTACACTCTTCATGAGGCATTTCTACTGCGTATTAGACAACAGTAATTTTTGCAACCCACTGTCTACACTTCCTCTTTGAAAAACAAACAAAACAGCCAAGAAAACCCACAAAAACTAATTCTTCCATCTCATTACATAAAAGTAAACTGGCAAAAAGGTTTACACTGTCTACATACTCTCAAGGTAATTGACTGTAGCAGTGATATATTAAGGATTCCTAGGTAAGGAAGCACATTAGGGGGTACCCTTAAGTGTTTTAACGTTTGGTTTTGTTACAGTTTCATTATGCAGCTAATACTAACTTTCAAAATAGCATCTCTTCTTTAGATTTTGTCTATTTTGTTAAGACATTAGTGAATTAAAATAAATGAACCAAAACAAACAATCACCAAACCACTGTAGGAAGTATAAAAGGTATATGCTTTAGTGTATGTTTTAAAAAAAAATTTAATTCACATTTATTTTCAGAATGTTTACTATTTTGTTTCTTACTCCTTTAATGCAGTGAACTGCAACCCAGTCTAATTACTGCCCAATAGGATAACCTAGCTAGAGGTACACATGCAAGTCTTCAGCTAAAGTTGAAAAATGAAATTTCTTCAAAGGAATTTCCTGAAGAATATCAAACAGGAGGTAGGCTACTCATCATAAACCTCTAATACAATGAACAAGAATGTTTCAAGTGTCCAAAAGTCTTTCTGAAGTTTTCCATCTTCTTCCCTTTTTTTCTACTATCCAAAATGATTTACATTTGGCAAACAAAATCTCTCTCATTAGGATAAGGTCCTTCTGTGAATTAGCAATTAAAAAACCTATTATATTAAAAAAAAAAGGCAGCAGTATTTTTTGTTTGTTTTTTTTTTTTAAAATTTTTTGGGTTTTTTTACCTTGATGCTCCAAATGCTGTGCACGTGAAGTACAACTGTCTTGTTTCAAATGGAATTAAGAAAGGACACTTGCTTGTTAGCTGCTCACACCAGTCTGGCAAAGCTCCACTTGCTAGTGCCAAGGGTTCCTGTAGTTTAATGCAAGGAAAACAAAACAAAACAAAGTGTTTCTAATATTAGACTCAGGTAGTCCCAAGAAATTTGTAACTAAGTACACAGACACCCAATACACCGAAGTACGAAGTTTTCACTTGTGTGTAAGCATGTTTCTTCCCACTCAGCAACTGCTTCCCCCTCTCCTTTAAATGCTATGAATGAGAAGTTCACAGAGTTTCTAGGACTCAAGAGTGGACACAGGCTGCTTTGGCACAAAGACAGTAAAAGCTGTATAGTAAATCTGTGCGATATGTACTACTCAAAGCACTGTGGGGAGATCTGAGTATACAATTAGCTGGAAAGAATTCTTCTGAGCTTTGCCCAAAAGTGATTAGATGCTACCTCCTCAATACCAGAAGGCACGGAAGAAACTTGGTGGTAAGTAAAGATGATCCCCACTGAAATATTACTATAGTCCCTTCCAAGATACAAGTATAATAAAAAAAGACTGCAGAAATTATTACTACAAAGATATTCAGAGTGCCTGAACGGCCTTTAAAAGAACATGAAAAACTGAACTTTTTTTTTTTTAAATGAATAATTAGGGCAACTTAACTGTAATAAAAAAAAAAAAACCAAACCACAAAAACTCAAAAAGCACAAAAGGGCCAAACAAGTCAAGAATCTTCATATTTAAATCTTTGTTAAAGACAATGTAGTTCTGCTGAAGAGCTACATCTTAACGTTTTCCTTTTAACACATCTAACTGACCTGGTACCAATATGTTCTCTAAATACTATTTTTAAAAGCTTTATCTGGAACGTATAAACAACAAAATGTTTGTGAACCCTAACACAATTAATTGCCCTTTGTTACAATATCATCAGGCAGCAAACGCTACGTTGTAACATCGATGTTTGGTGCAGGAAAAAAATTATTCTTCATAACAAAAAGATACAATTCTATTACAACTTTTTTCTTGGTATGTTTTTATTCAGACTAGTCTGTTCTTACAGAATTTCCTCATCCAAAATATAAGGAAGTAAATTACTATATGAAACAATTCCTAAGTCAAAATGGCAAAAAAGCTAATAATTTCAAACAGTCAAAGTAAGGAAAAGTATAATAAAGTCTTAAAAACAACATTATGTATACACAGCGTGCATAACACATTAATGTAATACCTCAATCTGTTGCAGAATCTTTGTAGTAATTTTTTTGCTTGTGAATTCATCTGGTGGAAAGTTAAACTGAGGATGCTCATCTCCTTCTGAAAATAATCAAGAGAAAATTTTTCCTTTATTTTGTTTTCAATAAAACATTTAAGAAGCTCTGCTAGATAACTAACTTACCTTCTTGAGAAGTTCGTGCTGTGTAAGGGTCACTGGCAACTATATACAAAATGCGAAGTAACTGCAGAACATCTTCTACTCCACAGGAGTTCTGCCCACTGCCAGCTTTGGCCTGAGGTTGTTCCTTTGCCAAACTAAGGATATCAGAATTCTGAAGAGTAGAAATGGCCCCTTGACTTAATCCTGATTTTGATCCATGTTCACAAAAATCCTGTAAAAAAAAGAATTGTTAAGAATGAAAACTGTGTGTGTTACTATCTGTAGGACTGCACACTCCAAGTTAATGATTTGAAAAATTAGAATGGTTACTCAACGCTTAGTTAAATTGTGGATGGTTCAAATGCATTTTAACACAAATGCATATTTAACAGAAGACATTAAAGGAAAAAGACAAAAAAAGAGAGCAGCAAAATCTAATCTTGATATTGGCATACGAACATTCAACTTTCCTATCCATGTCATATCCCTCCTCCACAAGAATCTTTAAAGCTGCAAAACAAAGCACACAGCCATTCATAACAGAAAAAGTTTGGATGCAGACATATACCTTGTATGCAGCTATGAGCTGGGAACAATTTCTGTTTTTCCTAATACTTTTATTAGTGCCGGTTAATTTCCAGTGGCGCAGGAAAGCTGAGTCTGCATTCTTCTGCAGGTAGGTTATCAAGTCATTCTTTGGTAATTCGTCAGTGCCAAGGTACTGCTCCACATGCTCTACTGACCAGCAACCCTACAACAGGAACCACCAAATGTTGGTTCTTCCTGATTGTAAAGTCCTTAATATTTCACATGCATTACATATTGTCTTTTTTAAAGGAGCATGCATTTACAAATATACTCACTCATATCCTTTAAGTAATTGAAAACTGTTAGTTTTTTTAATGTAGCATTTCAATAACTGCAGTAAGATTTGTTTTGCTTTTGTTTAAACAGCCTTAAAAACATACACAAAGGCACAGAAGTCTTACCATTTTTCCACTTTCTTTCTCTTTATCAGAATCCTTCATTTCTCTGTACATGATTCTAGACAGTAAAACAATGAGTTAATATTTCATACTCATAGCACATCCTCTAAATTCTGAAGTTATACATTGACTTGTTAGACATCAATGACATTTAGATAACATGATGTAAAACAGCAATAGCAGCTGCTCTTTGCCGCAGAGAACATCTGGGATACCCTGATGTAGCAAAGCTCTTAAACTCATATTTAATTTTCATTATGTCGATATTTATCTTGCAAAGTATTTAATTTATGTTTCTGTAGGTGAGGTTTGAGTAATCAAGCAACTGTCATTGTGCAAACTTCCCAAAACAACTTTAGGTTCTTCATTATACATGCACCAACTCTGAAATTTTGAAGTCCCAGGGTAGTTTGCTGTGTATTAACTTAGGAGATACAACCGTTTCTCATGCTTTCTAACTAGAAAATAGTTTTGCTACAGCACACAATTTTTGACACAAGGCAACTCAGAAAACAGGTGCAACACACAAGCACTGCTGAAATCTGAAATACAAAGTTAAATAAACTGCAACCACCTCATTGCAGTTCTTGCTTTCATATAGGTTAGTTTTCTAGTATGACAGAAGTTACATTGGTGTAGTAAATAGAAAATACAGACAATCATGTAGTCTTACAATTTCTGTCTATTACTATAAAGCTAGTAAGGTCAAATTAGGGTACAGAGAATAGTTGAGGTTGGAAGGAACCTAGTCCTATACCGCTACTCAAATGTCACATTTAAATGGAATTTCCTGTATTTCAATTTGAGCCATTTTCTTCTTGTCCTTTCACTTGTCGCAAGAACGAAGAGTCTACGCTCTGTCTTCTCTACTTCCTCCCATGAGGCATTCATACACATTGGTAAGATCCCACAAACCTTTTTTTCTCCAGGCTAGACAAGTCCCAGATCTCTCAGACTCTCTTTGTATGACAGACTCTAAGCCCTTTAGTTAGCAGCTAAAGCGAACTTAGTCTAGCAGCCCTGTGCTAGACTCACTGCAGTGTCCATGTCTCTCTTATACTGAAGTGCCCTGAACTGGACATAGCACTTCAGACATGTCTCACCAGCACAAGAAGAGGGGGAAGATCACCTTCCTCAACCTTCCTAACGCAGCCCAGGATGCTGCTGACCTTCTTTGCTGCCAGGGTCCATAGCTGGCTCACATTCAACTTTATGTCCACCAGGACCCTCAGGGCCTTTTCCACCAAGCTGCTTTCCAGCCAGCTGGCCCCCAGCCTGTATCAGCACATGCAGTTATTTTTCCCCAGCTGCTAGACTTTGCATTTCCCTTTGTGGAACTTCATGAAGTTCCTGTCTCCCCATTTCTCCAGCCTGATGAGGTGTCTCAGAACGGCAGCACAACCATCTGGTGCAACAATGACTCCTCCCAGTTTTGTTTTGTCAGCAAGCTTGCTAAGGGTCTGCTCTGTCCCATCATACAGTTCATTAATATAGATGTTAAACAGTACTGGACCCAGTATCGACCCTTGGGGTACACCAGCTGGCCTCCAGCTGGACTTCATACCAATGATCACAATCATCTGAGCCTGGCAGTTCAGGCAGTTTTCAGACACTATCTAGTCCATACTTTATTAGTTCATCAATGAGGGAGAAAGTGTTGAAAGCCTTACTAAAGTTGAGGAAAATAACATCTCCTGCTTTCTCCTCATCCACTGAGCTAGGCAACTTATCACAGAAGGCTACCAGGTTGGTTACAGATGATTTCCTCTTCATAAATCCATGCCACCTACTTCCAATCACCTTCTTGTCCTTCATTGTTTGAAAATGGTTTCCAGGACTATTTCCATCATCTTTCCAGGGATGAAGGAGAGGGTGACCAGTTCGTAGTTCCCTAGATCTTTCTTGCCCTTCTGGGGGATAGGAGGGACACTTGCTTTCCTCCAGCTCTCAGAAATGCATCCCAATCACCGTGACCTTTCAAAGATAATCAAGAGTGGCCAGCTCCTGTGGGTGCATCACATTGGGTCCCATGGACTTGTATGTCCTGTTTCTTTAAGTGCTCCCTAACCTTTTGCTTTTCATATCCCTCACCAGGTTCAACTCCAGATGGGCTTTGGCTTTCCTAACCCCACACCTTCACGCTGGGACAATGCCTCTATATTCCTCCTGGGTCACTTGACCCTTCTTCTACCTCTTGCATGCTTCCTTTTATATTTTGAGTTCTGCTGGGAGTTTCTTGTTCATTCATGCAGGTGTCCTACTGCCTCTGCCTGACTTCCCACACATTGGGATGGATTATTCTTGAGTCTGGAGGAAGTTATCCTTGAAAAACCAATCATGTCTCCTGGACCTCTCTTCTCTCTAGGACTATAGCCCCATGGGATTCTTCCAAGCAGATCCATAAGCAGACCAAATTCTGCTCTCTTGGTCAATTGCTTGACTTCTGAAATACTAACAAGTCACAGTTGAGCATCAGAAATTATGATTATTTTTTTTGTAGTCACAGCACTATCTGTAAAACCAGAAAAAACATCCTGACATAAATGCAAGAAAAACTAATTTTAGCATGGCTTTCTACAGAGGAAAAAAAAAATTAACATTGTTTCACACCCATTTCCTAATTGGTCACAGTGTTCTCTACAGAGAATAATAAACTTGCGAGCTTACGTGTATGTTGGCTCCCAAATACGCCTAAGCTTGTCAGATTTCACATTGCCATTGCAGGAAAGCTGTAACAATTTCTGTACATAGTAAAAGATGGTAGATCGAAAGTTTGTTAGGGGCAGTTCTACTTCTCGAGTTGTTCCAAGACCTGAAACTTTCAAGGTAAGTGCTAAACGTGGTGAAGGCATGCACTCAACCTCTTCCAAGAGTTCTGAGTGAGGTGTACCTGCATGTGAAAAATCATTTGAGAAGCCATTAATACAAAATATGTAACACATGACAAGTTGGCTTAAATATCAATAAAGTGGCTCAATAAGGAAGTGTGCAGACTTCCTGCACACATGCCAGAGAGAAGATATCAAGTTGTAATTATGAGCTATATGTAAGGGCTATAACTGCAGCACTTCTTTACATGAGCAAAGCTAACAGGAATTTCTGAAATCCCTGTTGATCCTTACGTCTTGATAACATCCCCTTTAATATTATCACAACACACGCATTCTTCTCTTCAAACACAGTATCTTCCTGTTGTATTGACTCCTTTCAGTTCATCAAAATCAACAGCTGCTCATTTCCACACAAGCTAAACCTACATATTCCTTTCTGTAATGAACATTGACTACACCCACACTGCTAAACAAGAATGAACTAAGGAGCAAGATCAGGTGCTGTGCTGCTGGTCATACAGACTGCTCAACTACTGTATTAGCTTTCCCCTCAACTCTGCTTTGGACTGTTTCAGCAAGCCCCCTCCAATCAAAGCTGTTCTGTGTAACTCAACACACAGATTATTCCCTGCAGGTGGAACCAAACATAACAAAAGATTTATCACTCATCCGAGTTAAATTAATGAGTATGCTTATTTTACACAGCATTTAATTTACTTTTTCCCTCAATAATGCTTGGACCTGCAGAGGTAGATAAAACTCTCATTAAAACAGAGAAAATCTGCACAGCCACAAAAGCATGTTATACTGGTTAACAGTGATAGGATCCCCAGAGCCCAATGGGCCCTTAAGTTAGTCTCCATCCTAAAGCCAGATCAAGTATCACAAATGTCTTGTCAGCATACCCGGTGGAGGGATTTCTAGGTCAGTTGTCTGTTGAACATTAGTACGACCAGGTCTCGGGTCAAAAGCAGGAACCAGAGCAGAAAACTGCCGTTTCAATACATAGTCATCATCCCATGTTCTCCTACGGCCTCCTTTGGTTTCATACTCCTCTTCTTCCTAAAAAAAAGTAGCTGTTTTTTAGATTCTGCTACAAAGAATCATTTGATCAAAAATTTAAAAGTTAGGGAATACATCAGTCATGTAAACTAAAATGGACACAAAAATACCAAAGCTGGCATGTAACAGTATTAGTTCCACTTAACCAGTCAAGCAGGAACCAAGAGAATTATCAAAACTACAGAAAAACAAAAATCAACATAAAGAGGCTAACCTTACAACAGGTGTATTTATGATATCTGGAAAGAATGAAACTTTCCATGAAGCACCAGAACATAGGGAAATACAAAGTATTGTAGACCAGCAAACTTGGTGCAGATGTTCTGTATGTTCCACAAGCTTTGGAATATCAAAGATTCAAATAAATCAGTGGTGTCAAATACATTAATTTTTTCTGAAAACAAGTAGTGTTTTTTTGAAAGCGTATATATATATATTGATATGTAATATATACACATTATATCCAGAGATTAAATCAAATACCAAAATACTGGAACTATTATGGTGGGAAGAAATCTAATTTTCAATGAGCTTTAGCAAGTATTAACTGCTTATGACTTTTCTACAACAAGCTGCTCAACTTGTTTTGAACTGTTGAGCTGTTTATGCTCAACTCCTCATTGAGAAGAATTATATAGTATATCAGAGGGAAAAGGACTGGAACCCAAGAAAGAAGAATTTTCTTTTCTGGATCCAATTCTTGCTGTGTAATCTTAAGCAAAGACTATTTTAGCTATTTCTGCTTCTTCCCATGAACAACACTAGTAACTCTATTTAATAATTTCTGAAAAGTGATCGACAATCTACAAACTAAGATTATTGTTTGCATTGTAGATCCACTTAAGTAGTGCTGGATTTTCCATTCCTAATTTCATATCTTTGTGCAGAAGGCAAAATAATGAAATGCTTAGTAATGTACTTGAATTTCTATTAAAAGTATAATCACAGTAGGTTAAAATGCTAAATGTTTTGGTTCAAGTGACTAAAAGTTTTCATATTAATTACAAGAGGAAGTTTCTATAATTCCATAAAACAATACTTATATTTATGTAATAAACATTAAATTATCATTATTGAGGTCGTATTTTTCCTCTTAGACCTTGCAATATCCATTCTGATCACTTCAATGGTTTGCTTCACACAGGCCTACAATTAAATACATCCCAGAACTGTATAATTACAGAATTCAGCAGCCTACCCACAAAGTTCTACCATTTCATCAGCCAGTGAACTAGTGATCCATCATTTCTACTGTCTGTCAACTTGTTCCCAGGCTGTTTTTAAGATATTAATTCTGACCTATAAGGTCTCAGTGTGCGCTGATGTTCAAAAACACTTTTCTCTGGAATAAATGCTGAAGGTGGTACAATCAAATTTGTACAGAAAGGGCATTGCCCTGTTAGCTGTCCTATCTAGTGAGGCCTTGCAATTTTATCACACCCATTTGAATGCAGGAGAAAAGAGCTGTCTTAATACACAAAATATATGCAAGAATGAGGAAAAGGGACAATGAACTGTCTTCATGAAGTAGTATTCAGTTTGCAGCCCCCAAAAAGCATAACATGATTTTAACTCTGGCATTTCATTTAGAGTCTTAATGGACAGGTACTCCAAACTAGTAGTCTGAAAGCTAAATATATTTGCTTTAATTAATGGAAGGATTACAGCTAGGACCCCATATTGCCAAAAAAATCTGCAGATTTTTAATACATCTGTTAGACAATTAAGATATCACCTATGCTAACTATACTGTACCATAACTTCCTCATATTCTTGATCTTCTTGGTTGTCATCTTCATTTTCATCATCTTCTTCATCTGGTTCAGGTAGATCCTCATCATCATCTAACTCTGCCAACAGAGTACTAGCTCGGCAGCTATCAAGAAAATCTGTAATACATATATACATTTACGTACAGAACAAAAGCCAAGAATAACTTTTAAAGCAAAATTATGAAAATTAAAGAACAGGAGCACTGGGAAGAGTGAAAAAACAAATCTCACTTAAACCAGAAAAAGAGAACTAAAACACTGCTTATGGCATAACAAGATTAAAAGCTGTGATAAAAGCATACACCTGACAAAAAGTCCAGGGGTCTAGTCAACAGCATAACTAACAAAAGAAGCACCTAACATTTGTATAATTAAGAGTGATCAGCAAATGATCAGTTTCTCATTTGCTTGTATCAAACATTTTACAATTACTCTTATTTTAAATTACAAAAAAAATGGTACACAAATGTATGCGTTTGATTTTATGTCTAATTTTAAAAACAGATTAGTGATGTAATTTCCACTAAGAATGTGTGGCTTAGACCTCAAACTACAATGTAAAGGACATTTAAAATAAACATTTAAGAGTGGTATTTTTAAAGATTCAATTCCTAATTAGTTTCTGTAACAAGAAGCTGAAAACAGATATAAAGTTCAATTTCACCCACCTAGTACTAAGACTTAAAAACCAACCCCTCAAAACCAGAAAAGTTCACAGCAGTCCAAGGTAGACTGTGATGAATCTTTGAAATTTTACATTTTTCTGTACACATATAAACTATCTATACCACCCAAATACCCTTTGAATTGTTGCTAATGCCTCAACCGAAACTTTAAGGTAACTCTATTTGCCTAGTTGTTTATGATATATTTTAAGACTTGCCACCCAATCAAAATATCAAATGAGACTTATTAAAAGAATAAAGGGAGATGGCACATGCAGATATCTTAACTGACCACCTCCATGCAGCTCAATTCCAATATCCATTGAAATTACCAGATATTTTTCAAGCAATTTCAATAGGCAACAAAATAGAACACAATCTTAATCCAATAAGTTTTAAACAAATCAAGTATCTTTTCTTTCAAGAATGCCTCACAATCCAATAAACTTTAGATTAGGAAGTATTTTCCCATATCTAGCCAAGGTTTTTCTTTACTTCATTTCATCAACTTGGTTCCTAGATACTAACAAACTAGTTAACTAAATCTTCTATCACAGTACTCATATCCAGTAAATAACTTCTGTCCTAATGTCTGTTTCTAGCATACAGTATCCACATAACTCTGGATTCTGTTCCTCCAACCACATAATTCCACTCTCCATGTCATTTTTCTTCCTGTGTTCTTTCCAATTTTTTGCAATTACGGTTATGGTATTGAGATACCTGGAACCTCATATACCATTTTAAGTGTATAATGTGCCTAATGGCAGATAGTTTTCAATCACTAAGTAATACAAGGTACCTCAGACTGAGCATGCAGCATGCCTAAAAAAACAGTGAGAAATAACATTTTGATTTTAATTAGAGGTCATATGCAAACTACATTAGATACTAAACTTCTTTGATTAAGGAAAAGATTAAGTGCCTAAATAAACTATACCATAAATAATAATAACGTGGGATAGAAACTGCTGAAAATAAAGACCTGAAAACATAAGAAAACAATACTATGTTAACATTATTTTACTTACTGCCTTACAGAACTAGTAACATAAGAACAGCTCAACTTTCAAATACTTTTCAGTAAATAAACTACTACATGAGAAAATCATAACAACGGGAGAAAAGGAAAAATCATTAATGGGAAGTCTGCTTATGTTCATTTAAAAATGAAACTTACCATATAAAGAATATTCTGCCTCCTGACCTGTATCGCTCTCACTAGATGTTGATGTTAGGCTAGTAGTTAGAGTATTACTAAGCGACTGACCAACAGATAAAACTGTAGTTGCTGTAGCTACATTGCTGCTGCTAGTAACACTGGATGTAGACATGGTCACTGTTGATGTGGTACCAGTTGTAGTCAGATTAGGAAAACTTTGGGCACCCATAAGAGGAGAAGCTATAGATAAAGATATGGTAAGATAAAATAAATGATTTGATGACTTGAAGAGTACAATTTACATGCATGACTCCTGTGTTGAAAAATATATTTGGGGTTGAGAAATTATCAGATGTGTTATTATACAATAAAGAAAAACAGACTAAAAGGGGAAGGGTTTCCCAGTCAAAAAGTGCACCCTACAATGCAGATGCCCATTTCTGAGCATATGCCCTTGCATACATTTAAAACAAATAATTTTATCAAATAAATCCCCAAATCCCACTGTAAATCTAAAATTACTTCATTTCAATTTCAACATATGAAAGGTATTCCTGAAATCTATTACTTCAATACTGCATCTGTCTGTAAGCCTAAAAAGTAGTTTAACCTCTAAAAAGCAATATAATCAAAATTTTACAGGTAAAACAGTTTAACTATATATAAATGAATTGAGAAAAGAACATAAATAAGACAAACATGAAACTTGTGATTTTTGCGCATTTTTCTAAAGCTCTTAAAGCAGCTCAGACTTGTTGTCTTTCACGTAACTATTAGCATGTACATGATGGGCGACAAGCCTGAGTTGGCAGTACTGTGAAACATGTGACTTAATATCTTACTTATGTGTATGATTTACATAAATAATTTTCAGAATATGCAAACAACCACTAAGAAGTCACCTTACTGCACATCTAAATAAAACACAGTAAATGCATTTTAGTTAACTGAAACAAGACTGAATTCACTGTGAACTCAATGGAAAGAATTTCAAGTAGTATACGTAACTGAGTAGAAGTTATACCTATGTGCAACTATGCATTTACATCCCAATCTTCAAAACATTTTCTCGCATGCTTATCTTCACAGGAGATTTATCACATGTTTGCACGTGCAAATTTGAGGCATCACTTAAATATAAACCTTATGTTTTTCAATCTACCTTTTCTAAAATTTATCAAATGCAAGTTTTGCAGTTTTAAAGTAAACATTTTCATTATTGCATCTTATGTAAACTGAGGCACTGCTTTCTTAAAAAAAGTCTAAATTCTGAATTTCAGACTCTTATTTTCATCAAGGTTTGCACAAGGTTACTACCCTTGAAGCAGGATACAATACAACAAAGATTCTTTCCCTAAGGGCATTTGGTAGCTTTTTGAGAAAAACAAACCTTACTGTTTCTATTTTTACCGTTTGCCAGATACTCCTTTTTTTTTTTTTCCCCTCCTTAGGAACTTAAGTAACAGTTTGTAAATAAAAATGTAAAAACGCAAACAAGATATCAGCAAAGGTGACCCAAGCAGGTATAGTGCTTGAAATTACTTCTATGCATAGGGAGGGAGAGAATGAAATTTAAGTTTAGGGTTGTTAAAAAGACTATGTTCATCTCTATGAAAACGTGGAAATTTTCCAGACCAAAGGGGGTTTCTTTTGTTGTTTAAGAACTTGAAAATAAGTTGTTCAGTATTCATATCTTCCACCCACTTCTAATTAATAACAGTAAACTCTTTGCTGTTATAATAAACAGAAAAATACATTAAGTGTCAGCATTTCATTTGCTCTGAATTCAAGAACAAATTGAAACTGGCTACTATACACACCACTTAACTCCTGGCAAATACAGACATTTTTAAAAGGAACCACTACAGCAAGTCCAGAAAGATTTGCATCACTAATCATGATTTCAGACTTGACTTTTTGGTTAGGGATTTTTTTGGGGGGTGGTGTGGTTTTGGTGGTCTGTTTTGTTTTGTTTTTTTAAACCCAGACAGGCCAAAGAAGAAAAACAACAACAACAACAACAACAACAACAACAACAACAACAACCACCACCACCCAAAACAACCACCCAAGCTTTTTACAATGCTCTAAAAGAACTTCAGTGAGATTGCTGAAAGTTAGTCTCTGATCTCTTCTTGGGGCACAAGTTCCCATTTAAAGTTTCTATTTTTATAAGATGTATAAAACAAAGTAATTCCTACATGAGGGATAATTTTAAAGTGTGAATTTATTTTTATATTAAATCCAATTTTTACTTTCCCATATTCTTATTTCCAACTTCAGCACTGCATGAATATCAAACATTCATGAAATCTGTTAAACTTGCTATTGAAGTATCTTACTATGTTTTTCAAAGGTGCTCCCTCTCCCCCAGCACAAAACTACTTCAGAACCAGAGGCACTAACTGTCTGCCTAAAAAGGGGACCAACTACTGGAAATCTTCCCTTGAGTACCTTATTTACACTTTTAATGCAGGCTGCAAATGTTTTCCCCCTCCCAGTATCACAATATGGATGTAAGAATACATAGAAATATCTCCCCAACAAAAAAGAAAACACTCACTATTAAAAAATTTTAGAAATGCTCAAAGCAAACACCACATTTTTAAATAAGGAAGCATAGAAGTCCTAGAAAAGCATGAAAGCTTAACAAGAAACTGAGTGCTTCTTTCTGGCTTGGGTAATTTTACCTTTTCTAACTTGCCTACCTCATGAACTGCAGCTCTCTGGCTAAAATACTATCAGCATCACTGAACAAAACAGTTAACAAGGCTGGTTGACTAGCAACTCTGATGGGAGCATGCTGAAAATTCAGAATAGTGAACTCACAACAAGCAGGTTTACAACTTATCTGCTAATACCTTTATCCTACATGTAATGTGAGAACATGCAAATGTTAAAGCATGTGCATAATGCCACTTAAATCACTGTTAACTACAAACTTCCTTACACTTAATATGCCTGAACAGTTCACCGAATCCAAGCCTTAATGACCATAGCATGTTTAGAAAACATACACAGTATTAGAGTACATTAAGTTATTCAGCCTGATAGAATGCAGGAATCTACTAAAATTTCACCATACCACAGTTTACTTTTTTCTTTCTACTGTGTTTTTAGTTCCTAAGCTCAGAGACTTCATAATATGCACAAACTGCCTTTCCTAAGGAAAATGGAAAAATAACAGGCAGATACAAGGTGAATATGCAAAATTACACATATCAGAAAGCAAGAGTAGCCCACATTAGCTACTGTTGCTAGCCTTCCAGCCGCTTAATCTAAAAATACACTCTCTCTCTTCCTAAATATGTAATAGACATCAAATTCAAATTATTTTCTATTTGATGCGTACCACAGTGTAATCTGACATCACCGGGCAATGTAACACATTCCAGCTGACATGAATTCTGTGAGCTCTTCATGGAGTTCTACAGGCACACACAAGGTCAAGGCTACTCTAAGTTCATTTGTCTATCAGGCCAATTCTTTAAGTCTAATGAAAGCCAAAGAAACAACAAAAGCTTCAAATAAAAATAAACATAGCTTACTTACTTGCAGTACTCATGACATTTCTTCCCAAAGTATTAGTATTGTTATCACTGCTACTTCGGCTTAAATTCATGTTGTTCGTGGCATTGGTACGTGCTATGTTTGCCACTCTTCGAACAAAGGACTCCAGGCTGGAAGTTTCTCGAGATGATAAATTAGGAACGCTTGCACTGGAGCTCATTGGTGCCCCAGCAGCCAACAAAGAACTGACCGAGAGTCTGTTACTTGCTGAAGAGCTTAGAGGTCGTTGGGAAGCTGCTTCTTTATTAGTCAGTTCAGAGACTGAACTCACGTCAGGAGAGCTTACACTAACAATTCCCATGGATATAGCACTGGACTCCCCAGGAGTACGTATTGAGTTATCAGGACCTAACTTCCTCTCTGCATTTTCATTTCCCATGTCCGCTGTTAAGGTGCTGGTGCTTGCACTGGAAGATGACCCTACTTCAGTCTGGGGCACACTATCAGCGGAAGAGAGAACAACAATTGGTTCATGGACGTCAGTGCCTGAAACTATATTTTGCTCCATTACACTTTCTGATCTCCGCTCCATTTTGGTCGAACCCAAGCTGATGTCGCTGCTACTGGCCACGCTACACACAGAACTGCTGCTTCCTTTTCTACTTGAGGAGCCTGCAGCAGCAGTCGTCTTGTCTGGACAGTTGTTTTTCACCAAGCTGCTCCATGACTGCGTTGTGCCTGAAACAGTGGATGAAACAGGTTTGGGTGATGCCGCTGAATCAGGGTCGTACCCTGGTGCAAGCTTGAGGTCAAACTTTCCTTCTGCGCCCATACGGTAAGAGTTAGAGCCACCAGCATCCCAGGTGACATCAATCCAGCCTGGAAAGGGACAGGAGTTTGTGAGATCCAGCAGAAAGCAGACAGGAGCGTGTCAGACTAGCTCCACAATGTGGGATCAGCTTCTCATAAGGGCTGCATGTCTGAATTAATAAAGTCACTAAATAACCCTTAATGCCAATTAAAAAGGAAGTGTTTAAATCTAAACGATTTGGTATTTTTGACGATCAGCCTCTATCTTCAGGGTCCCAGAATCCAGCCAAAAGTAAAGTTTCCTTCAGGAAGGAACCTGACCTACTAGGATCTCTCAAAATTTTATTATTAGATTCTCTAATAACAGAAAGGTATATTAAAATGTATCATCATAACTTTATTAATATCTGTCAAGAAATTATAATTCTTGCAAGGACATTCTATAATGTTTTTCTTCGTTGGATGCTTGTGGATAAGCACATTTGCCTGACAGAAGACATTTTATGAAATTGATTAGTTTGGGATTTCTTATTCTTGCCCTGTAAAGTGAAAGAATTAATTCACTGATACTCAGCTTTTTAGTTCAATAATTTACACAGACTCAAACATTTCTTATTCACAGGAAAAGTTTTATGGCAGTCAGATAAGGACTACTTCAAGTAAGATTTCAGGGTTGGAAAAAGAATCTGTTTCATAGAATGAAACTTTATACTGGGACCGAAACAACACTGAATAAGAGATGCTACTCTTCAATTCCGTTATTAAATGATTATTTAGAGTACCAGTATTTTTTTAACAGTTAAATGTAATAAGTCTGCAATTATGAGCGTAACATGCAAAATTTAGCTAACTAGGACAGAAACAGGGGCAAAATAATTTATTTTTGCTTGTCTGAGTATGTACCACAATCTCAGAGTCACCTAAAAAATTCCTTCTAGTATTTCTTACTGTATGTCAACTGTAACAAAACTTGGTGTCACCATTTTAAATCAATACACATTTTCCTTAAAAATAAAATCTCTAAAGCTCAGTCATCTTCCGTAACCTCAGACAGAAATTCAAAAGAAGATGTCAGGTCCAGATATACACACATATTTTTCCTCAATAAAAGAGAAGAGAGCTAATTTGAAGAAAATATTCTTTTTAGTACTGTTAGATGCACTTTTACCTTGTAACTACCCAAAAGTCATCAATTCCTAGACCAAAACAGAATGAGCAATTTTCTATTTAGATATCACTCTGGACAAAGATTATTTAAAAATGGATAAAGTTTTCAGTTATGGTAAGAGGAGATCTCATCCCCACATGAGCAGGTTTAGATCATATTATTCTTGTATGATTTTATTCAATCTTCATGAGCTATATCTGAGTAGCATCATGCCACTAAACTTTTGAAGGTAAATTTGTGAAGCAAGTCTGAATTTTCTCCTTTCTACTGTTCATTTACCTTTCTTATCAAATAGAAAAATATTAAGTTCCATACTGTTGTTAAACAGTATAATTTTTCCCCTTTATGAATATCTGAACAGGGTAAAAGCATAACTAAATAAATGTTCTTATTTTGTATAGTTCCTTTGTAATTAATATTTTAGGAAAACAGTTTTAAATCTGCACAATTTTTTAATAGTTATTATGTCCTTGGAGTCTTACTGCTCCATCATTACAGCCCTAAATCTCCTCAAAATTCATCTAAACTTGTCAATAATGACCAAAAAAGTCAATGGGATACTATTTTCAAAATTCTATTTGAAAGACAACTGTGGCAGAAATAAGACTCTGCTGATAACACATTTCACATTGTTTGGCATCACCATTTGATAAACGAACTCCAATTTCACCTATGCTTAAACGGGAAAGTTTTACTGGAACATAGGAACGAAAACACTGATTTAGCAGAATACTACTCACCAATAATACCTAAGTCTTCAAAGTGAGAATGTAGCTATGGATACTGTTGCATCTGATAAGAACAATATACAGATGACAGAAGAATTCCCTACAAGCTATACTGAATGGCTTAAATAAGATTCTAAGTTTCAAAACATTTTAAGACATTGTACTTCAGACATTTCTCCATGTTTGAGAGCTGACAACTCAACAAACCAGAAGAAATTTTAAAATCTGGCTAAGAATGAGTCTAAGAGTAGCTGAAGACACTTCAGGAACAAGGCAAGTCTTATATACCCCAAAATAAGGGGACAGGGGGAAAAAGGTAGAAAGCACATTCAGCTGACAAGATCATCACCTCTTCTGGAGCCTCTTTAATATCTTAGCTTCCTAAGCCTTGACTTTTCTGGCTGTTGCAGATTTTTATTTTGCTCCATAAATTAATTACTTTTCATGCTTTTAATTAAAAAAATAACAACCTGATCCCAATGAAGCTAGTAAGGTAGGAAAGGTACAGGGTACAACAGAAGTCAAGAAAAACATTGCAAATGCTAAGCTAGAAGAAATGAAGAAGGTAATTATAGGTTTTGCAGGCCCAAAGCTTAATTAATCAGTGTGCAACAATCACCTTCATGTACTTTTTCTTCTTTGTAACAGATGTCTAAATAACAATTTGGTATTTTAATTAAGCAAAGCTCTACAAAAGTTTCATTTACAGGAAGAATTTTTTTTCATGCATTAAAATGGAATTTCACAAATGGAACATAATAGTTGTAGTAATTGAGTTCCTTCTCCCCAAAATACTTAAAATTTTATCAGCTTCTTCAAGACACTACAAAGGAAATACTTTAGTGCTACCCGTTTCACATAAACTAATCCTGCTACAAACATTTACAAAGTCAGGCAATTCATGCTCACCGTTATGCAATTCTCCTGTAACAGTGCCTTCACCCTGTGGGCTTCCATCCTGATCTCTCCATTTCCAATCAATTCCTCTGATTACACGAGCTCCTGGAACCATATATTTCAACACCTGAGAACGGACTAGACGTCGCTGCCTTCGCAGATTTGCTTCAGCTTCTTTAGCAGCTTTTCCTACAAGAAATGTAAATTGAAATGGAAAGACTTTAAAGTATTGAATGGGGAATAATTTTGATCTTGTTTCTAAGCAAGTTCCACTGCAAAAGTTAACCTGCTTTTTAACACTAATTTTTATATTTTAAGTTCACTAGCATCTGAAGAGAATAAATAGGATGTACACATTCTTTTTCTTACCCAGCTGATCTTCACATACTCCATTCACAGTGCCATAAAGTTCAAATCCAGACAGGGAGAGGTAGTGTGTTTGCCCACTGGCATTCTTTCCCATCTGCTTTATTCTAACATGTCTCCAACCTTGTTTCTCATCTTTTGGAGGATCTAAAGGCCATGTTGCTGTAGACCTTTAAATTTATTAGGAAGGGGAGCATGGGTGGGGGACAAAAAAAAAAAAAAAAAAAAAAGCAAAACCAAAAATCTTAGTACCAAAGCAAACAAAACCATAATGCTGATCAAGTATGGATAAAATCAGAAAACTGCCAAGACCACAAGATAGATAAAACCTGTTATCACTACTAGGGACAAACTCTGGATAAGTGCTGGTGTTACTGTTTTCTAAAAAAAAAACAAAAAACAAAAAACAAACAAACAAACAAAAAACCAAAACCAAAAAAACCAACAAACAAAAAACCAAAAAAACCCCAAATGCAATATCTACAATGATGGAAAAGCACAAATGTACGTGAACCATACAGAGAACTTATGAATCATTTATTTTCCAGCCCATCCTTGATAATTTAGATCACCTACCATTTTTTCATATAGTTATATTACTACACCTACAGTACACATTAAAATAGTCTACAGCCAAGTACTTTTTTAACTGAGCTCAGTTTTATAAAAAGTGATAAAACACACTGACATACCCTGGTTCGTTGAGACTACAGTCATCAACATGAGTATACAAAGTAGTCCAGTTCTGTCCATCCTTAGATACCTGGAAAACCCAATTTCTGAGAGCAGATCGTCCATAACCTCGAGCATGGCGTAACGTGTAAGCTGATGGTATAACCCAAAGGCCAAGATCTATGGCAAACCAAGCATTCTTATCATCGTTAGTATGACAATTGAGAGCTGAACTGTCACGGCTTAGGATGTCTTCTAAACGGCCATAAGGCAGATTTCTTCCTTCTGAGGATGTAACCACTACTAACCCATAGGCTGCTGGATTTACCCACTCATATGCAGTTCTATATTAAAAAGAGAAATGTACTGTTCAATTATTACTTACATTAAAAAAGAACAGGCATCAGTAACATTTGACATTTACTGTGAATTGTATATTACAGCTGAGTTTATTACAAAACAAAATGATTAATATAATTTTAGATAATTAGATAACTTTAGAGGTGTTCCAAATACCACTGTACTACAGTAGTTTAAAAAACAAACAAACCAGCCAAAAAAAAAACCCGCAAACAAACAAGAAACCCACCACCCAAACCCCAACAAAACCTAAGAAAACCACAGCAAACAAAAACAAAGACCCAAACTTCCCCACCCCTTCATTTCTTAGGTAAGCATACAACAAATTCTCAACACAACTTCACAGATCCATATTATTCTATTAAAGTAAAATGAAATGTAATTCTATTGATCAACAGGAAAAGCAGATACCTCCTACTCCTAAAAAAATTATAACAGATGGATCACAGTTTATTGTCTGACTTCAAAATATTCAGCTTTGAAGAAACTCACTTTGCATTTGTCCCAATCCAGTAAATAATTCCATTTTCATCAAAATCATGTTGATGCCTGAACACAAATGTTTGACCTTCACGTAATTTTCGTACAAAAACAAATGAAGCCCTATCAAAGTCGTACCATTGCTTTGCTACCTACATATGAATGAAAAGAAATCAAGTATTAGAGATGCAGAACGCAACCATTCCTCATGAACCCTCTGTGGTATGTTGCTCACCATTTTCAGGAGATACTGTTCTAGAGATTCAACAGTTGCCAACGGCTCCATCTTTAGCATTCTACCAGTTCGATCTATTAAAGATGTCTCCCCTGAGGCACGTTCCAAACGAAACCTCAAGCGCCTCGTTAATATCTGAAAGAGTAGCCAAACATTAATACAGGCTTTTCTGCTTAGGTTTCGTAATTCTAAGAAAAGCAATATATTTCACTACAGCAGTTTTAGTGGTGTATCAAGTATTTTTGTTGTGCAACTTAAACTATATTCTAATTTAATGCTTTAAAAAGGAATTCCCTAGTACTCCATTTTTTCAATTAACCAGACAATTCTTCAGTATGACAGTCAATGTATAAGTCAATTACACATTCAAGCTAATATTTTCTCTTTTCATGTGTTTTCATACCTTTTATTTCCAAATCTTGTAGACTAGCAACTACAATAATATAAAAACTGAAAATGTTTTTCAAAATATTCATTAGCAGCAGTGTTTCTGCAACTACTTTCTAATAATTTAGCTTTGAAACAGAAGTATTCACACTTCACTGCCATCTTGCAAAATCCTGAAGTGTGCTTTCAAACAGAAAAAACCAAGATTCCAAACAAACTCAACAAAAACAAGTAATAATTTTAGCCAAATTGCAGCTTTCCTTTATAAGTAGCTGCTGATCCTGCAGGTGTTGTGTATTACCAAAGGAACGCACGGCCCTAGAAGGGACCCTTTTAACTATTACAGCCCATCCCTAGTCATCACAAATAAACATGTCTTATAATTGTCTTCAACAAAATGCTCATTCCAGTAGTATGGATACTTACTAAGGGGCATATTCCCATATAAAGAGACCAATACTTGAAGACAAAAGAAAGAACACACACATTATCTCTTCAGCAAAATTTACTTTCACTTCACGGTGTAAAAGTGACAGTAGAGGAACACCCATTTAGGTTAAGTGTTAGAGGAAATAAATGCCAAAAAGTTTGTTGCTCTTTATCTAATTCTAGCCACTTCTACAAGAATATGCTTCATACAGACTTAACATGTGTAACTTTTCCTGAAATTTACATGTAACATTCAGTTGTTTATCACTCAGTACAATATATTGCTATCACTATACACTTACCTGAAGATTATATGTAGAACCTGGTGTATCATACAAGTGGAGAGGTAGACGTTCGATAGATTCTAACACTGCTATCAATTTCCGAATTAATGCAACTGCTGGACGACTGTGAAAGTGAACAGTTACTATGTTAGCACACAACAAAGAATAAAATTCTACAGTGTCTCAGAAAATAGTACCCAGCTGTAGCAAATATCTCAGCACGCTATTTCTACTGATATTATCTATTCCAGTCACATGATTACAGCACAGTAAGAAAAATACTAATCTGCACAGTGATGAACATAAGTCACCTTTATATTCATCAACAGATGTACATTCAGTATGGTTGACTCTTACAGATAGAAGAAATTCAGTAAAATTTTCAATTGCTACTTCAATAGCAGATGCTGTCTTTTAAGACCAATTTTCTATTCCAGAGAAAGACAAATTGAAATGGAAAGAACAGTTCCTTTGTCTTTAAATTATTTTAAACATACCATACTGCTTCACAGATGCAATGGTTTTTTTGGTTTGGTTTTGGTTTTACCTTTCATCGTCTTCATTTTCACTGAATGCTGTTTTGAAAACGTTTATTCTCTCTACCAGTTGACTACAGTCTTGCTTCACATCTAAATCGACATTCTAAGAGAGGAAAAAAACAACTTTACTTGTAATAGAAAGCAATATATTCATTCGTTATACTGGCAAAAAGATCTGTTTAGTTTCAGTGAATTTCCTATTTAAAATCTGTATGTGAAAAGCTAAATTATATCAGCCATTAGAACTGACCACCGTTGATTTAAAGATTTTTAATGGCT
The DNA here is from genome assembly GCF_964188355.1 of Buteo buteo. Lineage (NCBI taxonomy): Eukaryota > Metazoa > Chordata > Aves > Accipitriformes > Accipitridae > Buteo > Buteo buteo. The sequence continues at coordinate 30,901,675 of NC_134176.1, read as the reverse complement.
TATTCAAACTGAAGTCATCTATTGTGATAGCATATATTCAACAGGTAGACCACTGAATGGAGCAAGTCTGCCTGATTTTCATCAAGACAGGAAAAAGCCACATTTATAATAGATTTTTTTTAAATTAAGGCACATGCCTACTTTATTTTTTAGAAAGTTTTTCTTCAGAGGCTTATGTTCTACAAACTCACATTATTTAAAACTGTAAGCAATGACTGAACTAAGCCACTACTGCACATTTCATATGGAGAAATAGTATTCTCATCCTTCAATAGCACAATTAAGTTCTCCAGAGCAGTCTTCATTAAATCTCTCCAAGTGTTTTCTCCCTCAATACACTGGAAGACAAAAAGACAATTATGGTGAAACAAGGTAAGTTTTTCCACTTGCTTCATTTCAAAAATGGTGAAACAAGGTAACAGTTTTTCCACTTGCTTAATTTCAAAAATAACATCCCAGTAAAGTGCATAACTAGGAATTACACACATTAAAAAACCCCACATTTCAGACAGACTTATTGTGACTTTCCTTTACATCATGACATACTAGTCTGAACATTATGTGATTTCCACTGACATCACACATTATAAATTAAAGGAGATACACTTACCTGTCTGTTTGTATGAAGTTCCCACGCAGACTCTAACTGTGTTGCTATGTTCCTCAGTGTTACAACTACTCCTCGAGGCATGCTTTCAACAGCTTTAAAATGATCATCATATAAATCTCTCGCCATAGTGCGTACCTACAAATAGATTTTGATAATCAGAAGTCATATCTTACCGTAATGAGACTATTATTATTCTGCAAGACACTAGAAACTTGGTCATCTTTTTTAAAGAAGTCCATGACAGACACAAACAAGTAGGGAAGAACCAAAACCTATCATACACCATGAAATGCAGAAGCTGTGAAAGGATAAAAGTACAGGAGAAATAAATGGAAATACACAGAATTTTACTGAGACTTACAGAAACTAAGCTTACCATCATATATTAAATTACAGCACAAAGGTAGGAGAAAAGACAGGACTTTCAATCTGTAAATCTGTTTCTTTAGAACTGTATCATGGATCTGGTAGTCTTTTCAGAGGTAAGATTAAGGGGGGTTTATATGGTTTCTGAATGCTCTATTCATATTCCTTAAACCAACTCACACAAAAAGTCCTTATGTGATCTTATACTAAGAATCTACAAAGTATGGATCACACAAGATACAGATTTGATAAAATAAGTTCTTATTAAACAACATCTTGGTTATAAGAAATTTCCCCCAAAATCTCGCCTGTTCATCATCATCACATGTCCTACAATAATACGTTTCACAAGCTTCAGAGCTACACAGTGCAATCCCAGGCATGAAAGAGCACTGCCTTCCTTTTACCATTCCACCTATCCTCATTAACACGGTATTTTAATTTTCAATATAAGTGTCCTTACATACTGCAGATTTTTGGTACATAACGCATCAGCCGCACTGTTAGAAACTGCAAGAGAGGTCAAGACTGAAGATTAGCTTGAGCCCTTGGCATCAGCTGGCCACAGAATATACTGTTATTTTGTGTTTTTGTAAAAAGTTTAATACTTGATTTCTTAGTTCCTCTTTTTTTCCCTCAGTTTGAGAAAGAATTCTAGAGAAGTTTAAAATGAGGGCATTAACACATTTTGCTTCACTACCACAACTCTTACAATACAGACTGTTCACTTCTATCCCCCTATCTGCCACGACACCCAGTCTAAAATTAGTATCTGAATGTAGTGAATAGAAGTAACATATGCCTCTGATACAACTGCAGTATTGATCATAAGAGCTTTTCTTTTTCCATTAAAAAAAAAGAAAAAGAAAAACCTACAGAATTATACAAATATAGGTCAGGACAATTGGATTTCCTTACATTTTTAAAAGAAAATTCATCTTCCTCTAGAAGAGCTCAGAGTTTACTAAGACTGTTGGATAAAAGCACCTGCAGAAATGCTTTGTTGTGAGTGAAGTTTTCTCCTTCAAGCTTAGCATAAAATTGTGTCTAGTTGAAATCAGAAGATTTTAATCCTCTAAGAGGAAGCTACAACTCCATAAGCATGTTATAAAATGAAACAAACTCAATTAAATTTTAAGTATAAAATTCACAGATGCTCACCAACCTTTTGCTTTGTCTTCTCCAGTTTAGATTTCAGCTTTCTTCCTCTTTTGCCTGTCCAGCCAGTCACAAATTCTGACCCTGCAACATGTTTTTAGAACAGTCACAATTTCTCGCAGGTATGAAAAGCAACAAACAGAAAACTACCGCACATACACTTTCTCCTACCTGCACATAACACATACCTACATACTTACCCAAAGAGGTTTCAGCTGTAAACGAATGCTTTGTTCCTCTGTTAGATTCAAACACAAAGCCTGGCAGATCTTCTTTCAGTATTGTAGCTTGCTGACCATCGGAATTGTGAATAGCTATTTCTCCTTCTTTCAAACAGGTGAGTGACCAGTTTCCTACAGTAAGTTTAGTTGGCCCTGGTGCTGATAAAATTGGCTGGCTTGTAGTAGATGGTTTTACTTGGCTTCGAGCTCTTTGCAACTTCTCAAGGAACTCACTTCTACTTTCTATTTAAAGAGAAACAAAACATTTTTTTTTTCCTTCCAACAATTGATTCCAACCACCATGCATATCAAACTTTTTTTTTTTTCCAAGAGCAAAACAACTGAGTGCATTCAATGCAAAATTAAGTTTGAAATTAAGGGTCTTAAAGTGTTCTACATTTTTTCCCCAGTATATTTCTGTACTTCAACAGTGATTTATTCCACGATCACATCAAAGTGGACAATGCAACTCTTTCTGAATGGTCCTAATGACAGATGTATTAATACATCTTTACAATTATAATAGGAAGATCAAAGAAATCCATGATAAACTTTTAGTCTCGCAAAAATAATTTATCTCATTATGGCCAGCATGGACTATTCTCAAAAGTGAGTTTTTAGAAATAGGAAATTAAATGAATCCTCCAACAGGAAAACAGCAATCAACTTCACAGCTTAAAGCAAGTGGAGAATAGATGTAGAAGCCATATAAAAACCAGAAAAAAATTCACAAAACTTTGCAGTCTGACAATCAACATGTACTAAAAGCAAATTTGAGCTGAGATAATAGCTATTTGCTCAGATTAAGTGTCCCAAAGGCATCCCAAAATAATTTTTTATCAGCTATACTGAAACTTTTATTCATCTCCTTTGTAGAACCTCTATGTTCACCTCAGAGAAAACAAGCAAGCCACAATTATGCTACTTAATACAGTGGCATTATGCTAATTCAAGTTATAATACAGATGTTCCTATTCCTTTTTTAGGAATTACAAAAATTTTAAGGATGTCTATATCTCTGAGAAAAACATTAAATAAATAAATAAATAAAAATCTAATGGCACCACATGAGACTTGATTAAATGCTAGTATTTATATGGAGATATTTAATAGATGACAAACAGGACCATATCCTACTTTTAAGATATGTAGGTAATCTAGCCTGGAATTATCCAAACAACTATCTCAGTTTTAATTAAATTACATTTTGATACTGTTGTAATTACAAGGCTACACACTACATTTGAAATTTTAATTAGCATAATTCCAGAAAATTTAATTAGTTAATAACTTAAAAAATAAAATTTCCATATAAAATAAAAAATGGAAGTAACCTCATTAATGTAAAGATTACATCTCAACTTCAAAGTTAACTAGTATTCCCATCTTTCAGTGTACTGATTTGATACATACAACTTTTCTAGTCCATGCACTTGTAAAATTGCTGTTTTCCTTTTGCTGCAATGACTTATGCTCTAGATTTTTAAAATTTGCCATTGTTATTGTCGTATAGTACAAAAATAAATAATCTCTATGCAAAAATAATTCTGCACTTGAAGCATAGCAAAATTAAAATTCTGTTAATGAAACCTTTCCAAATTTCCATAATGACATTTTAACAAATTTATTATATAGCATGTTGCACTGAAAGTGCGATGATTACACATGATTCAGACTAATTTCGGGTTCCCTTAGACAGAATTTTGAGACTCACTTGAAGTTTCAGAATTACCATTAAATTTCAATTTTTGCATTGAACTTTCATTTTTTCTAAAAATTAAAACAAAAGAAGTATTAAGCTAATGTGGAGAGGGGTGAGTACAGACCTTCCAAAAATGTCCATAGTATATATATTTCCCCCTCCCGCCCCAACTTGTATCATGCGACACACACTAACGAATTCCATTACTCAACCCTCTATATTCTTGCCAGTCGTAAAGTTCCTAAAAAGTATACTGTGAGATTAATCAGTAATGGTTTAGGACAGCAGAACATATAGTACATTTCAGGACTTACACTATTCTGAGTCTATACTGTACTGTAATAATTTTAGTTAACAAATACTAGTTTCTTATCTCTTAAGCAAAAGAGGCTGCTGCATACTCTTAGAGCTAATGGTTAAAGTCCAGGCAAATTACACCACAATGTCAGCACTCTTAGTAGATGTCTACTTGACAAAAAGTTGCAAGAAGCCTCATTTAATCCTAGTTTAGCTCTTTCCCTTCCATAATATCCTTGCTAGGTATCTTGTTCAAAAACTTGGGTTTTACTCAATCTTTTAAAAAAAGACTACCTTGAAGAGACATATCTTCTTAAATTCTCAATCTGATTTTTTTTAAGTTCTCTTCACTCCAAATTCATCTGAGCCATCCCCATTCCACTCATCTTGTACAGAAATAGTAAAGTCTCCCCCCCACACTCACATCATTTGGAAGGAAGAAAGCAGAATTGGCATCCAGGGGCTATGAGGATTTAAGAAACTAACCTCATGGATCATCTTAAAATTGTATTGTATGAAAAACAAGTATCTCAACAAAGAAATTTTTTACTTTTTAAGCTATTAGCCTTGTTAAAAAGGACGCAAGGATACATTTTATGGCAAAAAAAAAAAAAATATATATATAAAAGTGGTTTCCAGCTATGTTATAATCTAGAAACACACTATATTACAATTTGTCTTCATGCCCCCAAATCAATGGATAAAATCATTAGCACTTCATTTCTATCCTGAATCATAATATGTTCTGTTATTTCAGTCAATGGCTTGTTGAAAAAATAATAATATTGCAAAGCATTTTATGTCTGCAGATTCATAAATGCATGAACTGTTGCAAAAAAAAAAAAAAAACCAAAAACAATAAAGGAGGGTTGTTTCTGCATCCAGAGCAAATTGTGTATTCTGTACAGAAAATTAAAACCACCTGTGCATCGCCAGTGTATAAGGTCTGTTCCCTTATCCTCTCTCCGACAAACAATTAAGACACTGTAATTTGTTTCCCAGTCTCGATGAGAAACTTTCCATTACTTTGTCTTCAAACACATGCAATTTCATTCTGCTAGCTAGAAGCAAACAACAAATCACCATTTCAACCTGCTTTTCCTGGGACGGCCACTACAAAGTGCTTTTAATGACTGGGGTGAAAAAATTAAGTATGCATGGAGAAGAATCAAAACAAAACGAAGTTAATACACTTTTACTGGCAAGATGTTTACTTAACACAAATCACCAAGGAAGTCAAGTTATGATCACATGCTATCTGATAAAAAGCATCACAATTAACTGACCACCTTCCACCTGTTTACATCCTTTACTATTTAGTAAGCCAATTCCTGCAAAACAAAATAGCTCCAATCAAATTATATAAACAAATATAACAGTCTCAAAACTCAACTTAAACTTGAATTGTAAAAGAAGCTACCTGAACTGTCGGATCCTCCTTCAGGGCTGCCACTGGAATACATTGTGGCCAGTTTTCCATCCAAGATAAATCTGAACCATCCATTACTACCATTAGATAGCTCCAGGGCTGCAGCATCGCTCCAGATATACAGACAGTCCCTTCCCCTAATGATTGACCAGTCTCTCCAGTGATATGGTTTACCCTGTTGCAGTTCTTTAGCATCCTCCTGGGGTTCATCCTCCTGTAATAAAATTGTATTAAACAAATAAATAAACACACACCCCAAAAAACAAACAAAAACCCCACCAAAACCAACAAAAAAACAACACACAAAACACAGACATTTAAAAAAGGCTTAAGGAGAAAAAGAATTACTCAAACCAGAAGTATAGGAACTATACTTCTTCTGTCTGTAAAAAGTATGTTTAAAAGTATTCTTTAATAGAGTAAGATACTTCTTAGACGTTTCCTTTCAGATATAGATTTATCTACTCAACAATAACAACAGCCTACTGACTGGGACATCCACCTCTGTTCAAAACTTCTATTGTGAGAAAGGAATCACAAAATGGTTGAGTTTGAGAAGGGACGTCTGGAGGCCATTGTCCTGGTTTTGGCTGGGATGGAATTAATTTTCTTTCTAGTAGCTGGTACAGTGTTATGTTTTGGATTCAGTATGAGAAGAATGTTGATAACACACTGATGTTTTCAGTTGTTGCTAAGTAACAATTAGTAATTTAGTCTAAGTCAAGGATTTTTCAGCTTCTCATGCCCAGCCAGCAAGAAGGCTGGAAGGGCACAAGTTAGGAGGGAATACAGCCAGGACAGCTGACCCAAACTGGCCAAAGGGGTATTTCATACCATGTGCATCATGTCTAGTACATAAACTGGGGGGAGTTGGCCTGGGGGGCGGATCGCTGCTTGGGAACTAACTGGGCATTGGTCAGTGTGTGGTGAGCAACTGTATTGTGCATCACTTGTTTTGTGTATTTAATTTCTTGTATTATTATTATTGTCATTTTATTATTATCATTATTATTTTCTTCCTTTCTGTTCTATTAAACTGTTCTTATCTCAACCCTGGAGTTTCACCTCCCCCCCCCCCCCCCCCCCCCCCCCGCCCTTCTCTCCCCCATCCCACTGGCTGGGGGTGAAGTGAGTAAGCAGCTGCGTGGCGCTTAGTTCCTGGCTGGGCTTAAACCACAACAGCCATCTAGCCCAAACCCGTGCTCAGGCAGGGCCACCTAGAGCCAGCTGCCCGGGAACAAGTCCAGATGGCTTTTTAATATCTAAACACTAACCCCCCCCACCCCCCCAAACAACCCAAAATTCACAGTAAAAAAGCTTAACTATACTTAAGGCTTAACTATACAGAAGTGGTCTGTTATCCATTCAGTTCATCTGAGTAGTCAGTAATATGACTATTGAAAATTGATAGATAACTTCAATATGCACTTATGTTTTCATTATGCAGAAAATTATTTCTATTTTTGTATTTTTAATATTCTATAACAATGTTTAAAACATCTGCAATTATTTGCTGCATGTACATTGAAAGAGATGCACTTTGCTCAGAAAGGATTAATTTTGTTTAGCAGTCATTTTCAAAACACTGGACAAAAACAAGTGTCAATCAATTTGACCACAAGTAAGTATGAATAGGAAAACTCAGCAGATAATATGTGCTAACAGAAAATGAAGTTACAGAAAACAACAACAGAAACACCTAAACCAAGCAGCATAAAATAAGCATTAATTCAATAACCTACCTAACTACCTTGCCCTGGACATTTTCATAACAGTGAAAATTGTACTAGAAGTGTTGGTTTTACAGGAACAAATAAAGCTATCAATTCTCTACTTACCTTCTCAGGTTTAGACTCCTCTTCATTTTCATCATCAGATGATGGCCCCGCCAAAGTCGACACTTTACTAATTACACCAAGTCTAGCCAGTTGGTCTAGAAAAAGATCACCACCTTTATCCACCAAATCCCTTATGATTTGCAAGGCTAGCAAATGGCCATCATCATCATCCTGTAATACATTGGGATGGAAAGGAAATAATAAGGAAGATCTCTTTACTTAAAAATATCTTTACACGCTAAACGTCACACGTGGTCACGGATGCTATAAACACATTAGGGTTAGTTATTAAAAAGTATGTGGAATCAATGAGCATAACTCCCTTTTTTGCACTGGTTTCATAAAAGGACAAGATTTTCTTTCTTCCTACCTCTTGATCAAGGACTGTAGCTGTTATCTCAACCAGTATCGTGGGCAGATTGTGGCCAGCATCAGAGTCACAAACCTCTTTCAGCAGCGCCTCAGAACAAAAATGTATCATTTTTCTAATGAGGGCAAGACTTGCTTTCCTTTAAGAGAGATTGGGGGGGGGGAGGAGAAAAAAGAAGTTTCTTACAAAGATAAACCAAGCAGTAATCAAAGCAATAAAAAAATTCAAGATAACACTGCTTTTGCACTACATCTATGCACGCTTTGAAAACAAAAAAATTTTTTACATGAGTTGCAGTTCTCATTATTGGAACCAAAACTGGTTATTGTTAATAAGTCCTAGATTATCCCTAAGAATAGTTCACCTACTGATCTTTTTTGATTCTACAGCACTATGAGTCTAACGTATTTTTCTCTCCTCAACCCTTCTCTGGGTAAACCTATTATACATTCTGTCTTTATCCACTCTTAGTGATGGCAATTCACTTCTGCACACTTCATCTTCCTCCCAGGTATCCAGCCTTCCATTTCTGTCACATACTTCCCAGGTTTTGGTGAGATCCCTATATTTTGAAGTCTGAAATTACTATTAGATCATGCAGCTTTCCCTATTAAGAACTACAATTAATCTCGGAGCCAATCACTTCTGTACGGTTGAAGTGAATTTTTTATTTCACTGACTTTTAAAAAGATGAATTACCTGATTCTCAAATAAAACTTTAAAATACAGAGCCAACTACTTCTTTCCACAATCTGCAACAACAGTTAACCATGCACAGATTGTTAACGTAATTTCTTATTTCCTTCATTTAAAATGACCTAGTTTAAGCTTCCTATCACCAGCTCATATAGAGTCTCTCTCCACTAGAGCAGTGTCTTTTCACCCCTCACTGTGCCTATAAACACTGGGAACACAAATAAAAGGTTAAGCAAATGTTATATTTGTAGTGTAAAAGGCTGAGAGGTTATAGTCAGATGCAATTTATCACAACCATTATGCCACCCACAGTATTCCTTTTTAAGTATTAAATTAGATTACATTCTTTAAATTCTCTCAGTAAGAGGCATCTTCTCCAGTTGATTAACACTTAGAAGTCTTCTAAAAGCTTCTAAAATAGCTTTTTCCAGTCTTTCCAATTTTCCAAGGAACGTATCTTGATACCACTTCATTGTTTCCCTCCTAAATTAGTACTTTCATTATAGTGGCTACAAACAGCTATAACCAAATACACAGTATAGACAGTCTATACACGGTACTGCATGAGAATAGTATTCTTTCATGCTACTAAAGTCAAGAGTATGCTTCTCTCTCCCACTTCTGATTAACTAACCATGTTTTCCAAGACACCGCTTCCCCCAAAAGGAAAAAAATATTAAGGAAAAATCAAACCACCACTTCTATTCAAATAGAAATATGTTTAAGTGTCGCTTGCCTTAAACTTTTAGATGTCATAATTTTTAATGAAAAAAAATCCACCTTGGCTTTTTTAACAGAGTGTGTTAAGAAATTCAAAATATGCAGGGAAATTGTCTACCATGACAATATTACCTTATTGAAGGCAACATGGTTTGTTGAAATGTTTGTGCAAACACAGGCAATAGTCTTTTCAAGTATATGGGTGCCATTTCTGGATCTCCTTTGGGTTCATTACATTCTTCCTCATCCTTGTTTGCATCTTTCTTTTTCTTCTCATCTCCTTTGTTAACAGGACACATCCAGTCCCCTGGAAAATATTTTTTTCCCCAACATGTTCAATGGCAAAAACCTACCAACTAACCAAAAAACCCCTTCAAATAAATAGTTTTCTTTAATAACATCTAAATACCTGAACAGGAATATGCATTCCTAAAAATATAAAATTTACATATGCAAGACTTCTTGAAGAAAACTGTTTGATAACACGTACCACCAAAGACCGCTCACAGGAGAAGCTCAAAGTCCTTAAAGTGAACTAAATATGAACACATAACCACCTGTGGCTCTAGCACTACAAAAGTCTCATGAACAGATAAAGCACAGCTCCCATGTAGAAAGAAAGGATACCAGAGAAGCTACCAAGGCTGACATCCTCTGAACCCATAGCAAAATCCCACTCTAGCCCCATTCTGCAGCTGAAAAGCAGGACCACTGGCACTGCTCATGCCCAGTCAACAGTTCCTTCAGTAATCCCCATCCCTTAAGAACGTCTAAAATACTAAGGTTTTCATATGTACTTTGCAGGTTAAGGAAGGTTGGCCACAAAATATTTTTTTTTTTTTAAATGAATGTTAATAGAGTAAAATTCTAATAATTGAATTTCTAAACATATGTAAGCGTTTCTACTAGAAAGAGTATGGAATTAAAAACTACTCACCTGGAGACTGAAGAATAGCTACTACTTCACTGTGCCCCCTTTCACGAGCTTTATCTAAAGGAGTTTTCCCATCTTCATCTCTCAAATCAGGGTTTGCACCATGACGTAAGAGAGTCTGAGAACAAATGATTTTAAATATGAAAAAAACATTGTTTCCTTCTTCCAAAGTAGTAAACATGTTTTTCATGCATGTTCCCTAAACTTTTCTCATGCTTGTAAGCAAAGTTAGAACATTACGTGCTACTTCTATCCGTAGAGCTAATATAAAACTACTTTTATTCATACTACTGCCCTATCATAATGAAAAATTTGTATTTTGATAAAACACTGTAAAGAACATGTAAATGCTTCACAGTGCACATGTTAAACTTATTGCATCAAAGACGTTTTCTACAGAACAAGGCAAAAAGTCAGTATGTAATGCTTTCTGTCAGTTTAAATCATACCTTTGCTACCTGAGGTCTTCCAAAACATGCTGCATAATGTAATGAGGATGACCTCTGACCTCTGTTAACATCAGCACCCCTTTCACAGAGAAATTCTACCTGTTAAACAAGAAAAAGGAAACTAGTTTTTTTCATCTTTCTTTACATAAATAACCTAAGTTTTTAAGATTCTATAAAACTATTTTACCATTTCCTGAGTTCCAAAAGCTGAGGCCCAGTTTAAAAGAGTTTGTCCTACATCATCCATAAAATTTACTTCAAAAGCTGAAAGATACAATTAAATAAAACAGTTAAAGCTCCCAGAATTATGAATTAAACTTCATCAGTGCTCTTTAAATGAACGGCAGGTCTTAAAAAAAAATTAAGCATCCTCAATAATTCTAGGGAAGCATTTATGCCCTTAATTGCAATTAAAAAAAAAAGTAGCCACATAGGAATTATTACTAACAAGACCTGTAGTGTATTTAACAAAATAAGTGAGCATGTATATAAAGATTTTCAAGGTACTACCTAAGCATTCGTTAAGACACCATAGATTATAAAAAGATACTTTATTTATCTCATTTTATTTTTCAGAGTATTCTTGCTTACCTCCTGTGTCAATAGCATCTATTAGTGCATCAGTATCCTTACTGCGGATGCAATCTATCAGCTGCCGGTGAGAACGTTCCCCAGAACTATCCAGTCTTCGCAATCCTGGGATTCTGCCTGTAGATCCAGCACTGGATTTTGGCAGGGCTTTTCTCCCTTCGAACAGTAGCACCAAAAGAAGATCTACTAACCGCATGGTATCCAGTACACATCTCTCATCACCCTGCAACGCACTTTCTATAGAATCTGGAAGTTCAGATCTTAGGAGATCCTGGAAATAATTAAAAGTCTGAACAATAAAAAATATACAGGGCTTTAGCAAATACTATCAGAATTGGGTTTCATTTCCATATGAAATGTTTCCTTTTTTCCCCTCTTCATAAATAACCTATGTGTATGTATATATATAAAAATAAAATCTATAAACCTGTACATCTATATATAAAATAGAAACACAAATCTTACATATATTAAAGTACACAAAGGGAAAAACCCTATGAGAACAAAAGGTGCAGCATAAAAGGATTTCTTACATGTGTTACTACTGGAGAGCCTCTACACAGGGTTGACAACAGGCTTACAATAGTTGACACCTGATTACTTAATTTAGAGTCTGCAGCTGTAGATGGTGCTCCAGTGCTACTCCGTCCAGGTTTGCAAGCTGAAGATGGTCCTGATGCTGTCCCACCAGCAGCTGCCATGCGAGATAACAACTCCTCCGTTAATCCATGCTTAGCTAATGGGGCTGGGTCAACTCCACGCCGTGTGAATCTGTCAGCTAATGAAGCAAAGCATCTCAGAGCTCCATCTGAAACCTAAGAAAGAAATGCAAGAGAAAAGATGAAAAATCTGTTACTTAACATGAGAAGACGCTAACATGATATTCACAAGAATACAGGACACATAAAAGAAGCCAATTTCCCCAGGATCCCTTCAAAGTCAATGAATGGAGAAGACAGGCTTTTTAAGCCAGAAACTCTGAGTCAGAACCCAACAGTGCTCTGAATTGCTCACTGAAGGATTTAAAAATGAACAAACAAACAAACAAACCAACCCACAACACACCAACCCACAGCTTGGTATTGAAATATGGACCGCTTAACCTTCTGGTTGTTCTGATGTTAGAAACTGTTAAAGCAGCTTCTAATAATAAAACTTAAAAAAAAAAAAAAAAAAACACAAAAAAACCAAAATACCAAGAAAATGCACTATGAGGTTTTACCTCCTAACTTTCACACATTTAATTAATTTCGAATTTGTTTCTAAAAGAACAGTGAAGACAAAAATTTCTTTGCAGTTTTATCTTCTGTATTTATAGAATACAAAATATTCTAATATGTTATAATTTGACATTTATAATTAATTTTATGCTACTATTACAATGTTTTATTATTGTGGTGCTTTCTATTAAAAGAAATGCTATCAAACAAGCTGTTAGCTGAGGTACCAGCTCAGAACTCCCAAAGTATTAAATTGACAGTGAAGTTTGATAGTTAAAGTTGTATTTAAATGTCTACATACTTCTCTTAAGTAAAAGAAATTTTTCAATTGGACCAAGCCTAAAAATAGTACAAACTGGGAAATGCAGATTTTACCCTTACATAACCCAGGTAGTCCACTGAGAACCTGACCCAGGAATATGCAAGTATTTTTGTGACAATAAAATACAAACTTCCAAATTTAGGTTTCTAACTAAAGAAAAAAAAAAAACACAACTAGTGACGCTGTGGAAACAAGGCTTACTGATGATCCTCTTAATCTGGCAAAAAATACTGCTGGCCCACTGCCCAGGAACGGATCCGACTTCTTTTCATGTCAGTGTTGAAAAGAAAGGGAGGTTTTGCCTTTAACATTTCTCTTGTCTATACACTAAAAGTGTCTACATCCTTCAGATCAGGAGGTTTGCATAGGCATATCAAGATGAGCCACTTTAGGCACATTTGCCTTCCTAGATGTGCAGTAGCAAACCAGACTAGTGTCAAGAAATATTAAAAAAAACCCACAAAACAAAAGAACAATAACTGTTCTTTACCAAACTCTAAATTACTACAATTCTCACTCCCTAAAATGTCATCAACTTCTAGTGCAGCCCATTTTCAAAATGCTTGTCAGCTATCACATACCAAGGGCTTAAAGACAGTTACTCATCAACACAGAACAAGATTAGAGTGTTAACCAGACTTCATGAAGTTAAAATCTTAAATCTCCATTAAGTTTGCAAGGATTTGAAAAACAAAGTTTCTCCTGAATAAATGCAAAGCATGCTAAACTTCTGGCACGGTCTCTGCATGCCAAGCATTCTGGTTTATCAGTACTCTTTTGCAAGGGATTTTTTTCTTTAACTTGTAATGGTCACTACTCATGTCCTCTGGCATTTTGCTCCAGTTCTCTGACAGCATGATGGATAAACAATTCTGCCAGTCTTTATGTAATGTGTATATACTTTATGGATTTTTACCAGAATAGCTCTGTCAGAAATGCACAAGAAAAGTTCAGCTTATTTAACATACCTCATGCATGCCATCAGTTTACAAAGCAAAAGAGCACTGTGGAAAGGAAACTGCAAGTTTAGTAGAAAGGTTAAAAACCGAAACTTACAGATAAGCTGTTCTTGGGGCCACATTCATCTGCTCTGAACTCTCCCCTCAAATGATTTTACTAACTGGCAGCCCACAAAAAGTGACCAAATCCAACAGTGTAAAAGGAGCGGGGGAGCAACAAAACTTTACAAAGGAAGTTACTGGGCAAATCCATAATACACACCAACATCCATTGCAAATCCTGAGGCTTGTTTCACACAAAACACATTTCTCAAGGATACCAGTACAGATCTACTTATTATCACCCAGGTTACTAAAATCTTGAGCACACTTATCTTAAACCTTAACTGCAAAAGGATTAAATTAATTTGAATTCTCATTCAGATCTCCAACAGTCCCAGCAATTGCTTTTTTCAAACAAATTATAAATTGGGAGACAGTTAAAATACTTCAGTGTCATGGTCTAAATTTCAGAATCAGCTTGCCTGAGATGATCAGTGTATTAATAAAGTTACATAATGTCTAAAAAACATGGCAGCTTATTCTGAAATGGCTAGTGTAACAGTCCCATGCCAACTGGGTCTTTCAAAAAAAAGAAAATCTAAAAATATATATAAAAATTTAGCTCACAGGCAAACAGATCTAGCCTCCCAAGTATGATGTGTTTAATAAACCAGACTGGGGGGGTGGATGAGTGTAGAGAAAGAAATGAGGACAGAGGTGGGGGCAAAATAGGGACTGAGAATGGTATGGACAAGAAACCTGGCCAGGGCACAGCAAGAATTTGGCTAAATGGTTACTGCAAAGAATTAGTATGACATAAACAAAAGGATTCTACTAGTAGGAAGATAATTCCTCTAGGATTAATTTTCCAGGTTTTACAAGGACTACTTCATCTCAAGTTAATAAAACTGCAATAAAGAAGTGATGCTGCATCTATAGTACTACCATTTAAGCTGGCTTCCAATGTAATATTTTAGCATTGATTGTGGATGTTTTTATTGCCTCTCAGTTTGGCAAAAGAAAAACAAACCAAACTGATTTTTGTCTCTTATTTATGCTCAATTTAATAGTGATTGAGGTGCAGACATAGAACAATAATTACTTCAGAAAGTATTTCAAAATGCACTGAAAAAAGTTACAGGATATTTTTCAATAAACTTTTCAGAGGTTAAATAAGATCCCATTCACACAATAGTGCTTAGATTCAAAGACTAAGCAGTATTTTCATCTTCTTGTCATCACAACTGTAAAGGAAACTATCATAATATCCAAACAAAAAAACCTATGTAAACATATAGTTGTGGAGGTTGGTAGCAAGGTGGATTTCAGTCTCTTTTCCCAAGTAACAAGTGACAGGAGAAAAGGAAATGGCCTCAAGTTGCACCAGGGAAGGTTTAGATTGGATATTAGGAAAAATTTCTTTGCAGAAAAGGCTGTCAAGCATTGGAACAGGCTGCCCAGAGAAGTGTTGAGTCACCATCCCTGGAGCTATTTAAAAGACATGTAGATGTGGCACTTAGGGACATGGTGGTTTAGTGGTGGACTTGGCAGTGCTAGGTTAATGTTTGGACTCTATGGTCTTAAAGGTCTTTTCCAATCTAAACAATTCCATGATTCTCCAAAAATACCTAGCCGTTCATTTATTAAACATAATAGAAGTTAAATTCACAGCATATTAAGCCAACTGTTACGTTACCTGATGGTCTTCATGTTTTAATAAACTAGACAGTGATTCTACACAGATCTCTAATGAAGAATCCTGAGGCTCCATTTTGCCACAGAGTCTGGATACTACAGCCATAGCTGAATGCAAAGTATCTTTATGAACAAGGTGTCCACTGTCACGAATGAACGTCAGAACACAATTCAACCCTCCAGCTTCAAACACAGCTCCCGACTCACGCGTACAGATTAGTTCTAAGACCTATGACAAAATGAAATTTAATTAGAATTAAGTACACATAGAAAGTCAGTTATTTGTTTATATCCATCTACAGAATTCATTAAGAAAACAAAACAACAGAACAAAAAAAAAAAAACCCCTCTCTTCCTCAACACCCAGAAGGCGCCAAAGCCTCCAGTACTCTAGTAGTTACAGTTTTCTTCAAAAATACAGAAGCGAACACAAGAACATCCCCCAATACCATGGTCATAACAGGTGTCCATGAGGGACAGCTAAATAATAATATCCCTTCCTGGGAGAATTAAGTCTTTGGATAACACACAACTGAGAGCTCTGAAACTTCCAAGAGTACTGTTTACTTCAGTGATGTACTTTTAAGTAGACTAGAACTAGTAAATAAGAAATACATGGATGAAGTCAGATGCCATGGTAATGAAGGACTCAAACTATATACTATCACATGGCCATGAGTCATGCTTTAAACAAGAGACTTTAAGGGTCTTGTAAATTTTTCCAAAAACTTCACAAGGGTGCAGAGGAGCTGTGTCTAGTGCTACTGAAGAGACAGCAGACAATTTTTTTTACAGCAGGTAATTTATCTATATCTGGAACAATTCTTCATTCCCTTTTTAGCATAAAATTGGCCTTTAACACTCTAGTCATGTAAGGTAAACATGAAAACTTTCTTCTAATACTTTTTGTTTCTTTTTCTGTACTTTTTTTTTTAAGGAATCTCAGCTTTGAAGAGCACCAGACTGGCAGTAAAGATAAGCAGCATCACTGTCATGTGTATACTTTTATCATACTCTATGTTTTTGCTTCAGATTTTAATAAAATAAATAGGATTAGAATATGAACAAGCTCTTCAGAAACAGCAAATTTTCCAGCTACTTCTTAAAAACAGAAGGTTCTTCAGTACATGTACCTTCACACACTGCTCAGCCAAATCCCTGCTCGTTCTGTTGTTAAGTTCAACAACTACTAAACGATTACAAAGTGCCTTGATAGCTCCATCCACTCCCACAATCCTACGGGTGCATTCAGCTGATACATCCAGATAATACGTTATGGCACGAGCTGTTACTTCTAATACATTGTCTGGAGCACTTTCATCAAGAAAAATTTTGCACAGTGCTGGTAAAAAAGTTCGAGGAGGACATCTGCAGGAAAAAAACACAACACAACAACACATTACTTAATGTAGAGAAACTTGCACAATTTAGTGATTTCATACACTTTCACATTAACAGATTACAGCTTTTCATGCTGACGTGATTTACTCAATTGGTTTATAGTTGGTTCAGAGCAATCATTTAGAACACTAGGATGCAAGCATCTCATACACACCCCAAAATTCAAATCAGTAATCTGAAAAGATGCCGTATTAGGAGAAGCAGCCAGTAGAAAAAAAATATTCTTGAAATTTTAGAATCATACAGGGAAAAATATATCTTCTTGGGAAATTATTTTAGGAATTAACCTCACATCACCAAACAGAATGCATTTTTCTTAGTGGAGCTTCAAGATTCATGATTAAATTAACCATTAAATATTATGTTCAATACAAAGACTAAAGATTTTACTTTTGTTACACAATTTAATTCTCTGAGTGGTCCTTCTTCCCTATGTCATAAACATTCTCACTTGCCTTTTTACCCTATTTCAGCCTTGCCCCCCACCCCCACCCCCAACCTCATTCTTTTTCCCTAACCACACTGAGAACATATTTAATTCATTTAGCTTGCTTCCATTGCATTTTCTCTTCATATCCATGCCTTGGTAGCCTCTGGCTCTCCTCTTTATTGTTAGCCTCATTTCCATATGCAAGGATAGTTAAGAACATCCCCACAACTTCAGAAAAAAATAAGCAAGCTGCAACAGTTCTTCCTCTATCCTTCTGACATAATAGGATACAAACCAAAATGGACGGTCATAATAATGCTTTTCACTATTATGCAGCTGTGATTAAGACTGATTTGGATCAAAAGACACAAAGCTATACTTCAAGACAATTTATCTTCCAATAGCATGCATACTTAGCAATAAATAACATAATAATTGCCCACTGCAATGGTAGACTTCCAAGGTGGTGGTGGGGAATTAAGTGAAGGGGATATATGCTGTGACAGTAGTTGAAATAAGTGGACACCTCACCCCTAGACACAGGAGATCAGACTAAATCTACAGGAAGCAAATATTGCAACTTTTTCTTAAACTAGGGTTTTGGTCTGAAAAAGAAGGCCTAAAACTTTTTCTAAATCCAAAAGAAAAGGAACAAAAATAATAGCATGCTTTTTGGTCTGGAAGACAGGTGAAGTACTCTTGATTAATCATTTTAAAGACTAACCCAGAGGTCATTCAGCATCCCATCTGGCATGCACAGCGACTCATACAAAGGCAGCAAATCCTGGGACAGCAGAATGCTAATAGTTTCCTTGAAGATCTGGCCATGCTTTATGAAGTAATTATATAATACTGCCTCACAAATAAATACATTACCCAATGATCCTTAATGACACAAATTAATAATGAAGCTTTGATAAAGCTATATCATATATTTAATACTTGTAATAGCCTGTCCAGCCTATACTGTCTGTTGTTCTTCAGAAATTTGCTATTTAACTCCACATCTTAAGAAGAGTTTACATAGTAACATTGCATTTTAAAGACATTATCCACTGGAAAAAAAGTCTAAAATTCGTACTCGCTATTAGATGACTACCATACAATGACAAGATGCATTTCAGTACATAAAATTTAAAGCAGACAGTGCTACCTGTCCAAGTGTTTTGGTGTTACATCTTTTACACTGCATTTTGTGCCACACCAGACAGATCACTAAAACAATGCTATGAACAGTATTCTTCAAACATTGTATTACAAGAAAAAAAATTTACCAATAAACAGAAATCTTAAAAAAAGCAAACCAAAACAACACCACACATATATAATCAAGTGGACGGTAAGGAGCTCCACTGTCTCCATTGTAATACTAGCAAGTAATAGTAAACCATTTTTCTCAGGTTTCCAAAGACAGCAGCAGAAAAAACCCTCTAGATTTTTGCAGGGAGTTAAAAGCAATATTTAGCAAACCTAACATTTACATTTTTTCTATGATTTAGCAGTTTATAAAAAGACACAGCACAAATGGAACTTGGCTGTATTTTCTGAAAATGGAAAATTAAAAATTTTTAAGAAATCCGTTCCTGTCCTTAAAACGCCTGTCCACGAGAGCCAATTACCCAGCAGATACAGCAAAAATACAAAGTTACTAATAGTCTATCATTTATATTTAATTATTTGCCAGCACACAAAATGCCAGTGCACTGTATCAGCAACACTCTTCTAATAAGCCCACAGCTCACTGGCAAAAACTTAAGGGCTTGGGTTTTTTTAAAAAGACTTTTTGCCAGAACCTCTAGATACATTAGTCGGAAACCATGTTTTTTCAATTAGGTGGCAAATAACCTGCACATGCTCTCAGGACACTTTTTCTTCTGACTTAGAGGAATGATTTGCAGTCCTCCAAGAAGGAAATCAAGTTGTATTACAAGGTTTCAGGAAGAAACTGTAGATTTGTCACACACTTAACCTGTGGGAATTACTAATTTTGTAGACTATAGTAATGCATGTTGAATTCCTATAAAAGCGGCAATAAGAACTTCACTTGTTCTGAAAAAATAAATTATCCTTTCTGAAAAGAGCAACTGATTTAATTTTAACAAGAGCTTTCACAGAAAATTCTTTCAAGCTACTTCAACCTCTGAGCTCTATGTACTTGATACTTGTTTCTTTTAACAGCTCAAGTTTGGGGTTTTGTTTTTGGTTTGGGGGTGGGGTTTTGTGGTTGGTTTTTGGGTTTTGTTTTGATTTTTTTTTTAGTTTTGTTGGATATTGCTGGTAACCAGGAAATTGAGAGTTAGACTACACCATGTACAAGAGCCAGCAGAAACATTTTATGAAGATTTGTTAAGGACAATAATAAAGACTGAAGAGAAAAAAGGAGAGGAAAGAAGCAATACTGAAGCTTTAATTTAAGTGCTAAGATCTTTTTCCCATCCTTTTTCCTGGAGCAAATCAAGAAGCAACACACACAAAATCACGGGCTTGAAAGTAAAACAGAACAAAACACACCAGCTTTGTGGCACGAAATTTTACGCTCTACCCACCCCAGTACACCCTAATTTACTGCAAACTAAACATTTGTGATGCATATTATGTTTAATATTTTTTCTTTTAAAACGTTAATTCATTGTATTTCTAAGCAGAATTCATTAAATATTTTTAAACAGCTGTCTGTTACCCAACAATAAAAAAGTCTAGCCTTCTAATTGAATGCTCTGGACTAACTATAAACTAATCTAATAAATCACATAATCAATGTGTAACAGAAAAACACATAGTAAAAAAGGTGAAAACCAGGACGGTTTATGAAGAAGCATCAGTCATATAATGATGCATATAAAGATAAAAAGTTTGATCGTTATTACAGCTCATATAAATGTAGAAGTAATAGAAGTGTAAACTTCATTTTTCACAGACATTGTTATCAGGAACATGGCAAAAAAATAAAACTGGAATTTTTGTCTTAGTCTCCAAAACAGCAAATGAGAGATTCTTATTATTATTTTAGCACACAATACATACAGCTGTGTCAGCTTCTTTCCTCTCATGTCTCTCTCAACTCAAACAATTTGGTTCAAGTTCTACACAGTACAGTAATACAAATTAAGTTATTGTCCTTAAAGTCATACCAGGCAATAAAATGCGTGTGGAAGTCTGAAGTATTTCTGAAGAAAGCAAAACAGACAGACCTGGATTCTATCAGCTCTGAGTCTCTGCCAATAAGACTGTCAAAAAGTATTTTTATTACTGTTTTATAAACACTGCCTTAACAGTCTATTGTATACAGCTACTACTTTTTCAAACAGGTCAGAGCTGGCAAGAGATCCAACTTGTTTTTTCACGCCCCAAGGAATGATAGCAACACTGACATTGACTTTGAAAATAAAGTCATCAGTTGTATTCTCAGACACAAAAGACACATTTGGCCAATGCAGTCCACGATACACCAATTTGCCTAGATAGGACCTCCCTCTATACTAACTTGTCCACTGCTCTGTAATATTATTTTGGGCCAATATATTGCTATACTTTGTTCTAAGCAGCACAGTTCTTTAACATTTTGAACTTGTAATTATATCAGCAGAAAAAAAAAAATGTTTAGTACGCCAGCCAAATATACAAGGTTCTTTATATATATACTCATATAGAACAGCTTTTCTGGTCAGCTAGAATTGTCAAGTTATATTTGTATGCTTTTCTGAAATACATCTTCAAGAAGCCATGCCCAAGCCTCTTCAGATAGTCTTTCACTCTGTGGGTGGCAAGAGTTTGAGACAAGACAAAAAAACATATTAGTGTATGTAAATTATTACCCAGAATTTGAACAGTGTTCCAGTTGTGCGGATTGTTATGAATAAGGTAGCAAATTTCTGTGCTGAACTAAGTGAAACAATCTAGTAGCAGGAGCTTCTTCCAGACAAATGTAATTGACTGGCCTTCATGAATATCACATAAGCAAGCAGGTAGGAATGCTTTCACACACATGCATACCCTGCAAGTTTAAGGTATTGCCTTTTTCCCACCTTAACTTATTGCACTCTTGTGATCATTAGACACATTAGATCAAGACTGAGCCTCACTCATTCCTAGCTCTGAAGTTCTGACTGCATTGTCTACTCATATCCAGGAAAGTTCCTAATAAGCACCTCCTTCTCCTAATCTATTGCCTGCAACCTACAAGTCATTAATATCTGTCATACTGCAGCATCTGAGGGCTCCTGTCACAGATCAGGATCTCCCTGCACTAGCAGAGCAAAACAACAGATCCCATCCTAGAAAACCTACAAGTATAATTGTACAATAGGGCAGATACAGACAAAAGAATGCAAACTAATCATCCCACATTATTACACCTTATCTTGGTATCTCAGCAGTTTTGACAACTGCGATTTACTGTCTGGTGTATCGCATCATTACATTGGATTTCCTTATTCCACTTCCTCACACCTTACTGTCAGTTAACCCATCACCAGCATTTTCTGCTACTTTAATAGATAGGGAAGATGTTTTTTTATTCTGACTTCTCCAAAAGGTATCAAAGGAATAAATTGCACTGCTGTTGTTATGCTCACAATTGCTACCTAAATTGCCGATCTGAACATGCATGCAAAATGACCAGGTAAGAATGATGCTCTACTTGGCTTCATCTGGAGCAATAATATTCAGAAGAAGAGGAAGATGTACAACCCACATGCAAAGTATGTATCTACTCCTACTGAAGGTTGCAAAAGAACTTTGACCTTGGCTCTGTAATAATTAAAAATACATTATTTGCAAAAATATTTGGTCCAGGCATTGGAAGATCTGGTAGAAACAAGAGCAGCAGCTGAAAAAAGGGAGAACAAATTTACTACACAACTAGATAAACCACATGGACCGCTAAGAGTTTTAAACAGAGGGATTAACAAGCCGAATATTCTCAATATAAAGAAAAAAACCAAATAAACTTAAATATTCTTTAGTAAAACATTGCTGTATTTACTTTATGGTGAAAACTACAAACTAGTGTTCCAGTAGACAAAGAACAGTTAGTTACACAGGAACTCTTAAAAGATGCACACAGATTATGTTCATAAGCACACACATGCTGTACAGATAAATTCAGATTAATTTTGCCTGTTGAAGTCCACTCAGGCCTTAGCAGTCCCTAAAGTTCCTGCTAGCAAGGAAACAGTAACAGTTCTGTCATTCACACACAGTCTAGATCAATGGTTGAGCCTGTAATAGCAGCAAAGGGCGTACCAACACATCCCCAGTGCTCCAGCCATAGTCTTCTCAAACAGGTGGCTAGAAGAGTTACTGCATAAAAGTGTACAGCTGTCATTTTGAAGAACTTCAGTCATTATGCTGTAGGTAACTCTTCTATCAACAACTGTGTTATTAACAGAAGTACACAGGTCAGCTTTATAGAGATCACCCTCTAATCCCCAAATCTGCACTAACTTATTACATGGGTCTCTCGTGGTTGAAACTATGAGCATCTGCTCTACACATCTCAGGGGCAAGAACATGCATGTGCGAGTAGTGCCACAGAAATGGCTGGAAGGGGTAGATGGGAACACCAGCACATGATGGGAGATGGGATGCAACACTGTCACAGCCATATAGCAGGTGTCCAAAGCACACCCCTCCCTTCTGTCTCACAGCCCCATTGTGGATTTCTGTGTGCTGGCACTTGACCCCTAAGAAAAAGGGAAAGTTTCACCCTTACTCAGTGAATGGTCTTTACACCTCAAAATTGTGCAAAGGCACTTTCAAAGTCGTCCTCGTTTTCACTCGATCCAATCCTGAGTAAAGGCACCTTATCAGTAAAGTGTAAGCAAAGGCAGCACAGGGAAGAGAAATCCACTGCTCACCTGGAAGCAATTCTAGCAACCAGGTCCTGAGAAGAGCACTTTCTGAGGACCAGCCTCTCTTTTTAATGAAGCATCAGATAAGCAAATACAATCAGCACCAGTAGGAACCAAAGAGTGAGTCAGACAAGCCATGTTACGTATGCGTCACTATTACACCTTAATTCCAAGGTAAATCCCTACGGGCTTCCTTAGGCAGGCCAAAATAGATCAAAGGGACCTAAAACCATCTCAGATATTTGCTGTAGAAGATTAGGTTCCATCACGAATATAAACCCTAATGCTGTTCCAACTAAGATTATGCTCAGAACTAAAATGTACTTTGACAGGTAGTGAAGCAAAGCATTTCAGGAGTGTCTGTACCACAGTGGCTGCACGTTGGACTTGCCTTTAGAAAACTGTCTACATGGGAAAAACAAAGCTGCCAAAACTTCCCAGGACAGCAGGGAGGCTGAGGGCAGAACTACAACACTGAGTGAACTGATGTGACAGGACAGTAACCAATGTTCAGCTTTGAGTACATTTCCATCTACTGACAGATGATGCTTTTGATTTCCAAGAGAAAAGAACACAAATAAACCTTTCATCACTGCAGGCCTCAACTCCCACGAAGGGCAAAAAAAAGCAAAGCGCATAATTTCTAAACTTAAAACAACCCAATATCAAAATCTGTTTCACCACGTTGCCTTCATCTATACCATGTATTAACGAAAAGCAGTAATAAATCTCAGAAAGAAAAAAATTATGACAGAAAAAAAAATAATGTTGCTTTATTCTCAAAGTTGGGCGAGGAGAATCACTCCGTTCACAGTGACCTATTTGCAGTGGAACAAACAAAAAGATAGTGGTGAGTTTGTTTTAATATGGGGAAGAAAAAAAAATATCTTTTTTTAATAGTTTTTGTTCTTTCAAACTAGAAAATAATGACTAATAGGAGCTAATCAATAGCTCCAAAGTTCAGATTTCTATTTAGGCACTTCTCCTAATGAATACGAAAATTAAAGGAAAATCTTTTTAGATTTTAATTTCTAAGAAGCAATATTAACATCATATTGGGCACTTCCTAAAGTACTTTTTAAAAGTACTTTAGAAGAGTCACTAGGGACCAACTTGGTGAATTAATGAGGTTACTCTGTGCTTCTTCTTAGTGAAAGGCTGACTTGAGTGAGTTAAACAAGGTTACTCTGCAACTGGCACTAGAGCTCTTGCTAATTACTTTAAGTCTCTCAGTTCTGTATGTCCACCCAACTTCATTTCTGTACTCCCAGGATAAGAGCTTCTGCTACTTAATATCTTCTGAGTCTTCCACCCACCACATTTCAAAGATCTTGCTGGAAGACAGGTTTGTAAATAACAGTTTTTACAAAGTCTGAAATAACTACTATTCAGTATCAATATTTACTCTTTATATTCTAATCCACTAAGACTAGGGTAGTAGAGCATTCTCTGTCCCCTATACTGACATCAAGAAAAGAACTAAACCACATTTTAAAAGTGCTGATTCTGTATAATTTCTATTAAAAAACATATTCCTGTTTTCAGTGTTAAAATGAGTTTATTAGATTGTGAAGACCATGATACACAAGTTCTTTAATATACATTCTTCCTCTGCAGAAAATTTAATTGATCTAAAAATATTTTCCAAATACCACAATTGTATTGATAAGAAGTCAAGAAAGGCTAGGGAAAGTTATCAATATAATTATATTACTACAGCATTATAATCAGCATAACTGACACACCTCTGAATCTCCTTCCCCCCCCACTCCGTTCCCTCTTTAGGAACCAGGTTATCCACAGGGATGCAAAATTCTTCAATAGCAACAGCAGTAAACTCCTGCCAGCGCTAAGCCCTTAAACTCGAATGAAGTGACTCAGCTGATTTTACAGCTTGCCAGTGTAAAAAGATACCAAGGAACTAAAAATAGACACTGTAAACTTATTTCTATAATTACATTTCATATCTTAAATGCACTTAAAAGCCCTAGCTAAAACAGCAACAATAATGGTAGTTTAAAGACTAGGGTTGTGTTTAAAACCCAAAAGAAGGAAAAAAAGACAACCCCACTTCATCCCCCAAATGGTTAACACAAGTACTGCCACCATTAGGGTGTGTTACTCAATTCCAGAGTAACTGCTGGATTCAGTTGATTCATAACCCCTGCCATGTGACAAAGCTTGGTCCAAGACATGTGATTTGTGGAAGAAAACCAAGCTCAGCTGCCTGCCAGCATTTGTGCTGGATCTTCAATGCATACCATCTGCTGAGACCAGTTAGAAGTGGGAAAATAAGGAATTACATGTGCCTAAACTATTTAATAATTATTTAATATACAATAATTTTAAACAAATTAAAATACTGAATCTAAACCTCATTAGTAACTGTTTTTGAGGAAAAATATACTATTTAAAGACTTGTGTCACACAACTTTAAAGTTTCAAAAACATACATCCTGCACAACTGATTTGTTCTTAAAGCAATAGCAATTCCAACTTATTATTTATTAATGATTTTTTTTCCTTTCTGTAGTTCTCTCTATTGGAGGAGATCTCAGACTTTCCCTTATTGTTTCTTCTGCTGAAAAAACATTTTCTTTCCATATATGAACCAAAAACATCAGCAGAGTAATCAAGATCATCCACAAGAGAACTGCCCACACACCTGTGTTGCCTACAGGTATTCTTCTGGACCCATTTCCAAAACATACTGTATTTACACTGTTTTCTTACAATGCTGTTACAGAACAAAGGCCAGAAAACATCCACTTATACATAAAACTTTCGCGATACCACACAGTATTTTAAAGGCGCGAGGAAGAAGCAACTAAAAATTAACTGCTAATTTCAGATCTTTTACCTCAATTATAAAATATTAAGCTTCTACAACTCTGAATCTCTACTCTTAACTGTAATCACAGCTCAAGCAAATAAAATAAAGCTAGAGAATTAACAACTCCACCTTGTATCTGTTCCAGCAGGAACTCTGCATTATTAGAAATTAAAAGAAATTAATTTAGAATTCAAATTTGATATTTAGAAAGCTTTCAAACTTCCTTTTAGCTAAATAAAGTACAGACAGCTGAACCCTCTTCTGACAGTTCACTATTAGGAGGGAACACATCACCTAAGCATTCAACTACACATTCAGTAAATATCAGTTGTGTAAAATGAAACAAAAAGAAAAAATGCACAAAAAGAAACAGCTTCTGCAGGATAAGTAATTTCTAAATAAATTTTTCTAAATAAATTATCATTAGCTTTGCTCTTGAATTTACAAAGGATGTGTTGGGCTGCCTTTTGCATTTTTCAGTATCTTATAAAAGACATGCCTTGCCTCAGGGTAGTAATTCCACATATGCTTGTTCTCCTATCCAGCATTTTGTAAATATTTTGCAGAAACTTGGTCCACAATAGCTGAATAAATTAAAGAACTTGAAACTACAGATACTTCTGCCTGTGATTTCCACTAGTAGCAACCTCAATTGTGCAAACAGATAATGGTTTGAGTACACATTACATTTGTTAACATTCTAAAATGAAATAAGCAATTAAAATAAAAAGTATGATTTCCTAAGTGTGCCTAAATATGCACATCTCCCCACAAGCTTCTGCTAGATTTCCAGGTGCTCAAAAAGAAAACCGACTTAAACAAGAAAACTTCAATTTCCCCATTACCAGTCTACTGATCATCTATGCTGTCTATGCCTCTTACATAGCCTGCTCATAAGAGGCTGATATGTAAAATAATTTGACTAGTACAGCCATTAAAGAAAGGAAGCCCACTATTTGAAATTCCTGTGACATCTATTTCATTGGTCTTATCCAATCTATTAGGAGATGGAATCTTTTGAAAGGTCAACAACTCACTGCCTTAAAATTCTGCACCCATGTTTTGCGTAGTACTTGCAAGAATCACTTCTATTTTCTCTCACACACAAAACCCTGAATGAAACAAAGGCTACTTGATGATACTACTGGGAAAAAAATGAAGGAAAAAAAAAAAGGCAGACTAGTAAATAGTGACAGTGTGACGAGTTACACAGAATTGTCTGGACTACTCACAAGGCACACGCTCATTTAAACAGAATGTGTCTTAACACACACAAATGCCAAGTTACAGATCTTAGTCTAGGTAATACATCAAGCCATACCTAAGAGGCAAGCAATCATACACTGGAAAGCAACTCTGAAGATAAATAACTAGAACCACACTTCCTGTATCATGTTTTGGAAACATCTAACTAAATTTGGGATGTATAACTGATAACAGTAAGTTAAATGTACTACTATAAACAGCATGGATGAAGGCAACACTGGAAAATATTTCTGAAAAACTTGGAAATTGAAGAACTGGAGAGGGGGAGGAAGATCAAGAGCTGATGAGATCCTTGTGTGCAAGTACATTCACAGTAAGAATGGTATTGGCTTTTAATCCAATAGGAAAAGGTGGACTGACTGCCTGCCACACCTGGCCAATTCACATGGAAAAGGACAAGCAAATTTCAACAACAAAGACAACTAGGCAGCAGATTAAATACCAAAACAGGGGGTAAAATTAGGTAGGATGCCCTACTGGAACCATTAGCTACACATTATGCTTGTATCCAACAAGATGCTCAATTCAATAATAACCAGGTAAAATATAGGGCCTATGACAGAAGACAGGATGTCAATTTAGATGACCTAATCTTCCCTTCCGGCCTTTGCAACAATTAAGATTCTCAAAATGACTAGACAAGGCTAATTAATCTCCATAATACCCGTGACAATGAGGCCACAATTCCCATTTTACAAAGAGCAACCAGAAAGATGTTAGTGTGTTAAAACTCTTAACATTGAAAAGAACCCAACTGCCCAACAAACTAAAGCCTTAAAAATTAGAAATAGTTCTAAACATTATGCTGAAACAAGATAGCTCCCTGAAAAATACAGCACACTCCCCTACTTCCATCTCAGAAAAGCACTCTACAGGATGCTGAAGATCCCACCATATTGGAGTCCACAGAATGAGCCACTCCAGTGCTGGCATTTCACTCCTGCCACACCCTCTGCCTTCACTAAAAGGCAAAAAAAGTTAGTAGGAATCACGTGAGTCTTGCCATTGTAAAGCTTACAAAATTTCCTTTACTGAGAGATGTCTGCATTAGTCCAAACCAGTAATTCACTAAGAACATACGCTTTGCATAGTTTAAAATAATGAAAACTGTAGTCTACTGCTGACAGCAATACTTATCCTAATTTAGTCACTGCTGCACTCCAGCACAAAACTGTAATAATGTAATAATGGCCTTTTTTTTTTCTTTCCTTAAAATAACAGAAGCAAATCTGTAGGACACACAACATGAAACCACCTTGATACAGACAGAACTGCCCTCTCAGCCTGTTAGTTTTAGCATGATTGTTAGATCTGTTAAAGGGCACTTTACCACTGTCTGAATTACAAAGATGCTTCTAAAGCCAGCCCAAACTTTAAAAATAGGCCTGAAAACCACCACTTCGGATTCCTATCCATATCTCTAATAGAAAAATTGGGTTTCTCTCTCTCTCTCTCTCTCTAATTTTGATTTACTGGAGTTATACAATCCTGATAAAGACAGGAGCCTGTAGTTTTAAGCAATCAGGTGGAGGTAAAGCTAAACTGTTCCACGTTACTCTACAACAGTCTCACTAGCTCACATCAATGCAGTCTTTGCTTCACTAGAATTTCTTCTTACATTTGTTATTACATGTTAGCAAATACAAAGTAAAGATATACCTTTTCTGTAGTGAATACATACTTAAGAAAGAACAAGGTTTAATGTAAATTAAAATAAGCGTATTTGATCTAAAAAATAAACTGAAAGGATTTCTGTTTTACACATTAAAACCCCAAATTCTGATCCTTTGTATAATTTCTGCTTTTATTTGTCAAATTAGCTGATAACTCTTGATAATTCTTTGCTGACCAAATCTGTTAATGCTAAATAGAGGTGACTTAGGGCAGAGCCAAAGGGGAAGGCACGCTTTCTCTTTCTGAGCATTAATAAGGCCTATTTCATCTGTTCAGTGCAGAAAAGATTTTACTCAGGTTTTACTTTAGTTGTTATACAACTGTCTTGTTCTACCTGTTTTCCTTATAATTAAGGAAAATAATTAAATAACATGTTCCTTGCTAAATACTTCTACTCTGCAAATAGGTAAAGAAAATAGCAACACAAAGCCCAGATCTGAGGGGTTCTTATTTTATTTCGCCAAAAATAAAGTGAAACGATCAGAGTGAAAAAAGATAAACTGAAACACACCTATGTGGGAAAGGGCAATATTAATAATGGGAGTTTGTAACTAACAGCCTCTACGTTGTCTTTGAAATCACCTGTAACAATTTAAACACTAAAAATACCATTTCAGTTATGTTTATATAAAATGCATACTTAAAACTCCTGTTAAAGTTGACTAAATAGCACACAGTTTAACTACAATTTGAGACTAACAAAATTGCAATGAGTTTAGCTATTTTACTCCAACTATTTAACAGAACCATTCCTATTCACTCATTAAGTTTCTGTAGTTCAAGC
This sequence comes from Buteo buteo, assembly GCF_964188355.1. Classification (NCBI taxonomy): domain Eukaryota; kingdom Metazoa; phylum Chordata; class Aves; order Accipitriformes; family Accipitridae; genus Buteo; species Buteo buteo. The sequence continues at coordinate 30,871,816 of NC_134176.1, read as the reverse complement.
TACTAGCTTTTGCTGCTGGTAAAATGTTAGCCATTCTTCATGCTAAGGGACTAACAGTGTCTGTGACTCATTATCACCAGAAGATGAATATGCCGCCGATTTTTGTAATGCTAACATGAGTAACACTAAAAATAATTTAATCAGATGTAATATGCAAATCTGGGGAGAAGTAAAGAAACATCAATTATTTGGCACCACTACCTGTTACTGGCTGCATACCCCGCAATCTGTTGTGATGCTGCTAGAACTTTGCCGGAACACTACAAAATACACCACCATACATTTGCGCCTACTTCCATTTTTCTGATTTGATCTGAAACACTAGTTTCAATATCCATTACACTTGTACAGAAACAAATTATTAGCTCTAAAAGATATCCTTTCCTTGAGAATATGTTCGCAAAGTAACTCTATTACTTTACTGCAATAATGAAGTACAAGATTTTGAATCTATCATTTCAACAGAATCATAGAATGGTTCGGGTTGAAGGGACCTTAAAGATCATCTACTTCCAATCCCCCTGCCACGGGTAAGGACACCTCCCACTAGACCAGGTTGCTCAAAGCCCCATCCAACCTGGCCTTGAACACTTCCAGGGATGGGGCATCCACAGCTTCTCTGGGCAGCCTGTTCCAGCGCCTCACCACCCTCATAGTGAAGAATTTCTTCCATACATCTTCCTTACTTCTTCCTTAAACCTACTCTCTTTTAGTTTAAAACCATTACCCCTCTTGTCTTATCACTACAGTCCCTGATAAAGAGTCCCTCTCCATCTTTCCTATAGGCCCCCTTTAGGTACTGGCAGGCTGCTATAAGGTCTCCCTGGAGCCTTCTCTTCTCCAGGCTAAACAACCCCAACTCTCTCAGCCTGTCTTCACAGGGGAGGTGCTCCATCCTTCTGATCACCTTTGTGGCCCTCTTTACACTTTTTTTCCTCCTAGTTTGTGATTTTTCTTTGCTAAGTGAGACTGTGTACTGGCCTTAACTCCGTAAGGAAACAGTCTGGAAACAGTGTTGTGATTTTAGGGAAAACGCACAGCATTCACGTCAATATTTTTCATGTGTCTCTGTTTCATAGCTTTGCCAGTCCTCACCACATGCAGCTTTTAATCACCAGACATACTTCACTAAAATGATGAGTTTTTTCTTAGCTTACGCCATAAGAGCAAATCATTTCTTATGCAAAACTGGACTAATACGAAAAACATCGCATTTCATTCTCCCAGAAATTGACTGTTTTAAGATTCCACCTTCCATGTTCCAGTTGCTGGATTCCACAGATGAAAAACTTTCTTAAAATTTTCTTAGTCAACATAATTAATAGCAATAAACAATTCCAAGATCTTGAAATAACATCTGCACAGCATACAAAAATTTGGGAATGCTCTTCTTGCTCAACAGAAGAAAAAATGTTGTAAAGTCTAGAGGTTGGTTTTCTTACCAACAGAAAAATATGTCCACGTTATAAATCAGGCATACACTCAAACCATTTTCAAAATTGGTTCCTGAAAAATGTATTTGGCAACCCTTCCGTCACATAGTAAGTCTCCTGTTTAGACAAGCAATAATTCCTTTAAAAACATAACTGAAAAGCAACTTTAAAATATTATCAAGGATTATTTTAGTTACACTCTCTCAGCACATGACAGTTTTGGCTACTTGAACTGTCATTTGGAAATACTTTAAAAATACTTTTCAAGACATCATCTATTTCTTACAGAGTTTCAAAATAAATAATTTTGAAATGCAGGCTGTGATACCACAGACACCCAAGACAATCCACTGAGAAGTTCTCCACTGAAGAGTGTATACCTTTCTCTGCTTCTCTCATATTTCCAGTTATGCAGTTTCACCTCCAGTGCTCGTCAGACACATCTACAATCTGCTGTAATTCACTGTAATGGCAGAAAACTAGCCATCTTCATCAGTGGTTTAAAGAGCAGCTTGCTCTTTTAGTGAATAGAGGTGTCCAGTAAACCCTGATCCTGGTGTGAAGCAAGAATATGGTTGGGAGGAATAAAAATGATAGAGTGATAAATGGGAAGAAGTAGCTCTCCCTTCTGAAGGTAATGAGCTGCCATGTCAGCTCACCAAATACTGTGGAACCATATTTCAGTATATTCACGGTGCCAATCAAAAGTAGTCTTAACTTTACTGTAAAATCACTTCAACAGGCAAGGAACCTTGATAACTTTTTCCCAATTTACACTTTATTCTCTTCTGTTTGAGGGAAGCTTACAACAGCAAAAGAGATCAAGAACTTAGAAGACAAGAAAAATTAAATTATACCAAGGCTCAAAACAAAAATTAAAATGCCAAATGGTATTTTAAATGTTTCTTCTTTCAGACATAAAACCTAATTTTAAAACCACAACACTGCAATAACAGAGCATTCATTATCTATACGTCAAGAAAAAAAAGCACTTGGACTGTCTAATTCTTTTATATTGAGATGAAAGTCTGTTCTAAACAAAATGCATAAAACCCACAACTGGTTTATATTTTTTAAGTTGACATTTCATTTTTGATTCTCAAATACCCAGAAGATATCCTTACAAATGATTATGCCCAAACTTCTACTTCTGTTCTATACTGAATATACTGAAGGAAGAAGTTACCCTAGATTTGTCAGAAAAATTCATTCTTAACTACCAAATTCTTTTCTACATATGCAAATTAAGAACTCAGTAAATCAGCTTTTCCAAGGCTGAAAACAGTGCTCCACCAGTATCAGTGCTATGAGGCACAGATAGGGAAGTCGAATGCATCTCCCTACAGTAAGTCTCTTCCAAGGCAGTATTTTACCTGTAAGCGCATCAAGGCCAAGATAAGGCAATTTTAAATTCTAAAGCAGTGTACGAAACTGTGCTCACATAACTACTACAAATCCAGATTTTAGAAATGTATGAATTTTACACTTCCTGTACTAAAGGCAGTCCTGAAAAATGAACAGCATTTAAGAGGTAAGCCCAAAAACTGTTCTCTTCTTTAGGGCTACAAAACTAAACACTGTAGCAAACAGCTACCCTCTTAAATGCTGCTAAACCCACACTCCTAAGAAGCAGGATATATCAGAAAGACACTAGCCATACTCTGAGACGCAAAACAAAGGAAAGTGAGAGTAATGAAGAAAAGATGGAAAAGAGATGTAAGAGTCTCAAAAGCAGAACCAGGGAAAAAAAACAAATAAAAAAAAAACACCCCCCCAAAAATGTAAGAGGTGTCAGATTTTAAAGTTGTGATTGTTTACACTTTTGCTACCTCCTTTCTAGACTACTTGGGGCCCTCACAGGAAGTAGTGTAACACATGCACAGCAACACTATTAAGTAACAGAAGTGGTTACATCAGCATTTTGTGCTGTGAGAAATATAAAAAGCAGTGAGAGCAGGGATTGTGCTATATGAAGTGTACAAATGCAGTTGAGAAGCAGGGTGGCATGAACAGCAACATTCTTCAAAGAAGGGGCAAAATATTTGTGTGAACAGTGGTTAATATTTGTGATTTTTGTTTGGATATACAGAGCTTAGGAAAAGCTACTATATCTCGAGAAAAGTGTTGCAAGAGTATGGATGCTTAAATATATTTAGGTGATCATTTTAGTTTAATGCAAAAAAAATTTTTCTCTACCATTAAAACCAAAATAAAACAACCCCAACACTTCCACACTGCAACTCTGAACACATTTCTCAAAATTAAACTATCAGATCACGTGTCAGAACATGCACTGCAGATCACTCACACTACAGTTTTTAATCAGACAACGGTACTTCACACAATATTAACAGAAAATCATCAGTTCAGTGATCTACACTCAAGTTCAGTCTGTAAAAACATTTCTGAGGTTGAAAGTTTCTAGGAATATTAAATGTTATACACAGCTACCGAGAGAGGAAAATAACATTCCACAAACGAAAGCCAAAACTACTTACGTTTCAAAACAGCGATCCACGTTGTCTGACATCAGAAGTAGCATGCATAGCTGTTCCAGTGCTATTAGCTGCATATCCCTTTCATCTCCCTGGCCCATCTGCAGCCATTCCAGCAAAGTGTCTGGGTCCACATCTGCCATGTTTCTTTTTAAAAAAAAAAAAAAAAAAAAAAAAAAGCTGCCTCCACTTAAATTAAAAAGTACCAAAAATATCCTTTAATTGTTCAAGCCAGACTAACTTGAGCACAATCAGTATCTCTCTTCAGCCAGCCCCAGGCTTTTGCAGTTTTCACCTGGAAAGTAAAAAAAAAAAAAAAAAAAAAAAAAAATCATCACCACAATCTTGTCTTTAAACTTTTTGGATTTGCTTCTCTCTAAAATGTATAGCATATTTTTCGGCTGACATTAAGAAAACTTCCACATATTTCGGTTTTTTTCCAAAGCTTTATATGTAAGTAAACAGTAATGAGTTTGTTCTGTTTCACTGGAAATAAATCTCTAGTTCCAGCTGACAATCAAGAAAGACTTAGAATCCACTCTTATTTATAGGATAACTCAAAATTAAAACTTAAGTAGAAAAACCTGTGCTTAACCCTTTTGTATATTCTCAAAGCTAATGCAAACAGTGTTGTCTTGCCTACCCCCCCTTTCATTTAATACCACTTTATAAAGTGTCCAATTTTCTGAAAGATTACCTCCTCACTGAAGTATTCAAATATAGAAAGACATCAAATGTCACATTTTAAATACAAATCCACGAAACAAAAAAATTGAGATGTACAACTAAAGACTTGCAGAATCTTTGCAAAAGTTTTATTAATCCTTCATCTTTTAAAATACCATTCGAACATAAGGAACATAAGCTTTTTAAGTCAAAGGATAAAAAAGACAATTTAAGAATCACTTTCATTTTCGAGTTAAGGGTTTGGTGGGGGGTTTTATAAAAAAATGTATCTAATTCATAGCTATTAAAAAAACACAGTGAATAATTCAAATAATTCATGTACATATAAGGAAAACAACATTATTTGTTGGCCCAATGCCATGGTTGCACATGCAAGCCTAAGACCAAAAAAGTCCCTTTAAAATGTTAAAGGGATATTTTTGACCTATGTGCTTGCTTTGCGTTTTACTAACAAATAGTCAAATTCACCTCCCATGCCTAAGAACACAGCAAACATGACTACTTTCATATAAAAACTAAAAGGTTACAAACTAGTCTCTCCAAATTGAACACACAAGGAAAAAAATTGACTATTTTTTAAATACGGCTTATAAAAAAATAATTAGTTTACCAAACTCATAGGTAAATATGTAATGCTGGACAGTGTCCCGACAAATTGAGGGGGGAGTCGGGGAGGGAAGAAGCTCGATCTGGACAAAGTCTGCCTGCTTGTTTACTTGCTGCTAATGAGTTAATAGTTAAAAAATAACTCCATCAAGGGCACATCTACAAAAGGGAGTCAGAAATTGGAATTAGATGAAGAAACATACACTGAATCAGTAGTGCTGTTTCACAACAGCTTTGAACTCAAAGACATGACAAAACAAAAGTACGACGGATATGATGTTTTTGTAATTTAGAGCCATAACGACATTTATAGATCACTCAATTACTGCTTGCCAGTTACATATATTTTTGTTATTGTGCAGTCTTGCTGTAAAAAGTAATTCAAAATGTTCCTAAACTCATTCTCTGTGCTTTAAACAATGCCTATGGTCCTCCGAGCTGTTTACAGACAGTATTTCCTGTTCCAAGACTAAATAAAACTACTTTCAGCTAGTACAAGTGGGATCATACTGTAAGTAGAAGTACCTCTCCTTAACGCGACTAAGTCGTCAACTTCAGGTTGGGGTGGGGGGGGAGGAAGGGGGAAAAGAAAGGGTGAAGGCAACAGAAACAAGGAAATTAAGAGACAGTGAAAGCGGGGTCAGTTCAATACAGGCACCTGCTGTTCTTCCAGCCCAGACGGGCTCTAACCAGACGGAAACGAACCACCGAGCAGAAAACAGAGCAGGGCGAGAGGCCGGGGCTCCCAGGAGAGCCGCACCAGAAAAGGGGCCAGGCCGCAGCTAAACTCATCCCCGACCGCCCGGGCCTACACGCACGCACACACGCACACACACACACGCAGACAGCCCCCCCAGACGGGCCCCAGGCCCACGCGCGGGGATTCGGGCCCCCCTCCCCACACCCGGCCTCCCGGGGAAGGGGAGCCCTCGCACCGCCTCCCCCCCTCCCCGCCGCCCCCGCGCACAGGCGAGCCGCCGGCGTGAGGGGCTCCCCGGCAGCGCCGCCCCCGCTCTGCCCCTCGGCCCCCACACGGAGATTTCCCGGCGCCCGCCGCCGCCTCCTCCCGCCCAGGGCCCCGGCCCGCTCCCTCCGGGCCTGCCGACAGCGACCCGCCAGGCCCGGGCAGCGACGCTCGAGTTCCCGGCGAGCCGCAGGCCTCGCAGGGTGACCCGGCCTGGCGGCTCAGGAAAGGCGCCGTCTGCCCCAGCGCCGGCGGAAGCGCCCCCGCCGCTTTACCTCAGCCTCCCGGAGCCTCTTCGCCGCAGCCCACCCCTCCTCAGCGCCGCGGGGAGACGGGGGGAGAGGCGAGGCGGCGGCAGCCCGAGCCGCGCAGCAGGCGGCAGCCAGCGGCATCCATGGCGCTTCGCCCGGCACGGGATTGGGTGGGAGGAGGGGGAAGGGAGCCGCGCCGCGGCCTCGGGGGGAGGAGCTGGCGCCGGCCGAGCGGCCGCTGGGGGCGCTGCGCCACCGGCCCGCCGCCCGCCTCCCGCCGCCGCGGGGAGGGCCCCCCTCGCTCAAGCGGGCGGGCGCTGCTGTCGCCGCCGCCGCCGCCGCCGCCGCCGCCGCCTTGGCCTGCGCGCCTCGGCCTGCGTCCGCGGCGGGTCTCCCGGGGCCGGCGAGAGGGGACCCCCGCCTCCGGAGGGGTCGCCGCGCCCGGCTCCAGCGCAGCTCCCTCTGCCTGAGGGGAGCCTCGGGCCCGGCTTCCCGCCCCCTCGGCCGGGCGCCAGCCTCGCGAGCGGGGTCCCGGAGCCCGCCAGGGCGCCCGGCTGCCCTCGAGCCGTCGGGAGCGGGAGTCGAGGCCTGCCCAGCGTGTCCGCCGGCTCCCCCCGGCCTTGGGTGGCCTCTCCCTGGCTGCCTGCGGTCGGGTTGGGGGGGGGTTGATGGTTACAGGCCATCTTATTTCATGCCAAATTCCGGTCATTTACTTCAATATAGTGTTCTTTATGTTTGGGGAGGGGGGGCGGGGGGAGGCTGACACCGTGCAGGGCCCGCTCTTGAAAACGCTGATCCACCTCAAGCGCCAGCGTTGAAGGGGCGATGGTGAATGGGTTTAAACATCTCGGTTGCGGGTCTTTCAAAGCAGAGGTTTTAACTTGCCCTTACCCTGTAGTGGATTTGAGATAACTGCAACAGCGCCGTGTAGCTGGAGACACGTTTTGCGGTAGAGTAGCCCCCTGCCACACGTGTTGCAAAATGCTGTGGGGTTACCTTGCATGTGGTTAAAAAACAAAGGAAGCGAACTGCTATAAACTTAAAGGACTAAAAGTACTTTATGGCAAACTGCTATAAATGTAAAATGAAGGGCTAAAACAGAAGGGTCTTCAAAATAATGTCCTCTGTAGGATGACGTGCGTTTTTCTAAGGAATTTAAGCCCATTAATATAAGCGCAGTAAACAAGATTATCGTACATTCGAATGTTGCTCCTACCTACCTCATAGACGTTTTCTGTAATTAGGAGGCTAAACCTACACGCTGAACAAAAAGGCAGTAGCAGTCATGCTTGGTTAAAACTTGCCGAATGCAGAAATTTTTATTGTTTGGTGTTATAATAATGCCTCTAGAAAGTGTTGTCTTTATTGCTGCAGGGTTTTTTCAGAATACAAGAACAGTAGTTCCTTTGTCTCTATTTCTGATTTCTAAGGCAGATTAGCCTTTCTGTCTTACGGTATTATGTCTCTCTTAACTGCCACTTCTTCCAGCCCTGCTGAGATTTACATGTATATCCTTTGCCTATGTTTGTCCTTCAGAGGTCAGCAAGGCTTCTTATATGCTTAAAGTTAAGGACATGAGACAGTAGGAAGACTGAGTCTGCAGTCTTTAAATTTAGAAGCTTGATCTTCTTTCACTTTCACTGGTGCAGAAGCAGCAGCAGAATTAGGCCAAACTTAGGAGAACCTCATCTGCTGAGCGACCTCACTCTTGTTGCATGATGCTTAAACAGTTTCCTTTGCTTTTTATTGTGAAGAGAAGTTTCAGTTAAAGCAACATTATGAATTTCTTCTGAAGACCAAAACCAAATGCGAATTGTCAATTGTAAAGGCCAAAAGCTTTGAAATCGAACAAATGTTTCATTCTTTTCACATAGGCTGCAGTTTCTGGTTCAGGTGTCTTTGGACAGATACATGGTTATCCATGGAGAAGATGAGGTTATCAAAATATAGATCAATTTAAGAACATAATCAAAAGTTTAAGTATTGTATCTGCAAAGAATACAAATCATGGTTTTTAGATACTATTAAGTAGGAGTACAACACTTAAAAATACTGGAAATAGCTTTCAATGCTGTAAATACTTATTTCTAAATGGGTAAACATAAATACTTCCACATCCTGTTGCATTAATTGCCCAATTTGATATATCCTATAATTATTTTTTTATATATATTAAAGGAAGCGTATGAAGTAAGGTATTACAGCTTTAGTCATGAATCAGGATTTTTTTCATTGTGATACATTTGTAATATTTAAGAGTCAGCTAGTGATTTTTGTTCCTCATTATGAGATTTCTTCTCCCCAGAATGAATCTGAAAAAGAAGAAATGGTCTGCTGACTAGATAATCTCTGCTTTATTGATTATATACTTCTTACAATATATATGTTCATGTTCTGATTAATACTTTTTCCACTTTGTGTGCTGACTGGGCACTCAAATTATTTTCGGCAGTTGTCAGAGAGTACTCCACTGAATTATATCACAGCAAGTGATACCCCTGAAGTTAACTGTTTCAGACTCCCTCTGTGTACAGCACCGATACAGGCTGCGACTACCCCTTCAAAAGCGCCTGCTCTCTAATGAGAAGGAAATTGCTAGCAAGTAAGAGTACAGTTAGCAGATAAGAAAGATGTAAGACTTGCAGCAGCCATTTTTACGGAATTACTTGCTTTCATTTGAATTTTCACATAAACAAAGTTTTGTTCAGACCCCCAGACTTCCAGCTTGTGGCTGTTGTTGGTTAGTGCTAGGCCTAAGCATACTGAGGAGGAAGGACTTTACGTGGATTAGTGCAGCCAGACGGGAAAGGGAAGTAATGCCATATACTGAAGTGACAAGTAATGGAGCTTGACTGTCATAGCTGCTTTGAAGAAAATTGCGCTGAGCAGTGTGTGAAACTTGCAGAAACAACTACAGTTGCCTGTACTTGTACAATGTATGTATTATTCATTCAGTAAGAAAATGACCTAAATTCTAACACCAGCTGACATGCACTTCATGTATAACCTTGGCCTAATCCCTTAATCACCGTATGTCTCTGTTTCCTCCTTTATGAAAAAACAAGATAGTAATGCCAGAGTCAGAAATGTCTTAGCATTTATGGAACTGTGAGTTGCTGAGGCATGTTACTATATTAAGTCTTAAATAATACTATAAAACAGAATTCCTCTTTATCACTACACTTGAGCAGACCACACATGTAAGTGACTGAGGATGCTTCTGGAAATTAGGTTAGACAGGGTCAATGTAGACTGACCTTTGCAGAGGTACTGATCAATGACCAGCATTTTTGCTGTGTATTTACCCGAAAATTAAAACTTGGCTTTAAAAGAGAAAACATCAGTACAATTATGGGCATAATATTATGTCAGGGACACATGAACCACAGAGAAATATACCATGCAGTGTAGCAAGGGTCAGGGATCGGTGGGTTGCGGATGCAGAGAGCTTCTGAGACACGTTATAAAGGACACCCCATTTGAGACAGCTACTTGGTAAGACATTGCAGGTATTCTCAGAAGGATTTGATTCTGTTTGAAAAGAAGTCATGTTTGGTTAGAATTTTGCAAAATCTTCTTGGGACAGAAAAAAACCCAACAAAAGTTTTTTCACTTATAGCTCAAAGAAAAATAATATTTATTACTGCTTTTGTATTATATTCAGGCTGGTGTTTTCTATATGGTTTTAGCTGATAGCAGCAGAAGAAAATCTGGTGTGGCTGCTGTTGATGCCACAGCATGATAGTAAGGATTGTAAGCTTCAAATAGGAATGATTGGGCTTTTGTTACAGAAAATACAAAACTGGCCAAAAATCAAACTGAAATACACCTGCAATTCAAACAAAACAAGAGGTCTCAGATTCCTCTGTCTATTTTTAATTGATACGGAAGCTAGAACCTGGTATAATTGATGTTTTTGTTAGCTGTACTGCCCACCTCTGTACACATGCCAAGTTGATGTTTCCAAAAATAGTCACTCCTCTAGAGTAAATAGATCAGAGGGTGACATAAACAGACCCTGAACACCGCCACAAATTTAATTGAGTAGTTTATGCTAAAGGCCAGTGCTGTGCCCAGCCAAATAAAACAGTTAGGATATTTGCAGGTTATTTATCCTTTTGCTGTAACACTTTTTCCTCTGCCACCCACACAATAATGTAGTAGAAAACACTGAAAGTTCCTACTCCTCCAGAAACAAAATATGAATTCCATACATGTTTCATTTTCTTGATGAATATTACACTTTTAAAGAAAAAGTTAATAAATGTTGGGCTACACATGTTGAAGCAAGGAGGTCAGATATTACAGAAACTTCCTTGCTGTATCAGGCAAGGTTTAGTTTTACGGAATTTGGCTATTTAAACTTACTTACTTCTTAAGCATATTGTTAAAAAAGATTTTCTTCTAGAAAACTTACTTTTTCATAAATAGAATGCAGTTGGTACAAGCTTTTTTATTTAAATCGTCCTGTGTTATCATGGTCTCCTCTTAGCCACTTTGCTGTTGCACAAGCCTGAGGAGCACAAACACAGTGTCAGCGTCTTGACTTTCCAAAAGTACATGCCCGTTTTTGCAGCCCTGGCAATCACGGAACAATTCTGTGCCTGCTGCACAGCGTGGCGTGTTTGCGATGCGCGGTCTTGGGCAATCTGCTGCAGCAGGCACTGTGTGAGAGGTTGCCTCTTTGGGAGTCCAAGTGTTGCAATTACACGTGTTGATGTGGTGAGCGCATGACCAAGGCTGACGTGATAAATGTGTGAGTGACACGCTGGTGGCTGGTGTTTATGGAGGTAGAGGGCTGAGTCATTGCTCTTCTTGTTAGACTCCTCCTCAGGAGAGCGTCAGCTTCCTGGAAGGTTCTTACCCTCAGAGCTGAGTGAATGAACATGAAATTGTACAGAAGAGCATGGTTTTCAGAAAACTGCAAATACTCCAAAATTACCTTCTCTTCTTTCTGAGATTATTGTTCAAAATCATATACATTACAGTGCTTTTTCCTAAGTAAACTCACCTATGTGGGGGTTTGTGGTTTTGTTTTTTAAAGTATAAATTTACTTTTTTGGTGTTCCAGGCTGGGGAGTGAGAAGTGGGTAAGCTTTATATCACTTAACTCCTTTTACCTTAGTTTACCTTCAGCTATATCACTTATTTGGGCATAAAATAGAAAGTAACCCATCTTCACAGCCTGCCCTCACTCGTGTCCCTTCCGCCTCTGACTGCCAAAGGGAAAGTGAGGCAGAAGTTAGGCAATGGTTTTCTATTTCAGGCTGTTAGCTGTACCCCGTCCACTGGTAACATGGTCAACGGCAATAAATCTCAATCTAAGACAAGTGCAAGGAAAGATCAGTGGCTTAGGTCACAGTATTTCTTACTGGTTTTAATGGCACAGACTAGGTTATAACTTTCTGAATCAGAAGATTAATCAAGATTTGGGATATGTTCCTCCTATTTTACTCCGTTGTTATGGGAGTAAAACAAATGTAATCCTACCAAGCATCTGATGTGGCTCCCAAAATTTCAAAGAAGTATTGTAAATGAACTTCAATGATCTGTGCTGATGAGAAGACTTAGAATAAGAAGAAAGTGTCTTGATCACCAAATGATTCTGCTATATTCTGGGATTAAAAAACCCCAGCTACTTAGAGTTTTATTGGAAAGAGTGTAATTTTTACAGATTTAAAAGCTTACTAATGCTTTTTACTATTCTTGTAATGAAATTATGCCCTATTCACCACCGTTGAATGTCTTGACATGCAAGAAGAAACAGTCCCAAGCTCCTAAAACCTGAATTTCTGGATTAGTTGTTAACTGGAAGAGGTACATCCTTCATTCAAACCAGGAAAAATCAACAGAATATTATGGTGGAGCATGGAAAAGTTCAATGCTAGCACTGTCCTACAGCACATGAGACAGACGACAAAAAATTGTATCATTTACTAACGAAACAGGAAAACTTTCTTGCCCCACTGGTGGCTCGTAGGGAAAATGGGAAAGTACTGTACTTCACTAATGGTTTATTTGTTCAGAAAGATAATCTGTGCACTCTGCAAGCTCAATTAAGCCTTGGATTGTTTGGTTTGCAGGAAAGGTGCCATTCAAACAACTTAAATCCTTGTCAGAAGTGATGAAATGACTTTATTTAGAATTACAGTAGTGAGATGAGACTAGGTTTCTGCAGATCCTCAAATCTATATTCCTGCAAGGAAAGAATACACATTCCTTAAGAAATATATTACAGGTAGTAAACTGTGTACCTGATTTGCTCTTAATCAGTTTTTATTACTAAATGAAGATCACATTATGCATGTATTGGGACTTATCCCTCACTGTACCCTTTGGACTTATTCCCAGGCTAGACACTGTATTAAAGAGAACTGACTGAAAATGGGAAAATGATTATGCAAAGAGAGACAAAGGACTTTTAATTTTGACAGGGTTCATTTTCATTCTTTGCCCATCACTAGTGAATGCAGTAAATGATGCTGGGGGGGATTCCTCCTATTTTCTTAACTTTGGAGGTGTTTTTTTTTCTTTTGCTACTCTACTTTTTTTGAACTTCCTTAACAGAAATATTTTCAAAAAGAGCAAAAATAATCCCCCAAAGCTCAGAGCCCTGAAATTCATTCTGTTATGTTGAATTTAAGGAAAAGGATGAGAAACACAACCCTTCCCTGGACATTAAAAACAATACATTCCTGTTTAGAAAATATCTTAGCAGAAGCGGGTTTTGAGTGAGAAACTCATATGTCTCAAATGTACTTATACTAGGCTGTATTGGATTAAACAGCACCTCTGGTAGAAGAAGAAAAATGGATATACAGTCATGAAGGCTCAAAACATTACCCTTGCTCACTACATTTCGAACTGTGACCCGGACCAATTAAAGAAAATCTTTTTGATCTGACAGCAGAGAGCTTTGTGGCAGAGCTGCCTGTTTGTAGGAGAGTAAGTGGCCATGGGAGAAAATTGGTACAAATATAAAATTATTTGCCTAAGAGCTTTCAGTTAACTAACATAAACATAAGGAAAATGATAAGTATACTTACTTCCGAAGGCATATAATGAACGGTTATTGACCTATTTTTGAAAAGTTTCATCACCTGTGTTTTAACTCCGTAGGAGTCAGAGTTCCACATGATGGGTGAGTAGCACAGGAAAAATGATTCATACCCATTTTTCTTGTACCCTACATTTTACCTTTTGGACACTGTGGTGGGTTGACCCTGGCTGGGTGCCAGGTGCCCACCAAAGCCGCTCTATCACTCCCCCTCCTCAGCTGGACAGGAGGAAGAAAATATAATGAAAGGCTTCTAGGTCAAGATAAGGACAGTTTAATAAAGTGAAAGCAAAGGTCGTGCGCAAAAGCAAAGAAAAACAAATGATGTTATTCTCTACTTCCCATCAGCAGGCGATGTCTGGCCACTTCCCAGGAAGCAGGGCTTCAGTACGCGCAGTGGTTGCTCCTGAAGACAAAAATGCCCCCTTCCGTCTCCCTTTACTTAGCTTTTATATCTGAGCTGACGCCATATGGTATGGAATATCTGTTTGGTCAGTTTAGGTCAGCTGTCCTGGCTATGTCCCCTCCCAAGATCTTGCCCAGCCCCAGCCTGCCGTGGGGGGTGGGGGGCAAAACTGTTGGAGAGCCAGCCTTGCTGCTGTGCCAGCACTGCTCAGCAGTAGCCAAAACACTGGGGTGTTACCAACACCTTTCTACCTACTGATGCAGAGCACAGCACTGTGAGGGCTGCTGTGGGGAGAATTAACTCCATCTCAGCCAGACCCAGTACAGACACCCATTGACTCATGCTGGTAAGATGGAATTTCCATGAACAGGTCACACATTACTCCAACTACTGCACAGGATTTTGTGTTTCAGTTCTTGTGTACTTGCTATCAATACCTTAAAAAATGAGGCTAGCTGTAAAGGAGTTACGATCTAATTCCAGCCCAAGTTGCTGTGGCTAAGCTTTTTAATATCGGTGTCCTGTTTGCATTGACTCTTAGTTATATATGGTAAGACACCAGCATTATTTTGTTATGCAAGCGTATTGTACATGCTTTTACTATCAGTTCTGCATTATAGGGTTGTATTTTTATACTGTAAAACAGTAGCCTGTTGGGGTTTTGCTGTCTGTATAAATTTCTGTGTAAAGACTGATCTCAGAGGACACAGGTAACTTACTAAAATGACTAAGTATTGTGTGTCTGAGCCTGCATCAAAGCAAGAATGTACTCTACCCAGTTTTTTCATACAGTGCCAGCCTTAAAATCAGCAGGCCAAATTATCTTTGTAAAGAAATGCCGTTCTAGTGAAGTCAATAAGGCCTCACCGGTCTGGGCCAGCAGGAAATTTGGCTCAAATACTAGCACCTATTGTAAGAGTTTGGCTAAACTGAGTCTCCAGAAATACAAAATTTTGTACAAGGATCTTAGCTGGCTTGACATTTTGAGGTGAGACCCTGACACTGAAGGACTTGAATTAGACATTTTGTTTCTAGTCTATCTACAACAAAAGATTAATCCTCTAGAGTCTGTGTCATAGGGTAACTCTTGATTCAAGAATACAGTTCCCTTCTGTAGAATTAAGTTCAGCAGATCCAGTGGCAGATCTCATCTGTTCATGTAAGGAGCAGCAAGTTGCAGATTTAGAGTAGAAAGAGCTGATAATGCATTTGTAGACTTTCTGCTTGTATGTCAATGAGGGGAAGCATTGAGATTGCCTCTTGCCAGCTAATTTTTAGGGAGCATCAGAGTTATTTTGATAGAGAAATGTTACCTGCTTATACTGTGTTCTCGTAGTGAGTGGTGTGTTGCACTGATGATGTCAGCAGTTATTGTTGGTAGAAATATTTGTCCGTGTCATTTTTGCAGTAACATTTATGTACAATTACGTTTGTATGTAATTACAGCTCCGTGACTACAACAATTAGTCTATGTCCCAGTCCCTGCTCTGACCCTGATGAGAGAAGGAATAGCCCGGGGCTGCTGAATCTTATGCTTGTGATTCCTGAGGTATTTCATAGTGGAGGATCAGTGTCATTGGTAGGAATTTTAAATATTGAAATATTGAAAGGCCCCAACTAAGATTCAGGCCTTGCTGTACAGGTATGATAAAAGACATCTCCACCCCAGAGTTTACAGTAAACAGAACATTCAGACAAAGGCTACAAAGCAGATCAGAGAGTAACATAGTCCATGCTAAGCTGCTCAGTAGTTTAACTGTGAAGTCCCGTACCCCCACTGTGACATGTTAGTGGTCTCCCAACTGTATTGAGCTAACTCTTTTCCTTGTGCGAAGCAAGCCAAGAGGACAGCAGAAGCCGTTCTGCACCTGCACTCCCTATGGAGCATGGCTGCAAGCTAGCCTGCATCTCCTGGCCCAGGGGTCACCCACCAAGACAAGGAAGATGAGGTGCACCCAGAGGGAAGGATTCCATCCTGGTGCTGGAAAGAAAGGGAGCACAGCTAGAAGGGAGCTGGCCTTCCCAGCGTCACACCAACTCAGAGCTTCTTTCCCTATTGGGAAACTTTGATAACAAATCAAAGCCAGAATCCAGTCCCGACTCACAGGCAGGGCTGGTACTTCTGCCTAGTAAGATTGCCCAACATTTAGCATTACTAGTAATTTGATGGGAAAGTAATAAGCAATGTTTTGAGAAAAACAACTGATTACTGGCCACAGAAGTCATATGCAAATATACTTGCAAGTTATCTCAAGCAGGTAATCTCAAGAAGGAGGCTTAAGACAGACATTTAGAAGTAAATTGTGCTCTCCATCACAATATTGTACCCTGCCGGTGTATGAAGTTCAGAATGAAATCAGTAGGTGTTTGTGCATGTAACTGTGGGCAGAAACTAGCCCCAAAGTGCATTTGAAAGTCAGAGACTTCCTCCCATGGTGTTAGGCAGGACAGGTGAGACTCCTGTGTTCAGGGTCAGGCACCTCATGTATCCCTTAGCAAGAACTATGCTGTAGCAACAGGATATCCTGTTTTAAATAATAAAGGTAACGAAAGACTTTAAGATTGGAGCCCCATCTGCTTTTCTTCTTTACCTTGATTAACAATTATGGTAGGAAACAGGATCCTGGGACCAATACCCTGATGTCTCCTAAACTGGTTAGAAGATGCAAGCATCAAAACATTCTTAGCTGTAAAGTGATACACAACTTTGTCTGTCCTATAAGCTAAATGTCTGACTCGTTACCGTCTTCCAGTATTAACCCATACCTATTGTAGGATGATTTGCTCTGACACAGCAGTTTTAGACACCCTGCATGGCTGCTTTTGTTGTGCGACAGAATTCAGAATATAAAGAGAGTTTGTGTAGTTATCAACTCTAATCTGTAAATCACAGTTGACTGTAGGCATGTTCCAAAACAAGAGAATTTGAAAACACCGTCACCATTACCACACATCTGCATTCATCACTTTTAGTGAAAAGGTAGCTCATCACAATTGTACCAGGAGGTACATTACATATTTATCTTAAAACAAAAAATTGGCACCCTAGGTTAGTATGTTGTTAATATGGCTGAATTCTCTATAAGGTGGTGCTGACTCTGTGTTAACACCAGGTTCGTTTCATTCCCCACCCCCTTCTGTAGCAAATTTAAGCAGCTTTTTGCAACTGGCAGAAGCCGGCACAGTGCTGGTGCCTACTGATGCTTCCTGGTTTGGCTCAGTGATGCTTGATGCTTTACGCTGTCAGAGCAAGCGCACATCACAGATGAGGGCTAAAAGCAAACCTAGTAATTAATATTAAAAGCAGTCCTGTCAGTACGAGTTGTGATTTATAAAAACATAGAATAGCAGACTATAAAATCAAGCAAAACTAATGTAGCTTGGACTACTGATCTTGAAATACGTAGCTGCATTAGAGAAGGGCATTGAGGATTTTCTTGTCAGATGGCCTTAGACAGAGTTATAGATAAGACTGGCACGTGAAATATAAAATATTTGAATTATTTTTATTAGTAGAAATTATGTAAATAAAAATGATACTTTCAGTATCACTTCACAGTGATGCTGCTGAGTTTCCTTTCGGGCAACCTCTATTGGTAGAGCTATTTGGCACAGTCACTTTTAAGACCAGTCCTGACTGATAAAATGTCTTTTCTCCTCAGGCCCTTTCATGTCAGCTGTGGAGCATTTCTAGGACTGTAGCAGCACCTACCCCACCACTCCCTTGAGAGAGCTTCCCATTCTCTTTGCACATGCCTGATAACACTAACTCCAACTCTCTTTTTGGAACAGAGTTTTCACAGGAGTTTAAAAGATTTTTAAGGAAACACATCTTGGTCTCTCCAACGCCTTAAATAGTTCTTCTCCAAAATTGTAACTTACATGGAGAAAATAGTTCCTTGAGTTTTCCATCCTTTAAACACATCCTACATGTAAAGATCCAGCAGAACTGATAGGAAGGAGCCAGGAGTACCACAGCACCCCCTCCATCTCACAGGCACACCTAAGGACAAGGTTTCCTCTGCCACCAAACCCACAAGCTTCTGCTTTGTCTCCTCTCCCAACAGGATAATCACCCCGTTGGTCCATCCAGTAGCTGCAGGCCTGGGGTAGCAATGCAGGCTATGTCCTGGCTGATAGGCCGTTGCAAACACCTCCAAAAAACCAAACCACTTAAATACCAATGATATAACATTTCTGAAAGTTAGCCTCCTCTACTACTTTTTCTTTCTTCCCAGGAATGATGCCATGTCTAAATCCAATTTGCAGCAAGTTCAAAATTTTCCTTTGCAATCTGTCCAATCTTTTTTCCTCCCTTTCTCCCATTTTCACTCCAGACTAAAGTTTACATGCAAAGTAGCTTGAAATTCCAGGAAATTCCAGTACTTTAAATCAAGGTTTGCTACCAAAATGTTTGAATTTTATTTAAATCATGCTTAAGTGTTACTCAGGCTGTTGTTTTCAGCTGTCAGAGCCATTGGATCAGAATGCTCTTTTTTGGATAACCTTATGTTCAGCCTCATGACAAAGTTCAGATCAGACCAGAAGATGTCCGAAAAAAGCAGTAAGTGGTGGACCTACGTGAAAAAAAAATACTGGATAACACATTTTCATCTGTTTCAGTACTTAAACCAGTTCTACAGACTTCAGCTTGGAAACTGAAAAGTACCAGTGACTGATCAGATATGACAAATACTTGAGAAAATGTAGACAGATGAAGTTAATTTCATAACCACCCTTTCACAAAACCACCCCATTTTTCTTTTTGTTTCTGAAGTATTTTGAACAAGAATTGGAGTAGTGTGATTTTAGACCAGAAACAACTCAGAAGAAAACAAGCTTATGTAAACATTTTACCATATAGTGATATATAATAAAATCTCTCAAATTTACAAGGAATGTTGTCAAATTGCTATTAAATTTGGGGAGTTTTCCAGTGATATTTTTGTTTTCAGAATACTGTCTTGGTACAGTGTTAATTACTGAGAATTTATCCACCAGTTCTAGTAATCTAGTTACTATAATAGGAGCCAACAGTGACTGAATTGTAGCTCAGCTAAGAAATGGGATAATCTTGGCTTTATAAATGGGAAAAAAGTTTAAAAGCTCAACCACTTCATAATCATCATTCTGCTGTGGAACTATTCTGTTATCAAGGTGTCATGGTTTAACCCCAGCCGGCAACCAAGCACCACGCAACCGCTCACTCACCTCCCTCACAGTGAGATGGGGGAGAGAATCAGAAGGGTAAAAGCTACAAAACTCGTGGGCCGAGATGAAGACAGTTTAATAGGTAAAGCAAAAGCCACACGCGCAAGCAAAGCAAAACAAGGAATCCATTCACCACTTCCCGTGGGCAGGCAGGTGTTCAGCCATCTCCGGGAAAGCAGGGCTCCAGCACGCGTAACGGTCACTTGGGAAGACAAACACCATCACTCCAAACATTCCCATTCCTTTTTCCTTCTTCTCCCCCCAGCTTTATATACTGAACATGACGTCCTATGGTCTGGAATACCCCTCGGGTCAGTTGGGGCCAGCTGTCCCGGCTGTGTCCCCTCCCAACTCCTTGTGCCCCCCCAGCCTGCTCGCTGGTGGGGTGGGGTGAGGAGCAGAAAAGGCCTCGGCTCTGGGTAAGCACTGCTCAGCAGGAACGAAAACATCCCTGTGTTATCAACACTGTTTTCAGCACAAATCCAAAACTTGGCCCCATACTAGCTACTATGAAGAATATTAACTCTATCCCAGCCAAAGACAGCACAATTCATCGATGTTGGTGTAGCTGTGAATGAATTCAGAGCTTTTGATTTCTAGAGAGCATTTATTACTGAACAACTATTGGGACTTCTTAACCAGCTGACCTGGGCAACAAGTATCTTATTTGCATGACAGTAGTCCAGGTGGCCTCAATATATTTCTATCAAGGTGGATAAAGGTGGCACTTTGCACATAATTAGATCCTCTCAGGTGGGCTTGAAGTGGGTGGAATGAACAAGGGCACAGCAATATTCAGTCTTCACAGAATGTTTTCTCTGCCACCTCCATGATTTATTTCCATTTCCCCTTTCTCCCCAAAGGGTGACAAGCACATTTATTTGTGCTTTTGAAAATCAGTTCCCCTCTTAGGCCCTACTTTGTGCAGACTGTGTTATCAGCGGCTTCCATTTCTTCAGAACTGGGGAGTAACAACAAGCTATAATTAAAGGCTGAAGGTATTTACCCTCTCTTCCCTGCCCTGAAGGAACAGAGCTGTTGCCAGCAATTACAGACAGTTGGCAGTTCCCTGGGATCACAATAACCAGGAACCAGTAAGTGCACTCTGGTCCGTCTACCTGTCCTAGAAAAACTCATCTGACAACAGCAAATACTTCACAGCTCTCTCTGCATTCCTTCTGGCCTCTGAATGCCCTCCAGGGAGTGGTCTTCATTTCCAAAGACTACCCACTGGTTTAGGTCAAAATCCTAATCTAAGAACAGTGGTAAAAATTTTGCAATTCAAGTAACTCCTTGTAAGTAATTTCAAAATCTTTTAGTGAAGACATACAAAGTGTGTATGCACAGGTGTTGTAACCTATACTGAAAGGGCAATGGAAACCAGAGCGTGTGTCTGCTGTTGCAGTTGATGAGTTACCTCATTTCAAAATTGTCTTCCTGCTTTGCATACTCTTTAATCATTTCCCTTTTTTTGTGTGGAACTAACAGTGCTTTCTGATGAAGTTTCTGTCATTGCAGTGTCTGTTTTCATGGTTTACTTAGAGACTCTGTAGAATGTGATCCAGTTGTGGCTGCTTTGCATATTTTGTTAAAAGGTATAGATGCCCAGTATTGCATGCAAGTAGCTTTGCATTACTTTTTATAGTAATGCCATTAACTTGTTTCATCCTGTGCTGCTAGTACAAAGTGTTTTGCTTTGATTTACATGGATGGTTGGCAGTCTTTTTTTTTTCTTGATGATAAATAATGGGCAGTACAGAACACAAAAACCAAAGCTAATGTATCATAAAATTGTGTGAACTTTACAAATCAGAGTGGTTTCATTTGTAAAATGTTTTATAGGATTCCAGTCAACTATTAAGCTATGATATCTCACACAGGCTGGTTTGAAGCAATGAGCCAACCAGGTAACTGATTTATTATTTTCTCTTCCTTCTCTTACTAGCCATGCGCATGCCTCTTGTTCCGCTTCCCTCTTCCTTCCTCTCTGTCCTGTCCTAATCCTTCAGCATTTGTTTGATATGAAAAATTATCCCTCAAGAATGTTGTTGCTTCCTCTGCAGCCTTTGTATTTGCTCCTTTCCTGCTGCTTTTCCCTGTGGCCTGTCCCACCTTCACGGCGGTCTCTCTTGGTTCACTGTCTGGGGCATATTGCCCCTCTAGCACCAGTGCCCACCAGAAGTCACTCAGCAAGTCACGGCTGGGTGTTGGCTACCTGAACATAAGGCAGACAACCAGAAGAGATCTTTAACAGTGAGTTGCATGTAGTTCTGGGATACTAGCATGAACAGGAACTGGATTTTAAATACTTGCTTGTCTGCCTCAGTTCTTGCACTTACTAGAAATACAGAGATATGAAAACAGTAAAAAAGATGCAGTTGTTTTGGGGGCATCCCGTGTAGTCTAGGTACAGCTTCACCAACTAGAGAGTCAGGAGAGAATCCCTGACAGCTAATATATTCATTACCTCCTGAAGGAGAAAATTACGGCACTGAAAGCCCTTCCTTTAGTTAATGTCCAGAACAAGCCAGTGAAGAATACAGTTTCGAATCCTGACCACCAGCTATCAAGTTGATCGAGCTAAGATGTACCGCAGCCTGGAATTGCCGGTTTCCACAGGCAGTACCAGGTACTTCATGAGCAGCGATGTCTCCTCTCATTAATGTATCAAAGCCACTGGAAGTTTTTGGCAAATTTCACATAATGGAAAATTTTTTCTCATAACTGCACAAAGGTGGCCTGTCGTATGCAGAGGTGTTGCAGCCATGGTGGTCACTTCAAGCTTGACAAACCAGGTAAGTCCCTGTTCCCTCTTCCTGCTCACGGAAGCTTTGCAGTAGTTGTCTCATCTTCCAAATCTGCTTCTGTGGTCTCTCTGCTCTATAGCCGGTACATCCAACAGCCTTTCCTCTTCTGCCTTGGCCAGAAAAGCTCCAGAAGTCTTTATGAATGGCTGCTGCTTATCCTAAATCATTGCAGTTCGTGGCTGTGTATGGTGCTGCAGGTGCCTGTTGCTGCGCAGGACGCTGCGTGGATAAATACGCACGCGACGACAGGCTTCAGCAACTGCTGCTCTGAAGGAGGTCAGGGAGAGACATGCTTGCGTTGTGGCACAGACCAACGTGAAGAACAGCTCACTTCTTGTCCCATTTGGATTTAGCCACAAAGTCTAGTTGCATTCGCCTACCAACAGTCTCAGCACAGATCCAGGCCACCGGCAGTTAATTGAGCACCACCCCCCGCAGCCTCCTTAGTGTTCCTGAGCAGTGGTAGCTGCGTGTCCCGTGGGATCTCAGAACAGGCACCTGTGTGAGTACGTACCTAAAGAAATCTACTGGAAAGGTAGGAAATTGCCTGTTTGGAAAAGAAGGTATTCACTCATAGCTTCCCCAGGTTCAGCTGCCCTCAGACAGAGAAAACTACTTTAGTAGTTCATACCATGCCGACTGACTGGCTTTCCTCCCTGTACCTACAGGACAGGGGGATGTATGGCCTTTTGCCACATCTCCAAGGCTATGTGGGAAAATTGGGACAGAAGGCTGCAAGCCTTTAAGCCGCAAGGATCTGAATGTATCCATATTTACTGCATGGTTTAGAGGGTGCCTAGAACGACAGATGGGTTGTGGCTCCAACTCGAGACCACTCGTTCTTGAGTACCTCTCTCCAACCAGCTTGACAATTCTCATTTTACAGAAGTAAATTACTCCCAGATTTGTTGGCCTCAAAAGCAAACTAGGAGGAATATGGACTAAAAAAAGCCCATCTCGCCCTCCCTCTGACCACATTACTGTGTCACTTGACTCCCCGAGCGCTACACATAAGATTGCATCATGCCTCAGATTGGAGGTGAAAAACCATTTACTTGCATTGTCTCTTCTATTACCCCTCTTCATCCCATCCTTGCTCATTTAATAAACATAGTTGATGAAATATCATAAAAGAAAACCTGATTTTTTCCTATAGGCAAATTCTTTTATTCCTCTAACTGAATTTCAGGTAAATTTGGTGGCAACAGCTTGAACCAGTTATCCTTGCATCTGTGTTTCCTGTAAAACATGCATACAGCTGTGACAATTTTTTCTTGGTGTTCGCCATAAACCTTACATGAGAGATGAGGTTAAGAGCATTTGCCTTCATAATGATAGGTTGTATTTTCAAATTGTATAATATTTCTATTTTTAGATATAAATCAAAATTGTTTCCAGAATCCCTGAGGCCTGTACTTGCACTGAAAATGTGTCTCATACAAAACCTTCTCCTTTTCTTGTGGAAAAGAATACTGAGAACTGAGGCACTAGGCAGAAAAAAATTGCGTACAAAAATACCATACTCAAAACCTTCCCCAGAGAAGGTTTAATAAAAAAAATATTCCCACTAGTAGCAACAGGGAATCTCAGCAATTCTGTACTGCATTTCATTGGCAGTGAGATAATTCACATACATTTTATACATTAACATTGGTTTAAAAAAAAAAAAATTTAGGCTAGACAATTGCAATTCTAATCCTATCAGAATAGGATTTTATGAGTCTTTGCCATTACTAAGTTTAGCTTCTTACCAGCAACTTTTAGAAGCAGACCTTCCTCATCTGCAAACTCCTTTACATATATAAACAATACATTTTTCTGTGCAATAACTAGACAAATTGGCACATACACAAATATGCAGACTGAGAGCAGACTCTGCTGTGGCTGGTACTCACCCTCCCAGTTTTTCTCCTGCGAGTGCCACCATTAAGCAGCTGGAGTGCAAACACAGAGGAAGGGGATTTGATGCCACATTCTACCTTCTAGAATCTGATTCCACACTTCGCATGACCAGGACTATGGAAGTGGGATGGGACCACAGAGCAAAATTGATATTTGGCTGCAGAGCGAGTGAATTTGGGTTAATCTACCACAGGTTACTTCAGGAGGTTTTGGAAGCCTGCTTTTGCTTTGACCTGTTTCTCAGACAAAATCTTCAGCCCTACTTTTGCTATATTTAGATGTCACTTCCCCGTTCATTGTTATATGTAATAAACCATTTATTGTCCAGAGAATCCAGAGAACATTTTAGGTAAAAAAAAATAATTTAAAAATCTACAACTGCACATCAAAACCAAACTAAGAACCATACAACGTTTTGGAGAGGCTGGTGGCGTAGCACTGACATCTTTAGTGTTTCCTTGTACAGACAACATAATGTATCAAATGCATCTGGTTTATTTTATTCTACATAATCAACTTTCAGTATTCATTATTTTAAAATATGTTAGAGGCAGGTAAAGCATGTCATGTCTGGCCAAATATGCTTTTTAATTTGTATATCTTTGAAGCTATAGCCCCCTGTCATTAAATAGCTTGAGCAGTATATGTAAAAATTAACTGCTTGCTACATACTTCAGCTAACTGGAGTCCTGTGTGAAATGTCATCTACAGCAACAGCTCCAATGTTGCTCAGACGAGAGTGCTATGGACAAATCTGCGTGCTGCTTTTAACATTTGGCTGCATGGAAGTACAGTTTAACTTTATTGGATGTTTTTAAGGATCAGAGGTTGCAACTCAACAACTATTTCATCATGACTGTATTTTACGAGCAATTTTACTTGTTAGTGTTTAATCAGGCCACAAGGGTTTCTCATGTGCAAAAAGCAGTATCTAGGAATGCCCACAGGATCAGGGCTGGCCAAGGAGTGCTACTTTCGAGACACGAGGGAGAGGCTCTTCCTGTGGTTTTTGACACCACAGTGCAGAGAAGTAGAAGAATAATCTACCTTGCTGGATGTTCTTTTATTTAAATGTGAACAAAGAAAGAGTGTTAATTTTTTGAGGAGTTTTCCCCTTGCTTTCTTGCCTTGCTTGAAGTATCACTGGCCAAGTTTTTCACTGGGACAAAACATGAGCAGTTTATTAGTAGACCACCATTGGTTAGAAAACAGCATGCTCTTCTAGGAAACAGCTTCTGACTTGCTGTCTACTGATGAAACGTAACTCCATTTTAGGAAGCAGAAAACAAAAAATGTATATAGCAGTGAAGTTAGGGATGAAGCTTTAGAGGAGAGTGTCACAGTGGCCCCTCATATGTTGTTATTGCCACAGATACATCCAACTTCATTCAAATTAAAACTAGATTGAAATTCCGTTGAGCTTGCTGCACGATCCCTACTAAGCACTAGTACTATTATTTCCAATAAACTAGGAAACTATCCTAGATCACTCCTCTCCTCCTGCAATGGCAACGATTCACATTGTTACTGCTGTGGCAGCCTTGGAGGGAAAAAATCCTTTTGGAAATTCCAATTATTAACTGACTTTTATTTATAAAAAACCTGTCCTGCTTCCTATGCATTTGGTAATCCTATTTTATGGTGATATGTGCATCACTTAACTGATGCTTCTCTCAGCCTGAAGGTGACTCTTGCACCTCAGAACATACCAGATCAGTCTCAGACTTATTCTAGCCTAAGCAATACTATTAGAAATGCTGCTTATTCAGCTGGAGTGCTACAGACTTGTATCCAATTAAAAACAACCACATCCCAACTGTGTGATGCTTTTGCATGGTTTTGACTAATTCTGGTTTGTTGCAGTCACCAGAAAGTTGTCTGCAAATAATTTTTGCATAGCACTTAAATATTACATTCCATGATGTACCCATATTTTTATATATACACTTAAGGTTAGGCATAGGCAGGACCTTTTGTCACAGAAATACATTAAACTTTTTAAATAAACAGTGGAAACATACAAAGTAAACACGCATGCAGGCCACATGCTTCATCGCAAAGACAGTTTACTGGATGAAAATTTACTGGTGCTTGTAGAGAAATGGCAAGAAAAACAATCAGCAAGGAGGCATGGGACACAGGAAGGAGGAGTGGTAAAAGGGAGACTTTGGTTTATAGCTAAACATATGTTTGGCTTTTCTGTTTGGCTAAACATAAGAGCTTGAATGCCAAGCAATGCCTAAAATAGAAGAGTGGAATCGAAACCAAAACTGCTCTGTGGTCTTACTTATTTCTTCAGGAAAAAAGAAATTTGTGCAAATTCCTTGTAAATAAACAAGACTGCATCAAAGATATCTGATATCTAAAAGCCAAATTCTTTTTATAACTGAAACAAGATTACATCTGTAGGATTCATTTATAAAATCTTAAATGAGTAGATTATTCACATGATCTAACTCATTTTAAGTGTACATAATAAAGCACAACTCAGGGCACAGGTATTTTTACTATGTGGATAAATTAATTATCTGGATAAATTAAGCTCACACATATGTCCTAATTTACAGTAGACATTAAGAGTTAGCAATGATTCTCTTTAATTGTTTTTGCTTCTGCTTTTAGAATACAGAGATATGTTGAAAATGGTACTTTTCCACATGTGGCTACAAGACTTGACCAAGAAACATCAAAGCACATAATTATGGCACTTCTCAGTGACTCAGTTGTGAACTACTACAATGAGACCCTCTAAGAAATCTAGCACTAAGCTCTTCTAAATTTTGATTTTTGGCTTTTAACAGCTTTGCTTGGTGCTCTTGCAACTTGAGCATGCTTCTTGAAAGTTTTTGAGCAAAGTAGAATTTAATCAGATTGTATTATCAGCAATAAAAAATGTTAGTGAAAAAGAAGGTTAATGCTGTTCTTCTACATTACAGAAAATGAAAAAAGTAGCCACATACACCTATTGTAGCAACTTTTTGGCCACTTTGATAGTAAACATGACATGAGTTTCATTTAAAAGTTTCAAGTCCTGTAAGAATCTCTATGATTTTCCAGAAGTGGCCTTGGGGAGGAAAAAAAAAAAAAAGGAATATACCCAGTGAACTTTAAAGGGAAAAATAATGAGATAAAAAATTACTAATGAGATAAAGAGGACTAACTGCTAATTTAATGTAACTCCCTTTCAACACAGCCAACAACTACAGATTTGACTGCAATGGAGAGGTGGAACAAAGAACTTCTGGTTCTCCGGGAAAAGATGGAAGGCATCTCAACCATCTTCCCATAGTTCACACATTTCAGCATTTGGCACAGAACAGGTATTTACATACATAAAGTCTGTCTCTCTGATCCTACTTATTTACCCATTGTGCTATGCAGAACAGAGGAAGACCTGCAATGTCAAGTCACAGACATTGGTGCATCCAGCCCAAACATTTCTTACTAGTTTTCTTGTGGCAGCATACAAACATTTTCTTTCTGTTATGGAAGTCCTTAGAGCTCCTCTGCTATTGGGTAAAATGACTAAGACAAATCTTGAGTGAAGAAAATTAGCTTTATTTATGTAAATTAGAAAAATGAATTGTTAGAACTTTGGTCAAATGGTTAATTCTGTACAATTTACAATTACATTTATATACAAAACTTATAATAAAATACAGTACATCACACTTTTCCTGAGTCACGGTGTGTTTCTCAGTTCTGTAAATCTTTTTTTTTTTTTCTTCTTTCTTTTAAAGTAATTAGATTCAAGAAGGAAATACTATCCTCAGTTTGATAATGTTTGGTTTAGATAATACTGGTATTAAGAAAGAACTCAATACACTATATGGAGAAAATACTTTATAGCCATTGCAATTCCAATAGTTACTTTTCTATATTAAAATAAGTTCCTTAATAAAAATGTTAATTAAATAATCCTTATTATGAGTTTGTTGCACTTTATTTGACACAAGACAAGCTGACTTCAAATATGTCCATCTCTCATTGCAGAGATACATAAATTTAGGTGAGTTACATGTATATATAACCGATCATTTAAAGATCAGGAAACACATCCAGATAGAGCAGATGTCTGAATCGAGGCACAGTATATTAAAATTGCTGTCCTATCCTGGACAAGATACGTAAGCTTCAACTGCCTGGCTAGCCTAATACAAAATTGACACAAGTATACATCCTGAAAAGTGAGACTACATCAAGCAGCAAGGCACCAAGCCTGCAAATACTTACATACGCATAATAGTCCCACTGTGTAAAGCACTACAGAGTCCTCAGTGAAGAAACATTGTAGAGCTGTATTTAACAGCATTTGTTAAATCTCGGCCAGCTCAAGAAGTTATTGCGATTAAAGCTATCAATATTACCTTTACTGAGTTCAATTTTTTGAGATCAACAATAATCTATTGTAAGGCTTACAAGGATATTTAATCTGTTTACTTAATGATGCAGTGTGTTAAATTAGTAATTAGGATAGATTACAACCTGCAAGTAAATTTACCTCCCAGTTAAATAAAAAAAACCAATCAGGGTAACTTATTTTTGACAAATACTGATTTAAAACAAAATTAATTTTACTTAATGGCTAAGTGTGGGCTGCCTCTAAATATATCTATGGTAAAGTTCACTATACTTTTTTTAATATAGGCATGTGCATTTCTGGCATTTCAGTCCAAAATAATGAATTAATACAGATTAGATGACCTCTGATAGAATTATTCATAGTCTTTAGAGATGTCTAAGAAGTCTTACATTAACGGAAAGTTATCTAGAGATTTGCTTTCTCTTAAAAACTTTCTGTAATAATTCAGTGCAAGCTGAAATATATGAGATCAACTTATAGTGATCCTACTCTGATTAGAAATTAAAAGGGACATTTTTTGCTGTTGATATCAAAGTGCATAAAAAGACAATATGAGACTTTAAAGAAAATTGGTCTTTAGCTGAATGCTCGAACTTTTCCCCGGATTCTTTGCATGTTTAGCAGTCTTCACTTTGACACTTTCTTGATTGCCTTTTACAGCTGACTCAAGCCTGGCTTTCATAGTTGGAGAGGAAGCCATTAGTTTTTTAAAAACCGATGAGTACTGTGGACCAATCTGCATCAGATTTTGCAAAGCAAACTCATGTAGATTTTTTGCCGACTTTGTAGCAGAAGCCAGGGCATTTTCATCCAAAAGAAAGGAAATAAGGATGGGAAGAAGGCAGGCCACCAAATGGGCACCTATAAATATCGAAAACACAACTTAAACATACACTTTATAAAAGCAGCTTCAAATTCTAACTAGAAGTATTCCTCTAAGTTAACATTTAACACAAACTATAAAGCTGCAAATGTTATTCGAACTGTACAGTAAAAAGAACCAACATTCTTGTTAGCAATTTTGTTAGCAATTAGTGTTCAGGACTGGATTCCTAGTGGTTGTTTTGTTTTAATTTGTTACTTATGGCAACTTTCAGCATGTCTAATGCTTTGGATACTAGTAATGGAAGTAACTTACGGTGCTCTTCCTCAGCAGTGGCCATAAGAGCTGTAACCACCTTTATTCCCTCCTGAATGACTTGAAGTTCAGCAGCGTTTTCAGGTTTTGCTTTTTCTGTTTCCTGCAGTTTTCCCACAATGGATGGTGCTAAAGAATGAATATAAGGATATGACACGGTTTTGTTTGGATGCTGAAAGATGGAGTGCAGCAGCTGGTAGCACTTACACTGTACCTAAAGGGAAAAGCAAATTTGCAGTTACAAAGTGTTACACTTAAAAATACATGCCAGAGTGTTTTCAAACTCACAGCTTGTCAGATAAAATTTTAGGGAGGGGGAAAAATGTGCCTCACAGCTTGAAAATTCATCAGGTTGCAGGCTGCTAATGCATAATACTTTATAGAAGCATTATAACTTGTATCAAATTATTATGAGAAACTAGACCATGCTTTCTGTTTCTTTCTACGGAGTCCTACATCTTCCTACATCTTCAAGTGAAGGAACGAATATTATTTTTGTGTGAAGATTACATCTTAGTAATGTTTTGAAAATATACCCTTTTTCGCAAAAATACAGCTGACTGAAAATAGGTGCTTAAAATACAAGCATTACCTCTGTCAAACTGTAGGCACAATTTTAAAAAGTCTCAATAGTACAGTAGCTTGCATGTCATTGGAAGTCAATAGGACTGAAACCGTCAAGTTCCTACATGATTTCTGAAAGGCTCAGATGCCTAAACACTTGGATAAAATTTGCAAATGTATACTACCATTTTCTTGCAGTCATATTTGGCATCCCCAGTTTCCTGTCAGTGGAAACCACTGTTCATAATACTAGAAATGTGCTAATATATAAAAAAGTACTTTCTTACAGCTATTTCTCAAGTAAAGGTAACTTTGATTTCTTTTTACTACATGAATATATACAGAGAAGATGCAAGAAAACCAGTTTACAGGGAATTCTCACAGTCAAACATTAAATCTAATGCATGTTATTTTCAGAGCTGGCCTTTCAGAGTGAGGAAGTCCCAACTCCTAGAAAAGACATTTGTATTTGCAATGATAATAAATGCAATTTTTTTTTTCTTGATATGTTGGGTTTTTAGCTGAAGAATAGTAACAGATGAACTGTGTGGCACTACAATCTAAAGCAACTACGTAAAAATATTTATACTAGGTCAGAACGAAGCATTAATCTAATTCAATATGCTGCCTCCAGCAGTGTCCAGGAGCTGATGCTTAAGGGACAGTAAAAGTTATGTAGTTGTACTTGCTCCAGCTCCCAAAGACCCACAGCTGAGGGATTTCCTGTGCAAAAGATAGTATCTGTGTGTTGAAGATAAAATGAACAAATAAAATGAAACAGGTGCCTGAAAAACTACACAACTGTATCATGTACTTATCAATGTATAAAGCACTGAGTCTGATGCAATAAAAAAAATAAATCATAGAAATACAGAATTGTATACAGAATAAAAAATGGTAAAATGCATTGCTGGACATGTTCATGCTAACTTGTTCAAACTGTATTTTAAAATACAACAGATATAGTCAGGACAGAATTAACTGGAATCAACACACAGACCAGGTGAAACAACTGAACAGAAAATAAGCTAAAAGCCATTTAATACGATACTGATATTCTCACAAATTCACCAGTACTTACAAGAGGATCTTTTGAGTCAAGTGTGATTTTAAACTTCTCAATACAACGTTTTTGAAGGCACTCTACAGTAGTAACTTCTGGACTGGTAGACATAATAAATACTGTAATAGCAGTAAGCAGGCTAACTTCATCAAGTTCTTGGAGAAGCCCACCTACTATCAATAAAACAAGCAGTCTGTTAGATTTGCATTAAAAAGTAATTCTATGAATTCAAGTGTTACAAAGAGGTGGAGTAGAAATATCCATGTCTACATTTCTTTAGGAATCTCTTTTTTCAAATACATGACATACTCTGATGCACTCTTATGGACTTTTACTGTAATAAAAGCCAAGGCCAAGATGGTAATTCAGGGGTGGTTATATGCATATTTAGAAATAACAGCATACTACTATTCCATTGTTCCTCTGTATAAAGTACAATAAATATCTTTGAAGAGCTGGTATGACATATTAGGGTACAACCTATTTTAAGAATAATATAAAATTTGCATTAAGAACATATATTCTTTTGCTGTAACTTAAAAACCCAGCACTATAAACAAAAGTTCTAACAAATTACAATTTGGAGATTAAATGTGAGGAATGATAAAAATACTACAAACTTGGGAAGTTGAAGAAGCAGCACACAGAAAACTAAGACAAAAATATTTTTTCTTGAACTACTGTTTTAATACCCTTTGCTTCAATACAGACACTAATTCTTTGTGGAGAACCTGCATGCAGTACAGCTATCTTTTATGGTCAACTGTACACTGAAGCCATAACTCCTGTTTATTCCACCGTACCATGTAACTACATAGCGGCACTACATGATGCAGGGTTAAGCCTGAAATCCCATGTTTACACCTTTACAGATGATGACTTCTCACATGAACTGCAGGGACAAGATTGCACTATAGTTTCAACAGTACTTGGTAGCCAACTAATTCTCCTGTGACTAAGATACTAGTCTTTTTTTAAGATGTACATGAATTTAATTTAAATAAAACCAAACAACCTTTCACCCAAATTTTTTTTTGCTTTGTTTTTTAAACACACAAACACAAGATTTCTGGATACCTTGATCCCAACAGTCAAGCACTGTGACCAAAGCACTACGTAGAAGATCAGTCCAAGCAGTCCGACTCTTCTCTGCTCGAGCCATTGGAGAAGACAAGAGTCCTTTAAGAGCTTGTAGAGATGCAGCAACTGTCAAAGGTAACTGGCCATCTCGCAATTTCACAGCAGTTTCTTTAAGTACTCCAATAATTAGGTACAAGATAGTAGGAAGAACTGAAACGCTTCCTGTAAAACAAAGCAAGTTAATTTCACAGAAGTTAAAAAAAAATTCAGGTACCTTTTACATTAAAAAAAATTGAAGCAGTTTTCTTAGATTATCTTTTGATTTATAATTTATCATTTTTAATCACCTATGTGAATGGAGGCACTAGTAATTTGAAGAAAGATTTGAAATATCATGTGACTTGCTATAGCAAACATGGAGTCACACTGCTTAAGTGAAGTTAAACCTCTTCCCCTTTTAAATTAGCTTTGTATATCTTTTCCTTGATGATTTTGTTATATGAAGTGTTGAATTATGTCATGTTCAGAGAAAAACAAGAACAGAAAGATCAGAACCACTGAGGAGCAGAAGAAGAGAAGCTATGGAAGTATACAAAGTACTGAGTAGTAGAAAACTTATAATCATCTAAGCATATTTCGCAATGAAGTCAATACAGTGAAGGAAATTAACAGGGGGTAATTTCAAAAACTGGTAAGAGGAAATACTTCTCCCACACGATGTGTAGTTAGCCAAGGATGTCAAGAATTTAGTAAGATTAATAAGAGGATCTCAGACTAAAAATGCATGACAAAAATTGCTAGAATTATAATAAAAAACTCCAACGAATATTTTGGAAAAGAGGAGACCTAAAGAGAGAAGCAAATTGTCCCACAGCCTACTGAAGAGGTCTTCATCAGTCCCTGAGAATCTGACAGTTGACCTGTCAGAATATGAGACTATTAAAAAAAATTTAAAAAAAAAAAAAAAATATCACAGGAATAACTTGGCATAGCGGTTTAGCATATTCTTATGTCTTTGAATCTAATAGTAATACAGAATTCTGCACATATTGGAGACAGTCTAGAAACCTGCATACTTATCTGTTGCTCCTGTCTTAAGTTCTGATTCAGCAAAGTACAGGAGTTAAGCATATGGCTTAATATGCTTATGTCCTTCCCTAATCAGCAAAATGTTTATGTTTTTAAGATTTTCATATACTGATGTTCATGACAGACCTGTTGAATAATGAGGGTCTCTGACATATGCATAAGTATTTTCTGAACCTGAGGACATCTACTTTCTATTTTTAAACGGCCAAGTCTCTGAAAATTGACTGTTGAAATTCAGTAGGAAATGCAGTTCATGAGCATCATTTTGTTGAAAATTTTATTATGCATACATACCATGACAGGTGCCTGAAGTGAGACACATGGTATTCACAGGACTATAACTTCAGTTACCTATTAAAGGGGGGAAAATGATGCAATTCCACATAGGAATTCTCTTCTCTTTGATTATATCAGTTGACTTCTGGAGATGCTTCCTTATTCAACTGACTGTAAAAGCAAGCTTAAGTGCCTCCATTTTAGCCACCTGACTTAAATGCTTAAGTTCTCTAGTGTAAACATCTTATCTGGTCTGATCCTGCAAGCTGTTAGTTTGTAGAATAACCTGAACAGCTAAAGACAAAAAGAACTACAGGGAGAAAAGAAAAATCACAGATTATTTTTCATACAAGATAGTTGCCCTCAGATCTAAGTGATGCTACATTTGTTTCCTTTTGCTTTGAACTAATAAATAATGAGCTGCAGATGGAAAACAGAAATCGTATCATTACCCTACAATGACAGCAAGAACTGCCTACTATTCCATTTGGAATATGCCACCCCCAAAGAAGAATCTTGTAACAAAGAACAAATTATGAAAAAAAGAAGAGATTTCCAGGGCTAGTAAATGCAAAAAATTGGATAAGGTGTAACATGGATACCTAAGGTGGGAACAGAGGATTAGGGCAGACATGGTTTATAGGTGTGGCTGTAACAGTACTGAAAGACCATATGAATATGATATTGGGGGGTAGCAGGGAGGGAACCATCTTAAAGTTTGGAGTGAATCCAAAATTAATCATGGGTAACAGTCAACTAATCTGAGAAATCAACTTTAACACTCCTTACAGTGGTTTTCTAATGTTCAAATGATGGCTTTTAGTGCAAGTTAACATGATACATTTCCCTTTTAAATTTAATTTATGTCTGCATTACAAATTCCAGAATAGACAATTCAAGTAGAACATAATCACGTAGCTATTGTATAGTTCCCTGTACAAAATGAATCTATTAATTGCACTGCTACATGTAGGAGGAAAAGAAAAACTAGCCCTTTAATTGCTTCAGTTTTGTAATTTGTTTTATAATCTGACAGTCAAAAAAATAATTATAACAGGAAATTTTCACAAGCAAATCAACAAAACTTGCTGCCAGATTTATCCAGCTGAGAAAATTAGGTAATAACAAGGGGGCTCAGAGGAGCCCAATATTCTTTCATTAATCTTTTCTTGGGATGAAACAGCATACCTTCAGGAGAGCAAATTGCAGGAACATCAGAGAGAATAACTAATGCTACTGCTACCAGTCTGCTTCCATCTTCTGACAATAACAGATGTTTTCCAGATTGAACTGCAGGGCTACAAGTTAATTTAGGGTTGAGCTGGGGAAGCTGTCTGACAAGAATACAAACACACAACTCCAGTGTTGCAAAGACTAACGATTTGCCAGGCACCAGTCCTCCTGTGTCTTTGCCTTCTCCAAATTCTGGTAACGTTTCCTTTTCTGCAGCACCATCATCAACTAAAACAAAAAGAAGAAACATGGCAGAAATCTGCAGGCTGTACCTTGTTTCCAAAAAGTTTACTTCTTCAAACTGTTTAATCACCAAGTGGTAATCTTGATACATATGTATGTGCATGCATACGTATTCAAAGTTCTACTGGCAAACATCCGTCCTCCTGAATAAGCAAACTATGCACTGATTGTCAAAAGGCAAAAGTGTGCACAATAGATTTAGACATACAACATGCTGAGGCACCATGCCAATATGATGTCACCTGATATAAGTGTTTTCATCCTTCTCTATTTTTTTCTTTTAGAAAATGAACTTTAGGAAGTTACAATCAGAGAAACTAGTAGAGTCTAGCTTTTAACAGCTGTGTGTGCCAAGTCTCTCCATCACTTTACTGCAGCTGATTCCAGCTTTTTACTAAGACTCCTCCCTCCCTGACACCACACAAGACTATCCCAACTGCAGTTTCTCCAGTTTTCCTCCTCACTTCATGCCCTCTAGTCACCACCAAACCCACGTGCTATCTATCATACCACCCTGGTTTCTTATGTCAGGCACCTGGACTGACTTAACCAGGGTTATTCACCACCTGTGAAACACTTCAATTAAGATGCACCTTGGAATATCACCTTCAAGAATCCAGTTTTCCAAGAAAGAATGGCTTTAACCCTGATAATATGTATTCAGTATCTCATACATTACCGTACCTTCTGCACTTCTCCGCTTTTCCTTCACATGTTCCTGAGCTGCAAAAAGAATCAGTCGAACCACTTCAAGGGCAGCAAGCTGAATATCAGGTGATTCTCTGGTCAGTATCAGTCGATGCAAAACATTCAGCAGCTCTACACCCAACTCCTACAGTAAGAAAAATGCTTAATATATCCCCATTTTAATGCAAGAATTTTAGAAACTAGTTAAAGCCAATAGTATTACTCTTACTAATCTCACTAAGGAACACAGTATAATTGATACAATCATAGGAGTTGGGATTTTGTTCAACATCTAGCTCCTAGCTCCCAAGTAGCAGCAGTCCTGCTCAATTCTCCCAACAATATCACAGTAATTTAGAGACAAGGCACTTAAACCTACTAAAAAAAACCCCAAGTAATCTTTATCTTATGGCTTTTTAAGTCTTGAAGGTGGGGATACTACATTGTATCCCTCCTAAAGTATATGCGTTTCCTTGTAGAGAGCATCAAGAGTCAGCAGAACTTGGGTGTGTCTACAGGTTTTATCACTTTTGCCTGTGTTAAGACAATTGTATAGCACACAGGATGGTATAAAGCTTAATTTAAAGAAAAAAAAAGGAATTTTAAAGTTACTAATGCTTTTTAGTATCACTGGTGTGTTGTGGTTTTTGGGGGTTTGCTTTTTGTTGTTTTTAATACCACTGCTTTTGTCCAGTTTCCTTTTATCATCTTCAATATTTACAACAGAATTAAATGAACTATCCCTTGACAGATTAAGAGAACTCTTTTTTTCTGGAATTCTGTCTTTACCTGGGTCTCATCCCACTCATCTAGTTACTCCTTCCTGACCAAATGTCATCAAGTTCTCTGCCCCTCACTGTCTTCTTACAGGTTCCACGTTGTGCTCTTTTTCTCTACTCCCTCTACAGCTTTGGATTTTGGTAAAGCATATAATTCACCTATTACTTATGTGTTGAAGATTCCTGGATATACAAGGGAGTAGAGATACTGTTCAAACTAAAATTATGCCTTAATTCTGGGGGGCTTTTGATCATTAAAACATTACCTGATCACCACCTATTTTAGACCTTGGCCATGGAACATCAAAGAGAGCTTGTAGGGCACGTAAGCAGGCAATAATGTTCTCCATTGCTGCATCTGATCGAGGAGAGCAGAGAAATTCCACAGCAATTCCTGTAAGCATCAGAAGAAAAAACCCATACGTGCTTGAAATTTTAAGAAGTAATTTTGTCAATTATGAAGTAACCTAACAGTAGGTTGCGCAGACATAGAAATAGCATTTGCATTTTACATTAAGTGAATTAATCTCCTATTGTTAATATCTTGGGGCAAGAACTCTATTTCCCTCAAAACAGTGAAAGAACTTCAGCTTCTGGACAGTATAAGACATGATTATAACTGGCTATTAACATAACTAAATAAAAAAAATAGAGCAATTTCTGAGTAAAACACTGAACTCTAGGTCCAATGAATAGGCAGACGATTCATAATGAATATATAGCAGAATATTTGCCTAATCACACTGATTTATGTAGTAGAAGGAGATAATAGAGAAAGTAATAATAGTTTATAAACTCAGAGGCTGAAGCTTTACCTTTCCATTTTACAAAAATGCTAAATATCGCAGCTACCACAACTGGATCACCAGCAATAAGTAAATTACATGAAGCTGAAGCTTGCAAATCCTAGAGCAGATAAAAACAGTCACTTTTTTCTGAGCTTTCAGGACCCTTCAGATAACATTTTATGACATTGGAGATAAACTTCATATAAACTGTGATCCATATTCTCATCCCAGCTGTACAACTGTATTTCCAAAATGTGTGATAACTTGGGAAGCTGATCAATGTACACTAAAGAACAGCTGTGCAACAGAAAGTGTCCGTGTCGTAAAGTTCTTTCAGCTTCTCTGTAGGAATTGAAAATGAACAAGTGGAATATGTTCAGAAGCAGAATAAACAAACCAGGTGTCCATGGTAAAGTATATGAAATTTGAAGCACTAATCCAGTGGTATAGGAAGCAGGGGAAAAGAGCAGCTTTTGTATCAGAGGTCCCACTTTTAAATGATGGAGCAATGGAATTCAAAAGGAAACTGGGTCTGTGCAGGAGGACTGGGATTCAAAAGACGCCATATGCATCTGGGTCATGCAAACCCATTCCAAAAAAGGATTACAAAAGAAGGATACAAAAGACAGACCAAAGGAAAAAAATATAACCAGAAATGCCTAACTGTGTAAATTTAGAGAACCGGGACTGAATTCAACTGTCTGATAAGCCTCTCTAGGAGCGGAGGCTTAAAGAGAGCTTTATGTGGACTTAAGGAAACACTTTTTTACTGTGAGGGTGACCAAGCACTGGCACAGGTTGCCCACAGAGGTTGTGGAGTCTCCATCCATGGAGATATTTAAAAGCTGCCTGGACACGGCCCTGGGCAACTGGCTTTAGGTGGCCCTGCTTGAGAAGGGGATGGTGGACAAGATGGCCTCCACAAGTCCCTTCCAACCTACACACTATTCTGTGATGTAAAACTGTACTTCAGTGACCTAAACCGTACACTCTGTAATTGTGGCAGTACAACCACAATAAAATCCACCCTTGAACGTGTATGTTTATAAGCAGAGCAGTAAGCACTTGTTTAGGACTTGTTTAGCTCACACTGAGCGTTTTTTCTACCACATTTGGGAAAACGCTCTAGAGTTTCTCACCAGGACTTAAAATTCTTCTGACTATATTTTTCTAAGAGATGCAATATTCAACAATGCAGTTAAATGTGAGTAATTAAATATTTGTTTGCTAACAGTTTTATCTATTAAAAATTACATTCTGGCGTACAGCATCTATACAGATTATGCACTCACTAACCCAAGATAAGATGAAATCTGTCAGTATTCACATCCTCAGGAGATTTCACCAAGGGCCTGGTAGAAGAATCTTGACACATTGTAGTTGGGGTGACAGGTCTAGAGAGATTAGTAACTCCTTCATCTGGATCAACAACAATGAAACCTGTGCTAGTAAGCCATAATGCTGTAGCATAAAGTATCAGTGCCCAGGAGTTGTAGTAATGAGGTCTGGCATTTTCAATTGTCTCTGCTGTATAAAATGTACCACCTACAAGAAGAGAAGTTACAGTTTTAAGGATGTCATTTACTTTCAACTACCATATTTTCTCATTCTTATAAAACAGGATTCTTATTTTTATTGAAATTACATTTATCATCTTTTATGTATGACTTTTTTTTTTAAATATTCAGTATTAAAATTCAGGCTAATGAGGGCACTTCATTTCGATTTATTTGGATAGAATCCAATACAATTACCTTTTTTCTTTCAACGATAAAATTAGCCAACAAACAAGAGTACCAGACAAACTACTTTTCACATCAGTTAAATCTCTGTTCTCAAAAGCAGTCTTTATCTTTAGATAGGTATACAACTATGCATATTCTCTATACAATTTAATTTTACTGTGATCTTAACAGAAGTCAGTTGGGATATTATTGTTGTGCACTTACAAGTGACCTATGAAAATACAACTGATTTGCCTTCTTACCTTCAGCAGGTAGTTGCAATGCATATTCTGAAGGCAAAGTTAAGAGAGCAAAATCCTGAAGTGCAGAAAGCCAGAGCTTGCTTAGTATTCCAAGATCTGCCTGTACTAAGTCCAGAAGTCCACTGGTTGAAGATGTTACACCTTTGTAGCTTTCTTCTGCAGAGTTTCCAACTTTTAAACAGTGATTGTGTGCATCACTCTGATTTTTCTGCCTTTCAACAGCAACTATGTAAACCTGTTTATATATTTGGAGAGAGATTTACAATATTAACACTTGGAAAACTACTGTGATCATTAGCATGACTGCCTGTTGAATGGGCATGAGGTTTCCTAAAATCTATTCCTGCTTCAAGTCCGATAGGCACAGGTGAACAAGCACTTATTTTCTAAACCTTCTGAATCCACTCCCCCAGCTAATTTTGATGCAGGAGTCCAAATAAAGCGAAACCTACTAAAAGTCCTAAACATAGCTGCAGTTAACTTCCCTGCTCTTAAAAATTAATATATTACTTCTCCAGCTTCAGCTTCCAATCATCAAACCCTGTTACAGTTATAGCTACAAGACTAAAGAACTTATTACTAAATAATATACTTACAATCATGATGCTGAAACCACAGTCAAATCATTCCTGAATCTTCTTTTAACTGAAATGACATATTGCACTTGCAACCAACTTCTCAAAACTATATATTACTCTGTGTTAGCAGTAAAGAATGAAGAGTACAGTCTTGCACCATTTGTAAACTTTGGGTGTTACCATCAGTAGGTTAAATTCAATGTGAGAAGGTTAATTTCCCTAGATGCCTCTCTAGTTATCTGTCCTGGTTTCAGCTGGGACAGAGTTAATTGTCTTCCTAGTGCTATGCTTTGGGTGCAGTATGAGAACAATGTTGATAACACACTGAAGTTTTCAGTTGTTGCTAAGAAGTGTTTATACTGAGTCAAGGATTTTTCAGCTTCTCATGCCCAGCCAGCGAGAAGGCTGGAGGGGCACAAGTTGGGAAGGGACACAGCCAGGGCAGCTGACCCAAACTGGCCAAAGGGGTATTCCGTACCATGTGACGTCACGTCTAGTATAGGAACTGGGGGAAGTTTATATACTAAAAACTAGGGGGGGGGCAGGGGGAATTGCCACTCAGGGACTAACTGGGCATCGATCGGTGGGTGGTGAACAATTGCATTGTGCATCACTTGCATATTCCAATCCTATTATTATTATTGTCATTTTGTTATTGTTATTATCATTATTAGTTTCTTCTTCTCTGTTCTATTAAACTGTTCTTATCTCAAGCCATGAGTTTTACTTTTTTTTTTTCCTGAATCTCTCCCCCATCCCACTGCGGGGGGGCGGGGAGAGTGAGTGAGCAGCTGCATGGTGCTTAGTTGCTGGCTGGGGTTAAACCACGACACTATCAAAAAAGATAGACTTGAGAATGTTTCAGACCAGCAGCCCTCTTTAGTCTCTCCTGAATGCCCCTGGAGGGAAGCTCTTCTCCGCAGCTATAGAGGAAACATAGGAGACCAGTTCAACTAATCTAAAGTTAGCTTTTGTGAGTATCCATCTTCTGCAATTATGATTTCCGTATCTTTTTCAAGTTTGCTAGTTGTAGCAGGTTGACCCAGGCCAGAAACTAAGCAACCACCAAGCCCCTCTCTCACTCCTCCCCGCAACAGAATGGGGGAATTCCTTCAAATGCTGGAAACAAGAAATAGGTAAGATCCTAAGTGAGATGGAACTCCCCAGGGCTTAAGTGAAATATTTGTAAATTACAGGTCACAAAAGCTTATCCCCAGTTTACTTTGTCATAGTTTCTCATATCTGAGATCTGGTAGAAAGTTACACAGAGTTTGCTTTGAAGAATTCTAGTGATCTTAATTATAGACTGGAACAATCTACAGATCTTCACTTCTTACAGTTGAGCCTCATATCTAGTCTGAATTTTGTCTCAGCTTCTGACCAGTGATAGGTTACTGTTATATGCCATTAAAAACCTTTTCTCCATATAATAATTTTAAATTGATCACAGCACCTTATCTTTTCCTGAATAGATGAAATAGACTGATATACTTCAATTTGCCAATCCTTTGTCAAGTATGGACACCAGAGGTTGGTATGTTTTTCTACAAATGTTCACATATAAGCTATCTGTTGCCTGCTTTCTCCTTCAAAATAGCTCCCTGGTTATACACGGAAATATCATATTAACTACATAACATGCTCATATTTAGCTGGTTATGAACCGCCAGCATCCAAGGTCATTATCAGTGCTTTCTAAGACACCTCTTCTGGAGATTACATACATTGTTCACATTTTTTATTTTGAAATATCTAACCTTGCATTTACATATACTAAAACAGTCATTCACATGAGCTGACTTTAAGGCAGTTAGCCAATGCAGGACTGAACTGACATTGTTAACTTACAAGAGCTACCTGTAAGAAATTAAATGCCAATAGACAATGAGAAAAATGACACCTATTTAAGGTGGTATGTTCAGTGGACCATAACCATAGCCATTTATACCATGAAAATTTAAAACGAATATTGAAATATTAGAACATGTTAAGAAATTAATATTTCTTAAGGACCAGCAACTTCTACTTAATGAAGCATGTAAGAAATTCCAGAAGTTCTGTCTGAAAGGTTCTAACTTACCTACCAGATATCCAGACTATCATTACAGAGCTGTTACACTAACCTCTGCCCAAGCCTTAAGCACAGCCAGTATCTCCATAGTTGAGGTGCTTTCATTATATTGTTGACTTTGTGCTTCTTTCCCAGCCTGCACTTTGACCAAAGAGGATACAAGCAACTGGTGAACCCTTCGAAGGTCATTAAGATCACTTACTACACCACTTGCTATCCAGGCACTGCATACCTAGTGTTGTGAAAGAGAAATAATGAGAAACAAGAGCGAAACACCACTGGATACTCTTTTTTCCATTTGTAAAAATATGAAAACCAGATTTAACTTCTACTGAGATACAGTTACTCCTGGATAATAATCAATGTCAAATGACATTACAGTTTAGTATACATAAGTAATGAAAGCCAGAAACATTAGAGGGATGTCATAAATAACAGCCAAAACATCAACAGCTATAAAGTTTATCAAAAGATCTGAAAGTACATAAAATCTTTGAGTTGTTACAATATAGAGCTAACATGGGTGACATTATTTTGTGTGTATTGGGGATTTGAAGCTAGATGATTTATTTCCTTTGTCTTGTGTGACTTATCAAGCAAAAAGAAAATTTCAGAGGGTCTATTACCTAAAACTTCTGACTTTCAACACTTGCCTGACATGCTTTTGCTGTGACATCAGGAGGAGTTTCGGGAGCAAAGGCAGGCCTAAGTGCTGCTCCAACCTAAAGAGAAGTTATACAACATTTAATACATAGTGA
The DNA here is from genome assembly GCF_964188355.1 of Buteo buteo. Taxonomy (NCBI): domain Eukaryota; kingdom Metazoa; phylum Chordata; class Aves; order Accipitriformes; family Accipitridae; genus Buteo; species Buteo buteo. Next base: position 30,829,300 of record NC_134176.1, on the reverse strand, counting down.
ACAATTAACTAAATAATTACTTTTCATAAGCAGGCTTTGTTGCAGTTTTCCTTTATAAAGCATAGTTTCCTTTTCATTTTTCCACAGACCGTTTCAGTGAGGTTAAAGAGCAGGGGGACAGCTGCAGTCATACTTTTATTGTTTTGTTTTGCTTACACTGAAGACATGGTTCTCTCTGAGAGGGGGGTCTTCAAAGTTGATTCTATTTTTTGCACAGTCTAAAACTGAAACAGAAACCTCTTCCTTTCTGAACTCTTAAATTGGTGAGTGGCCCTCAAAAGAAAAAACAATGTTCCAAACCATGAAAGACTTGCCAGACACCAAATGAGTGACATTTCCTTACTCAGAAAGAATACAGATTTAAGGAAACAAACAGCTGAAGTTGGTCAGCTTTGCAAAGTGAAAGAAGGGGACAGCATAAACTCCATTCACCTAATAAAGAACACACAAACATATACTTACCAGGTTGGAGAGATTTTACCTACTCTCACTGTTGAAAACCATTTCACTAAAGGCTAATGAAAATTTCCATTGCTGCTTTAGCTGATATCTGAAAACTCAGACTTAAGTCTGATGCTCTTTGGGATGAAAATACAAAGTTTAGTACAAGTACTTACAAATACAAGTTTGTGAAAATAAGTTGATTTTAATGACAATTAATGACAGTTTCTTAAGACCCCCTAAAGCTCAGACTTCATTTAAGGAACTTCTGAACAAGATTTCAGGAAACCATTACTTAAGTCTGGAAAATCTATATCCATCTATTTCTGGTTATTGTTATGTAAAAGAATTGACAAGAAAAAGACTAGATATTTAACTGCTTCACATCTCTTCAACTTCTATGAAAATGTTGGTGAGAAGATCTATGCATAGTATTAGCAGAAACACTTTGTGGCTAGTGAAGGTTAAAAGGGGAATTATTAGCTCTACTTGTGACCTGCTTGATGGTTTTGGACAGCAAGGACAGATAGTGTATTCTTTTTTCCTTGATAATTTCAGATTAGATCAAGGCAACTCTTCTTTCCCACAAAGAAGTGCCAGTAGAATAGAATTCTAATTGCAAAAGCAATGTGGGTTGGGATGTCTTCAGTATCATGATCTCTCCATTTTTATGGAAGAAAGTGATCTGACTTATTCAATGCCTGATAGAAATTGAAGAATGGGAGCCAGATGAGGCTTTACACAGCTGCCTGTCATAAGTAACGCGAGTGCAGTCTGGAACGCAAAATGATCAGGACATCTTTTCTCTAAGTCTCAACCAAGACTTAACTGAAATAGACCTTGTGAGTACCATCCACGCTTTTACCTCCTCTAGCTTATTTATTGACCAAGATCACCTAGTGTGATCTCTGGTGTGCAAAGGCTACTTACTTCTAAGCAGAGTTTTAAATGATAGTTGTTCCTAATGTTTCTTGCAATAATGCCACACTCTGAAACCAACGCTTTCCAAAAAATCTCCCAATGTTCTATTTTCTTTTTGCTGTATTCAAATAGGGAAGAGGGAAAAATGGTGAAACTTGAAAAACTTTGGGGCTAAAACATTATATGCCAACTGAAAAGATGCTTTCTAAGGAAGTTAAGTCCAAATAAATTAATAATAGTTCCAGCAACAAACTAACTGAAACACAACTCTAGCATACTGTGACAGCCTGACAAATTACAGTCAATGTCTCAAACATTCGTTAAAGAACTTTGGTGGAGAAGACGGCCTCTGTAAAAACGCTGGAGTTGTGTGAACAGGACAATGTGGCCGGAGGAGAGGGCCCCACGGAGGGTGGGACCGCGCTTCTCCAAAGCTGCAATTCCTTATCTTAAGTGACCAGGAGAAGGAGTGCAGCATATGTGCCTGGAGGAGGGGGCCCCACGGAAGATGGGACTGTGCTTCTATCTTAAGTGGTCATGCCAGCAGGGAAAGAGAGGCAACTCCCCAGTGACACCCCCCCCAAGCTCACTGACTGATTCCAGAGAACCCCAGGAAAGTGAACTGCGCATGTCGAGACCACCGACTAACACACTATAAAAGAAGGAAGAACGAGTTCTCAGTGCGCGCCCTCCGGAACTGGATCTCTACACTGGCTGGACCAACGCTGGACCCAGGACTGGTGAAACCCTTTTCTTCTCTCTTTCTTTCTTTCTCTGTCTTTCCCTCTTTTTCTTCTCTCTTATCCACAGTCCCTACACCTCATCCTTTTAAACATAAAACGTTGACCAAGTCTGAGACTAGGAGTGGATCCAGCTGCCCCTGGGCTCCTGTTCGAGAAGGAGTCCAGAAAGCAAGAGGGTCTGCTCTGAACCTCGTGACTCAACCGGAGGGCTCTCCTTCTGACACAGCTTCATGTTCCTTTTTCTGCTTCTTTTTCTACACCTCCCTTCTCTTTTCAAACAGCGGCTTAATGACATGATCCAAGGTTCAAATTGATAAGTTCACTTGTACTTGGACAAGGTTAGCTAGGTTGAATAAATGTTGATTGTTGTTTGAACTCCCCTGGTGTCATTTCACCTTAATGCTGACAAAGGAAATCCATGAATCTGAGTTGCTCCAACTTTGGGATGCGACTCATATGCACTACAAAAAGCAAATTTCTTTTGGTGATTAACTGTAACTATAAACTTTTCTAAGTTATTAGCAAGGTGCTTACATTGGCTTGATACTGCTCCAGAATTACATGACCTGGAAACTCCGGTTCTGGAACAGCTGCAAACTTCCGAACAACAATTAGCAATGTTTGAAGCCCAGAAAGACGAAGTTGATCACTGTGATCTGTGGCAGCCATAAAAGCCATACGGATCAAGTCAGCTAAATGCAATACCAAAAAGTCATCTGAAGAGAAAACGGACATTAAAAAAGAAAATTGTTTTATTAAATTTAGATTTAGACATAATACATTTTATAAGACCGCTCCCAACATTTTCAAAATGTGTATGTTACATTTTACCTTACTACATATCAAGGATTCACTTAAGGCAGCTTACACATACAATGATCTTATACCTAGACATCTTATGTTAGCTGATCTAGGCTCCTTTCCATTTGAATGTGGAAAAAAAAGTACTTAGAATAAAGCATAAATATCTTTATGTATAAGGCAGATTTTCTAAAAAAAAGAGTTTTGAGGAAAACACCTCCAGATAAACATAGAGAGGTACTGAAAATTGGTACTGTGTTTCTACTGGTGATTATGCAAATTATGGAAAGAAAAAAAGTAGAGTTTTTTAGTCATGCTCCCAGATACCAATCTGTGACGTTGTAGGCTGGTGCCACCTATCAATTCTGATTGCCAGTGCTTACGCAGAAACAATGGCTTGCTATGCATATGCCATGGTACTATAACCAGGAAAGTGAGTGTAAATGCTGCAGTGACATGCCAATATTTTGACAAATAAAAATTGTTCTACACCTTAATAAATATAGGCTTCTAATCAGAGTAATTAAAGGTTTCAACTATTACAATCAACAAATTTATGATGAATGTCACTGAGATGCAAACAGCTAACATTTGTTTTAAGCATACTTTGCATTCTGTGAAATTCTTTCAGTGTGTAACACATACCTCTTGAATCACGTTGTTTTCTTTCCTGAGCCAAAGTTATGTCAAAATGTGCACTGCCTGCATTTTCGCACTGGCTTATAATTTTACAAACACACTCTGCAGCAAAAACTCTGGTAGACCATCGTGGGTTACTGAAAGGATGGAACCTCTCATCACTGTCAGACGTTAATACAGATCCATCGTCCACTTTGGCAGTTTCCTCTTCTTGAGTGGTATCTACTGACGCTACTGTATTGAAATCTGTATTTAGGACACAAGGGGGGAAAAGAAGAAATGTAATATTCTTTCTTACTGTAACTGAAAACTACAGGAGGACTCACAAGAAAATCTCTTCAAAGTCATCTCTAACCTCCAACTCACTATGACTCCCTTCAACCTTGGTGTCTTAAAGTAAATGCTAGAATTAAAAATAAAATGTAACAAAACTGTCTGCATTTGCTTGGTATTACTTGATGGAAGACAAGATCAATACCACAAACGTAAATAAAGAATGGCAGTGGAAGAAGTGAAAGAAAAAAAAATAATTTTTAAAATAAGCATAACACATTAGAAGCTAGTACCTTTCGAAATCAAAACATCTAAATCCAAGAAGTTTTCCTCCTTCACTGCAGGTAAAAGAAAAGAATTCCCCCCCCCCCCCCCCCAAGTATTCAGCACAGTAATTAATTACATCTGCTCAGGAGTTTCATTATCATATAGTAGGTCTGCATCATTCCTGTTATAAATAGAAGAGAGGGTCTGAATATTTTTCATATAGGTAATTGCACAGGACCCACAAACTCAAATATATTCATTCTGTATTTCCATTTCTGATATGGAAATAAGTTAACATTAGGACTATAAATCAACCAGAATATGAACAGGCAAGACATACTAAAATGTTTACCAAAACTTGTTCAATAGGTAAAAGGCAATCAGAAGGGAGAAAGTAATATTCTTTCTGAAAGAACTAAGTTAAAGGGTCCAATGTTTCAATATGAAGGATGATGATACACTTCAAAAATGTCAAACATTCAAGAAACAAGAATACTTTCCCTTAGTGACATACTGTAGTGCTGCAGGCCTTATTTTCATTGTGTTCTCAACTACAGTGTATTAGGACTTACCAGCTGAGGCAGCAAGAACATCTTTACAAAGCTTCAGCCAAAAAGAGAGCTTTTCAACTGCCATTGAAGTAAGCATATGAGTCAGAGTCTCTTTGATATCTTGGCACAATCTTTGATCCAATTCTTTGTCCAGCAAGCCCAGCAATGCCCCCTCCAGGCCTATTTCTCTGATGTTAACATCTGCTAAGAACAAAGTCTGTGAGCTGAATGCTGTACATCACAAAACTGCAGTAATGACCACAGAAACCCCACTGAAGGTTGCACACAGGGTATCTTGTGAATAAGTATCTAGCTCTGAAATACTTTTGAAATAATAGTATTAATTGCTTTAATACCATATCTAAATCATCTCAGTACAAAACAAACTTTGAACTTTTACAGAAACATACTGACAACAGACAGAAAGTTAGCCCAGGGAAAAAAAAGAATCCTACTCTGAATTTCATGGCATTACCATCACCATAGCATCTGAGCTCCTTAAAAAAATTATCTTTGGCCATCTGATTTTTTACACTGAGTCATAAGGTAATTCTAAAACAATGTTTTAACTTGAAAGGGAAGTTAAAATTATTCTCCAACATAGCTCAAAACCAGACACATGAAAATAATTTGTTAAATGAATATGACCAATTTTTATTTGTTCAATATTACCAATTTTAAAAATCAGGAGTTTTACAAAATGGCTATAGCCTATCTTTTCTGAAAATTTCCAAATGAGCTTGAAATGAAATCCAAAGTGAAATCATTTATTACCACCATTTCCTCACAGGAAGGCACATGAGGATGAACTAGTGATCTCAGGCCTTTTAGCAAAAACCCCAAACCTTAGGATGTTAATAATTCTAGGGACCCCAGCTGACCATTACTTAACCAGTTCTGCAAAGAGGTCAACAGAAACTTTCTTCAACAGGTTTTACACACCTTCCCTCAATGACAGATTTTTAATTTAAGAAGAGATTTATGCAGGAAAATAAAATTATGAATATGCATGTTAAATGCAGGACTATGAAGCAGTTACTACAACAGCTACTGGCTAGATAGGCTTAGGTTTCTCTGGAACTCCACTTGCATTTTCTCATTTAGTGACCTTTACTATCTACAGTATATGAAAAGCAATAGAATCTTCATTTTATCACTAAGAAATGGTTTGGATGCTTCTATAATTTGGTACTATATAGAGAACTGAAGCAGAAAAACTATTTTGAGTTAAAGATTTCAAGAATGTAGCAAAGTTTTCATACCCATAGCAGAGCGTGTTTAAAATTCACTATCAGTGTGTCAAGCTCTTTGATCTCAAAACTTCAATACCTTACCTGGAGTAAAATCTTCTCTGCTCTCTTTAACTAACGCAACAGCATATTCTGATACCTCGGCAGCTTCTCTTTGCACAAGTTGACGTAAGCAAGCTACCACTGCACGTCTCAATAATAAGTATGAGCTACAGAGATTCACCTGAAACATGCAAGAAGAAACAGTTAGATGGCTAACAAACCTTTATAGCAATACCTCAGTAAGGCCAGTATTTTCTGAACAATTGCAGTTACAACAAATCTGTTAAGTCAGTAAGCATGTAATTGATGCTTTTTTTGCTCAGCTTCTCCAACTGTCCCTCCCCCCAAGGTTTTGCAACTCCTGTAATCAATTTTAACATATTAGTACTTTTAACATTTTCTCTCCAAAGGTAACTTATAAGACTGGTTTGGGGCTGGATCCAACTACCACCAATATCAGTAGAAAGACCCCCATTAACTTCAATGACAGCTGAATTGCGGTCTCAATGAACAATTAACTTTATGCTTTGACTACAGGGTATATATAATGGGCTTGAAAACTCAGTGCAAGAGAAAATTACTCAAATCATCCTGACACGTAACTAGAGAAATGCCAGTGTAACCAAGGGCAAGACAGTCAATCAGGCTTTAGTAAATCTGAACTCCATGCATGAAAAGAAGTTTATAAGAAAGAGCAAAGAGAACACTGCTGCAATTTCATCGCAAAAAATACTATATACTCAGTTTACATTAAATTACATTTTAGAGAAGGTGAGAGGAAGGGTGAGAGTCACTGGTGAATGTATCACACTGAGACAAGTCAGCTCTCCTGAGCAGTTTCTAGCAAAAAAGTTTAGAGTATCACCATATTTTAACACCACCAGGCCAGTGTTTGCTTTTTGTACTGAAAAATACATGATAACTGATTAATTATTACAGGAACAAGGAAAAATACTTTAAAAACCCAAGTATAGCCTCAAGGTTTTTTGTTAGAGTGGAGCTTTCTGATTTTTATTTGCTTGCTTTCAATTTTAAGAACATTCTGAAGGGGATTCCAAAGATACAGTGAACGAGCTGTGTGGCCAGGCAAGATGGCTGCACAAATATTTATGCAGTTTCTTTTAAATTAAGTTTAGGTTATTATCAAAAAAGTCATTCTCTGCAACTAAGCAATTGTGTACCCTTAGCTGTCACCATCCTTAAAATAGACAGAGCTGAGTGTCTGCTGCAGAAACCTTGCGGTAAGGTCATGCTCCTCATTCGTCAGCAACAGGTCAATATATGTTAGTCAAAATGACTAATATATATTAGTTAACATACAGTTAAAAAGAACAATTTAAGGACAAAAAAGAGTAAGTGGTACAGAATTTCAGCTTTGTTACATTAACAAAACTAAGCTTCGTCTTCTGAATTTCTGTGCATGCACATGAATCTACTCAGAATTACATATTTAATACACACAAAGATACACTCTCTGCATAATTCTTCTAAAAGAAAAGAAACCTGATTCAATAAGTATGTCTGCAAGATATTTTCATTGAAACTTAAAAACAACAAGTGAGGCTTTTAATGCAACATTTATGCAAGCAGACTACATGTTCTACTTCAAGTTGGACATGCATAAATTCCGTGCTCATTTTTAATAGGGAAAGAAAACAGAGGATCCAATTCAGGCTACTGAATAATGCAAGATGTACATTTTTCATCTCTCTCATTCTCTCACATTCTTAGCAGGGGACAGAACTAAATAACAGACACAAAATGCAAGCATCACATACAAACTTAAATGAACAAACAGTTCCCTTTCTGTGCTTAACACGTTAAAAACAAAATTATGCCTCACTAAGCACATATATGAAATGTATGTCTGCCATCTGCAGAAAGTTAGGAAGGGTCTGGTTAGGATGACAATCAAATGTCACTTGACATGCTAAAAGAAATTACATTAAAATGGTTAAAAGGAAAAGATAAAAGATAAATAAAAAACACCACTGCAAACTGCAAAAGTTTAGGATTAACAAGGCACAGGGACCTACCAACACAGAATTATCCAACAAGATTTCCTGCACAAAAACAAATGACAAACCAGTCATGACAAAACCAAAATATAGATATCACAGTGATACCAACCACACATGGAGACTGTTACACGTAAATTCAGCATATATTAAAATTCAGATTCTTATCTCAAACATACCAAAACCCTAATTTGCTTAGTTCATTTACATTATATTTAATATTGAACTCACTTAAATTGGATGCCAGCTGCCCCTAAAATTAGACTTAAACAGTACCAAGACAACAGCACAGCATAGTTATTGACATTGTATACTTATCATGTTTCAAAATACCTTTAATGTCTTGCAGCTGAAAACTGGTGTTTACATCATAAGCTTACACACATAAGCTCTTTAGAAGTCTGTGCTCACCCAGGTTAGCTTTAGAGCTAATGTTAGACATGATTAAAAGCATATGATTTCGATTCTGCTGGAGCCAAGAATTTAACTGACAGGATAAGCATTACTGTTAGATGCAAAGCCCCAAGAAAAAAAAGATCCTATTGACAAACAAGGAATACTTTCAGAAGCTGAAGAAGGGAAGCTAGATAATGACAGATACATGTACAGAATTTAAAAAAAAAAAAAAAAGGGCAAAAAAAAGCAAGCCAGTGAAGCTGTGTATCCATTGCCTGAGTCATGTTTTGTTAGTGCTAGCATAGTCACAAACTGGATGGTCTAAATACTTTGGGCACCTGAACCATCTCATGCTCTAGAGGGTGGGAAGACAGGTGGAGGAGGTAGCTTGCAGTTGTTGTGTTGGCATGCCTAATGCTACATTTATAAAGGAAAAAAAGAAAAAAGAGACAAGAAAAGAAAAGACGGGGGGAGAAGAAAGAAAGAGGGGGGGAGAAGAAAGAAAGAGGGGGGGAGAAGAAAGAAAGAGGGGGGAGAAGAAAGAAAGAGGGGGGGAGAAGAAAGAAAGAGGGGGGGAGAAGAAAGAAAGAGGGGGGGAGAAGAAAGAAAGAGGGGGGGAGAAGAAAGAAAGAGGGGGGGAAGAAGAAAGAAAGAGGGGGGGAAGAAGAAAGAAAGAGGGGGGGAAGAAGAAAGAAAGAGGGGGGGAAGAAGAAAGAAAGAGGGGGGGAAGAAGAAAGAAAGAGGGGGGAAGAAGAAAGAAAGAGGGGGGAAGAAGAAAGAAAGAGGGGGGGAAGAAGAAAGAAAGAGGGGGGGAAGAAGAAAGAAAGAGGGGGGGAAGAAGAAAGAAAGAGGGGGGGAAGAAGAAAGAAAGAGGGGGGGAAGAAGAAAGAAAGAGGGGGGGAAGAAGAAAGAAAGAGGGGGGGAAGAAGAAAGAAAGAGGGGGGGAAGAAGAAAGAAAGAGGGGGGATGTCCTTTCAGAATTTTAAAAAGGCAAGTTTGAAGACACAGAAATTTTCCAGAAACCTTAGGAAAAAAGGGTGGAGAGTGGAGCTCTAACTAAAAATAAAATTTAAAAAAAAAAAAAAAATTCTTTGCACGTTTGTTTTCAAGATTTTGTGAGTGAGAATTCATGTTTCTATGGACAGAAGGGGAAAAGATCATTTATCTGACCACAGATTCTTTGCCTCTTCTGTTTTTCTGCCTTAAATAAAGAACGCAGTGGTGAATATCCACAGTATCTAGTGCCAAGCTTTTATACTCTACTTCCACTTAAGACTTCAAAAAGCATTGCAAAGGACAGTCGCACCTTGTTCTCTACTTGCAGAAATTTAAACTCATGTAGAATGACTTGCTGAGGGTCACCTTGCAAGCCAACAACAGAGTCAAGAGCAGATTTCAGGTCCAGTTCAATAGTTTATTCTGCTTTCCTAGTGAGATGGTGATTTAGTGGGTGGAAACTACATGGATGGATGGCGAGTTTTGCAAATGCAGAAGTCTGCTTGTGCAATGATCTTCTCACAGACTTGCAAAGCACACACTCAAACCTTCTTTGTTTCTGACACTCTTGAGAGACTATTAACGTTTACTGAATTGTCAGTATCAGCAATATTGGCCATAGTTCTGTAACAAGTTCATGAGAATGAGAAAAGTTCATCCCTGTAAGGCCACTGACTTTGGTGGACTCCTCCCTCGTGAAGCTCACAATTGTTTCTGGGATAGAGGTGAACACACACATGTATACAGATGCACGAACACACACACTCAAGCCACGAACCATGCTTCTTCTTAAAGTACTGTATGAAGTACTTTGAGACTATTTGTAAAAACAATAAAAATCAGTAATATCATATAGACAACTTTATCACGACATCCTCTTTATTAGTAGGTACTTGCTATTAGACAGATCATACTGTACACGGAAGCAGACTGTACATGGACTTACATATGATCCCAAATGCTAATACATCCTCTGAGCACAAAAGTGACTTATATGATTTGTTGTGATTTTGTCAATGTAAGAAAAACTGTGTTTTACCCAGAGAAGAGAAAATCATAGCTGGTATATGTTAAAAGAAAGAACATTTCAGATGAGTTCCAGTTCTTCTGCAACTAGTATATCTATACCTAACCTAATGTGAGGCTGAAAGAGCTTCTCCTTCAATTTTTCCTGGCTCCCACAATCATGTTTCTAGTCAAACTGAATAAAGATAAATAGAAGGAATCTAAACTTTATACAAAATCAATGTATGGTTACTAACGATATACAAGTGCTACCCAGGGGAAGATGTGAATAAGAACTGTGTTAAGATAAACAAGAGAGATTAAAAAAAAACCCACCATACTTTATTGTCTGTGATTTTTTGTTGCTCTCTGATTTACAGGGAGACTAGATGGTCTTATTTAAAAAAAACAAACAAACAACCAAAACAAAACACACACCACCCCCCTAGCTAGCCCCTGAAAACCCACCAAGGCTAATAACTACCAGAAGATTATTTTTGCTTTTTTCATAGAACTAAGTGCTTCAGAACAGCAGCTATTCAAAAAGACTTAGTTTGACTATTACTTATGTGTCAGAAATTTTTATATTGACTGCCAAGAAATCAGTACACTGAAGCATTAGTGCTACAGAAATTACAAAATAGAGAAATCTACAATTTTTCACCATCAAAATCCAAACAAAACAATTCTCAGTAATTAGTACACACAATTTTTTTTAAATCAATCCTTCACCTGAGACATAAAAAACAGCAGAGGAAAAAAACTGGCCAACATAAAATAGCTGGTAAAAATCCAGCACCAAGTTGTAATGGATGGTATATCCTGCCAGACAACCGGCCTTAATAAGAGCAGCAGAATGCACTTGCAAGCAGTTCAGAAGGCCAAGTTTTCTACAGAATGTGCTCATCTTGTAAAGGGGAAGCAGAAACTGGGGAAAAAACTGAAAAAAGAGACAATACTTACCTGTAGGATATGAAATACCTCACCACTACACAATGATCAGTTTCTCTGGTTAAAGAAGCATCTGCATTTTTTAAGTGTTTCTGAACAAAATGTTTTAAAATACAAGGATATAGACTAGTAAACGTATACTCACACATAGGCAGCTTACAAGGCTAGACAAGTTGACATGTCGAGGAGCAAACATGTGAAGCTGCTGAAGGCAAGAGATGGCTTGAGCCTGAACAAGGCAGTCAGGATTATCCTGCATCACTGCACAGCCAAGAAGGCAGGAAGTTCTTAAGGCTGAAACTGTCGTACTGCTGCCTATATTTGGAAGAAAAAAGGGTTTTTGTTTTTAAAACATCAACTCTTTTTTTCAAAAACATGATAAGCTGTCTTTTTTCCAAGCCACCTGTGACTTTCATCCTCTTGAAGGATACTTTCTGTATCTGTGTTATACTCCAATATCAATGAGTAACAGTCACATTGCTCTCTGGAAATAACAGTGTCCAGCTATCTAAAAGTTGATTTAGATGCAAATTTTAAATGTCTGCATCATAACCAAGAAATAGATTGGCTCCTAACTCTTGAAATACGAATACTTTCCATTTTCATGCCAGATGTAAGGATTTTCAACCCAAGGGAACCAGTTTATGTTCTCCAAACAAAGGAAAAGATGTCAAAAAGAGACACTATTTTTTGAAAATTAGCAGTCATGTCATCTTGATTGCATAAACTCACGGCCTGTGAAATATTGTCTTAGAACAAGGAAAAAACTTAGCATGCAATTATTTTTTGATAAAATTTGAATTACACGTTCAAAGTTTAGCAATGTTGTTGCTAAACCAAACAAAGCTGATGCTATTGTATGTTGCATACCTTGCAACTCAGGGCCCAGTGTGGTAATAAGTGCATTTAAACAGCGACCAAGGCTTTGGTGAACTTCAGTGTAAGCAGGAGGCACAGTCAACAACAACATGAGAACAAGAGATAAGGTAGGTTCCACATGCACATGGTACAAGGGGCCAGCTAAATCTACTATCAGTGCCAGAGAGTGTAATGCCCATGCCTGTAAAATAAGAGAAGCAGTCATGTAGTGTCTATATGATAGAATAAACATAAGATCTTTTTAAAATTCTATAGATCAAGTGAAATTCAGTAATTAAATGTAATAAAAGTTGCACTTTTAGTTTCCAAAGGGACAAATAGAGAGGTTATAGAAAGAAACTTTAAGAACCTGATGCTTAATAAGCCATTTTAAATATTTTACAAGTAACTATACATTCTGCAATGAAAGAACCATTTTAAATTTGTCATTGTTAATTAAAAAAAATTAATAGTAAATATTCCTTAAATACATTCTACTTTTGGTAAAATTTCTTATAGTTTCATGTGCAAGAACAAGAGAATTATGAAAAAATACTACAACAGTTGCTAAAACAACATGCTGTTTTAGTCTCAGTTACTTTGTACCAATAGCCACATCTGTTTCATGTCAACATACAGTTAATCTCTGTGTGAATATATTGGAGATAAAGCTTAAAAAAATTCTTTGACTAAGATTTAGACAATTATATTGAATACACTCAATGTCTTTTAAAGCTATTCTGATAGATAACAGTTTTAGCCACAGAGAAATAATTTGAATTAGTCTTCAAAACATCTTGCCTTATTCAAGGAAGTATATTGACCAATTTCTACAGCATTCAGGCTACAAATCCATTATTTACTACACAACCCTTCAAGAAAAAAATGCTGTGAGTTAAAGATCGTAGCAGAGAAAAAAACTGCCGTGAACAAAAAAACCTGGGTACTATCTAGTCAAGGTCAAGATACAGGTGAATGTGAAATTAATCAATTCCTAAAACATCAGATATTGTTTTTGAAGCCAGCATATTTTAGCCTCATGATGATTAAATAAGAACCTCCCGTATCTCATCATAGTTCTTGCTTGGAAGGTGGATTTTGAGCAGGGGCTATGGTTTTCATTGCCTTTGCTGCTCCAGTCATCACCTGTGAGGTATGCCTAAGAGGTTGTGAAGTGTTATTCTTACAAGAAAAAACTTATACTCCAGATTATAAATCAGTTAATTTGTCACTTATCTAAAAATGTTACATTACAAGTACCTGCACATCAGGAGAAGTGCTGTCCTGAGATAAAGTATAAAGGATTCCAACACATGCATTCAGGTGCTGAGTAGAACCTATTCCTCCTAAGTATCTATACAGACATCCCAGAGCCAAAGAATGACCTGTTCTTGATACCACATCCCTAGCAGATTTTAGCCTATTAATTATAAGAAAAGAAAGCTGTTAGTGTAATCATCAAGACTGATACTATGTAATAAACACATCTACAAATGGAATTTCTAGTATATAATCAGGAAAAATATTTTATTAGACACCATTACATTGCCAAAATTCTAAGTTCACTTGTCATCTCTTATCTGAAGGAAGTACCAAAAATATTTTAGGTATACTTAAATGATGTGGCTACAACAGCAGCCAATTTAATTTATTTGAAAGTCTACATGCTTACTTAGACAATCTTCTTAAAGATCAGCAAAACTAAGAAATACATGCAGAAGTCAGGAAGTGCTTTTTCCTATTAATTTCTGAAGTGACATCAAATTCATGAAGGAAACCAGCTTTCCAAAATTATCATCATAATAGGGGCCAGGTAGATTTCTCAAACATTTTTATAGACATAACCAGTAATTTACCACACTTTTTTTGAACTTACTTGTCAAAACTGACTTGTGCTAATCCAGCAGTGAAGGCACTGTCAGAAACCACCTGTGCCAATCTGGCCAAACACTCTGCAGCAGCACATCTTAGGAGTGGATTATTGCTTTCCAAGGCACCCATTACTACTGCCAGGGCAGACCTTCTAACTTCTTCTGGACCTAAACTTCCCTTGCAGTTAGCCAAGTGCTAAAAACAGATAATAAATATATTAAACAGCAAGACAGTATAGTAATCAGAATGTGCTTTTCTGTCAGTCATGCAAAAATTACGAGACTGCCAGAAGGAATTTGATTTTCTTCACCTTTTATCTGAGGAATTTCTCTATTTTTATTCGCTGTTTTGAGAGTTAGAAGCCTAACTCCACGTAGGTGTACATCATAGCACAACATTATCATATCAACATTCTGATTTTAAGAAATACTGGATAGATTGCAGTAGAACCCAATAAACCAACACACTAGTATAAAATTCAGAAAATAATATAAAAAAGAAAACCAGTGAAAACAGAACAATGACACAGAAAAAATCCCAGGTCAAAAAAAGAGTGTAAGCAAAAGCTACAGCAGTTATCTGGATTGCATATTAAATATGCCCCAAATTTACAAATATTGTAAAATGAAAGGTCTTGCCTATTCTGAAAACATTTTGCCTTAGTTTGAAGAAAGTCTAAGAAGGGAAGAATGAAAACTGCACATGAACAGAGTAAAATACAAAAAAAGCATTAGGGAAAAGCAACAAATGGCAGATAGTTATGAGATTACTTTATTTTACCAATAGTTACTTTTTTATTTATACAGTAAGAAATATGAAAGAGACAGTGATAAAGAGAGAAATGATACAAACAGATTTTTCCATCTCTCTCCTATTTGAATGACACTAGTATAGAAGATAGTATAGTACAGTGTACTAGAATGGGGTTTCCCTAACCCTTTAACATTAAAAAAAGGGAAAAATTAAACTGTGACTCTTCAGCACTTAAGAAAAGTGTGACATCACAAAACAATATATTGTCACAGAAAACAGGAGTGATCTTCAGCTTGACTGTTAATCAAAACAAGAACTTCTGTGTAGACACATTTGAACCAACAGATGCCATGTTTTGGTAACAGAGAGAGAGAGAAACAAAAGAGAGAAACAAAGGAGATTTACCTTTAAGGAAGTAGAAAAGGCTGACACAACATTTAGCTGTACTATTTGTTGCCGTGATCCTTTTGTTTGCTTTATGGAATTCAACAGCTGTTCTAACACCTGGAGCCTTAAACAAAACCAGAGAAGAAACCACAGAATTAAAAATTAAGGAAACAAATCAAGCTTTTTTATTTTATTTTAAAACACAAAACAAAGCCTATATATTTTAGAAACAGAGGTGCAACAAACCTATTACCTTAACTCTTGAGCATTTTCCTTCAACTGGCATCCCTGTCTACTACAAAAAAATTTTGTATTCCATATTAGAATAGGTAATAATGAACTTTTTGCCTTTGTTTCCTTATAATGTATGTATTCACAGATAATCACTTATCTCTAAATAACATTAGACAAATGTTATTAAAAGGAACTGTGTATGGGAATGATGCATTTTGACTTACAATTGAGAAAGGAGGAGGGAAAAGAAAAAGAAAAGGAAAATGCAGTTATCTGCAGCAATTAGTTCAGATCTTGAGAAACAAGTGAAGAAAGCAAACCAGCAACCTGGTGACAGTAGGGGCAAAAAGCCCAGACAAATAGAAAAAACAAAAAACACACAAAAAAAGCTGTAGGTGAAGACAGAATAAGGAAGTAAAGGCAAGCCAGAAGAACATATTATAAGGCAAGTGGCAATTTTATTGGCAGGTATGCTCATATCCAAACAGCTGCCTCGGCATTACACTAAATCCTGAGCATTCTAAACAGTGAAGACATCAAGACTCAGGACTCGTATACTAAGCACTCATCCCTCACAGGAAATTACAAAACCATCGCCACCTATAATGATTGTGATCTAAGCTCTAACTACCATTGGCTTTGAAAATATAAAGCTGTTTAATTTAAAAATAATTGATTTGCTCTAATGCTGCATTCAAGAAAATTACCAGCAGCACACAGAATAAGCAACAGCACGCAAAAATCTTGAGGAATTTCATGCCTCAGCAATTGGTGTGCTTATAAATGTGAAACAAACCAAAATGCCATGTGTGCATTAGGAAGATACGTACACACACAAATACACTCTTGTTGCTTCCCATCCATATTTTATAAAGAATGAGGCAGGATAACGATTAAATTTTACTGCGGCTTCCTACCCCTTTTGTCCCTCTTTGGTTCTAAGGCATTTAGTAATTATGTATTAAGTGCTATAATAATTGTGTAATAACTCTTAAAATAACTTCTATTTTGATCTGACTGTTGAAACAAAACATAATTTTTCTTGGTCAACAGAATTTATTATAATGACAGTAACCTCTTACTGGATGTCCCTTTTCATTGTGAGTAACTTTAAACAGAAAGTCTAATAATTTGTTAGTCTGAATTATATTAGTCAGATGGTTTACAGAATCCACTTATACAATGAATTATTTTTTCAGAATTGTTTTCTTCTGTGTTTAATCTCAAACACTGTGATCATCTTTCAGCATCTCCAAAGTTCCCCAACAGTTAAAATTACTACTTTACCTGTGAGATTCTGCTACATGGGAAAACATAACTCCAAAAAGACGAGTTGCTGCACTGATAACAGACAATACAGGAGGTAGTGGTTTAGGTACTGAATCACCTTTTGCAACTTTCTCATAAATTGAGTAAGGGTCATATTCCAGGCTGCCGCCAGCTATGCTGTTACCTAAAAGGAGCTGTAAGAAGGAAAAAAGTGATAACCATATTTCTGACCAAGACAAAACCAGCACTGACCCAAATAACTAGAACTGTATGCAAATATAATACCACCATTATACTAGATCAAAAAGTACCTGCTCTTCGATAAATCGGTGGTCAGTCTCCTGCAGTAAGGGACCAAGTAAAAGGAGATCATTCTCATGACAAAGGGGTGGAAGCAAGAATGTCGAGGCATCGATCTGGCTATCTGGGACAGTCAAGTCAGCCACTAACTCTTTTAGAACAGCACAGAAGCTTCCTTTAAAAGGAAAAAAAATGCAAAATTTTCAGTTAATTACTTTCCACAAGCAACTTTGGGAGCAAGATATTTATACTGAAATAGCAACATATATCTAACATTTTTCTTAAGTCTTCAAATAGTTAATTGGAGAACACTCTTGCTACAAGGGAAATAAAAAAATCACTACCTAAGATAAGCAAATGAAGCACATAGAGCAACCTAGAAGCAGAAAAAGAGAGACCTTTACCTTCACAGAAGACATAATGCCATACAACTGCTAATCCAGTAAGGTAGTTACATTTACAATTAAAGTAGAGGGAAAAAGGCAGTTACAAGCACAGCCATATTTTCTCCTATTTCCTGAAAATTAATGCTGTGGAATGTATTACATAACCACGCAGGAGTACTTGGACTTGGCAAGCAGATGTAATTTAAAACATCCATAAGTCTGATAAATAACCAAAAGCTGCAGAATGTACTCCCCTATTTCAGGAGTTTGCACTCAAAAAGCAAAGCATGAGGAATTTACTGTAGGTTACATTATGATAATTTACAGTGGTAGTTAAAACTTTCGCATATTTTTGTACATAATATTTCAGACAAGATTGTACATTATACATAAACAACAACATTAGGCGTTCCAAGTCAGACTATTTTAGGTTATTAAAACAGCCCCTGCAGTGAGAGAACATTTCCAGTGCTGAACCACGCATGATGAGAAAGGTCTGGCTTATCTGATAAGTAAGTTGTGTTGAAAAACACTGCAGAACTGATCTTAAAGAACATACACGGTCTTTTTGCAAATATTACATAAGAATTTACCTCCAGAGCATTAAGATTGCAAAGTCAAGTCTTCATGAATTGGGGAATACCAGCATTAAGTGGGGCTTAACTCCACATATCCAGTTCTTTGCATTCAGTTTTGTTGTTAGATGATCACACAATTACCCATTTGCACTAAAGTTGCTTATAATTTTTCAACACATGGAAGTTCCAAAAAGTGGGACAACACAGTTATCAGCACCTCATGAGCACAAGCAGAACCATTTGTATAGTTGGAGCTGGTAGCTGCAACCAGGTATTTTATCCTTCCTGAATCTTGAATCCATTCTGAGAAAGCTGACTTCCTCTCCCTTACCCCCCCCCAAATCCTGTCCCCATCAGCCTCTCTCCCCTACAGGCATCTGTTGCTTTGCCTGCCTCTCTGACTAATTAGCAAGTATGTAATTTTTCCCAAACTGCTTAACTCAAATCTAAATGCAAAAGGTTAGCACTGTCAAATGTATTCCAAGATGCACAGATAGTGTGTGAAAGGCACAGAAATTGAGCCTTTTAAAAAACACAGTAATTAAAAACAGCAACTAGAAACTGCTCTTACATTAACTATTATAGATCACAAAAAAAAAAAAAAAAATTGAAAAATCCCCTTTCTATGAAAACAGCTTTTCAAATAAAATTGAATGGAGATACTCAGCAATTTTTAACCAAATTAACATTTATTTTAGTCCCGGACACTTAGCCATCCTTAGCATGTCAAATAATATTAGATCAATGCAAAGCAGTTCAAAATTTTGAGCCAGAATGCTGTTGCAGCATTCTAGCTATTCATCTCATCCTATTAAGAAAGAGAAGTGAATGCTTGTATTCAATTTTATGGTTTAGACAGTGGAACATAACAAGCACAAAAAGCTGAAGAATGAAAAGAACCCTAATGAGTTTTCTGACAAAACACATTAATTTCAGACTACAGAAAACATCAACAAATCTAATAATCAAAATTCATACTGAAATGATTTGTGTGGAATTCTCAAATTGGACATTACAATAATCAAAGTTTTTATATTAACTCACAGGAAATAAATGTTTTAGCCTCAAAAACACGAGCACATTATAATCCAAAACCAATGACACATGAAAATGATCACAAATATGAATCATCATCTTAGAAACAGAACCAGCTTTTCCCAGCTTAATGAGTTCATGCTTAGGATCAGCTAAATTGCAAAGTCTTAACTGTTCACACATGGTAGAAGACAGCAACTAAAACATGTTAAATGTTCAAGGTAACCTAATACATTCTTCTCATACCTGTCATTGCTGAAATAATGCTAAAAATCAGCTACTGCTCCTGCACACTCACAGTAAGCCTTCACAAAATTCTGCTGTTTCAGCAGATATTGATTTTTAGTGATGACAGAAAGCAGTAAGAGAAACACTGAGAGGCAGAGAGAGCAGGAAAGGACCAAGCAGAGCCTAAACAAGTCCTAGTATCTCAGGCCTCAGAAATCTAAAGGTCTGAATTGAAAAAAAGGCTTGGAGATATGAATAAAGAATCTGTTCTCAACAGTTTATTTTGCTGGGTATTTTGTTTTGTTCCTCTTGTGCTGGGTATTTTGTTTTGTTCCTCTTGTGCTAAAGAAAACAAGCTTTGTACATTATTTGCAAACACTAAAAGCTTGAGTTACAACTCCTGGTACATGTCCCCATCATCAATTTTCTCAAAAAGAAACAACTTGCAGGTTTCTAGCCTCTGGCTGACTACCCAGATCGAAGACAATGAAAAGAAGAGAAATAAAATCATTAACTGGTGAAATATTCTCATTCAGTGTGTCACTCTGAGCCATGCAAAATGTGCCAGGCTGTGCAACACAAGAGTACTCCTAATATTCTTCCTAGTGATAATGACTAAAATTAGACATAGAAAAAAAGCATCCTGGGCTCTACAATCATATTGTTTTCCCAAATAATTTATTTTAAAAAATCCTAGTATTTGCAAAGATATACAGCCTCAAAATTTCATGACTGCATGAAGCTGTCACTGGAAATAATATGGAAAGAACGGTATTTGTTTGAAGCTTTACCATTTTTAAATTATGCATACTTACATGTTGAAACATATAACAGACCTTGAAAATAAGCTCTGGCAATATATGCATTTCCAGTCTTTCCCCAGTCTCATACCGCTGTATTACAAACAGATGCACAACTCAGACTACATCTGTCAAACTACTGTTTTGATTCTAAGGCTATTTACAAAGCTTTCAGCAGGGTGACCACTTATTTATAACAAACCTTTTAAACTTTTTATTTATTTATTGGTTCTAGCATGCAGCATCCTCACCTAGGATGCTCTCACAAAAGTCAGGCTTTGCAGGTCACACTGTAAAACACTGTATATTTTTCAATAAAGTTAGACCATATGCAAAAATCCCAAACACACCAAGAAACTGCCAAACCCACCCGTACACAAATATTTGTATTCTATAAAACATCACCCCTGTAATAAAAGAAAATAAATAACTTGCTTTAAGGGATGGAGGTTTTCAGTCTTTTAAGCCCAAGTCACAAATGAATCTTATACACTGTGCTTCAAGTATTATATACAGACTTCTAATGTGACAACAGCTTTAAGGCAAAGGTCAAGGATTTGTCCTTATAAAGATTCACTTCGCAGTTACCACTAGATGGAGCAGATTATTTGAGTAAGGATTCCTTCCCTCCATGATACAGAGTACACAGCCAATGCCTGACTGGCCCATACTCTCTCCGTCCTGATGAGACACCCTGTACTTCCCTTTACAACTGTCAAAACCACTCTGGTTCCTTATTTCAGTCCATACAGTACTCTGTGGCAAACAATTTAAAGACAACAAAGGTATTTATTGTTTTAGTTGAACTGTTAGACCTAACTACAGTGCATAGTTATTGGACTAGAGGATTAGATTTTAAATACTGCTAGTTATGTTCTGCTGCAGAAAAGTAAGTCTATCTCCACATTTTGTTGAAATTTTTCTTTAAATACAACCTTTTTATCCACAATCTGCACAGGATCAGATTAATATGTCTGTAATATGTAAGTCTACTTGAAGCAATTAAATTAAACTCTTTAAATTGACTATATGCAATTGGTTTATGCTAAGGTTACACCTTTTGGATTTAGGATTCAATGGAAAGTAAAACAGGCAAAGAAAGTCAATTCTTCAAATAGTTTAAAATTGCAATGTTGTCTACCTTCAAGTTTCAACTAAAAATAGGACGAAAGTCTGTATTTGTAACAGGAGAGGGGAAAAAGAGGATCATAAACACTATCTTTTCAAAACCATAGTGACTTCACTACAATTTCATCAAATTTAAAGACAGGGAATAAAATTTGTTTATTAGAAATTGTGGAATTAATTCTTGCTAGCTGAATATATGTTGAATAAAGTCTTAAAAATGAACCCATGGTATTTTTAATGGATTTCTCTTTGTAAGGAAATACATACCTTCATAAGTCTTTGGAGGCAATACTGCAA
The DNA here is from genome assembly GCF_964188355.1 of Buteo buteo. NCBI lineage: Eukaryota > Metazoa > Chordata > Aves > Accipitriformes > Accipitridae > Buteo > Buteo buteo. The sequence goes on along the minus strand of NC_134176.1, from coordinate 30,807,881 downwards.
GTAATTCATAAAGTTTATGTCTGTAAACCGTTGATGGTGTTTTTAAAGAATTTCCATATGATTTATATATTGAAGAAAGCCTTAAAATATAAAAAGCACAGAGATGTTGAAGACTTTAAGCATTATGCAACGCTCCAGTTTCTTTTGTACAACTCTACTGAATACTTTAAAAATCTATACATTTTGTAAGTACAGTTTTGATTTGCATTACCAATAGTAAGCAAAACAATTTATTTCACATGTTCTGACAGAATGTCTGTTCTCCATTCCCAGTCATTATTTTTATTTAATACTAGAAGAATAAACAAGGCTTTCTATTTCCTTTGACTGTACCTATATTTATTATAAATAATTTTTTTGTGGATATATCTCTGTAAGTTAATGTTTAGAGCCCAAATACATTAAATCACTACATATTCTGAAGGCAAAAGTTTAAAAATTATTAGACCCTTTCCAGCTTAGCTCTGAATCTAAGCATAAAAAATGCCCATATCTAAAACTGTTTGTCCAAGCTTATTCTTGAGTTTCGTTTTTTATTTTATTAAAAATGACCACGTGTAAACACAAATGTGTATGTTTGATTAAAAAAGCAGAATAAAAACACTATCTTAACAAAATCATGCAATAACTTCTTCCCTAGCTCTTTTACACAATACTGGAATCTGTGAGACACATGGTGATGCCAGCTAAAGTCTTCAGCTATACAGATGAATTCTATACTCTAATTTTTGTACCTCGAAAAGAAAGTTCTTTAGAAAACACACTAAATCAAATACAAGAAGATTACTCTGTAGGTTTTCCAAAACCAGAATTTAATATAACAGTTTTATGCACACACTTACTGTGTCAATAAATCAACAGCACTAGGAAGAGGAGGAAGAAGTCTCTGAACAACTTCATCTGTAAGAAGACCAGCACAGTGGGAAACAAAGCTTTTGATAGCTAGAAAAGGAATTGGATTTTAACTTAGTGTGAGATATCTAGAAGAAAAAAAATCACATTAGTGAAGTAATCACACTATTACCTCACTAATAATTTACAAGTAGAAGAAAGCATGCAAAAAAATTTAAAATACTTTCACCAATTATTTAGGTAACTGATAAAAATCTCAAATGAAAAAAGTCATATTTACAGATGCAGTGTTTTGGTGTCTCAGCTTGGATGTTCATATCCTGACTTCTAATTGCATATATAAACGCAAGCATTTTTTGCTTTTTGGTATGAATTATGGGATATAACTCAACTTCATGATAATTCCATGATAATAATACAAAAAAGAAAAAAGTGGGAGAAGGGTGATGATTAGATGACCTACTGCTCACTTTGCTAGTTTTCTATTTAAATTTAGCTTAATTACTGTACTTTAAGAAACAACTTATATGTACACAAGTATTTTTCATTATTTACAGAAAATTAAACTTGAATTTAATTTTCAAAAAGCACCTAGAGAATATATAGTATTAAAGATGTGTTTCCAAAAGAAAAAAAAATTTAAAGGTTAATTGTTTAGGTTACTTCTAAAATGAAATTACTATTGACTTCCACACCTTCCGATAGATTTTAATAGTGAGAGAGAGGGGTGATCACTATACTAGAGTTCACATTTCTGCAATGCAAAGGACCCTTTAGTACTTTAGAATACTGAAACACATTAAGTATTTGAAGATCACTGGAGTCATCTCTTGTAAACCCAAATTCACAATATTTCATGATGAAAAATTGCAACCTACCAGACAGCAGCCAAATACATAGTAGTCTTTACTGGCTGAAAACTGCAACTTCCTTATTATATTTTTTACCCAAGTCTTCCTACCCTCACGAAGTGTTTGACTGACTCACCAATTCTATTTTGCTTACAGTAAGTTACCTATTAGGAAACAGAAGTGCTATTTACCAAATATAATAGATTGTAAACAACAGAACATACCCTGGTTTGGATCTTCATTCATTACTGTGATATGTAGGTTAAATAAGAAAGGAGAAGCAACCTTCCTGATATCACTTACTGTTTGGAAATCAACTGATTAGAAGAACAAGGGGAAAAATCCTCTTGGGTTTTTTGTTTGTTTTGTTTTCTACAAAAATGAAACTTATGTATATATAGATACACATAGGTAAATACATATGTACAAGCACATATATTGGGGAGTGAATACATCCTTTACTATCCAGTGAAAAAAATCAATACGAAGTATCATTGTTCTTTCAGAAGGAAAAATAAACAAGCAGCCCAACTAGCAATAGGCAGAGAAAGACACTGTAAATCCCGCTTACCACAGAGAGCACCAGCACGACCTTCCAGTGTTACTTGCCAGGTAAATGAATCTCCTCGTGTCTTCTCTGTTTCTAGGTCTTTAGGGCATGATGGAAAGATGCACTTCCACAGTAACAGCATTCGTGGTAGATGGTGTTGGACAACTGCAGGACCTGTAAACATTGACAGTTATCATGCCGATGTAAAGATTAATAAAATTAAATTTTCTCTTTGGTTCTTTTTTCTATGTTCACAAAATCTTTACAGCTGTGAACAAAACCTTATGCTACCTTCCCAGCCTTCTTATATGTAATTTCTCAAATGTTTAGCATCTTGGTACTCCGTTTTCATACATAACTACATACCCATTGACACACACACTAGTATGCCACCAAGCCAACTATAATCTCTGTTTTACTAAGTACAAACCCTGTGGACCACCAGCATAAAAGAGATGTAATAAGCAATAGCGATGTGCAGAAAAGCAACCATTTCTTATACATTAATGCACAAGGGGTGTTTTCCCTTATCTAAGAAAAAAAGGGAGCCGTTGAGCAGAAGTAATAGCTGAAAACATGAAAGGTGCCTTAAAAAATATGAACAAAACAGATAAAATACATTCTTCATTAGTAATTTAGTGATCACAGTCAATAATCTGACCACTAATAAGTATCAGAAAGTTCTGTAAGATTTCAAATGCCTGACAAGAGGGAAATACAAATTATTAGCTCATTTTGTGCTGGGATAGATGTTAAAAATAGCAGTGTAATTCTTCATGACCACAAAGACATTTGGTTATATTGACTTTGAAATTATATCTTCTACATTTAATTAATAGCGGTCCCACCCAGTCACTGTTTTTCAGACTTTGCTCCCAATAAGCTAATAGCAAATTTGAAAGAAATGACATTTTTATTTTAGAAAGTTTTTCTAAAGATTCCAATTAACATTTGGGTTTTTTAGAATTATTTTGCAGTGGTAAATTAAATGAAACATCAAAAGAACTAAAGTCAGAGACAGAACACAGAACAGCTTAATGTAGTTGAAGAAAAATTGTAGAAAGCTACTACCTAGTGTCATGAGAGCAGCTATCAACAGCCATCCAGCCTGTGTTCGCTGCAGTGAAATGCGACTGTTTTGAGAAGCAGAACACAGCAAATCCTCTGCTACTGTCATGATTACCTTCAAAGTTGAAGAGAAAAACAGAGCATCAGCATCTTAGTAACTACCAAATGATTTTTCAATATTATTTGCTCTGATACTTAATCCTATTTCAGTGTTCCCAAATAGAATGCCATCCTCCTCTCACACTATGGCAATAAACTCAGGCTCATGAAGTTTCAATGACTGACTTCAGTACTAGTCTGGGATGACTTCAACAGTTCTGTGGGGTACTAGGTAAGTTACTTTGCTGCTTTGTCCCCTTTCTTTTATCAGCAGCAAAATGGCAGCTCATAATTCTCACAGGAATATGCATTGCAAGGATATAAGTGTTTTGATACTCTGTTTATGTCACTACGTAGAAAAAGGATAGCATGAGACCTACAAATTAGAGCTCAGAAGAAGTGGCAAGAGGTGTAACTATCTTTTTATCCCTGTTTTAGAATAACGTCTGTCCTTGTCTCTCACAGTTTTCAAATCAACAAATGGTATGACTAAACAAACAAGTTAGAATGGTATAGTTAGAATTAATACTATCTTAGCTTCTCTGCAATAAGCGCACATGCCTACTATAATGTGCTAAATGCAAGATGACAATCTGCGCTCGTTACCAAAGCACAAGCTACCTAGAATTTACATGGAGGAACACATACTGTGTCCATGATCAACTACCACAGTATGACTACAAATGCTAAAAGTATTCTGCAAGTGATTTTGCTTCAATTATGTTTCACATACGCCAAAAAGTATTTCTTACATCTTGCATTATGTCTGGTCACCAAAACAAACTGCTTATAAGTTAGTATTACAAGTAAGAAGTGTCATTATCAATAATACCATTAGAAGCCTCAGTATAGACAGCATCCTTCTATAATTTTTTTGCACACTGTAATTTATTTGGACAGTACAGACAACATCCTTCTAAAATTTATTTGCACACTTATAAAATGTCATGAAAGTTTGCACATGAAAGTTTGAAATTTGTACACTTCCAAAACTTCATGAAATATTAACAGTCTGAAAATATTAGTTTCCCCAATTCCATAATGCTATCAGGTGGTTGCAAATGAAGAAATTTATTTTTATAGATTCCTGATAGAGTTAAAATATTTGATTTTAAAATTAAAACAGTACCCTTGTTAAATTATACTACTAAAAATCACTAACAGCTTAGTTTACTTAAATTACCTGTAAAACAAACATCCTAGAAAGGATTTCATTTACTGATCTCTGACAATTTTTCTCTCTATGTACTAGGAGAAATGTCTTATTTTTGAAGTATGTTTTTTGAACTGAAGTACAAGCACTAGTATGGAATGCTAAATATATTCAAACCTACTAATTATTTTGTTTTCTTGAATAGGTTCCACCTGCAACTCTAACTGCTCTCTCAAAGGAAAATGCATTAATATAAAACAGCTTCTGTCTAGGTCACTACTGTCTACGTTTGAGATTTCCTTTTCAAAACTGCTCTATTTAACATTGGTCTCTTTCAGCTCCTCAGAAGAGGAGCCAGTCTGGAATCTGGCAGTGTTCCTATGAGAGAATGGAAAAGAGCTTTTGTCAGTTCCTCTGTTCTCCCCCCTGCCAGCTTAGCACAGAATACAGTGTTTCTCCCACACTTTTCTGTGCCCTCCCATACCTCCTCCTGGCCCTACTTCATCCTATTCTATTCCTCTAAAATAAATCTTTAAGAATTACGTTTCTCTGTTAAATAGAAACTGTAGCTCTGCTTAGGTGTATAGTATTTGAATGGCACTTCTTATCTATATAGCTGGGCAAATGATATTCATTTTGTTCTCTCCTTGTGGTCTTTCAGTAATCAGGAGGAAAAGTTTTTAAAAGCTAAGAAAAACATGCTTTTTTTTTTTTACATTTATAGCTGTTTTCATCAGCAGTTGGGACTTTGAATGTTGAGAACTGTAGCTAGCAATGTCTGTTAAGGAGTGGTGTGGAACTGTTAGTACTCAACACAGAAAGGGTGGGCTGGAATCACTGCAAGGGATGTTTTTCCTAATGTACATTCCTTTCATTTACATTTACATTTCATTACATGTGCATTCCTTTCATCTTACAGTGATGTGATAACAAGAAAAAAATCCACAGTCCTTGTGTCAAAGTGTGCCACTTCTCTAACATCCACTGGCTCTGAAACAGGTATTTTCAGAACTGCGAATGTAAGCTTCTACATTATGAAGAGAATTAGCATGTACTACTGACATTTGTGTTGCACCGTGGTTTTCCAACTGTGAGTAACTCCATGGATAAAGTTCTCATTGAGATGGAAGCAGCTTCTTCTCCTGGTCTGTATTTCTACATCTGCATATCCCTAAAACTTCAGAGCACAGTATATCCTATCTGTGCTAGAGGAGAGATTGGTACAAGCATCTTAGACTATGTTAATGCAAGAAACTGGTTTCTGTTAAATTCTATAAAACAAAATGAAAGTGTGTATCTGTTGGACTTGATTAAAGATTTTGTTGGACTTGACCACTGATGTTCAAGATAATCCATAATTGCTGTTACTGGTGTAAGCACTGAATAAACTGTATACACTGGAGGGTCATTGATGGGCCTGGGAAACATTTATTTGGCTTAATCTGTGATAGAACGACTTTCCTTCCGGGAAACTTATTTCTAACATCAGATCATACAATAGATCTGTATAGATCTGTATGTATACTTCTAGTTATTTTTTTATAAAAGAAAGATCTTTTCCTTTGGCAAAGTCTGATACATTTCAGCTGTATGTACTACAAACTAGCCTTTTCTCACCATTAACACTGCTGAAATGTCAGCTTTCTAATTTAAGTCAATGTCAAACTGGGCCAGATTTGGAGAAGGTTTGATCTTGCTATAAAGAATTTAGTTTGAAATTCCAAAAAACATAACTCTACTCAAGAAGTGTTTTCTCCAGGTAAACCTTGTCTTAGACTGTTCGATTTAAGTCCTTACAGGTCCACAGAATTGACTTCTGTCCCAAAACAACAAACTTCTCCCCTAACAAACTTCTCCATTAGAAAAAGGTTGCAGTATGAGTGGTTAATAAAGTCATTAGTAATATTTCCTGAGAAATTCACAATCCTGACACATGTGAGAAAAACACTTGTTTATTTGAGTTATGGTATGCTTCAAAATCCCCTTCTTGAGGAAAGAAAGTATCTCATCAGTATACTGGGTTATGTAATCACATCATAAAGAATGCATGCAAATACTACTGCAAAAACATCAAAGAACTGCCTGTAAGTAAAGTATTCAGACCATACCTTCCCTTTTCCATGTGGAATTCCTAAAGGACAGTGTTTTACTGCACCCAGCAAAGCAGCAACAGCAAAACTGTAGCCAGTTACTCCTTCTGGGGATGATTTCAATGCACTAAGACGTTCAATGCAACGATCCAACAGTAGGGACACATAGTAGGGCAATGCTACTGCAATACAGCGTAAACACCAAGCTGCTGTTAGTCTAACTGAAATGCTGGGATGAAGAATGACAGAAATTACTGCTTCCAGAACTCCTGCAAAATAAAATGTATAAACACACTTAAGAAACAGGCAAGCAGATTGTCAAACAAGCAAAAATGTACACAGAGGACTGGCGAACATACTACTATCCAGTTTCTGTACTTCTCTTTAAAAAGTACCATTGATCTTTATTGTGAAATATTTCTTATAAAATCTAAATACTTCAATATTTTTCCAAAAAAAGTTACCTTGAATGAAAAGTAACAATATGGAGAAAACCTAACATATTATGCAGTTATTCACCAACATGCATAGAAAATATCTGTAAGTATTCTCAAGGAAGCAGAAATCCATGCAGTGGAAACAGATGTCCACTTGAAGCTATCCAAAAAAAATGCAGCTAAATGAAAACAATAAAGGTAGATGAAGATACGCAGCTCAAACTACTTTACTATAAACATTATAAAGTGTTGGACTTCAAATACAATCCTTAATGGAGTTAAATTCAATACTGGTTTTAGTGTTTTGGGTTTTTTTAATTAACATACTAGTACAGGTCGGAGAAGATACAGAACTCTTTGGGCAATGCCTGAAGATTTCCTACAGCTTGTAAGGTAGCCAACTTCCCCTCTTCCTTTTTTGTTTTTAGTTTAGTGGCAGAAAACAGAAGAGGATAGAAGAACTGAAGAGGTCCAAGTGAGGAGACTGCACTCCAGAAGAAAGGTTGCTATAGACAATGCCAGACAAATGATCCCAACAGATTTGAAAGAATTGACAGTCTAGCCATAAGAAATCAGAGAAGACCACAGTAAACAAAGGAATATATTTTGTACTCTGGTTCACAAAATAATTCAGGGCTTGTACCTGTACTGGAGTCTTGCAGTAATGGTGCTGCTGTAGTTCCTAAGCCATGGATGAGACTTCCGAGTTCCTGAAGTGCACACACAAGCACGTGCTGACTTGCTGTTACATCTGTTGTACTAATTCTTGTTTCCAAGTTATTGTCACTCATTGCAGTATCTGATAATACAATATAGGAAGATCCCCAGGAAATCATTGCCAAAATGAAACAAACAGATTGGAAAAAGGATTTTGCTATGATAAGTTGTTTATATTACCAAATGAGCTTTTATCATTACCATTTTTATTTTTGACCAAACTGTTTTCATAAAGGTTTACCTTCACTGAGACAAGTACATTTCTATTACTCAAGTGGATAGTGTAGTAATGTCTGTGAGGGCAGGAGAGTAGATAAAATGGAAGCTACCAAATTGCTTATCTTTAAGTGATGGGGAACAGCAGCTAGTAAGCAGCATGCTATTCTCAGCCTCACCAAAAGTGACTTGAAGAGGTCATGCTTTGATATAACTTGCCAGACTTTACTACATAGTAGGAGAAAAGAAAGGGAAGGAAAGAGTGAAATAGTGCAAGAGCAAGCGAGGGAGAATGTGGGGGCGTGAAATAAAGAGGGAGGGAAAAATCTGGAGTTTTTTGAAAGTTCATCTTTTGAGACACAAATGATGATGTCAGTTTAGACATTTAACATTTAGATATTTAACTAGGATACAATATGCAGCTGTACACAAGGGGATGACTGGTTATGCCCAGCATTCTCTTTCTTTTCCCCTACAAGGACAGTGGTGGAGAATCAGCAGCTTTTTTTGGAAGCTGTGTACAAGACTTTATCATGCAAGAGATCTGTTTTCTCCAGAAGAAATGCTCATTTTGTCAATTAGGAACAAATGCTTCTTTTTTGAACCATCAGCAGTGTCAGCTGCTCTGAACAGGAAGGCAGAATCTGGCCAGACACACATTAACTGCCGACTTAACTTATTTTACAATACTGTCTGTATTTTATTACTGCATATATTTATCATTTTATTTTATTTGCAATTGGTTAAATTTATATTCGCCAGGGAAGAAGTGTTAAAAAAGATGTTTACGCTTGTGTGGGTACATACATGCAGAAACACAGACACACACAAACAAATAACCAGCCCAAGTTAAAAACAAAGCAGTCCATCAAAAGCCCTCTACATTATTATGGTAATAAATCAGCACTATATATTCTATTTCTGCAGTCTCTGGATTAGGAAGTTGGACAATCACTTAAAAAAGAAAAAACAGAGGCCCAAATGGATAATCTTGTTAGACTCATACCCACAACTTTCTTCAGTTTCCAGATGGCCTGACAAATCTCCTTGGCAGCTGCAATTTGAGCTTTTTCCCCAAGAAGGCCTCCTACTGTAGCTCGAAGGATAAATGAAACACAGCGGCGACAGCCGATAGCATCCATCTGACTCTGAATAACCTTAGGGTGAGACTGAGACACCAGATCTAGAATATGGGAAAGGAAGGCAGAGTAGTTCCTTTCAAGCCATTGTGCTCCTAATGTAGAGACAAATACCACATATGCCTGGAAGAGATTTGAAAAGAAGCCATATTTTAGAGCAAAATCACCTGGAAAACCACTGCCAGCTATCCCACATACATTTTTTTTTTTTTAACCTCTGCACATTGCCACAACTGGGAACGTCACTAAACTGAGATTACTTACACATTTATGCATCCATAAATCATGTATGTTCTCACTTTCAGGTAGCTGCAATTTTTTTTTATGTAAGTAATTTAAATTACTATCAAAACTGTACTAGCAACATTGCAGCCTGCTTTGACTGTAAGTTAATTCAAACTGCTTGCCCATGTTATTTCATTCCAGAGTGTGAGAAATGGCAGTTTACCCTGCACAGGCACTTGTTATGTAAAACATTGTGTTTGGTCTCACTGAACAACAGCTTCCAGCTATTTAACATTCTGCACATGGAACCCAAATTTAATGTATGAATGCATTTTAAGAACTACTATGTTACAAAACTATAACCCATAACCCTGAGAGAATTTTGTTATTATAGGCTTTGAATTAGGGAATATTTGCAGCCCCCAAGCACTGCTCTTCATCTCAATGAATTTTAATTGTTTGCCTTGCAATGGAGGTACCATAAAAAGACTATGTTTGTCACAACAAAGAGAAAGAATGCAGAGTCACTTTACAAATCTAATCACCACAGGACCATTTATTTTGCCACATAATACACTCCCTTACAAATGCCTTCCATGTGCATGTGTTGGATTTTTTTTTTAATGAATAGATGTGCTAGCATCAAGAATAGCGAATACAAAAAATGAGAGCATGCAAATGAACACACAAAATTCCTCATAAGAAAGTTCACAACTACTACCCATATCAATGAACTTCTATATTTGCCTCATACATGCTTTGTCATGTGTCTAAGATTAACAACGAAATTATTCACATAAAAGAAAGTGAAGTACTGTAGACGGAGAAGTTGTACTATTAGATCCTGTTAGCATCTAATAGCTCTTCACAAATACTACTTAGGCTTAATAATGTACCAGTAGATTACCCCTGTTTTACAGATTTGAAAACTGAGGAATTTAACAGGATAAATAGACTTGTGAAGAGTCATACTGCCATGGCTACATTTTGAACTACATCTTAAACCTGGCTGTGTCTTAAACAAATATAAATTCTTCTTCCATATGTAAGAAGTCATCTTTAGTGTTTGTCTTATTTTTTAATTTATAATAAGCTGCAAATCACTAATAATTAATACATTTTATTACTGCAAGTGTTTTCTACTCACAGGCACTGATAGATGCACAATTTCTCAAGGTTTTCTTATAGAAACATTGCACTGTTTTAACTGTTCTGGTACGGTTAGACTACCATCTGGCACAGGTACTATTGTGTTAACATAGAAATGCATGAAAAAGGAGACGACCTCCAAAAAACTGTACAAATAGTCAAAACACCAAACTGAAATACCTATTCCTGGAAAATTAATAAAAACACCATGTATATAGAACACCCTAGGAGTCTTGCAAACATTTTCTAGGCAAATAGCTGTCAAGGTATTATTGTTCCCCAGCTTTTCTGTCTATCTGCCAGAAGTTAATGTTTCTACCCAGCATGATCTGAGCATAGAAGACAATTTGTGAGCACCTTCTAGCTGTTTCAGTGCAAAGTCTGGCAGCTTCTATCAGTAATTCTAGCTAATTTACAGATTTTTTTTGCACTGCAGAAGTTGAAATGCACTGAAAAACTCTCTTACTGGCAAAGGGGACATATCAAATAGCTGTGGGGACTGTAACATATTAAAATAATCACAGCTGTTTGATAGGTAAATATTCATCATGACCTTTAGTCTTGATTCACAGGTTTAACATTTGAATATCTAGGTCTTAGCATATAAACGCCATTTAAGATAATATTTACAGGAAGAACCCAACCTGATATTATCTGAAAAATTTCTACTGTTTTTACCAGCATGCACTATACAGTCTGACTTCAGTCCTGCTCAGTTAACAAAATTCTATCCTCTAACTTAGCATCCTGGAACACAGCAAAACAGGTATTTGGTTTTTTCCACTAAATTCTGTTTTCCTTATTTTTCATGCATTTACCCAAAGCAGAACCATTCTTTCAGAACAGGACTGGGAATGTCCCTATACAGAAGGATACTATTCCAAGTTCAAAGAATTATTGTAACCTCTCCCTTTCATTTTTAGACATAAGGTATTAAGTTTTAAATTAAAAATTTGATGAAAGTACTTATTTATATCACTTACTTGAAATTCATATCACGTGAAGCTTTCACAAGTAATATGTATTCAATTTTGAAATTTTCCAACTATCAGGTAAACAATAAGCAACATCAGAAATCTTTTTTCTTTTCTTTCTAGCATAACTCAAGATGTGAATTGTTGTTTTAAAGTACATACATTTTGTCACAGATACAAAAAAGGATGAAATAAGAGATATATGGAGAGCAAAACAGTTATTATAGGAATGTTTAGCAATCTCAGAAAATGATAACTAACGTAATCCAAACCTGGGTGACTCCAACTCTAACATCTCTGCTGACTGAACTCGTCCCTTTCAACATATCGCCACTGGCTCGTAGAAACCCACAACTTCCACGCAGAAATCCAGTTCCCAATAGCTCCATCACTTCTTCCAAAGAGATTCTGCGGAAGTTATGCCTGGCAGATGCTAAGAAGAGACGTAGATCTTTAGAGGAATAGCTCTGTAAAACTTGTTACATTTTAGAAGAAAAGTTAAACTCTAACTGTTTTAGAAAAAACAATTTGCACAAATTCAGTAGCACAATCAAATCCAAATACTGTTCGAGCATAATTTCACAACAGAAACTAAGACATTTTAGGACTCAGTGCTCCAGCGAACACAATATTGCTCAAGGTTTTCTGCTTCAGCTATCTTTAAATTGTTTAGGCCATCACCTAATATGTATACATACATCTACTCTCCCTCAGTATTTACCATATAATCTAAGCTCCCCTTGCAAAAAGCTCTGTATGGCCTACTCCTACCACCTGAAGCTTCATGAAAGCCCTGCCTCTAACTCATTCCAGCATACTGCCAAAGACAACTCTCTATTCCAAACTCCAGACAGGGAGGATTACCTTTCTGCTACGCTTAGCCCAGATAAGGGCACAGCTACAGGTTCTCTTAGAAACAAAAGCATTTCACCTTAGTATTAAATCAGCTCTTCAAAAGAATGAGATTAATAGAATATGTTTACAATCTTCTGGGAAAATTATTTATCCCCAATTTCGATTCTGTTGTTTTATTTCTTGACAGAAAGTTCATTTAAAACACGTGCTGGGACATGTGTGTGCAAACTTAGCATGACAACTGCACACTGTGCAAACTAAGTGACCTAAAATTTTCATTGCATTTTTCACTCTCTTCCAAGAACTGAAATGGGAAAAGAAATGAGAGGATTTGAGATAATCATGTCCAAAAAAAAGAAAAAAAACCAACCCAATATCAGCAGGTTATTGGATACAATGCAGAAACTTCAGGAGTATGCATTTCATGTACTGCTCCCTCCACCTTTCCCTCAGCCCTTTCTAGCCTTCACCTAGCTTCTGTCTCACTTAGCTCTACTTCTTTTTAACTAAAAATAACCATATAAATAAAAATAACTAAAAATAACCAACCAAAGAGTTGATGAGCTTCTTATACAACCTTATCTTAGCACTTCAGAAAAACAACTACATTGCTTACAAAGATTAAAGAAAACTATTGAGTCTATAAAGAAGTCAGAGTATTTATTTTCTTTACTTTATTGGGAAAAGATAAGTGCTGACTGGTTTCTGTAACACAATAATTCTCTCCAAAAGATTCTTAGAAAAATACTTTATAAGTCAAGACTTCAGAGTCTCCAATGCAAATACACAGCCTCAGGAAATTTTGAAAGGCAGTAAGTTGGGCTTAAGGGCATGTAGTTTTGTCATTTGCTGCTTATTGCACTAAAGGTCTTCTCTGATGCCATTAAAAGCAGAACAGTCTGAATCACACTTACTCTGCATCCTGTTATATTTTGCTTAGATTACAGTTAGATATTTAGCTTTGGGGTCCTAAGATTGGGCTAAAAATGCCCAGTCTGAATGACACCGAAGACTGGAGGTGTGAACTTTGTGCCAGGATGCTTCAGTTAGATCAAGTACTGTCTGTCAGCAAAAACTGTTACATGGTCTGTTGAGTGAACAAAACTGCATGCTCATTTCTGCTTCTGATCACATTTGCACTGCTAGACAATCCAGATGTGTTGTTGATGATTGTGGAAAAACACCTTTAAAATATCCTTAACTCTTTCGTTTGACAAGGAGACACTCTCTCAAATCTTAGTGTTTTCTACACTGCTTAAATTCATCTTGCCTTTAAATTCTTGAGGCTACTGATTTCTGTCCATACAATAACAATCTTGTAACAGGGAAAAATAATTTTACCAAATAATTTTCATTGTTTATTATTTTATAAATACGTGTATATATATGTTAACACAACCAAAACCACAGTACTTCACAAGAAAAATGTTACAAAAAAGACCAATCCAGAGATATGAACAGCCAGATGAAGCTTACATTGTAATTTTACTTGAGGCTTCAACAGAACTTGAGAGTTTCTTAACATCTGACAGATTTTTACAGATGAGGAATCAGCAAACAAAGTATATACTTTACCTGTTGTCTGTTTAGATGTTAGAGCTCTAGCCAATACTGTGCCTAAAAGTTTTGCAACTGCTAATCGTACATCATAATTAGAACCTTCAAAGGATTTAAAACACAAGGTCACAACACTATCCAGGTCTGTACTCCACATAAATACTGCTTCATTCTGAAGTTCAAGAAGACACTAGACAAAAAAAGGGAAATAAATATGTTTTGAATGGAAAAGTACCCAGTAAAAATTTTAGTTTGCTACATAATACACAGTTCTCCCTAACAAAATAAGCATGTTGCTTTATACTAAAATGACTTTAATTTTTGCTGCCAAGGAGTTATCAAAGAAATAAAGATAAGCAAACAATGTATTTACTACTGTATTTATCATCCATTAGAGCAGAATTTTATTTAGGGAGCTTAATTAATAAAAACAGCTATTAGAGGACTTTACCTTTGCAGCCGCACAGCGGACTGCCATGGATCGATCTGTCAAACATGATCGGGCAGCTTTGTAAATATCTCTGTGACAGGGGATAGCAGCAGCTCCTAAACCATTTAATATATTTTGCAAACTAAGCATGATTTCATAACGACCTTGAGACTGAAAAATGAAAAAGAGAAATGTTAAAAGTTTTGTAACCCTAAGCTCCTTGGGAATACAAAATGCCAACTACTGAAACAGGTAAACAATGGTTTGGGTCTTTTAGACTTTTGGAGATCTGTTTATGCTGAAGTGAGTTAAAGTAGATAACTTGCTCTGTAACTCTATCAGCAAGTGAAAATAGTAATTCTGTGTTCTACTGCAAAGTACTCACTAGCAGTTTAAAACTGAAAACATGGAGTACAAGCTGGAGCAAAAATGTTCTTATTAATAAGGCAATTAAATTTTCTAGTTTATCAAGTTCTTTCATGAAATCAGATTGAGAATAGCTATGATCCATCCTTTTATAGTCATAATCCATTATCTCTCCAATAATACTTTGGAATTTAGACACTGATTTTTATCTTACGACTTTCCACAATTTTTTCATATTTTGGTATCATGCACTTTCTCCTATTCATTGGTCCAGCTACCAACAGTAAACATCCTATTATTTTTCCAATCATTTTTTAAACATGCTGTTCCAATACCTCTGCATTCTTCATTGCTTTAAGCACATTCCCAACGGTGTCAGTAAAACTGTTTCCCAAAATTCTTCCCAATTTTTTGTATAAATAGCCCAAGCATACCACCGCAGCACTAAAACAAAAGCAAATCCAAAGACGCATGAAAATGGATGCAGTAATAGATGAAAGGGATTAAGACGACTAACATAATCAATGGGCAAACAACAAAACAACTAAATAGAATGTCCCAAAAAAGTAAGTGGATTATCAAAGCGGGGGGGGGGGGGGGGGGGGGCAGTGGGCGGAAAAAAAGGAAAAAAGAAAATGGTCTGTGTGTGGCACATACTCACGCTCTAGGAGAAATGCAGATACAAGGGTTGGGAGAATAACTTGAGTAATACAAGAATTCAGGTAATACAATCTTCCAATAAATTTTATGATAGGAATACAATTTTCATATCCACCTTTAAACCCTAACATTAATTTCTAACTAACCATGCCCTGTATCATGCAGTCTATGGCACTGTGCTGAGGCAGATGATGCTAGAAGTAGCCAAGCACAGGTTTATTTACAACTTGATGATCAATAGTAGACTGCAAATGGTCTAGTAATTAAAATTCTGGCATTTATGTATAACAATACATAATAAGGAAATATCTTGAAGAAAAAAAAAGTATGCCCTTTTCACCACACACAGATTCTGAATTTAGTTTCCAGGTGAAATACCTGACAACTGGAGTCTGTGTGCTCATCAACATCTCCTTTAGCAAAGCAAAAATTGCTAAATATTGAGCAAAAAAAAAATAAATAAAGAGTTGCTTAATTAAAGAGCATTTTCCTTTGAATAATTAATTAAGGAAAACACTTGGCTTAAGTATTGACAGATCTATAACTAAACCAATTAATTTTATGAATACAAGGAAAAAAGAAATTATATCTTTAATCAGCTTTCAGCTCTTTGGCCAGACCTACTTAAATATGCAGTGACACTGCTCAGCACCCCCTTCAACAAAACAACATTTTATTTATTCCCCAACTGAATTCAACTTTCACATAAAGAATTTTAAAATCTCATACTGAACACATTCTTAATTAGAAAAATGCATTTAATATTAACAGTAATTCCCTAAATGACAAAGCACAGTAAGAAAAACAAAACTGGTACTCTTTACCCTTATTGTGCCAAAACCCTATTTTCTTTAGCTCTTATCATACCAAAATCCTATTTTCATGAAAGCAACTTTTTTCATTATTGCTTTTATCCAACTCGTTACACACCAACAGTCTGGATTTTAATTTTGTTCATGGTGTGGCTGGGCACAAAATTACAATTGCACCACCTTACTACTAAATTGATCATCTGATGGTCACAAATACTCTCTTTAACTAGCTTCAAGACTAAATAATATATATTTCACATCGTAATCCAAAGAAAGAATATTTAACAAACATATACCAAGAAAAACTCAAACAAGAACTACCTTATTACATCATGGTATAAGCTGCAAACACTCTTACATAGTTGGTGGTACTGCCATGTGCTTAAGTGTTGTATGAAAGAGTTGATCAGGGTTGAACAGGGATTTCTAGCAACAAAGTGGCAATATTTGTTGATGAGTAACATCTAGTCAACTAAAGCCCAGAATCCAGCTACTTCTGCTCATCAACATTTAAGTTTCTATAAAAGTTCAAAGCATAGGACTTAGGAAGCTCTTCTGACTGCCTTCTAGGATTGTAGAACCCTAGTTGTCTATTTTTTTTTCCACAAATATTTCTTCACTAAGTCCAGACTGTATTAACTATTGAGTCATTTTATCTGTCAAATCACAAGCAAAGCCAGAAGTTTCCAAGGAAGCCTGTAAATTTATACAAGTTTTGCAGGGAAAAGCCCCTCTGCCTGTGTTTTTTCCTCCCTGACAGCACATCTCCATTTTGATATACCACTCTTTATATAAGATACATTTAAGTTGTTTTCTCTCAAATTTTGCCTTAACAATTGTGCTTGGAGAGGTACCAACAAAAATGCAGAACTAAGATACTTAAACATGTGGTAAAATAGCACTGAGATCAGCTATGAAAGTTTGCTGACCAGCCAAATGCTTTCAAAATGCTTATGGTTTAAAAGCAGCCCTAGTGAATATTTTAAAAACTTTGTAATTTAAAGTAAAGTAATAAGCTGTATTCACACTATATGACCTGTTTATCTCATCTGTTATAGCATTCACATCACACTCAATTTTAGTAGGAGATGAGTACCTAACTAAGGTTCTGTTTAAAATGCTTGCCCAAAACATTTCCATCTTCCACTTATATGAAAGAAGAAAAATGATAATTTTTTAGATAAGAGAACAATTCACTGGAAATTTTACTTAGAAGAGTTTCCAAGCAAATCAACATATTGTGAACAACGATGGCGAAATGTTGCTACCAGTCAACATGGGCACATATGCTAAATAAGGACAGATGGCAAACAAAGACAATACTTTAATCAATATTTAAAAAAATAAAAAAAAAAAAGAAGAAAAAAAGGCAGTCTTCCTTCACTCAACACCAAGTATTCCATATACTTGCAGCCCAAGATGAAAGATTTTACTCAATAAAGGGTTTTGTAGTTCCAATTATTTTTCTGTGGCCTGTTGTCTCAGTGCCAGTACTATAAGAAATCCCTTTTCCAAACCTTTTTTGAAGTAAACCATATTTTACTGCTACCTTTTTCTCCACTTCATGTCTTATTTCCTCTCCTCAGTACTGCTTACACACCCAGCAGGATTCTGAATACTGCCACCTCTCTTTCTCCACCAGCTACTTCTCTGCCTTCTGACTCCGGATATCTGCCATTTCTGTTTGTCTTTGCCATTTCTGCCTTACTGCCGATGAAATCCATCATCCCTCCTTGCTATGCCAACATCATGCCACTTCCTCCAGTGTGGCATCTTGCAGGAAGACCCGCAGAGCTCTGTCCCATACTACAACTCACCTATAATGTTAATGCATCTCACTGTTGAGGGGCCAGTAGTACAGCATTAATTTCCTTTGCTGGACTAAGACCTTTTATAGCAAACTTACTCTTGACTCAAAAGACTGCACAAGAGGTCAATTGGAACAAGCAGGAAACAAAAAAATATTATGGTATTGTAGAATACAACTTACTCCTTGCAAAACTCTATTTTCAGGAAACTTCATGTGGGTTGTCAGAAACAGGATTAGCATGTGAAGCAAAGGAAGACAGATTCTGCTCTGCTTTGTATACTGTATCATTAATGCACAATGATGTTTTACTATCTCTACCTTTATCTTTAATTTTCTTCACTATAGTGAAAGATGTGCATTGTTTCAGGAATAAAGGTTATGCATAATTCTGCACCTTAAGATTTGGTTTGACATAACTGTAATAACAGTTCACATTTCTCTGTTCTGTTGGCTAGGCTTTGGGCATTTTGTTCCAAACATTTCAGATGTTTCTAACTAACTATACCCAGTTTCCCAGTTGGATTAAGAAATGTACTCAATAACTGTATTTTGTACCTGGAATTATACTTGTCTGTTTTACTGCTCTTCTGAGCACTACTATTACTTTCACCTTGTTTTTCAAACACCTGCCCCCTCATTAACTCTGTCATCCGTTGCTGGTATTCTCTCTGGCCTGATTTTCAATTGTCTGGCTGGAGATCACCAACTGTCTTCTACCCTTTTGGTTCCTGGTGCACACATACAATATCTAATACAACCATATTCTTTGTTTTCTTATGTATCCTGTGGTAGTGAACTCAGGTGCATCATGTCAGGTAAGTATTTTTTTGCCTTTTACTAATGTTAAGTAAGTTACTTATGAAAAGCTTTCTTCACCTTTTTGGTAAAAAGCAGGTTGGTTTGACTTGCTGTAAAGCATGGTTTATTCAATATGGCAATACATATTGCACCTGGTTTTGTCCTGTCACTGAACAAAAACACAAAGCATAAACAGGCCTCAGTTTACTCTATTACCTTAAAGCATACTATGGTCATTATAATTCTGAAGGATAGCAACAAGTTTAGCATTCCTACACTCCTAAATACATCAATTTAGCTTAGCTTTCAAATCACTCAAGGCATTTCTTTCCAGTGGATTTAGTAAATACTAGCTAGCTAGTTAGCTCAAATTTTGTTCTAACATATGCAACCTACACTGACTCCCATCAGCCACCAAATTGCCTCTGCGTTAAATGCTTCAAAAGTAATCTGATTTTGAAGTGTTTGAATGTGATTGATTCTCTGTTATATTTATGTGAATCATAACAAGAAGCTTCGAAATAAGGAAGAAAATATATTTTAAGATCAGTAAATTTTCAAAGGCAATTTATGTTGTAAAGTACTGACCTGATTTTTTCCCCCCAACATGTAGCTGAACTTCTTACTCAAAACTTTCCAGTAATGCCACAGAAATGTATTAAATGCTACAGAAGTACTTAACCACTCATAATTCTGCCCTGAAAGCAGCATATACTAAATGATTAAAATAGAATTGTTATAATACCTAGAGGAAAGGAAGCAATTTGAATTTGCTTTCATGTTTCAGATGTATTCAGTTTCTCTTTGTAATATTCAAGTCTAAAAATTTTAGAGATGTAATGCCAAAGAAAAAAATTACTTTTTACAGCTGGGTACACCCACAATAATGATACTAATCAGGGAAGCTCCCAAATTCTGTGTGTCATATAGCACAAAGCCCTACCAGACAACAGGCAGAAATGAGGGAGCATACCCTCTCCTACATTAACCTCTCACCATGTAAATCTGTCTCTCTTCTTATTACTGGATTTGAAGTTTGGAGTTAAAAAAAATACTTACAGTTTCGTGGGCAGATAACTTGGTGAATCATCTTTACTCCGTATGAGTTCATTGCATTTGTCAATTGTTTGGTAAACAGAAAAAGTGTCTCCAGTGCTATAAAGTACAGCTAAGTTCTTGGCAACAAGCCGTCTGGTAGGAGGTCCTGGTGAATTGTTTAATAAAGAAGTCAGTTGTTCAACCAGTTTCTTCTGGTTTTCCCTTATATCAGCCTGGAAATAAAATCAATAACCAGTTAAATTTCAGTTAAAAGTTAGTTAAAGATAATTAATGCTAATTATCTTTATTTTCCATTATTACCGTTCTGATAATGACATGCTTAATTAAAAATGAACATTTTATTGCACCTTTCTACTTAAAGCAAAGCCATCTCAAACATGTGACTATTTTATTCTTCTTCTTAAAAAAAAAAAGAAATTTAAAAACCACATTTTTCAGAGCATAATTCTTTGTAGTAGCATTTCAAGTGTATTTTCCCTATGGCATTTGTATAGCTACATCTTGCTAAAACAAAATTGCCTTTTCTTGCTTCTTTTAAGCCTGTTTTAAAATAAAACAATTCACAGAAATATAGTAATTTAAGTAGTAAAGAAGAACCTTAGCAGAGTTTCAAGAAGTTGAGCATTAGAACGGAAAGAACTTCCCTTAAAACTATCATCTATTTTAGTCTTATATCAATAGTCTTATATCAAATGCTCTTAAAAAAAAATAAAGAGCTTAGCACTGTATTTCATTTACATATTTTAACACAAATAACATAACTCTTAAATAGCATTATCTAGGTTGGTTTGCTGTTACATATCCACACATCCTACTTAATATACACTGAACAGTGAACCAAACAATTGCAGAGTTGGCTGGAAATGGATCTTTTATCATTTGATTAGGAAAATAAAAAACAAAGAGCAAGATGCTACATTCTTGCTTGCTAGGGAACTACCAAATTGTGCCATGCTAGGTGGAAGCATGACTACCATTATTCATCATAGGGTTGCAAAATCTTGCAGTAATAATCTGAGTTAAAAAAAGAAAAAAAAAAAAAAACAAACTAAAAATTCCTTTCATTAGACTAGGAGCTCTGTCACTTGAAGGGCTGTAACCAAAAACTTGTAACATTTAGAAAGCTGCTACTAACACTGAACGTACTTTCAGTGCATGTACATAAAAGACATGAAGTAAACGAAATTGAATACTGCCCTTTTTTTTTTAAACAAAATAACAAAAAAGACAGAGATAAACAGCTCTGTAATGTGCTTTTCTTCTCAAGTCTCATTATACTTACTCTGCTAGTCACTGGTAAAAGTTTTTCCAAAAACTGTAACCATTCAAAAATGAACTCTGCTTTTTGAAATTCACCAAGCTGGTTATACACTTCTTCATTAAGCAGTAAACTGTGAGCTAACTCCATTCCTTGAAATTTTCCTCAAATCTCTCCTCAAACACCACAGAATAAAAAAAACCCCAACAAACTACCAGAACTGTGTTAATGAGTCAGGTTTTCTTCCTCATTAATATCTGGTGACTGAATCAGAAGTTTGAACACCTAAACAGAAAAAGAAAATTAATTATTGGAGAGTCAGCAATCATATTATATTCATGCTTGGCTTATTAAAACTAAATTTTCAAAGGAAAACTTAAAATAAAAAAAAATACAGTAGTTTTATTTAGGTGGCTTTAGCAATACTTAATGGTTTTGGAAATAAGATAATGGCATTGATATAATATGCCAATTAAAGTTAAATATACTTCTGAATATATCAGAGAGGTTCTCACTGAACTACCATTTTTTCTTCATCTGGTTTTACATGAAGGGAGGTTTTCTAGTACCTGATGACACATATACGTGAAAGTAATAACCAAGCAGCACCAAACATAATGACTTTTGCTATTTAGAACTAAGTGCAGCAATGGCAGTAACATACACCTAACAAACTCCTGTTAATTATATTCACAAATATAAATGCTAACATATTATTCAAACACTTTATGTATTCTCAATGCCAACAAGGCATAAAGAAAAACCAGAGCTTCATTACTGAAAAAAACTCTAATGCTGTCTTTTTTTGAATTAAAACAAAACAAAACAAAAAACCCACAAAAAAACCCCAAACCTCAAAAAAGAATGTTTCAAAAACTCAAAGTTCAAAAGAAGTTATACTTCACTTATATCTCTTGGACTACTTTGGGAATTTCCACATTGTCAATAAGCATAACTAGAAGCAAACCAAGATGAAAAACACTTCTAATGATAACTTTTTTTTCCCCCCACTATTTAATTGCTATATAGCCTCAAACTACAAAATATAATATTCTGTAGGCTTTGCAAACAAAAATAGTCCAGGAGGTTTTGGTAAAACATCAACCATATTTTAAACTCCCAAATAAATTATCCTTTCCAGAGGTCACTGAGACTGCTGAACATATATTTTTCCCATGCAGCAACAATATTATGGTGTAAAATGATCCATCAAACAGTAAATGGGCAATACAAAGCAATTGTAAATAATTCAGTACTTGGGTTGTTATCAAATGCAGAGCAGGTTACCTTTACTACTTTCTACACATTTTTATGTAAAATTTACTCACAAAGGAAATTAGTGACATCTAATTTACTATAATGAGCTGTCACTTCAAATTTACCTGAAATACCAGGCAGCTTGACAAGGCACCACACTATAAAATGACAAGCAGAGATAAATATACATAGCTCATTATACCTATATATATTTTACCTGCCTAGGTACATAGACGTTCACAATTTACCAGATATCTCACTCCTAGAACACTCACAGAACTTAACTCTATCCTCACATTTTTTGCAACATACAAAAAAAGTAGGATTACATATTTCACTGAATATTTGAGTAGAGTTTCATCACTGCTTAGGATGGAAACTACATGTACAGGTCACAAACATTCCTTTTTTCCTCACCCAAGGATTGTCCCAATATCTACTATCTCTAGATTACCTACTACCACAGCAACTGATTCAACTTACATACCCAGCTGAAGATTACAACTCATAGTTGTTTTCCCCAGCTGAAAAGATCAGATTGTTGCCAGACATTGGCAGTTAACTTACCTAGCAGTTAATTTCTCCTCACTGTAAAAACTGTCTCTCTGCTGCTCCAGGTTCTTGGATAAAGGATGTCAAGAACTCAATTTTCTAGAAAAAGAATTAACACAAAGATCAACTTTAGGAAGGCACATGAGATAAAAGTGTCTATTCTAGAGAAAACAAGAATTCCAAAGTCTTGCAATACCGACAATTTTTATTAAGTAATAGCTCACCAAAAAGGCATTAGACTGGAGCTCCATAAATATTATTAGCTCTTCGCATGTTACATTTAAGTTGGGCAGACCCACCATATTAACCATATAGTTTAGTTCATTTTACTACTGAAACTGCCTTTCTTATTTCTGTTTTATTAACTCTGTTCAAGTCTAAACCAAAAAAAAAGTAAGCCTAAACAGCATAATATCATAATTAGTTTCTAGAAAGATGATTCCAGTGCCTTCATAAGACCTACATTACTTCAATACATCTAAAAAAGCATAGGTGCAAAATATTTATTATATTAGTCTGCAATGCTATCATAAATGACCATGTCCTTATCATTAAGTCATAAACAATGTGGCAGCATTCATGTCAAAATCAACAACCAGCAGAGCCGGCAACGGTGACTCAACTGTTCTGAAAATTCATGTACAATACTATGGATACAACAAGACATGAGGATTATCAACCCATCCTCCTAACTCCCAAATATAATTTGAATATTGGAATCTATGGGCAAAAACATTTCCTTTTAAACCTCATTCAACTTGAAGTTAGTCTGGCAGGACATGAAATACAGGTTGCATGCTACTTTAAAAGTAATCACTCTTCAACCAGTATTTAAAAGACTAAAGTTGAAAACAAATTGAATGTACATGTAGATTTCAAAGTAATCTAAACTTCTTTAAGCCTGGTGAACCACTGTTCAGCCTGATGAAGAAAAGGCTCAAGGGGACCTAACAGCAGCCCTCAAAAGAGAAGGTTACCAAGAAGATGAAGACAGGTTGTTTACTGAAGTATATGGGAGGGATAATACAAGAAGTTAATTAAAATAAATAAATTAAACCAAGGAAGGTTCCAACTTGATAGAAGAAAAAACATTTTCACTGTAAGGATTATCAGCCACTGGGACAGGTGCTGAGAGGTTGCAGAACCTTCACTCTCAGGAGTTTCTAAGACTCAATCGGGCAAAGCCCTAAGCAACCCCATCTGAAGTTATTATTGTAACTTGTTTCTAAACAAGACACTTCTACTGTATAAGCACACATTCACAAAAATCATCTAGTTTTGGGGTTTTTTTTTAGTCTAAATTAAAAAAGAAAAATGTTATGGTGTAGTTGCTGATCTTTATAACGAACACCTGCTAACGTGGCTAGAAACACTAGCATTTCTCAAACTCAGTTCCGAACTACAGAGGTTGATTGGTTTTTATGCAAGATTTAGTTCTGTAGAAACTGAGAACTGCCCATGCAGCAAAAAAATCACAGACCTGATCTTTCCAGTGCTGGTCAACAAGCAAACCTTGGTTCCATGAAGCTACATACAAAGCAGCATATTGTCCACCCTATTCAAAAAAACTTAGCCCAAACACTGAGACTCCCTTTAACGAGCTGTAAGCCTGCACACCAGCGATACCTATGAAGCTTCAAAAATAACAATAAAAAAAGGGCACAGGCATACAAACTTGTGCGAAGAAAGGCGAGAATGTAGGGAATCAAGTTTTTACGGCATCATATTGGTTTTGCAGTCAGACTGGAGAACAACACAAAAGGCACAGTGCTTACAAGGCTATGTAAAACAGAACACAAGCACAGAATGTGGGAATGAGCTGCATTTGATTAATATTAAATATTAATCTTGTTATGTCTACAAGATGTTACTAGGCAATTTCTAAGTGCAGAAGGAAACATCGCACCTAAACACATACTGTCCAGACATGGGTGCAACTCTGCTCTAATTAGAGGCATGGCATAGCCACGTGGTGGGCTAGGCAAGCACAATGAAAGGCTGAATGTAACGCCAGCCATTGCAGGTATTACAGTTTCTTGAACATCATCACGCACTAGTAAATCTATGCAAGTACAACCTAAGCATGTAAAGATGCATGTATATTTACATGAAACCCATGTTTAAAAATGTTGAATTATTTGATAGTCCCTTTCCCCGGTGTTATAATTTTGATGCTTCTCAATCTGAAAAAGAAATCTGGAAAAAATAAGTGTGAAATTTAATTGAATGAAACACATACTATGCCTTCAACAGAAATGAAAAGGCATACATATCTGATAAAAAAAAACCAACTTAATTTTCTAGCTAGCATGACACACCATCCTTTTGGTTTTGTCTTTAGATAACTGAAGTAATTACAAGATTTACTTTCCCATCAGTGCTACAAAAGCAGATCAATCAAAAATCCCTCTTTTTTCCTACAAGGTAAGTTTATTTTACATTTATACTATGCTACAAAACTGTCACAAAGATTTATTGGACAAGACAGAAGTTGTTCCTACTTATTACTGATGAAAATTTTTTCATTTGCTGACTGCCAATTGTGGCAAGCAAGATTGTTCAAGATCAGAAAAGAGCTCAGAAAAGCTCTTAGAACAAGCACTAGATGGAATGCTGCCCTGTAAACTGAAAGGAGTGGAGGGTGAATCAAGCACTAAAAGGCAACAGCAATTGAGTTTCTAAAGTTCCTGACAAACCACAAAGAGAAAAAAGGGACTTGTAGTCTTTAAAAAAAAAAAAAAAAAAAAAAAAGGTGACTGAATCAGGGTAAGACTGATTTGAATAGCTGCCTTTAGCAAGTGGTTTTAAAATATGAGAACCAACAGATCACCCATGACACAGAGCCAAAAAAAACAAATAGATCTATTATGTGTATCAAGTTTGTTCTGAGATAGGTAATCTCCTTAGGTTTTAAAAGCGGAGGGAAGCAGTCCATAGACTTGTATTTCTTTCACATGGAAGTCTAAAACAAAAATTAATACACAATAAATTACAAGCTATGACCAATAGTGGCAACTTAATGAATTTTACTTTTCCTCTTCCTTCTACCCCATGGCATATTTTGTCTCTGCCTAAAAAAAAAGAAAAAAGTAATTGCAATAAAGCAGACTCCTAACTGATATCTCACTAAAAAAAAATAAACCTTTAAATTATGACTCACTATTTCAAGGAAGATCAGCACAAGTAATGGAAACTACCACACAGATCAAGTATGTACTTACAAACTTGTTTTCTTTTAAGATTTCTTGCATTTGTTCTCTCATTGTTCCAACAGTTTGTCTCTCTTTGCCAGGAACAAGTGCTACTCAGACAGAAATCAGACCAACCTCAGCTCTCTGAGCATGATACTCAGATGAGGATCTAGTATACAATCTAGATGAGGATCTAGGTCCTTTACATCTACTACATAGTGAAGAAAATAAAGTGCTGTTTAACTTATCTTAGTAATAGTTTATATTTTTCTAATTTCACAAGTATTAAAATAATTCTGCATTAAATCTGATATGAAATATAAAGATAATAAACCTGTGGATTCAATTTTGTACTAAAGCCTAGTCTAGCAGAGAAGTAAAAAGGACATCATTCTTCTAAGAAATTATCACTGTTACTCATTGCCCGTAATGAGTAATAGTAAAACGTGAGTAATGAGTAGTAGTAATGAGTAAGGTTTAAAAATGACAAGTAATAATTACCGGTGTTTTCATAACAGCTGCTATTGGACTGACTACACAGTCAATGCCATAACCATCACACTGCTGAAAAACGGAGCTGAAGCACGTTCATTAGCTTCAAGTTGTCCTTCACTGCATCACAGTGGTATTTTAACTGACTTCAAAGTCACGGGGTTTTTTCCTCAGAAAGCAAGATTTATTATAACCTATCTAACAAGCGAACCAATACATTTAAGAGAAAGCCTTCCAGCCTGACACATTTAGTTCTAGTCATTAACAGTTCAGATCAATGTTACTCCTGCAGCACTGTTTTAAAAGTTTAATGGGATGATCGTTACCCATGCATCTGAGCTGACTGCATGGCAAGACAATCGATGCTCAAGCCTATGTTAAGCCCTTGCACATACCTGTTTAGAGTGTCTCCCAAACATAAACAAAACTCCTGCCCAGCTCCCTCCGGCTTACTTCTGACAAAAGAAACGGAGTACGGTACTCTTTTGCCAGCTGGGCTGGAAAACCACCTTCAAGCACCAGCCAAATTCAGCGACTAATGAATGACACATAGCCCAAAATCCAATAGTTACAATGTATCATTTATGCTAGTAGGCAAACATAAGGAGGCACAGAAGTCTAGAGAAGGCAAAAAGTGCAGGCTCAAACTCCCAGCAACTTCAAACGGGAGGCCTGAATGCCCAGGCAATGAGGGATCGAGTTATCTTCAGCTGTAAGCTAGCTAGAATTTATAGCACACGTAGAAATAACCTAATTTAAATAAACTATAATGATAGAATCTTAATGATTTGATAAGAAATAAAAAAAGAACTAAAATTCCAGCTCAGATGAGCTTGGAGTTTAGACACTGGAAATATACTGAAGTGGGAATATTCAACAGCTAGAGAAATGTATTTATTATTACTTGAAAGACAGCGCAGCCTTTGTTTACTTACTGACTTGTACAAACTATTACCAACTAACACACAGAAGCAAAGTCTGCCACAAAATCTTCGGTAAGAGAAGGCAAAGCTAAATAAAAATGTCAGCGTAAGTACGTCAGTACTCCAGTATCCTTTGTGTGGCAGGATCGTCAGCATTCAGCCAACTTGAGCCTTTTCTCTATATACAGAAGCCTTAAATTTTTCACATGAAGCAATGGCAGGTAACTGCTGGTCCTGACATAACATTGACCCCTCTGTACACATTTTATGTTCAGCAGTGCTAATCACTCTTGGCTTCTCATTCAGCTGAAAAAAAAGCTGAGAATTTCACGTGGCCTTTCGCTGCTTGCTTGTATGTAGTTTCAAAGGTAACATACAAGCAAATTTAGGGCATTTCAGCACCGAGACACCAAGAGATGGGGGGGGGGGGGGGGAGAAATTAAACTCCCCTGAAGACTGTTTCTTTACCAGAAGCATTGGTATATTGAATTGATTAAACCCCTGATGAGGAGGACTATGAAGAGGTTATGAAACCAGAGCCCAATCTTTCAATGCATACACACACATGCTTGTATTTATCAGTGATCTGTCTCATCAGTTTGGACCCAATTACTCCTTGGCATCAAATAGACTTGATTGCTTTTCATCCAAAATTAATATACTGCCATAAGAATGCCAGGTATTTTGCATTGTTATGTTATATTGGTCAGCAGTGGGGAAATTTGAAGCCAAGCATGGAGAAGATGGGACTAACAGTGATGTTTGACAGCAGTTTGCAAGAACAGGCCACAAGAGAAAGTCATCACAAGACCACAACCCAGAGCGCATGCAAAAAGAATACCAGGCCACAGAGGAGAAAGTCCAAAATTTTAAGACTTAAATCAAGCAGAACTGTAACTCTTAATATCAGATTTTAAGTGCATTAGCATGTGAAAAACACACCAGATAGTAAATCTCGCAGTTGAGTACTCATATGTCTTATTGCATATTCTGTGTTATGAAGGGATTCAGTTCCACTCACAAATCAAGCTTCCTTTTTAAATAAAAATACGTACACACTTGCATCACATGCTTATCCCAAACAGCAAAAAGCAATGAAGAATCTGTTTGACTAAGAGCAACAATAAATAACAGATTATTACACAACTATCCATTTCCTCCAATTACTGCTGAAGATTTCAGACTAGGACAACTTTCACTTATGTTATATTTTTGTATGCAATTATCCAGCTTAGAAATAATGGTTCTGAAATCATAGGTGTTGAAACAGGACCCCTTTCTTTCAGGCTCCCCACTTAACAGTGCTCTGGATGAAGCATTTTGCCCCAGGAAAACTATGTATCTATTCTATCTTTGAAAATTTGGTAGCATTTACCAGGTACTTGTTAAAGATGTAACCCAAGTGCATCTTCATATATTCCACCTTCCACATAGGTCTTGCCGTGTTCACATAGCATTTCACGCTGTGCTAAAGAACAAATATCACGCAGCCTACACAGAATTTTTGTTAGTTTCTCAGCTACTTCCATCTGTGTTGCAAAACAAAACGGCTGTATTTTGATGTTTTGTGAACAATGATGCTCATACAAAGTACTTGTTTACCCCCACAGGAACAGTCCCAAACAACTGGTTTTCCTAGCAAAATGCTTATCAAATGTTATTCATTTCCAAGTTTCAGAAGAATCACGCTGTATCTGAAAAAGCAACCAAGTTTAAAGGCAACAAAGATCTAAGTTAAATCTATCAGAATCCTTGTTCTGGGCATGCTAGTTTTAAAAATATTCACACAAAGAATGTGACCACCCACAACCCTCATACATAACAGTGACATTGATAAGAACTACAACACAATATACATTTGCTGAAGTGTGAAAGAAATGACAAGACAATGTCTTTTAGGAATGCTGAATGATTTCTGTGAAGTTTTGAGGACAAAACTTGATATAACTAGAGAAAAATACCATGAAAAAAAAGTGCCTGGAAATGCAGTAGCTGTTTTAGCAATGCAAAGCACTGAAGACATTAAAAACTCGGATTTTGAAAGACATTCATTCATTGTGTTAAAAGGTAGATATACTTTGCTTTCATGTTTCTTACCAGCACTTTATCTCCACATAAGAAGAACTATTCCAGGAAAGCAAGAAACAGCTACATTCAGTTATTGAGAAATACAAACCAGCCATTTCCTGAGCTCCACAGCAGGCACTACTGGCAGACTGTCCCCCCTAACACCCACAACCCTTGAATATTAGTTAGGTTCATTTCTGAAAGTTTCAGTCAAAAGATAAACTTGGCTCCATTACAGGGACCTCAGAACATTATTTTATTTACATGCAACCTGGCAAACAGCATATAAATAATTAACCAATGCTTCTAATAGTTAGAAAAACAGTATCATATCTGGAAGTATGATTCTGACAAAGTCAGTGTAAAAGATTTTTTTTCCCCAAAAATGTGACTAACTAAACTTCAAAAAGCAACAGCTAGCTTCAGTCTGAATAAAAGTGCATAGATTGCTTTGGTTTTACATCTTTGCAGGTTTGAAAGCTGGTGTGATAGCAAAGCAGGTGCATAAAAATCACAGAAGTATAGACATCCACCTAAATCCTAACAATAATTTCAATATATGTCTGAACACAGCTTTATTCCTGACAATGTTGCAGACAATATTGTTCATCCAATATAAACAAAATATATCACACTGAGCATACTGACAGGGTTTTTTTTGTCACAGTGGCAGGAGTTTCGGGAAATTCTTTGTTAGAATGTCAAATTGACTTGCACTAGGTGATACATATCCATATGGATAATCCAAAGTTCAGGTTGATTTTAGCTACCAATTTTCCCTTAAGGTAAACACTGAATCCAGTCTAGCTTAGCATTAGATTAAGCCACAGGAAATTTTTGCTGAACATATCCTGAAATCCTGGAAAAGTATACTTATTTTTCCTGAAAATCATGATAGCTATCATAATACTAGCTTAACTAGTACTATGACTAGACTTCAGCTGCACTGAAGCACACCAACACAGAAATTTAGCAGCAGCAGAAGCCCTCACAGGTGCAGACTCTGCATGAGACTTGTTTGGCAGATCACAGACCACTATCCGGGCATAAATCACTGACATACCTCACTGCGATGGTTGATTCTCCAGATATTGTAAATGGCTGTTCCCCAAAGAAAACTCCAGTACAGCTCAGAAAATATAACTGCATAGAGATTTCATGCTTTTTTGGTTTGCAATGTAGATGTAGACATATTTCATGTCTTTTTTAAGGTTCTCCTTAAAGCCAGTAAAAACTGCAATGGTAAAAACTTAATAGAACAAACATCCCACAATCTGAAAATGTTTTTGTGAGAAGGTGTTTCTAACCTCCTACCTCATTAGGATCTTCTGAATTTTAAAACACAAGATCATCCTGCAATGATTAAGTTTTTGACATGTTGGGATACAACATCATGAACTAGTCGGTAACTCAGATATTTTACTGACAATAAAATCAATCCTCTGTTCAAGAATCAAGCACAAGTTTTCAATATATCGCTAGACTTAGTGTAACGTTAAACTGGTTTCCTACCCCCCCCAACCTCCTTTTCATTGTGTCAAACCATCAGGAAAAGGAAAAGAAACCCAAACTCCATTCAGCACACAACCAAAAGTAATCTATCTTCTGGGTCTCAATTGTTATTTCATACATGAGCTGAAAATATTACATATCATGGGGCAAAACACCAAAACATACAATATAGCTTGACTATTTCTGAAGACGGGGAAAATATTGCTGGCATGTGAGACTAAAATAAAAGTTTAGTACCATTCATGGTCACAACTATAAACATTTAATCTTACTAAATCAAAGTAACTTAAAGAAACATTACAAATAATGAATCCAAACTTCCAAAAATACCAAATTTCATTTATAGAAGCACAAAGCTGAACTCACCTTAACTTTATCTGCCTTCCTCCTCTCTTATCTCCCTTCCACCCTTATCTCACTAAACTTTACTCTTAACTAAACTTACAACACCTATTACTCTCTCCCTCATTCCAAAATGTCAACACTAATGCAACTTTACAGGTTTTACATCCCTGTGCAAAGTTTTTACCAGTTACACGGTGTAGACGTGCTCGTTGTCCTAGCTGGACAGCCAGAAATTCAAACCGCAGAAGCCTACAGTAGCATTTCTGCACACCAGAATGTCCAGTACTGCTACCCTTCCCTCCAAATATTCTTAGCTACCAAGATTTATAAGTATAAAAACAGACTCTAAGACCACGCAACCTTGCTGCAAGTGAACGCCAGATCCGTCCCTGCAGTCTTAAGGTCTGCACCGACCCGTACCAGCCAAACGCCCACCCTGGCCCGCCGCGCACCCCGTTCCCGCTCACCCCAAACCCGGGGGCACGGTCGCTCGCCCGCCCCTCCCCGCGACACCCCGGCGGCGCGGCGGGACCACGCTCGGACGGCACCGCGCCCGTGGCCGGCTTGCCTCGCCCCCCCGCCCCGACGAGAAGCCCTTTCTCCGTTCCCCTCACTGGGGCGAGACCTGCCCCGCAGCGACGAGACGGGACGGGACGGGCTGAGGGGGCCCGGCCGCCGACTTTAGAGCCGGCTTGTCTGCCTCACCCGCCCAGACGGCTCCGGGGGTGATCGAGCACTTTTCAGGCGCAGGCCTCGGGCAGCCCCAGCCCCTCAGCGAGCTCCCCGGCTCCCCTCGGCCCCTCCGCCCGCCTTCACGCAACTCCTCACCCCGCGCCCAGCCCGGGCATCCCCTCCTGCCCGGCGCGGGGGGGGCTGGCACCGCCGCCGGTTTAGGGTCATTCCCGCCCGCCCCCCTCAGGCGGCCCCGTGCCCCCCTCCAGGCCTTGGCGCCCCGCCCAGGCGGCCGCCGGGGCTCCCTTTCCTCACCCCCTCGGGCGCCCGCTCCCCGCCTGCCCCGGCGGCTGGGGGAGCAGCACCGGCGCCCTCCGCCCCTCCCGTCCCGTCCCGTCCCGTCCCGTCCGCGGTACCTGGCCGGCACGGCACGGCACGGCACGGCTCGGCTCTGCTCGGCCCGCCGCAAGGCTCCCGCGCCGCTCTGCGGGGCGGCGGCGCTCGCCTCCGTCCGTCCGCCCGCCCGCCCGCCCTCCTCCGGCGCGGGGGGGGCGGCGGGGGCCTAGCGCCCGGGCCGCCGCCGCTGCCGCCCGCCGGCGGGGGAGGGCGGGGAGGGAGGGAGGAGGGAGGAGGGCGCCGCCGTTGCTCAGGGCTGTGCAATCGGGCCCGGAGCCATCGAGCGCCACCGCGGGCCTCGGCGCTCCGGAGGGCGGGAGCGGCCCGGGGAAGCGCGGAGCCCCGGGGTGGCGGCGGGCGGCAGCCGCCAGGCCGCGGCAAGGCGTCGGGGTGCCGGAGGGGAGGGAGTCACCGCCCCGGGGGTGGCTCCGTGGCTCTGCAGCCACCGGGGCGCCGTGGCGGAGAACGAGCTCCGCGCTGGTCCCGCTCGCTGCCGCAGCGTGAGGGGGGACAGGCGGGAGCCAGCGCTCTCCCGCCGAAAACAGCAAGAAACCCCCCTCCTTGGTGATTTTTGTTTGTTTGAAGGTAGCCATATTTTTTCACGGTAGCTCAGTTGGCACTGTTGAGGGTTGTACCTGGTTCTGACCAGCGTCTGTCATGACTCCTGGTTTTCTGTCCACCCCACAGGCACCCCTCTGAACCTTCTGGAGAGGGCCCCTGGCACGACACCCTTCCTGTAACAGAAACCTCCCATTTATATTCTTAACCGTTTGCCAAACCCAACATTTGCAAGACCTGTCACTCTCGGGTTTCACCAGGGTAAGCTTTGGACCCACGTGGAGGTGGGATCCCAAGTCGGAGTCATTCTGTGTCTGACTGACAAGGTCAGACAGGGGCTCCTCCAGGATTTTCAACTGTTTTGGTTTTTTTTCCTACGGCATAGGTGCTCCAACTGAAAGAGGTTGCTACGTCATAGGGAATGACTTGGAAATTTTCACAGGCGAATTCAGTGGTGATGAGAAAATTTCTATTCGGGGGATTTTCTCTTCTGAATTCTGCCATCAGAGTTTAAGTTCTGTCTTAATAAAGGGAAAATATATGTCTCCCAACCATCTTTTAGTTTAAAAATAAACAGATTATAATGTTATCGTAGCTTTGTAGCTGATGCCCAGCCATGTCCAGATTGGTTTTGCATCCTACCAACTACCTAGCAGAGCAAACTGGAAGACAGACATCGGTTTCTGCTGGCAACAAGTTAGTTTAGTGGGATTGAGATGTTCTGTTTTAATTCTGCTACCTTAGCTGCTGCTACAAAGTTGATGAAGAACTAATGCCTTCTGGAATTAAAGAGTGGTTTTGAATAGACAACAAATCTTAAAGATGATCTTTTGTCTTCTTATTCCCACAGGGCGACACTGGTTAAGCACAGGAGTGGAAAACTAAGATTCCTCTCCGCAAACTAGGTTCTCTTGGGCCATCTTCTTTGAAGTGGTGCAAACCATCCTGGGGAGGGAAAAATGCCTAGGATGCATAAGCGTAGGAGCTGAAATCGTGTCTAGCCCTTACATAAGCTTGTAAATTCATCTTCAAATAGGTTCAATATGTAAAGTTTACATACAGTGTGATCCTCTGTGAACATCTGTGTTCAGTCACATAGATGGTGCCACTGAGGAATATTTCAAAAAGTGCACGCAGAACTGCCTGATTACATTTTGCTATGGATGCCAAGAGAACCAGGCTGCATTACCGTATATGGGCACTGGTTTCACTTTTACTAAATCGCCTGTGATAAAGAAACATGAGCATTGATGCAATGACCTTTTACAAAAAAATTCTGCCAATGGATGTAGTAATGAAAAATACATAAATGCCTCATACCTGAAGCAGGAAACTACTTCCGTAGTGTATTTCACAGAAATCAACTCTACAAACTCCTACTGCTGTGAGGGTGTTAACCCCTGGTATCGAAAATAATGTACACCCCCCAGGAAAGAGTTATTTGCTCAGTTAACCTCATCTTGATCAGAAGATGAGTTGCTGCTGCTCAACATAAAGCAGTCTGCCATTCAACTTGTGAGAAAGGTCAAGTGAACAATTTATATTCAAAGACTGTTGGTGCTGTGACGTTTTCCATAATGAACTCCAGAAAAACAAAGGCTGCTCTGTCTGATAGTCCTGTGGTAACAGAAAGACCTGGTAATACTTCTGAAGGATTGATCATGTTTAGCTCAGAAACAAATACACAACCCCAAATCTAGAATAATTTTTAGAAGATTATTGTTGTTATTATCATTATTATGCCTATTACTTACTCTGTTGTGGTAACGGGCAGAGACCCGCTCAAGATGAATATCTCATAATGCTGAATGTCACCTGAGCACAGGGCACAATAAAACATCAGTCATTAAGAAGTAGTCTTGCTCAGTTTTTCCCAAGAACGATCTCACCCAGCCCCCAGTATACATGATATCAGCTCTGAGTAATGCTGGGTTAATGCTAAACCAATATGAATCAGCTGGAATAACGAGTGATACCAATGCAGGATGCTCCTTCCATCTCCAGGTACATAGGCTTTAGGGTTGCTTTGCGCCAGCGGTGCTTGCGTGAGGGTAGGAATCTGTGTTTATAGGATTTATAGCTAACCTTGATTCTTTAATATGATTTTTTCCCTAAATTGGTCAATAGAGTGTTAACCATGCACTGATTCAAATTAGTGTCTACTTCAGCAGTTATGCATGCCATTTTAATCTTTCCCCCTTTCAATCTGAAATAAAAAATATTGTCATGCAAGTTTATAGTATTCTGTTCTAAACCAGACAAAAATAGGACAATTAAATGTATTCACCATGTATTAATTCAATTTCCCCTTTCCCCATTAGTTCTGACTGAGCTTCAATAGCAAATTACTTAATAAAATAAGCAACTGGCAAATAATTGCAATGCACAAACCTACTGATTAGTCTTCTCATTAGTTAGTCTATTTTGGTAAAGTGGATTGACTGATTTAGAGCATGAATCAGTTCTGCCATACAAATTCCAGTCATAGTAGAACATCTATACAGTCACATATGCCTCTGAGCTAAATATTTTCTTTCTTACAGCTTTATAATCCTCAGTGACTCTAGAGGAAGAGAAAAGAATGTATTCCTTTGAATTCAGTGGGACTGTCTATGCATGAGTAAGAATCACAGGATTAGGGGCCTGATTTAAAGCAAATGAACATCACCAAATTGTCACATAGCAAACAAAACCGAATTCCATTCTATTTTAAAATCAGTAAGAAGGAATGTTCTTAGATTAATTATAAGATTAAACACATAGTTTTACTTTCTTTTTGCAATTATGTTATACAGTCAATATACCCATTTAAGTATAGAGTCAGACCATTAAAGTCTGAGGCAATTTACATTTGGCTTTAATCTGAGTAACGTTATTCATCTGTCTATAAACATTATAACATGCTCATTTCTAGAACTGCTGCAGCCCTTGGCATCCATGGCTGTCCATCAGTGCTTCCTTGGTTGAGACAGTAACTATGTAAGTGTTTCTAATCCCCAAAGTGAAACATTCACGTCCCTGGAGTAGTTGCCTTCTGGAGCTATGTAGAATCCAATACAGTTTGGTCTGTCCTAGCTTTTGCAATGCCTTAGTTACGAATCCTTCTTTTTTACGTGTTGAATATAAAAAATAATATATGGTTTTATTTAATGCTTAAATACTGCTAGACTTCTTTTTATTCCCAACACAGTTGCTTTTTGTATTATCACAAAATACAAGGCCTGAATTCCTGCCAAACTATTACACAGTCCTGCTGTTATTTTTAATCCTAAAATGTAAAGAAAAGTATTATGCAGGCCTATGATGTTAGAAAGAGCTACCCAAATGGAAGTGCAAAATAAGAAAGGGAAACGAGTCCTATCAAAATCACGACACATAGATCTCAAACAGTTCAACTTGTGAATAAATGATCAATCTTCAGTGGTAAACATGAATAATATATTTTTTTAAATTTTAAAATTAAATACCCGAAGAATCCTGGATAAAGTATTCTGACAAGAATTAGCTGCACATTAATGAAATCTAGAGATGGATTGCCAACTGAATATTAAGGCCTCCCGAGAACCTTTTGCTTTCACTGTTAATCCAAAACCTTTGTTGCAATCTCTGTCCTAATGGGGCACACCTAAATAGCCTTAAGCTCCTTACTTGCACATTTTTAATACCTACTGATGTAATAGGGCATATATTGTGGCACTTACACAGGCAAATACAATTAAAGTGAGTAGAAAGCAATCTTAAATTCAGAGTAACAAGAAACAAATATATATGGACTAGAACAGTGCAACAGGAATACCATTTATTTGCTTTTCCACACTGTCTGGGTCATTCCTATTTTAGAAACAATATGGGGTGTTATTTGTAGTGATACCATGCCTTCCATTGAGGTACTCAAAGTGCTCTGTGCACATTAGCTCAAGTCACATTTGTGAGGCAGAGGCTGAAGTAGGAGGTAGTGAAAGGCAAACTCCTGTAGCTCCAACAAAGGTGAAGAGAGGTGAGAGCGTACTGCCTTCCGACTTAAAAAGAAGAACGGAAGTGATTTTTTGCCTTTAGTGAAAGATGAAAAAAACAGTGGTTTTAAACCTCTTTCCCCCCTGTTTTCACTCTCTCTTTGTCTCACAGATGGAAAAAGTGGAGCAGAAAATTGCTTTGCCCAAAGCCACACACTGGCAGTAATTGTACTAGCAGACAGCATTGGTTTAAATAGAAAATGTGCAATACATTCATACTATTGAGGCCATGCTAATTGCTGTTTCTTTCTCTTGTCCACATATACCATTTACTTTTCAACTGTAGTTACACAGCATTTCTGGTAGCAGAACCTTGTAGGGATTCCCAAATTTTTAGTTGCTTTCAAAGGAACTTCAAGAAAATAAGAAGGAATAGGAGATACCAAATTCACTAAAGTCTTAAGAGAGAGTCTCAAATTTTCGGTGCAGTTTTCCCAAGAAAGAGATTAAGAAGGCAGCTCTGATTTCTGTTCTCGACCAGCGATTGTGACCCTGATTTCTAAAATAAAGCAGCTGGTGGATCTCACAGAGTTCATCCTCACTGTCCTGTGCAAGACACTAAACATAGTGATAGACATTGTTCTGCTCAATGTACAGTCTTAAGTAGAGACGCACTGAAAAAAAACTAAATACCCATTCATTAGCTGAGAACTGACATGTAAAGAAGATAAGAAATTAAGCCAGTCACTTAGTGGTTTCGTGGTGTGGTGGGCTGACCCTGGCTGGATGCCAGGTGCCCACCAAAGCCATTCTATCACTCCCCCTCCTCAGCTGGACAGGGGAGAGAAAATATAACAAAGGGCTCAAGGGCTCGTGGGTCGAGATAAGGACAGGAGAGATCACTCACCAATTACTGTCACGGGCAAATCAAACTCAGCTTGGGGAAAATTAACTCAATTTGTTACAAATCAACCAGAGTAGGGTAATGAGAAATAAACCCAAATCTCAGAACACCTTCCCTCCACCCCTCCCTTCTGCCTGGGCACAGCTTCACTCCCAAATTCTCTACCCCCCCCACCCCCCCAGCAGTGCAGGAGGATGGGGAATGAGGGTTGCGGTCAGTTCATCACACGTTATTTTCTGTGGCTTCATTCTCTTCAGGGGCAGGACTCATCACACTCTTCCCCTACTCCAGCTTGGGGTCCCTCCCATGGGAGACAGTCCTCCACGAACTTCTCCAATGTGAGTCCTTCCCATGGGCTGAACTTCTCCAGCATGGATCACTTCCACAGCGTGCAGTCCTTCAGGAGCACACTGCTCCAGCGTGGGTCCCCCCCAGGGTCACAAGTCCTGCCAGAAAACCTGCTCCAGCATGGGCTTCTCTCTCCACAGATCCGCAGGTCCTGCCAGAAGCCTGCTCCAGCGCGGGCTTCCCATGGGGTCACAGCCTCCTTCAGGCATCCACCTGCTCCAGCGTGGGGTCCTCCCCAGCCTGCAGGTGGATATCTGCTCCACCATGGACCTCCCTGGGCTGCAGGAGGACAGCCTGCCTCACCAGGGTCTTCCCCACAGGCTGCAGGGGAATCTCTGCTCCAGTGCCTGGAGCACCTCCTCCCCCTCCTTCTTCACTGACCTGGGGGTCTGCAGGGTTGTTTCTCTTACATGTTCTCACTCCTCTCTCCAGCTGCCATTTCTGTATGTCCCGCAACTTTTTTTCCTTCTTAAATATGTTATCACAGAGGCGCTACCACTATCGCTGATGGGCTCAGACTTGGCCAGCGGTGGGTCCATCTTAGAGCCGGCTGGTATTGGCTCTATGGGACACAGGGGAAGCTTCTAGCAGCTTCTCACAGAAGCCACCCCTGTAACCCCCTGCCCCACTACCAAAACCTTGCCACATAAACTTAATACAGGTGGCAGTCCTCAGGTAATTCCTGTGGATTTCTGGGGACCACTCTAGTCCTCTGTGGCATACTGCCACTCCAGCTTCAAAAGAGAAACATAATGCATTTGAAGGAGACCATATAGCAAAGTAGAAACTATTCAAGACTAAAAGCAGAAAATACTAGAAGTTTAAAAGATTCATATCTCCTTATCCAAAGAAGCTGGTTTTATACTAGAGGTGAGACTGAGGTTCACCAGGTCATGCTTTTAAATCCAAGTACATGCCTCAGACTGATGGAACTGACTTTGTTCTCAAGGAGGGGCTAAAGAGCAGTGGTTGCATTGAGTCACAACGAAGAAAGAAACTTTGGTGCAGCTTTTGTGGTAAACGAGACCAGACATCACAGCTGCATTAAAGGACATGGTGAAAAACACCACAAAGGCTGGCTGATTTCCAGCAGCCCATCAAGTGGGTGTCATTTCAACATGGGGAAGCAACTGTCTGCAGGACCTGTTATGTGCAAAATCTTGTTACGGTCAAAAAGAAACCCACCCTATGTGTAAAG
This sequence comes from Buteo buteo, assembly GCF_964188355.1. NCBI lineage: Eukaryota > Metazoa > Chordata > Aves > Accipitriformes > Accipitridae > Buteo > Buteo buteo. The sequence goes on along the minus strand of NC_134176.1, from coordinate 30,768,388 downwards.
TCATACAAAATTTATTATTAGTATAATTGCAACCTTAGCAGTCTAACTGAAGAATTATTTTTAGTCCAGATCTAATTATTGCAGAAAAAGAAAGGAAATTAAAATAAAGAAATTGTATAGAAAGTCTCTAATAATAACACTACAGTTAAAATTGTTAGGCATGCACTGTCTGGTACCTACCCCTTCTCCTGGTGTCATGCTTACCCTTTCACCTCCCTGTGGCTTCCATCTGGTGGAGGGAGCACAGTGGATCATCAGCATCCAGAGTCCTGTGCCTGCAGGAGTATGATGTTAGTGTTTATGGTTTCTTCTTCTGTCTCTCCTTTTTCCTCTTTTGGAAATAGCTCTCACCTGGGGCTATTTTTACATGTTTTCTAATAAAGTTTTACACCTTGCTTTTTCCTCACTAGACTGCAACTAGGTATTTTGTATTTTATTTATCTTAGATGCTTATTCTTTCTTCTCTTTTTTTACCCCTAAGTCTAGTTTTGTCCAGCTCCGGGTCTGCATTCTTTAACTGACCATTGGCAAGTTGTTTATAGCCTTGGGACTCCAGTGTCAGCCTGTGCCCCATCTCTTACCGTCCCATGCCTCTACTCTCTACACTGCAGCTGGTGTCTCCACTTCTCCAGGTTGCTGCTGTTCTAACAGGCCTTTATTTCTGTACACTCCAACATTACGTTAGAGTCATAAATATATCATTCTACACAGAATAACTACTTATTATTAATATCTATATAAAAACTGTGGTGACACCATACCGAGCAAAAGTAAAACAAATTAGCCATAGTCTCCTGTCATTAGAAAAAAATGTCATTACAGCTAAATCAAGTAAAACCAAAGCTCCAGGAAGATCAGGGAAAGTTCAGACAAAGCACATGTGATAAGCCTCCATCCTGAGGTCTTGTAAACTCAGAACAAAGCCTGTGGTCTCTTACTAGCAATAGCAATACAGTTGCAGCATTGTTACTAGTATTACTGGGCTACATGTTGTTTATTACCTTCCAGTTCTGGATTAATATTTGCATGTTGCATACTGCATGTAGCAGCAGAGGTAACTATTTCCACAAAGGGCACGGGAAGGAAGCAGGAATACTGCTGACTAGAAAACAAGCTATTGCACCTGAACTCATTAATTTTATGAGCACAGTTCATAGTCCACGCACGCTCAGCTTAGACATATTGGGTGTGTACGCTGCGAACAAGGTTGCAAAATCCCAATTTAACAATTACTGTGTGACAGCTGAATTGGAGGCCACACTAGAATAGCATAATGATGCCTCCTGATTTTATAGTTTATTTCAAGGAAGTGGGGAATATATCTTCCAATAGATATTCTCTAAGTATAGAACTGGATAATTATTTGAGCTTTTGTCTAGTCACAGAACAGAAACTATTTAAAGCAGTGTCAGATCATTTGTTTAAAACATATACTCATGGCAGAAAGGAATGAGCCTATGGCTTTGAAAAAATAATTTTAATCAATTTTTTCATCAGTATGGTCCATCGTGTTATTCAGAAATGGCTTCTTTCTGTAAATGGATTGTGAATCAATAGTAGATATAAATAAAGCAGTACAAAGGGCACAGCATTCAACAAGCTGCCAATCGTTAGAGCAGAAGACGGCAGAAATCAGTATTCCGAGATGGATACACAAATAAATCAGAAACGAGCAGATAATACAAAAAGATGCCACCTTTTAACAGAAACTCCAGAGTTCTTTCTTGTCCCAAGAACCACTGAAATATACATAAATTTGTATGTGTTTTCTATGAGAGATCAATAAGAGATGGAGTTTGGTCTGAAGTCTGTTTTTCACTAAACATTTTCAAGCTCATCCCTCTCAGAACTTGCAGAGTTCTTGAAATACAGAGAATTAATTGCCAGGCTGCCAAAGATCTTTCTGGAGCCAGGCAAAAAAATAAAAGTGAAAACTGCAGACTGTGCATTATACCTCAAAGATCAATTCTTGAGATATACTGAATACCCGCAATTCCTGTAAGGTCAGCGAAAAGTGGTATTACTCAGCACTTTTTAGGATTTGGCCTCCAATGGAAAGAGCAATAAAAAAAGTTTTTTCAAGCACACAGATCATAATTCATTTGTATTAGTTATTCACATCAGGACAACCTTATTTAAATGTTGCTAGTAAGAACTCAGAACATGACTCATACTGTGTCTATCATAACTGTTAATTATTAATGAATAAATATGTCATTTGGGACCTAGCTAATATTTCCAGGCCATTTGTGTGAATAGTTGGTTTCAGCTGTGAGAGCGCCAGTTGCCAGGAATTCAACATCCTTAAGTATTTCATAATTATTAACCAAATATTATGTTAATCTGAAAAATCTCATTACTCCCATCAAAACTGTGAGCTTTGTATCCGTTCAAAAAATGTGATTCTCATGGCACAGTTTGAGCCTGCAGATTACGCATGCAGTTATGTTTTTTAAAAAGTAAAGATAAGGACAGAACATTTGTAACTACTGACCTACAATTTAAGATTGCACAAGCTGGCATGCTTGCTAACCACGAGGTTTTGCATCTTTTCCAGAAGAATTTATTATTTAAATGGGAACTCTGGATAATTACTGCAAACCATATAATTGTCTAATTACACTTTGAACTCTTCTAAATTACTGACTTCATGATGCTGCAGTAAAAGAGAAACTTGACTCACAGGATGAATGCACTCGTATCAGTTTTGAATTTGCCCCATTTTAATGTAGGTGTTCTGTTCTTGCTGCCTTACAAGACAGAATTTCCCATTATATCTTCTTAACACCAGCTGTTAATAATGTTTATGACAGTACTGCATAGGGGGTCAGCTGGGAATGGGGCCCCAAATATGCCAACACTGTATATAAAAGAAATATAAGCTAGTCTTTGCCTGGCGGATTCAATAGACAAAAAGCTGGAAGGAAGCAATAGGGGCAGAGGGAACAATGAGATGGCAGCATACATTGTACCATTTTTATTTTTGTTTTCACTTGAATATTTCAGTCCTTCTCCTGAGGCTCTGTTATGAAAGAATTGAGTAGACAACAAGACCAAGGTAACAGGGACATAGACCAAGCTATAGCAAGCAGCCTATCAAAACACATCAGAGGAGATTTCCGAGTGCAAACTTCAAGAAAGCAATTTAATGGTACTGCCTTGATTTCAGTTTCTAGATGAGCCTCCCTCACTTTTTCTTCCCTGTAGAGCCTGTGTTCAGTCCTAGTACTACCTTAAGTGTCCCAGCCCTACACACTGTGGATGAGAGGGACAGACTTTCTTATTTAGTGCCTACTCTTTAAGACGCTAAAAATTCAGTGAATTTGTGCTTTCAATATATTTGTTAGCTAGAATGCATTGCTGCTTTATAGATAGAAAACAGAAAGACAAAAATTGTCTGACTCGGAAAATTTAGGGACAAATAAGTAAATCTACAGCATTCTTTTTTTTAATCTATAAACTTCACTTCCTCAAGTGTACTTTACAATGGCTAATAAATGTAATACTTCTGTTATTATTTTGTAGTAACAAACATATGCATTACAACATTTTTGTTAATAAAGCCTTCCAAATTATCCACCTTCATTGGATCAATACTAATAATTATTTTGAGCACTCTTCAGATGAATATGCACATAAAACACATACTCGTTATCACAAAGCAGTCTCAGGCATCCTTCTATTTAATGGGATTGGCAACACCAATGCAGATGAGTGAAAGTCTTTCTTACAATGTATTTCCCAAACCATTTAAGTACATTAATGCTTAGAAATGAAGAGAAAAAAAAAAAAAAGACAACAGTTGCGAGCCAGTACTGTATCCAGGATATTTATTTTTTCAAAATTCAATCAGATGAGTGTAAGGTCCATTTGTATCCAGTTTTAACACCTGCCTGTTTCCGTATGTGCCATGCTTGACGAGAACACCTGCTTCCATGCATTTGGCATTGGCAGCCAGTTCTTTTTCACACAAAGTCACAAACTGAGAATAAAGTTCAAGCCCTTTTTCTTTTTCAATGTTTGCATGGTACTGCATCTTTCTTCCCTTCAGTTTACCACCTAGGGTAGCTTGTGGTATGATTAGCACATCGCCTGGTAAATCAAGAACAGAAACGTACTCGCTGCTTTCATTCTCACTTAATTTAACATTCAACAGCATATTGACTGCAAATAAAAATAAAATAAGAGTTAGTGTAACTAAAGCAAATTAAACAGGACCTAATGTAACATCATAAACAAGATTCAACAAATATTGTGATGCGTGACAAACTATTCAAGTAAAAGAAACTGCCTATTAATGAAATGAAACACGGACAGTCAAAAAATACTATTAACCAACTAAGATGTCTGAGTATTGTGAAGAATGTGAAGGATATTTATATTAATATAATTTGTCTAAAGAGTTATTTGGGGGGGGGAGTGGTTGGCTGTCTGAAATCCTGAAGTTGACTCTAGTTGGACACCCCCAAAGGAAACCAGGATCCAATTAGTGACCCTAACTTAATTGCCTGATACTCAAATAGGCAACATTTGCACAACACTACACATTGTAGGAGATAACACCATCTCCAGTGCATGTTGGAGAAGCTTCTGCCCTGACTGTCTTTTCATTCTGTCTGCAGTTGTTCGCAGCACGACCCAGCACTGATCTGGGCTGAAGCCACAGCTCAGCAGTTTGGTCTGAAGTGGAGTGAGTGCCCTTCAGCACTCCACTTCGGGACGTGCAGGTGCCAGCTTGTCTTCTGAGAGAGGAAATGGGCAGGAAGGTCAGAGATGCAATTTGGCCCATAAGCCAGAATATATAAACTTGCAAATAAAATCAATGCATTTACTAACAAATTTTCAAATGTTTCTATAACAAATCAAATAATTCCCCCCAAACTTCCTCCAACTCTGTAAAAGCTGTGAGGGTACTAGTCATGCCTCCAAGCCTATAAAAGTTTAATGTTGTTCAAAGCAAAAAGAGCTGAGTTGTGATTCCGGAACCAAACCCACTCATTTAAACAGTTTCAAAATATATTTTTTAATATCCTTAAGGAGGATGGTCATAGATGAGTCTCCTAGTAGAAAACAGAACTTTCTTTTTCTGGCCTGCTTCAGCTGCCACACAGCTGAAAAGGTCATTATTCTCAAGTAACACTCTCATGAAACTCTCACAAGCACAAAATCAATTTTCCTATCATAGCTTTAAATACACCCAAAGATTTCAACTTAGTTTAGCATCAGAGAATGACTGTGCCCTCCAAGACCAAGAGAGAACCCCCCCAGGAGCTGCTCTCAGCAGTTTTGATAGCACCTGTGCTTGTGCACTGCCAGGTCTTTCTGCGGGTCCCAGTAAGCAGCCTGAAATAGACTATTGTTACATGACCTTTTGCGAAACAACTAATATCAGCCAGCCACAGAAAAGAAAAGGGGCACTTTTATCTGGAATATGTGGCAACACGGAATTTCTCAGGTGATCCAGTGTTACTCATGGAGGAAAGGAGGGAGAAGAAATTAAATAAAAGTAAGAAAGAAAACAAAAAAAAAAACAAAACGAAAACCCTCAAGCCAAAACAACAGTGGGTGAAGACAGAAATCACTACTGTTTGACCTTATCCACAACATCTTCTTGTCTTTGATGGAAATGTTAAAGTGCGTGTGGACAAAGGGAAAGAACTGCAGATATTGCTGTTATCACTTCTGAACCAGAAAACTGCACTTGAAATGCTAACAGTGTACGTAGTATCACTGAAATGAGATGGGAAGGATGCTGTTTAGTTATCCACCCAACTCCCTCTACCGGCTATAATTTTAAATATCCTACACATACAGTGAGATCAGCGTTAAAGTACTTCTCAAATCAAGCCATGAATTATTTGAAAACAGTTTTCTCTAAATTCAGTTCTGTCCTGGACTGAACATGTTGCCTGATACATGTAATATGTCAAACGGCCAGTGCAGCGCTTTCTCTGTTTGCTAGAATGTTATAATCACGGGAATTGATTCTCTAACAGGCTGGTCATGAACAGACAGAGTATGGACAACTGTCAAAAGAAACAAGACCGACCAAACTGTTCTTTCAGCCAGGTGATTGATTTGGAATGATGCTATCTGATGGCTTTTTGACGACTTCTTGTAGAAATGGTTGCTGCCTTCTCTGCCTCTACTGCTTTGCTTCTTTTTCAAACAATACAAGAATTTATAAGGACAATATCATACCAATTTTTGGAACAAGATCCTCATCAGCACCTTTGAAGAAGCATATGTAGATAACAAGCCCTCTCTGGATCTACGAAAGATTACAGAAAACCATGTCAATGTTTCTCATTGTCCACCATGCACACTTGTCATTAAAACTGGTACAAAAAATGACAAAACTACACAACAAAAAAGCTTCCGAGAGTAGTTTTAGTTATTTAGTGTAGCTTCAGACATCGAGTTTACACACCACACTGGAATCTTATGAGATATATACTGATTATCTGCACAATGCTTCTACATACAATTAAGCCAATTTATTAGCTCCATGTGAAGCCAAATTTAGTTGGAATGTACAATGTACAGTATTAATATAGACAAGGTGACAAGATGAATTAGTGTACTTAAATCCAGCATAGGAAATTATTTAAGCTTTTTTCCTATCAAACATACAGATAAAATAATTTTCAGTGTAAATTATGAGTTTATTTCCAATTACAAAACATGACAGACACCACAGGACTTGTCAGTGAACTGAATTATATTTTGATGTTAAAGTAATCAAGTACAGGATAATTGTGAAAAAACAGAGTCTGTTAATTAAAGATTTAAATATGATGACCAATTTAGATATGGTGACAAACAACTATGAAGTTGTTCAGAATATCATAAAGTTGTTCAAAATATTATTTATCCATCTGGGTGAAATCTTTTCAGGGAAATGGGACCTTTCCCCTAATTTGTATAGTGTAAAGGATATGCCACTTCTTTAGCATTCAGAGAGACTACTTGTAGGAACTATCTATTTGAGGGAAGAATTAGGAGAGGAGACAGCACAAGAAAATTCTTGTGTAGCTTTTCTACTCTCTTGGTTAGTTCACAAGGAATGTGTGTGCAACAACCTGTGCTTTATTAAGACAAACTGATAGGCTCTGCAGCCAACAGCAATTACGTCTCATGCAGAAGTATACCTGAATGGTTTAACTTCTTCAGGAAAAAACCAGAAAGGCATACAATGTCCACAGGCATACAGTATCTAAAAAAACCACTGCTTTGTCAAGAATAAGTATCTTTATATGTTTGTTAGAAGAAAAATAAATGCCAGCTTATGAAATACCACCTAAGAGATGCTAACTAGGTTGGGGCAGGAAGGAGTCATTAATATCGACCTTGTCAAAGCAAAAGGCTAAGAAATGTGAATAGTTTCTTAAAAATACCTTTTCAAAATTTTTCCTCCCTTTTCTTTATTTTTCCTTTCCCCTTTTCTTTAAAAGATAAAGGGTTTTGGTGGAGAAAACTTAGCTATACACATGAGATTTTATCCTTTTGTTATTGCAGAGATTAAACAAAATGCTCCAGGCAATGACTGAGAAGAGCTATGCCTTCTCAACTATTTTTGTAGTGACTAACTTCTGGAAAAAGAGAATTCTCTTTGTAGCCAAAATGTCACATGCTGAGAACTTTCAAAAGCTTTAAATGGCTCCTTTCAAAACTCATTTTGACCACTGCAGAATATTATACAGGTTCCCAAATTACTGCTATATTTCATAAACACTGTAAGAAATATGATGGCCTGAACCTCAAATGACATTTCAAACCATTTGTTTGAATGAGGGACAGAAATGCAGACTGCCAAAAGTTAGATATCCTTACATGTTTAGCTAAATATTCGTTCCAGAAACAGACCAGCGTCAGGATATTAATAGACACCAACAATGCACACATAGCTACTAATAAAAATGTTTGTGATAAAATAGGCCAAACGCATTTACATTGTATATATCTGACCACAGAAATAAGTGACTCCGTGATATAGCACACATCACAGAAAATCATTCTAATCCTGAGACTTCTGACAGAGTTTTTTGCACAGTCTCTCATACAGAAGCAACAATATTCTGCAAGCAACTCATTTTAAAAGACAAAAAGGTAAATAAAGACATCTGCAAGTCCTAAGGCCAGACAGCTAAAGATTAAGTAAAAACATTCATTACTTTTCCAGCCTCTCTCATGATTTGATGCCTACTTTTGAATATACTTTTTATTACAAGATGAAACATACATATTGTATTGAGGGAATTTAGAGGGACAGGAGGTTAAATGAAAAAAAAATCAATTCAGAGACATGTTAAAGCTGCTAGAGGATGCTTCTATTTATATTGCATGTTTATGACCTTCTAGAACACTTTTCAACCATGTTATAGTTGAAAACTATTCAACTATTTGTTAAGTTGAAACTTACGGTTTCAGCTATGACTGAAAACTGTGGTTGAACACTATTTTCAACACATGTGCAACCACGTTTCAACTTCCAGTTATGTCTTACTTTTTTGTTCCTTAGTTTTCTTAACTGAATAGAAGATGTAAAATTGAATGCAATTTCAAGAGCTAACCTAATAATAATACATGGCAGTCCTCTGATCTTGTATCAGTGTTCCAGGAGTCCTAGGACTTGTGCTTGTTGCCAGTGTAAGGAACGGGAATGTGTAAACCTTTGGACAAAAGCAAAAACATTGCCATTGCTGAAGGTCCTGTGTAACCTATCAAAGCCTAGTTGACTGCTCTTCAGAGCTATATTTAATGCAGGAAAAATGAAACAAAATAACACACATAAGAAGGTCATAAATTCAGCATGCTGACGTGCCAACAGCCACTGCAAGGAACTTACGTAGTGACAGGCAGGCGGCTGGGCAGGGAAACTGCACTCTACGTGGATTTTACTGTTATCAGTAAAATGCCTACATAAATAAACCAGCAAAGCAAGTTACTTTGCAACACTGGCATTTATTATACAACTGTCCCAAGTAATCATCAGACCAGGCAATCTGCATTATGAAGGGCTGAAGTACCCAGCCCCTCAGGCCATACAGCCAGCCTTAGCAACGCTAGCTCCAAACACTGCTCTTTAGCTCTTTTGCAGGAAAAACAAATAACAAATTCCTTCTTCATCCTCTTTACTAAATACGTTCATGTGAATTTTGCAGGATTTCATTAGCAAAACCCAAATATATTCTGCAAAATGTTATCTCAACTCTACCTTTTTTTTTTTTTTAGGAAAATTTAATGCAACTGATAATGAGAATGGAGAAACTTTGTAATCCTTAGGAAGCCAGCTTGTGCAACTAACTTATATAAATTATTTTTTGACATTTCTGTTTCAAGTTCAGATTTGCTACCCCATGAGAAGATTTCTTCATACTCCTTACATTCAGCTGCAGCAAAGAGAGATTACGTCATCTACCACAGGTCACAAAACAACTCTGTGCCTGGTACTTTGCACCTCTTTTTGCTATCTTAACCAGAAAACAAATCAGGGGAAAGAAGATAAGGGAAAGACAATTTTCACTGCATAAAGCATAGGCTCTTATACTTTTTAGCTGAATATTCATTTTACGTTTCTTTTCTCCCATAGTTGTGAAATACACCAAATCTCACGTTCTTTCTCCCCTGCCTTTAAAAGGGGTATTCCTTTTTTTCCTCCTAAGTATTTTGCTGCATACATAAACCTTTTATGGATGCTATCTAACCAACATTTCTCCATAAACAAGACATCCCATCCCCAGTAATCCTCAACAGGCCAGAAAAAACAGAATCACGAAAACACAATGAAGGCAGTGATTCATGTATAGATATAAAGTACACTCCTAACCTTTTTCCAGATAAAGAACATCTGCTCTGAAGTTCCTGAAGTACCTACAGGGGTCTCTTAAAGCTCAGAAGCTATTCAAAGCCACCTACATAATGTGCTATTTATAGTACACTAGAAATTTCTCAAGGTGAGGACCTACTTTTCAGTTGTTATAGATCATCAGGAACACACTGGTTTATGTAAATAATAGTTTATGAGGTCTATATTTTTATTTTTGCATTGACATGCATATATAGGGAGTAACGGTACCCTACCAGAAAACATCAGCAGCAGATTCCATCCAATGACCTCTAAAGTAGTCATATGAAAGAAACTATGAATTTCCCATAGTTTTTTGCTGCACGATGACTAGTTCTTGTTAAAACAGATTTCTCTTAAAGAGCCCCAGGTACCCAGGAAAGATTCCTAAGTACCCAAGACAAATATTAGTAAGGTTCATGTCTGAAAAATATCTGCTGCTGAGACCACCCAAATATCTTGCAGATTCCTTTAGTGCTATCTATTACTTTCCCAGTGACTTTGGTTAAGCCATTTAAAACTTCAAATAAGAGATATAAACAGCATAACCTGCTTGTAACACAGCTACATCATGATATGCCTTTTTTCAGATAGTTTAAGAGACAGCCAGCAAAATGACATTTCTGCCTTTATTTACTAGACCTACAATTACTTCTGAGATTAGCAAGCTAGCAATAGGTTATTTCTCCTATACTTAATTTATGCTGTGCTGAGCAACTTTCACTATAATTAACCCTACACGGAGAGGCTAATAATGCCATACACACAGATGCACTTCAGCCAAACACAGTATCTGTGAGATGACATGTATTTCCTCTGAGTAAAACATTCTGGCTTCCCAGACCACGCTGCAGAATCTAGGTCTTAGGGATCCGCCTGCCTCTTCCGAACAAGGAGAGAAATGTTTTAAGAACAATGCGAAAATCAAACAGTGGAAACACCTAGGGACAGACTTTCTTTTTTTAAATGCTCTTCAGATTTGCTGAATGAACTCATAAGCCCTTTAAGCATGCTAGAATTTTTACTTTTAAATACGTGAGTGACTATATTTAGCCCCTTCTGTTGTTGTAGTCTTTAAGGAGGACAAAAGACAAAACCACAAAAACCACCCCAAGAGCTAAATAGTTGACACCTGCATAGATGAGTTATTTTAGGGTAGGTAACCCATAAACGTGACAACTACAGCAGGACAGTACATCCGAAGGGCAGCCCTCATGTTTGGTAAATAGCCCTGGGCTGTAGGCATAGCACATAGCCCAAAGACTCTGCAGACCTACCTACCTCTCCTGACAGAAGACTAAGGGAGGAAAAGGGGTAAATGATAGTATTTCCCTCACGCTGTGTGGTGGTCTACATCCTAAATGTAATTTTTGGTTAATGATCTGGAAAAAAAAAATCAGAACTACTGCTGCCATAGTCCCTCCCATTGCTCTACCTGGCCTTTCTTCTTCAAGTGTACAGTGTGACACAACTTACGAAGCACACAGCCGAGCCCATCAGCCAAGTGGGCAGCACCGTGTGAAGGCCTATTTCAGAAAGGGCAGATTATGCCCAAGAGGGAACAACAAGGCTGGAGGGGAAGGGGGGTGTTTTGTGGTGGAGCAGCTGTGCTCCTGAGGGGACTGCAGCCTGCGGGGGACCCATGCTGGAGCACAGGGCAAGAACGAGAAGGAGCAGCAGGGAGAAACTGCGGTGCGCTGACCCCAGCCTCCCGCGTGGCTCCTGGCCTCGCTGAAGGGACTGACCGTAACCTTTGGAGACAACAAGGGGGTCAGGAGCGGGCTCTGGAGTGGAAACTAGGAATGGGGCAGGAGAGGCGTCTGAGGTGAAGCTTGGCTGGGAAAAGGAGGAAGGCTGTGCTCCTCAGGTCCAACTATTTGGGTTTTATTTTTCAATGGCCAAATCACTCATTAAATATTTACGTTAACTGGCAACAAGTTAACTTAAATTCCCCAAGTCAAGTCAGTTTTGTCCCTGACGGTAATGGCAAGTGATTTCCCTGACCTGGCTCTGCCCCACGTGGGTTTTTTTTACTCCTTTCGCTCCCCTTTCCCCCTCCTGGCCTGGGTAGAGAAGCGGCTGGGTGGGCCCCCGGCTGCTAGCAGGGGCCAGCCCGCCGCCCGGGCAGCCGCCGCTCCGCAGAGCGAACCCGAGCGGAGGCAGGCTGCGGGCTCTGAAGGCCAGCACAGACGGCAGGGCGAGCGGCGGCCTCCTGAAGCTCTGCCGGGGCCAGCGGTCCGACCGCGCCTCGGGCAGGGACGGCGGTGTCCCTCCCGCTGCGGTCAGCGGGAGCAGCCCGGCTGGAGGCGGACGGGCCGCGACCTCGGCCGGCGCACCCTACCTCTCCCCCCGCCGCCCCGAGACGGAGCCTTTCCCTGCCGCCCGCCGCGGAGCGGCCCCGAGCCGCCGCCTCCCGCCCCGCCGCAGGGGGACGGGACGGGACGATACCGAGAGGGGGGCGGCCCCCGGCGGACGTTACCTCCACCCACTCGGCCTCGCAGCCGCGCTCGGGCGGCTTCACCTGCAGCCGAGCGGCCAGGCACTGCTGCAGCAAGGCCCGAGCCAGCGCCGGCCGCGCTGCCGCCGCCATCGCGGGCCCGGGGCGGCCTTGGCCTGAGGGCGGGGGCGGGCCCGCGCCGCGCTGGGGCCGGTCGCCGCCGCCGGGCAACGCCTTTCCGGCCCCGCAGGCTGCTGCCGTCGGTGCCCGAGGGGGCGAGGTGCCCCGTGGCCGGGGGCCGGGGCTCACGGGCCGCCACGGCAGGCGGCGGGAAGAGTCGGCGGCCGGCGCCGGCGCCGGGGCCGGGGCCGGGGCGGTGGCGCCGCCATCCTGCGGGGGAATCACGGGCAGGCCGGGCCTGTGAGCGGCGCCCAGGGAGAGCCCAACGACGGGGCCTGCGGGCCGGCGACGGCTTTGCTCTGCGACTGTTTAACAGCAGCCTGTGTGACACGCAAGCGCTAAAGAAAGCCCTTGCTAAAAATGCAAGAGAAAATCGGCAAATACTGCGTGCCTTTTGCAGAAGGTGAAACGGGGCTTGTCATCTGCCGGTGGCCTCCAAGGGGACGGGCAGCAAGGATGCAGCTTGGAACAGAATAAACAAAATGTTGCTACAGCTCAGCTTACCGATGCCCTTACAGCTAGCAGGAAGCGGGTTTTTGTTTCTTTTTTTTTTTTTTTTTTTTTTTGATGAGAAATGAAAAATCTGCTTGTCTTCTGGTGGGGAAATGTTTCGTGCTTGGGGTAAGAATAGTATGCTCTGTGGTTTCTGCATGAAAAAGAAAATCACTAATCTGAATATTCTTTGTCACTTGCTTCTTTAAAAACAAGTAATGTTTGTGTTTCAGGTGACTGAGATGAACCTATCAAGTTGGAGCATTTCTCTTCAATGATACTGCTTTGGAGCAGAGGGAACAGAAAATAACACAGTGAAAAGGGATCTGGATAGCTGGGCATCAAAATCACGATCTGAAAAAAAAAAGTGCGTAGTTCCAAAATCAGATCCCATTGCTAATAGGAAAAGTTTAAAGTATTGCAACTGCCTCTTTTATTATCTCTCAGTTTTTTGGCTACATACCCTGATTTTCATCAAACAGCTCCAAAATCAGAAGAGTTGTGCCTTCCTCCTGTCTGTGAATTCTGACAGATAAAAGTTTTGAATAGCATTGGCTTCAGCAAAGTCAGGATAGAGTGATGCAAAATTCAATGTCTCTCTCTGAATTCATTTTAAGACTGAAGATTTTAGTTTTGCAACCATTTAAAAAAAAAAAAGTAATGCATAACATTGGTAAGAAGCCAAATTTTATTACCTGGCCTCAATCATAGAGTAAGATTATTGAAGATTACTATTGCACAGCAAGGGGCAACATGCACTCATGAATAGCCAGTGTTACACATAGGGATATATTCAGCTTCTGTCTGTTACTTTAAAGTAACATTCTCTCTTGCGTGAGTGTTCAATGAGGTTGCTCTTCCCAAAGCAAATGTTTATGGAAGAAGAGGAAGTCACACAAGGTGGTTTGTGCATAAACTAGCTCATTTTTGCTAGCTGTAGGGTATTGTTAAGTATGAGCTGTTTTTATTTAAACTCAGCTAATTTTATTTAAAATACCTTCTGTTCATTTACTCTAAAGCTGTATCCCCAGACTCATTAAGAAATTTTAATGAGGTAGAAACCCATTTAAAATGAGGGGGTTTTCTATATATATTTGTGATATAAATTGATTGTTAAGGAAAATGGATTATACTACAGTCTCAGCAAATTACATAAGCAGATTATAAAGGGATATTAATATACAAGGATATTGATTGTTCTTTGTTGCAGTACCAATATTTGCACCAGGATGTGATGGAGAATGGTTATTCATGTGCAAGTTTCAACACATGCCTGTGAAACAGTGTATGGAAAAAATTAGTATGACATCATTATTTATGGATTCTTGGTGGAATTATTTCATATTTGCCTTAGGAAGATGAATTAATTTTGTAGTAATGCATCTTGAATTTCTTGAATCTTATTGGCCCATAGTTATCTTAGGGGCCTCTCTTTGTATGCCAAAGAATGATAGTAAATTTATTGACTAAATTTTAGACAAGAGTTTGGATTTGATTATGGGTTTTATATAGAAAAGAACGTCCTGACATGTAAAGAATACATCCATGCATAAAATATATTGGTATTTTTATCAGTTATTATATAAAGACATTTTTCTGCATGTTTTGGATTTAACAGCTGTCCCAGAATATTTCTTGTATCTGCTTGTTATCACTGGAGCAGAGAGTAGGTATTTTGAGAACGGTATGCAGAAGACATTTCTGGTTATTTTCACATCAGTTCTCTTTCAGAGGGGCAGATGGCAGTATGAACCATTTCTCACAAATTTCAGTGGACATGTATTTTTCCTTACCCTTTGTCTGAATGGGCATGCTTATTTCGTGTATGTTCAATGGAATGAATCCTTTTGTGAGAGGGGGGGTGGGTGCTGGGAGCTCTGCCTCTGCAGGTACTTGGTTTTGTCCTGTTTTTTCAGAGAATTAAATGCTAGAGGTCTTTCAGTACCAAAATGATTTCAAGTGGTCTTGAATTCTTCCCTAGGGATGATTTTTTGTTTGTTTGTTTTGTTAGTATTAAGTTTGGTGTTGCATACCATTTGGCAGGGGCAGTAGTTGACTGGAACTTTGAAGGGACAAGATGCATCCTGGATGTTATTCCTTTGTCTATGGTGTCTGAAACCATGATCAAAGGTCTTTCGAGGAGCTATCACATCAACAGTGCCCCTAGGTAGTGTCATCTGTTTTGAAGAGAAACTATACAAAGCTGCAGTGGCATTTAGATAACAAAGACACAAAATAGGTTGT
The DNA here is from genome assembly GCF_964188355.1 of Buteo buteo. NCBI lineage: Eukaryota > Metazoa > Chordata > Aves > Accipitriformes > Accipitridae > Buteo > Buteo buteo. The sequence continues at coordinate 30,753,188 of NC_134176.1, read as the reverse complement.
TGGGAAGAGTTATATCTTGGTAGAACTACATCTTGTAGGACAGACGTAGCTGAAATGCTGCAGAGTGTCAAGGGAAGAATTACATCTAAACGTTTTATTTTCTCCATTGTCCACTGTGGAACTCTCTCTTCCCACACATACAGAGATTAAAAAAAAAGGAAAGAAGACAAGTAGCAGGGCACAGATAAGGAAGGAAAGAGTACTTAGTTAAGTCACTTAGAAACATTTAGTAAGGAATCACAGGTGGATGCCACTACTGCTGTGAAGCGTGAGACTGAACTGATGGACTCTGCTGTGCTAGCTGTTAGAGGTTGCTGTTAGAAGACTCTTTCATCATCAGAGGTGGCCTGGAAAGTCAAATTTGCAGCAATAAATTGCAAACTTCTATCACAAGAAAAAGGAAATTCCACAAAATAACTCTGTAAGCTGGGATTAATGTTTAAATGAAGTACACTTTTTAATTTTGCTGTGCTGAAACAACAGATCAATCCCTCAAAGAAAGAAAAAAAATACTGCATATCTTTAGTCTAAGATGTTAAAACTGCCACAAGATAGCTCAGAATGATAGTGTGTTTTGTTTTTGAAGTGATACTTATGGTCTTAACCTGAACTGAGTCAAGTCCTTTGCTTTCTGTTGGATTATGATCCCTTTTTCTTCCCTTTTGCTCTGAGTTTACTTATTTTGCTTCTGGTTTTGAGCTACTTAGCCTGCTTGTGCTATCTGTCATGAGTTGTCTGACTTTTTATATCTGGTAATTTTTTTTTTTTATTACTTTTTTTGTAACCTGTTTCTCAGTCTAGTTCAAGACCCAGTTAGGCTTTCTTCTTTCTACAGCCTCAGAATTGCTAGCTGAAATGCTGATTAGCTGGAAAAGAGAAGATACTGCTGAACAGTGATGTGGGTGTAGAAACAATGAGGTGGTGGTGTTAGAATAATTTTATTGTCTAAGTAGCAGACACATTATGATGACTGTATTTAGTATTGACTTCTCTCTTATTCAAAGTGCTGCCCAGACATTAAGATTGGGAGTATGTCTGCCTCCCAACCATCATCTTTCTTCCTCCAGAGGTATTTAAATAAGGAAAGCAGAGAGAGGACATGAAGAATTTCCCTAATACAAGTCAAGCAGCAGAAATGAGATGGAATAGCAGTCCTGTCACTGAAAGACCACAAGTATTGTACAATGCTTATGTAAAGCTACCAGAAGTAGCTCTTCCAGAGAAGACATGGGATGAAGACTTATCATCAACTTTGCCTTCCAAACAGACCCCCAGATCTGTTTAGCCTTCAGAAGAAGCATTGCAGACTTTTGGGAAAAGATGATTGAGAGGAAGAGATGACACTGATTTTTATCTTTGTGGTTTGCACCATAGCTCTGAGGAAGGTCATGACTTCTTCAGCCCTAGTTTTGTAGTTTCAGAGTTCATACACTTTTCTAGCTCTTCCAGCAGAGCCAACTGACTGTCCCCACAAATGTCAGCATTGTTGCCAGTGAAGGCTGCTATTCCTGTTGTGGAAGAGCAATCTTGTGATTTGAGCAGTTGATTTTATGCGTGTTTAAAGTATGTAGCAAAAATTAAATACACCACTAAAAATAGATTAGTGTTTTGTTTAGTCCTTCATATAATTACAAAATAGATACTGAAATGTGTTAAAGTAATCAGAAGTTAATTAAATTTCTGAACAAAATAACAGATTCGGTGTGAAGGCTGTGTCAGGTACAATTACAGCTTTTCTAAGCAAGAAGTAGAAATTTGGCTCTATTGGAAAAAAAGATAGCCAGATAAAGATACGCAATCTGCTTGCTTACCATGATTGCCTAAAGGAAATAAGAACACTATTAATCACAGTTTCTTTCTCTACATGTGTCAGGCATGTTCATTTGCCTGTGACATTTAACTACTCTGTTTTTTCCCTGCTTGGGTGTCTCCTGTACCAAACGTTTGTCTGCATGATTGATAGGCATTAATGTTAAAAGGACTTCTGTATTCTGCTCCAATGAAATCAAGAGAGCAGTGGGAGTAGCCCACCTACAGTAGGTACCATAGGGTCTAATTGTAACACCTCATAGTGGTTAGAAGAGATACAGGTTTTTTTCTTAGAACTGAGCTAATCTAATAAGCTACAGTCCTGAACCTTTCTTGTGCAGACCCAACCTTGAGTTTCAACACAACACTTGCAATTCTGGAACTCAGAGGGAGGTTGTACAGAGCCACCAAACTGACTTCAAGAGGAATGCCTTAAAGGTCAGAAATTTTCTGCTCTTGTTCAGGAATGGTACTGCCAGATCCAGGCTGATCCCTGCAGGTATATTCAAATGTCTTTATACTTGCTTCCCTGGTCTCCTGAGTTTGGGGTCTGGGTTCTAGACAGCAGGAGAGCATGGAAACGACTTGGATGTAGGACAGTAACTGAAGCAGTGGTGAGGAAAAAGCACTCACCTAGCTGTAAAAGGCTAACCTCATGGTCACAGGGCCAGGAGCAAACAGGGAGGAGTCGGAGCGCTGGATGGGAGTCTGCCGCTGCACAGGCTGTTTGCCATCCCTGAGCAAGCTCGGTGTATCTGCTCAGGCCAGCTTTGATCAGGGAAACTCAGCTTCGGCTTCTTGTGCTCTGTAGGGAGCCGCTGACCACACACGCATCTGCGCAGAGCCTGGCACTGGTCTGGTGGCATGGTAGGTGGTCGTTCTCCTTTGCTTCAAGCCACCGAGCTAACCCACGCCTGACTGACCTAGCTGGGTGCTGCAAACTGCGTTCCTCCTAAGGGAGGAGGTGTTTAGACGGGGCCCTGTTGCAGGCACTGTGGAGCACAGGTCCTACGTTCTTTATGTCCTACACGCAGGGTCGGTTTGGTGCAGACCCAAGGTGGGTCCACCAAGTATTTGTGCTGCGCTCTGCAGCCCCTGTGTTACTGGTTCCTGTTATGCTGGATACGGTCCTCTACCTCTGCTACGTAAAGGAATTAAAATCTGTTCTCTTCCCCAGGTGTTGCTGCATCACTGCTCTTTTCACCTCATAAACACTTTTGCGATAGCAGTTAGTACTACAGAGGTGTGCTTTTGTTAGTAAATCCCATTTTTTTCATTTTCAGTGAGAAATTTCAATGGTAATGTGAGGACGTCGCTATAGACAAAGATGCATCAATATCTCCTAGAAGCTGGAACTTGAGTTTTCATGTTTGCGATAGACGCGATATGTAAAATTATCAGAGTATTGGCATAAAGCCTTATGTTATTATTAAAAATGTATGTGGATTGAGACATGGCTGTTTCTGCTCCTTTCACAAACAGTAAGAAAGGTCATTTATTATTCTCTATGTACCTGGAGGACTCCTTGCCTCCAGTTACTGTTGAGTGTGCAGGCGTAATCAGGCTGTATGTCATTTTTTTGTGTTTATAGGGATGACTTTCAAAATAAACCTCTTACCAGAGCTTCAGGCCAAAAGCTTTCTCCTTGAGCCACAGCTCCTATCATTTTTTTTTCCCCTCAGGCATACTGATCCTTTGCTAGTGAAGAAAGCATGCACACAAATGATAGGTCATTAGGAAATTCTCTGAATAGCAAACCTCTGAAGTCATCCCAAGCGCTATTTGCCATGCATCATGATAAAACTGGGTAAGTTTGAGGAGGCACTAATTATATGCTTGGTCTGTCATTTATCAGTTGTTGGAGCTGTTGTTCCCAGAACACAGCAACCTCTGTCACAGCACAGTTCAACAAGATTGCCAGAGCTCAATGAGCCAAGCAGGGTTGACAGATTTTGGCATTTTATTCCCTTTGATGTAAGAACATTGCATCACAACACAAATGGGTATCTTGCTTTGCCATAGCACAACATCATATATAGATACAATAATGTTGATCTATGGGCTTTTCTTAAAATTATATTTTGGGAACTCGTTCCCCTTAGAACAAATGGCAACTGTAGGACTTTCATTTACCATCAGTTTATTTCAGTTAATACAATAGTGTATGTGTAATCTTTTCATTATTTTAACCAACATAAATAGAAGGTGATCTTGTTTCCCCTCAGGTCTTGTGGGGAAAATAAGCAGATGTTAAATGCAGTGAGCTAAATAATAGAAGATTGTAAATTCTAATGAATATTCATGGAGTCAAATAAGATAATAGACCCCGTGTCAAGAAATAATGTGGCTTCCTGCTATGACTTCCAGTGCGGCTTAACATGTTTCAGAGAGATTCCAGTGTCAGGAATTGTTTTTTAATATTTAATTTTCACACTTTCTTAAAGCACAGATTTTTTTAATGCATGTTTCTGAACTTATTTGGGATGATATTATTACTTTATTATTTGATACCTCAGAAGCACTGCAATGATGAAAAGGAGATTTTTCACATAATCTTTGATTGTTTTTTTTTTAAGCTGCCAAAGGGTCACAGTTTCTTTCTTTTATAATAGATGCTAAATAGCTGCTACAGAGTGGAAGTAAAACAGTTTATCTTCAATATTTGATGTTCTAACAGAATAGAAAAATGGTATTTGGTATAACTTTTTCGTAAAGAGCTTTTTATTTCCCAGATAATTCTTGGAACTGCTGGAGGCTTACATTTTTATGAATAACTGGGTAAAACAATTACTCTGTAACTTGGGATATTTTAATATCAATTACAGATATTTAATCTTTCCCTGGATACTCTGTTGCCCATAGGACAAAAAATAATTGCGTCTTCATAGTGACAGTCTGAGTGAGGGCCACATACAGATTTAAAAAACCTTAATTTTGGTGCCCACAAATAAATTCCAGCACAAATAGGAGGTGTTTTAGCTCCTATTATAGAAAACACAGATCTAACTAATGCAGTCTGGAGTTAGAGAATGACTCAGCTCACCTTCAGGTGAACCTCTAGGCTACATCTGTACTAGGGTGTTAATCAATTGCAGGAAATATTCTTGGACACTCATCTTTACTTTTAATGGTTCCTGACATACTTTTGGCCAGGGCTCGCTCACTAACAAAACAATTCTGGTCCTGATTTGGCAGTTAAGATGGGCCAGAGCCCATTCTTGAGAGGCAGGTTGCACACCACCACCCTGCTTTGCAAAGCTCCTTTCTATAATGACTTTCACGAGTCCTAAGTGTGAGCTAATAAGCCAAGTGCTGAATTCAACAACCACTTAGTGTCAAAACAATTTTGTGTCTTCTATCAATAGTCCCTCTATTTCCTGTAATATTGTTATATTTCCTCATGTCAAAGTTTGATTAAATTGGTATTTCAAAAGGTACAGTGCAGTTCTTTAGCAGCAGTATTTAGAAGAATGTAAATCACATTTATTTCTGTGATAGAGCTGGGGTTTTGACCTTAGTTTCAAGATCCATAGGCCAAGAGATTTCATGAGGAATTCACTAGAAAACTACCTTCCTCTGAACCAATTACAATGAGAAACCTAGTTACTTTGTTGTAGGGAGCCATGAACCCAGTCCCTCTTCTCTTCATGCCCAGGTTGCTGGGACGGAAACGAAAGCAAAGATAAATTCTCTGAATCGAGAGGAACTAGCTCAGCTTCTTGTAAAAGTTAAACTTCACAGGTGCTCTGCTTTAGGCTGTTCTTTCCTTGGTCTAAGCTTCCTATAAAGGAGAAAATAGGCAAGTTATAAACATGCCTGCCTTCACTCTCTGTGGTAGGAACATCCATTGGCTCTATTCTACCTATAGCAGCCTGCTGTTTGACATTAGATGATGTTAGCGTAATGAAAAATCTGAGGCACTGTGTCTCTCTTTTTTGGAGGGGGGGGAGGGAGCTAAATCAGTAATAGTAACACTTCAACATCGGAGATTAGAAATCAGGAACTCCAGATTATATTCCTGGATCTGCCTCTGGCTCAGTGTAAAACCCTGAAGAATAGTTACTTTCCTTCACAGTTGTGGATTAACCAGAGGATTGGATTCCAAGAATCAGCTGCTCTGGCTCCACAGTGGTGGAGTGACTCACAGTTTTACATGATAGTGCTTCAAACAGGGTACGCAGACACAAGAGGTGTCCTTGGATCACGTTTATTTCAGCTGAGGTTGGTCCTTGCACACTGAAACACTCTGGAGCAGGTTGCTGCTGGCATAATTGTCGAAGTGGTCCATATACACCGAAAGTGCATCGGTGCCCTTCTGAAATGTCTTGCACTGCAAGGGTACTGGGAATTATGACATAAGAACTGAATGGCCATAAAGCAAAACTGAACTGTTTTGGAACATGAAGCAGGTTTCAAAAATAACTACTAAACACCAAAACCAGTAAAAGTTGATGTAATGTCTCAGTCCCATTGATGAAATAAAATTAATTTGCTATACAGAACTCATTTAGGCTCAAGGTTCTGATGTTAACAAAAATGCTTCCTCTAAAGCATATGCTCATTACTGAGAAAAATGAATGAAGAGCAGAATTAAAATGATTTCAGAAACTGAAACTGTCACTGAATGCCAATATCATTCAGACCAGTGGTGTCAATGGTTTACTGAAGCTTTTAGGACAGTGACCATCTTTTTTATTCTGTGTTTGTACAATGTCTAACACAATAGGGCTCTTTCTGCCCCTGGGACTCTTATCATTGCAATTTATCTCCATTACTGAAAAAAAAAAAAGAAAAAGAAAAAGAAAGGAAAGAAGAAAGAAAGAAAATGCCAGTCTGCCTTCAATGTTTGTAAAATATATGACACAGCTTAGGAATACTTTTAAAAGAAATCAAAACCTTTGTTTTTCTCTTTTCTTTAAGTATGGAAATACTGTTAATTGGAGTTAATTTCATTTATGCAAGGAATATCTATATATCAGGTATTGAAGAAAAATTATGTGGCTTTGTTACTGAAGGGCATATTCAACAAAATAAATCTCTTTGTTTTCTGCACGGCTTGCTTAAGGCTGGAAAAATTGCTGTAATATCAGCAGCATCTTCACTGTGATGTGACTGTTACTATAGTAAGCAGTATTAATCTGAAGAACTTGATGACTGACTTCAGAAGAATCTAGTGATAATTTAAATAAGGTTTTCATCTCTTCTTGACTGTAAAGGACTGCACTGATTAAAATGTCCGCATGAAAACAATATACAAACTAAATTGGACTCAGTTCTGCCAGACCTTCTTACTCATTTAGCAAAACACAACTGAAGGAGACAACTTAATTTCTTTCTCAGTTTAAGGTTTGGCAAAGCGTTCACATAGAATGAAGCTACTTTTGTGGTATTACATTTATTGAAAATATTAATACACATGATAAAGAAAAATGAATACATTATTACTGTTTCTTATGTGTTTTCATTATGCTTGTTACGATGTCGTGGTTTCAAGGATTGCCATATATAATGAACAAAGTTTGCTTCTTAAACAAGGTAATATTGCATACAAAACCACAGGTAAACCTCACTTGTTTTGTATGGATATTTGAAATCAGAATCTGTTAAAATCCCTTGGGCCAAATTTACTTTGCAACAAGTGGGCATAACTGCCTCAATGTCAGTGATGTTGGCCTTGGTATCTAAGCCTAGCAGGGAAAAGACATAAGAAGAGAAATTCTAATGAATGACAGAGGCAATACCATGAGACATAAGGACCCTCCTCATACATGCCTGCAATTGTTTTCTCCTCTCATGCCTGAAACTCCCTACTTAGGTGTTTTTGAGGTGTGCCTTACTGATACGGCTGGAGCCTGTTACCTCCGGGTACAACACTGAGCCCACGCGCACGAGCTCTGCCAAGCCGGCGCTGGTCCGTGCAGGACCAGATCGCGTCTCTCAGCATTAAGTAAAGCGACCTGGAACTTGCTTTAACTTACATTAGGAGCAGAGCAAAGCTAAAGCAAAGAACTCACACCGGTAGGCATTTTGGCGTGGTTTATTTTGCAGCCTGATCTAGTTTGTCAGCCCCGCAGGAGACTGATAGTCTGGCAAGAGCCACGAGAGCAGCCCTAGCGTGGTCTGAGAGCTGCCAAAGGGAGGAGGTGGCAGCCAGCCGGAGACACCGTGCATGGGCTGAGCCAAGAGGTGACACTAACGAGGCCGGGGCTCAGAACCCAGGGCAGAGCAGCAAGGCTCCCTGCACCAGTGGTTGTTGGGTAAGAGCAAAGGAAGTCACTTTTGAAACTAGGCTTAGCTTTGAAAAAGCTTGGGAACAACTGCTCCAGTTTAAGATAGCATGGTAAAAAGGGAACGTGATGACACCCCAAGTTTTCCTGGCTTTTCCAGAAGTGCCGCAACTGCCGTAACTCTTTTTTAGGGCATTGTGTCTTATTTTACTGTATAACAATATATGGAAGATTATCTCATAATTAATGTGTTCTTCTATATTTCTTAATCATACAACATCAGTCTCATTGTCCATCACATGAGCTTTGGTAAATGGCCTAAAACTTAACTGTCTTAGACTTCCTTTCTTCATGAACCAACTATTCATCACTATGTGAACAAAAAAGATAAAAAGCAACATTTTAACCTTATTTATATTAAATGTGCTAGGGCTGGCTGACCAGCCAGGGAAAAAAAACCCAGAATTGGTGACCCCCATGCCACACAGTCTCCCTGGTATGCTATTGTATACCTCTGCGGCCAAAGATTAAAGGCTTGGTCGTGAAGCTAAAATGACTCCTTAGTTTTGAAGAACATTTATTTAGCCTTTCTTTAATATAATTTCTAGTTTAACTTGTGACCAGAATGGATGACTCATATAAGTAAGAGTTTTCAGTGTGTCCTTAAATTACTATATTATTAATATGGTACTATACAGACACTCAGAAATGAGAATGGAAACACACAGGGCTCCATCAGCCTTGAAAGCATAGAGTCTTGATGATATACTCTTTTATTTTTTAGCTGCCTACTTCCTATTGCACACAAATCAACCTGATTATCTACCAAGTCATTTTTCAAATGTTAATTCATTTTTAAAATTTGGAGTCATTTGGCAACAAATCTCTCCTAGCTATACCTGGATACCTTTAATTGATTTTGGGTGGAGAAAGAATACATTTAAACACAAGACAATCTAATTTCAGACAAAAATAAATTCTATTTTTATGATAGAATGATATTTTTATATATGATATTTTTAGTGTTCAGGCTGAATAGCAATTTAAAGTCTTTGAAATATTTTCTTACACTTACTTAAAGAAAATGTTATCAATTTGCATTAAAATTAAATATTGTGTTTTTCATTTTGTTGAACTATTGAAAAGTCTGGAGTGGAATTTTCTGAAAGATGCAGAGATTGCTTGTAGTTTCCATAAAGACTCAAGTCTGGCAGTAAAATCCTTGTTAATTTTTGATTGCGTTTCCCTAGACTCATATTTTAGCACTATATGTGGACTGCAATGACATGTCAGGCAAACAACTTAGACCAATACTTTCAAATGTTAAAATTTAAATAGGAAGCCAAAAGCAATATAATAAATATAATAGATATTTATATTATTTATATAAATAAATATACAAGTGTATAATCCATAAAACTGTCTTCACAATTAGTAGAGATGCTGGAATACTACTCAATCAAACTGTAATCAATGTATTCCAGTATTAACAATCAAGGTATTCTGAAAATGTCTGCTTTGTTGCTGAGCAAATTTAATCCCTTTCTAATGGACAAATTCTACTTTTATAATCACATTCAGTACAACCTACTGCCATACTAGCTCCCCTACTATTAACAAACCAGTGCTAAAAGAAATTATTAAAACTAAAAATATTGAGAATTGTTCTTTCTTAAGTGACAGTTTGGAAAACTCCTTCAGCTTACTTTTCTAAAAATCACTTTGTGCTAGATCAGCTTTACAAAAAAACAAACCCACAAAAATATTTGTGAGGGTTGTTCCAGTCAGTGTCAGAGCTGTTCCCAGAACCAAAGAGTATATGACGGAACTTTTTTGCCATTTTCTTTTCTTTGCATAGACATTGAAGTGATGGATATCTAAACTGTATGCCTACCAGTGATCCTGCGGTACTGATTTCATTTCTGTGAGATGCATAATATTTTGCGCTTGAACACTGCCTCCAACTGCTCAAGGTAGGAAAACCAATTATGCAAATTTATTGCAAGGCAAAAGGTAACATGGTTTCCTGAGGCAGTGATAAAAAGGCTCTTGAGGCAGATCTATATTATAGTTTCAAAATGAAGTGGCTCATTGGTTTTCAGTATTCTTTTGCATTTTGGTTTGGCAGCAGGGTAAATTATTGGGAAACTGACCTCATCCTCAAGTGTCTCTGCTAACTATGCAAAATACGCTCCTGTGGATACAACAAAAATGAGAGGTTGAATGAGAATCACTTAGAGGATAGCAAAAAATTTTATCATTGTAATTCGTGTGTGGTAGCTGAGCACTGGAATAAACCTTTGAAAATGGTGGAGTTTAGCAGAATGCTTCGTTAGCACTTTTAATAATACAAGTCAAAAAATAACATTGAAAACAGTGGTGAAAATTCTGCTCACTGTGAAAGAGAGGAAATGTTTATTATAACAACCCTTTAAACCGACATAAAATCCTCTGATCCATTACATATTGCAACAGATACCGACAAAGGACACTATCTACACTGTGTTTTATCTTTGAAAACTAATGGCCTGAAACTGCCAAGATCTGAATTACTTCTATAATACCACTTAGATGAATAAGGACTATTCATGGAATTGTCAAGAGCAAATCATGTCAAACCAATCTCATTTCCTTTCACAATGTGGTTACAAGCCTTGTAGGTGGGAGAGCAGCAGTAGATTATACGTATCTTAGAGCTTTAAACAAATCTCACATGACATAAGGAACAAAAATGTGGTTTTGATGAATATTCTACAGACTGGATGTAAACTAGCTGGAAAACCAAGTCTATAACCAGAACATTTATCAGTGCTTCAATCTGAGTAGTTTTAAAAAAAACCCAACAAACCAGGTGGCACCTGTCCTGGCAACAGGTCTCTTTGATCTTTTAGTTAATGACCCAAACGATGAAATGGAATATCTTATATTTGCAGAGGACACAAGCAAAGGAGGGACCAAGCTCTTGGCCAACCGTTCTGCAGGCCAAGATGAGCAGTTTGTAAGGCACCGACAAGCTGAAGGAGTGCCGCAGAGAAACCAGGACGAGGTTCAGCGGGGGCCAGTACAGCACTGTGAGGAATAACCCCAAACCGATTTGTAATGCACACGGTCACTCGGTATCTTCCTCTTGAGCTCAGTTTTCTCGCAGACAGCGGCAAGGGGCTGCTTTTTTGTGCTGCTGCTGCTGCTTCACGGTGCCACCGCTCGGCACTTTATCCGGGAAGGCCTCGGTCTGCTCCGCCAGGGTCCGCGGCCGCAGCAGTTCTCTCAGTACAAAATCCTCCATCTCCAGCAAGCTCTTCGCGGGCCTAGCCGGGGCCGCCCGCCCCCGGCCCCGGCTCCAGTCCCGCCGCCGGAGCTCCGGCCCTTCCGGGCTGCGCCGGTGCCGGCGCCCCGACCCCGACCGAGCGGGGAGAGGCGCGGCCCGGCCCGGGGCGGCGCAGGGGGCGGGCCGAGGCGCGGCGAGACGGCGCCATCTCAGCGCGCCCGGGGCGGGGGAGGCGGCGGCCATGGGGGCTCCCGCCTGGCGTTGGGCGCTGCGCGCCGCCCGCCTCCCCGTCGGCGGCGGGAGGGCTCCGACGGCGCCGCGGCGCCACCCGGGCTGCGGTCCCGCCGCTCCCTTTGCCGACTCCGCGGTGAGTGAAGCGGCAGCTCTCCGCCGTGCGGCCGGTCCGCCCCGGGGCGGGAGCGGAGCGGGAGGGTCGGTCCGTCCGTCCGTCTGTGTGCTCGGGGGGGTGGGAGGCAGGAGGGCCGCCGCGGCCTAGACGCGCTCGGTGTGTTGGCGGGCTGTGTCCTGGCGCAGCCGGCTCAGCCCTTGCTGTGCGGTGAGGGGACGCGGTCGCTGCAGGGCGTTAGCGGCGCGGGGTGCTCCGTGGCGGCGGGCGGGCGGAGCAGAGGAAGGTGAGCCTCTGCCCGGTGTTTAGGCGGAGCAGGGGAAGGGGAGCCTCTGCCCGGTGTTTGGCCGGAGCCGGGGAAGGGGAGCCTCTGCCCGGTGTTTGGCCGGAGCCGGGGAAGGGGAGCCTCTGCCCGGTGTTTGGCCGGAGCCGAGCCGGTTCTGTGGAAGTAGCGCGCGGTCGCTCCGCGCCCGCGGTGTTAAAATCGAGCCACCGGGCGGTAGGGGGGACGCTGGCTGTGGAGATGCAGGCCCCTGCCTGGCAGTCCGTCTGTCCTGCAGCGGAGGGCCCGCAGGGTGCCGAAGAGCCGTCGCGTCCCTCTTCTCCTGAAATGCCCCGGCTCCAGCCAACCGGCGCTTGCGCGGGTGCCTCTGAGACGGCCCCGGGGCGGGCCGGCCGGCCCGCTGGGCCGCTGCCGGTGCTTCTCCGGCGCCTCAGCACCTCGGGTTTCGCTTCCGCTGCTGTATTTGTTGTGCTCGAAGCGACTGTAACGTTAAGGACCACTAGGTCGAGCCTATTTTTTAAAGTTCTCAACTTTGAAAGCGGTGTTTCGGTTTACTTTAACACAAGCCATCATTCTTTCTTTCTTTTACGCGTTAAGATCGATCATATTTAACTGTTTGTCTAAACAAAATGCCTACTGGGGTGATTTTTAAGTAGGCCGCGTTCCTGCCAGCCTGCCTGCCCCTGAGGCAGGCTCCCTTTGGGAGAGCCTGTGTGCAAAATGTTTTTTTGGACCAGTAGTGAAAATTTCTCGGCGTGTGGGTGGGTTCATCCCTGTCAGCTTTCTCTGCAGAAACTGCAGGTTGTTGCATACGTGTTTGCTTGCTTTCTGTTTTTGTTAGTCCTCAAGCTCCAGGGATGAGGCTTTAAGGAGCAAACGTGTCCAGATCCTGTCACGCGGGCTGCCGAAACAGAAGCCCATAGAAGGAGTTAAGCAGGTGGTGGTCTTGGCTTCTGGAAAAGGGGGAGTTGGAAAATCAACAACAGCAGGTAAGATTTTTTAAAATTATTTTTATTGTTTACTTTGCACATTTTATAATACTTCATAAGGAATGTTTGGGCACTTGTGTCATTACCTTGTAAGTGAGTCCCACTAACACAGCTCTTCACCTCTGTCAATCCCATTGCAGCCATTGAGAATCTATGTGGGTACAGAGGTCTTGGCTTTAAATGAGGTGCAAATAGAGCAGACAGCTTTGAAATAGTATCTTTGTAATAGTGCCATGTTGTCCTGGGACAGCCTGCTTTCTTAAGAGGTGATGCAAGCTGAGGTGGGAAAGTCATACACCAGTGCAGCGATAACTGTTCCTCCTTCGCTAGCAGCGTAGGTGTGCCTGTACAGTGCTCCTCTGTGCTATGTTGGCATAGTCATGTGCTCTGTAGAGGACAGTAATATTTAGAAGGTTTCAAAATCAGGTCTCTGTCCAATTTTCTCAACTACTTGTGTAGGCATTTCATAAACAAAAGGTGAAACAGTAGTTATGAACCATACAAACTGACCAGAGCCTTGTGAAGCACCTTGAACTCTTCCCTCAGGCCCACCATTAGGTTTTGAATTAATTTTTCTCTAACTGTGCAGTTCCTAGGTGGTAGAACAAGATAGTACATGGGTTACCTGTACTGCAGAAATTCGCTTGAACTTAAACAAAAATGGCACTGAAGGTAAACCTCTTTCAGAAGATCTCTGTGAAGTGTTAGAAATTTGTTTAAGGATCTCTTCCTTAGCATCTAGATTGGAAAAGAGTCATCCTTTAGTTGAATGTTGTCTACTGTTCATTTGCTGTGAATAACACACTGATGTAGCTCTTAATTTCTCATTTTGTGGTTTGTATTTCAGCCACACTTGAAAAGGACTGACTGTCTAATAAATACTAGAACATGCAAACATGATAGTAAGAATAACTGTACTTAAAAAATAATTTGAAAGTATTTTTTTCTGTACATAGGATACACATATATACTATCCTATAGATAGGACACACATTCCTGTACAAAGACGTGCAAAACAATCAACACTTGCATTTTTTAATGTGATGTAGCTTTTGGTTGATGGTTATAATTCATAGGCTGGTTGTTTCAGGTTACTGAAAATACCAAATATCTGTAAATTAACAATTTACAAAATGAACATAATTTGAATAGTAAATTCAGATTATCCTCCTCGTGTCTGCAAACAAATGTGCTAATTTAAGTCCTGCTAACTGGCGTCTGTATGTAATTTGTACATATCTATGTAATTTGTACATGAAGTACGACACATACATAAATAATATTTAGAGCTGGGAGTTCATACCCATGCATTTAAAAATAAAAAATCAGGGTTTAACAAGCATTAAATAAGAGAGTTGAAATGTAAAGGAACCATTCAAATACTGGTGTATTGGACAGCCTTTTGTTAATGAATTTATTCATTTATAATATTGAGAAGAAAAAGGAATAATCTAAGTTCTTGTTTATTAAAATGAGAATAAATAATTATCATGGTTCGGATGAACAATTGAAGATAAGGTAACTCTGATCAAAATATTGCATGGCATCATTGCTGAATTATGTCCTTAAATTATGTTCTTTGTAATGGAGGTTTGTGGGGAACATGTTTGGTGACAACTCTGCTGACTCATTTTGAGAGCAGGAGTTGAGAAGGAAGGAGGATAGTACGTACCTCTAATTCCTGAAGCACCACAGAAAATATCATCAGTCTTATTGTCTGCATCTCTCTCAAGGACTCTTAAGGCTCTTTGTATTCTTTCCCCCAGTGTGTTTATGTTTCAGTTGCTCTGGATCTCCATTTCAGGACAAGTGGATATGCATTCTGGTCAAGTTTGTCAGGACCATTCCTTAACCTGTTGAATAACTCATTTCTGTTTGTTGCATATAGCTTTCATATTGTATTCTCTGTTGCTTCTAGCACTTTTTGGTCTTCTGAAATCAGTGTAGTCAATCATTACAAGAAGAAATTGTGAGATAGGAAAAAAATTATAATGCATGTTTAAATACTTTGGTTGTTTTTCTGTTTTGTTGTTTTTGTTTGCCTAGTGTAAGTGTTGGTTTGTTTGTTTGCTTCCTATGTCTCCTATCTCTTTCCTGTCAAGTTTCTGTCTCTTACCAACATTCTGCTATATTTACTCTATCTGGCCAAAGTGGTGGTTGGGTTTTATTTGTTTCTTTCTTTTTTTTTTTTTTTTTTTTTTTTGTCTCTTCTGTCCCCTCTTTTGCATTACCCTGAAGATGAGAGTACTGTGGAAAATTGATCCTGGCATGAGAAGAGTTCAAAGTGTGGTCTTTAAAGAAGAGAAGTTTCTAATTGATTGAAACTCTTATTGTTTTCAGTTGTGGAAGTGGAGTAAAATTCGTGGCTGGTGTTCTTGCTCACATTTTGTTAATCCTGCATTTTGAGGAAAATAAAACTACTGATACAACCAACTACCTTGGCCTTCAGACATTTTTAGCGAAGACTAAAGGGCTGAGATTTTTTTGTTATTGTTCGGGAGAGCTGATACATTTGACCATGTGTCGACTTTATCTCAGTTATATTAACTGTGTTTTAATTTTTTTTTCCTCTTGCATGCTTCTATTCTGCATGTAAAATGTACTATTATTGAAACTCACCCTTTCAAGGTAGAGGCCAATATCCATCTATTTGCCTGACTAACCCAGACACAGGTCTGGGCTTTGGCAAAGACGGTAATAATGTTTGTTCATGGTTCTTTTCCAGGATCAATGTCATGGTTTTTGATTCTGGGCTGTCTCTACATGTTAAAATATTTGGATAAATAGTCATAAACCGGTTATTCTATTTATAAATGCCACTTATATTCAGATGTAATTACTGAAAGTTATCTTTCAGAGAGAGTTCATCTTAGTTATCTGTAGGTATTTTATTGATGATATATATTAGCCATGTCACAGATACAGACACACTCATCTGGCTCTGTGCTTTGGGCACAGAAGTTTTAGTTGTATTGTTAGCTCAGTGTTCTGAGAATTCAACTGTGCTATTCCTAGGGCCAGTTTGGATTTGGAAGTTAACGAAGTCCAAACTAATAAACCTTCCCAGACTTGTACTGATTTCAAGAAGACTAACTCGGATCTCCTTGTGCATTGTTCTTGATACTGATTGGCTGGTTTAGCATTGGTGGAGATACCGTGGTGACTTATCTTAGAGCCTGCTGTGAAGTTCTAAATAATAATAATAAAAAGTTGTATTGAACTTCTGGAATGTATCTGCCCTGCTCTCTTGCGTTATGGGAACTTACTAGTTAGGGCCAACATGAGTGCTTAGGGTCAGGTTAGGTCCTATGCTGCATCTCTACACCCTCTTGGAACTGACGATAAGACAATGGAGTGCAAGAATAATCAGCTGGGATTCAACAGAGAATATGAGGTGTCCAGCTAGATGTCCAGCTAAAACCCTCAGGTTTTCCCACTATATTATTCCTACTGTCTCCCTTTTCCCCTTCAATAGTCAAGTAGCCTTTATTGAAGAAGCATTGTGGATTATACCTTAATTTTCACATATGGTAATTGTATAGGAAGAAGATAGATGTATAAAGTGGTTTTAAGACAGTGTGTGGAGTAACTTGCTGCTTCTTTGTGTCAGACATGAGCTGCGGGTTTTTTTTTTTTCTTTTTTTATTTATAATTGGTTTGCTTGTTTTTTCTCCTTATCTGTGATTTGTAGATTGGTTTCCAAGTTTCAGAGGATGAATTTTCATCTGATTGATTCAGGGAACAGTTAATCAAGCATCTGTTTAAATAGCAAACTGAAAAATAAAATCTATATGCTGTATCAGCTTAGGAGTAAACAAAGGCTGTGTGCTTCTTAGGGAGAGCTGTACAATTTTCCTTGTTAACCTCCTCACTGTTTTGTTTAAAGGAACTTACCTTTCTCAACACTAAGTTCTTTAAGCTAGGAATCTGGCTCCCCAGCTTGTTCTCAGTACCTTCGTACTTTTCCAGTACAACAAGGCTGACCACAGCTTATTTTTTTTAAAAGGCTCTGTGGACTGACATACGGTCAGTAAAGAAAGCAAGAGATGTTGCCCAAGAAAGAGTTGTGTGTGTGGTGGGTTTTTTCCTGTGTGGTTTGGCTTTTTTTTCTTGTTTTAAAACATGTTACTGCTTGGATTATAACAATTACTCTTTGGTTATACTGAAGCTTCTAGGAGGTTTCCCAACAGAATTGAAACTGGTGAGCCATTAAAAGATACCATTTCTTGCAAGTGCTTTTTAGTTATGGGAGTTAAGTATTGATGGAAATGTAAAAGCTGTAAACAAACTCACAGTCTTTTTAATTGCTTCATCCTGTTTTTCTGTTTCTTTAGTTGTTACAGATGCTTTCAGGGTAGATGAGACTTTGTTTTCTGACATAAAAATCGAGTGAAAAGCATGCATTGAACCTTCTTCCAGAAAATATCCACATTTAATATATCACAAGAAATCAAAAAAAAGGGGTATGATCATCTTTCTGGTCACTGTACTTTAATAGTTTAGGTCAATACTTACCTAATCTCTAGCTTTAAGAAAATTCACTAGAGACTGTGGTGAAGGTTACCGATGGGAGGGTTATTTTAGTTTTATAGTACAGTGTCCACTTTTGAAAAGTCAAAATTCTTTTCTTAATGTTATCCTTTGGCAAAATACTTAGATTGTATTTTTATTTTGCAGTGTCCTCTAGAAAGTTAGAGTTTGCAAGTTTTTGCAGATTAGCTTGAGTTTGTTAGCCTGTTAGCAAAGATGGACTGAAATGTGGGTGCTGCTGTCACTTAAGCTGGTAATATTGTAGAGGTGCAAGAAGCTAAGAACCAAGATAATGAATGCAATTATTAAGTAAGTGTGATGTATTTATATTATATTTTCTCTTGTGAGTAACGATAACATTATCAATATTTAGGAATTAAGTTTTCTTGCACTTAATCTTTTTTTTTTTTTTCCTTCCTCTTTCTTGCAGTGAATATAGCCCTTGCCCTAGCAGCAAATGATTCGGTAGGTAAACATCTAATTATCAGCCTTAATGTGAAACAAGCATGTGTGTCATAAATAAAATGGTTACTGCCAGGGGCAGTCACATACATTAAATCTAAGTATTTACTGTGACAGTTAATTTCTTTATTTGTTTTTCATGGACTTTTGAGTTTATATTAATTTGTTTATATTTTATCAGTACCATGAATGACTTAGTAGCTCTCATCCTTCATCTGGATTTGGCTGTGTGCTTTTACTTGTGTGTCTCTTGAGTGCAAATGCAATTCTGCAAGGATGTGTAGACATAGTAGAGGATGTTTGTGCAGGTTGAAGACAAATAAATAATTAAAGTCTATCACTTCAGAGCACTGACTTGGAAAAAATAAGAATAAGTGCTTGATGGTGTCCAAAACATTTTTTTATAGCTCTAAAGTTTTACTTTTTCTAGAGAAATTAATATGTAAAAATTCTTTATATATAAACAGCTGAGGAAACAAAGGAGATACATATCTTCCCTAAAGCTTGGAAATACATTTTTTGAGTGACAAAATATCATTGCCCAGTCTGGTATTGCTCGAAATGTTACTTGGACTATAAATAGACAGTGAGAACCATTCAAGTGTAAAAACAACAGGTCTTCGTTATGTCCACCTGCTGCTGGAAACTGGGAGTAGTTCCATTGTGCATGTTTATTGCCACAGAGGTAAACTCAGAAGAAAGCTTCGCTTCCTATGTAAGGGTGTATAATGCAGATTTTGTACTCCTAGAGCATTAATTTAATACAAAGTATCCACATGTACTTTAATCTGGTAAATGTAGTATCTTTTTCTTGTTGTAAAAGATGAGTAAAATAAAACAACAGGTACAAGGAGCGAGGTTTACATGCAATTTGCATGCTTCTGGTAGGAATTTTGTAAAAGATTAAAAAAATTTCCATAAACTCAGTCATGCTTGATAAGAAGAGAGTGTTTAAAGTTGTTATATGAAATATGTACTGTTTGTAATGGCATCTGATCTTGATATTTCACAGGGTTTAATTCTGTGTTTTAAATAGGTTGCTGGAGTAATTTAATTTCAGAGAAAAATCTGTCATCTTGAAAAGCAAAACTGCTTGAATGGTTCCTTCTAATTAACTTTAAAACATGGCATTTGCTGTAATACTTCTCCAAAACAAATGTGATCCTGCAATGTGATCTGTGTTGTGGCATGGTCATTGAGTAGCTCCATGGAAACCATGTCAACTAATTGCACATAACTTTCTGTATCAGCTTAAGTGTTTTTAGGATTGTGCCTGATACTTTTCAAACATACAGTTTTGTGCATTATTTAAATTTATATTTAGATAAAACACCTCTTAGTAATTCTGACATACACAAGTTTTGGGTTTATGCCCTTTTTCAGGAGTTAAATGTCTGGCTTTAAACATAATAATGTGATACACCACTTCAGTAGCCCATTAAAACACTTGTAAAGCACACAAATAAGAGGGACCATAGTCTAGAGTGATTGAAGAGGTTGTTGCTGGAGTTATTTGGAGAATCAGGGACAGAGAAATAATTTTAAATTAAATTGAGCCAAGAAAGTTAAGTAGACATAGAATGTGCTAGTAATTTCTAATGCTACGATTATGTGCTAGTGTAAAATTGGAGGCCAGCATCTGGTGGATGTTAATCAATGAAGAGCAGCTGAAACTGATGACATAGCTGTGACTTGCATGAACTGATGGTCACAATTTAGCAAGCTGCTGCCATGGTGAAATTGTGCATTGATGCAGGTTAGAAAATATGAAATTAAGGTGGATTGAATAAACTCAACTCTATATTATTTGTTCATGCATTAATTTTTTTTTTTTACGATAATGATGGCATATGTCATGTTTATGTTTAACCTTTGGGCTTGAATTTGCTTGTGTGTTCGTTTGTGTACTCCCATTGATTTCAGTTGACTAGTCTTGTGAGTCAAGGTTATGAAATTAGTATCCCTGGGACCTTGATCCAGGCTGGGATTGTCCAGTACTCTGAATTGTAGGGATCGTTGCAATGTTCAGTTTTGTTATGGTGAAATAAAGGTTGTTTTCCAGAGTCCATTGGTGCTTCCTGCTGAAGTTTATAGTGAATTTCTTTGACCCCCCATGTGCAGCAATGGACCTCTTCATTTTACTTTTAATAACTACTGATTGTGCATCACCTTCCCATGGTTTCCCTTCCCTTCATTGCTATTTTAAGTTCATCTCTTTCTGAGGAAGCAGTAATGATTCTGTTAGTAGATCAGAGATTCAGCAGCCTCCTGCAACTTCATTACAGTCCTTATGTCTCTTATATGCAAAATACAGATTTATAGAAACTGATACTTGAACTTCATGTACTGTTTAAAGAAGGAAAGAAAGGACTCGTGAAGTAAGATAGATCACCATAACAATAAAGGTCTGTGCTTCCCTCATTAGATATAGTCTGTATCTGTTACATGTTCAAAGTTTGTAACTAGATTTTCAAAGCAAGTAGTATACTGGAGCTAAATGACTTTAAAAATAATGTTTTCTTCTGATCTTTCAAGTGTTCTTTTTCTAAGATTATACAGGTCACAGACTATTGAGAGCAACTGTGTTCTGGTGAGGGAGATCTGTGGAAGATGCTTTCAGAAGAGATTGGATTAGGGTAGATTCTTGCTGCTTTCAGTAACAGCTGTGACATCTTACTGTTGTTTGATAGTGTCATAAGCTGGAAGAAGATTAACAGTCAAAGCATAAAGGAATTTTTTGTCCTCTTGATAAAAGAAAGCTTCCTTCCATCTTTTCTTAAAAGTCTACTTTCTATAGTTAAAAAACCAAACCAAACCCCCGCTGTTTCTATAGATAGATTTTTTTTTTTTTCCTTCCCCTCTTCTTAATGTGGTAGCTTTTTTGTTTATAGTGATTGTCTGAAGTATTAAGGCATCGACAGAGCCTTGGATGCTGTCATTGGCGCACAGTGTTGTTGGCAGAGCTGGGATTAGAATTCAGGAGTTCAAGTCTTGCGTGCTGGTGCTCAGTCTGTTTGGCATATTTTTACCTCATGGTTACAGAGTAAATAATTCAGGACAGGATTTCATTTAGATGCCTAGATACCACGTCCAAGACAGAGTAGGGTTTTTTTGAGTTTTGTTTTGTTTTGGGTTTTTTTGATGCAAAGCCAGGGAAACAAGCAGGGCAGGCAGCCTCTTGTCCCTTTCTGAAATATTAGGCTTTTGGTACCCCCGTGTTACCTGTTGTAGATGGATTCGTTAAGAATTGTATAAGCTCTTGCGCCTGTACCAAGACCTATAAATCTACACAGTGTTCTTTTTGTGCTAAGAAATAACTTGAAGTTTCACCCTTGTGTCCTATTTTTAATTGCTTGCTTAGTTTGACAGCTGATTCTTTCGTTCTTTTGATGTACCAGCAGTCAGTTGTGCTCCCCTTGGAGCACTTGGGAAGAATTTTTGGGTTTCATGCCAGGACGATTCATATTCAGACTAGAATGACTATTTATGAAAGCTGCCTGGCCAGAGAGGATTTATTATAGTAGAAACAAGTTGAATTAATAGATGGCAGCAATAATAGGATAGAGATTGCTTGTTTATGAACAGAGTATTTTAGTGAGCAAACACCAGCTGTGCATGACTAAGGATGGCACAAATCCAGTTGGGAGGCTGCATGCTTGTGCTGTCACTACGAGGCAAACTCCCCTGTCAGATTTCCTTTGACTCTTCTTTTCTTTCCAGGAAGATTTACATTTTTCACTATAGGACGAAATGGTTTTTATGTTGCGAAGGACAGAGGAGCAAGGAGTAAAACCGTATGGAACAAATTAGCATGTAAGCATAAGCAAGCAGCTTCTGCCTGCAGTGGTGGGGGCACGTGATTAAAGGCATCGGTTTTAACTGTTCCAGCCCAACTCTGTGTCGGGGGATTATTGGGTCAAGCAGACCAGGACCGAAATTTGAAATACATCAAGCAAACCCGCTGGTTGCTGAGCAACGCGTTATTTTAAACAGAAGACCGTCAGCGTTTGCGTACGGAGGGCGAGAGCCGGCTGGCAGAGGGAGCGCCGGGGGGCGAGCGGAGCGCTGCGGACCCCCCCGGCCTTGTACTGCAGGAGGGGGCCGAACGCCTTGGCCTGTACTGCAGACGAAGCTGGGAAAGTTGGTGGTTAGCCAAAGGAAGAAACGCTTACTCAAACAATACCGTCGTCAAAATGTCACAACGCAGGTTTTATTTATTTTTTTAAAGCGGAAAACTTGTGGATATCTGCCTGTTATAGGCAGGTAGGATGTCTCTGACAGCTATATAGTAAGTTATAGCACAGGAACTATGTAGTTATGGCCAGAGTCTTCATGTGCATTCATTGTTGTGATAATAAAAGTAGTTTTATTTCTTTCAAAATGTGTATTTAATCAAACAGCACACATTCATTTTAGAACTACCCAAAATCTACCCAGCCTATTTTCTTTACATTCCAGCTTCCCCCCCCCCCCCCCAAATATTTGGCTCCTGTAATTAAGCTATTTGTCTGCAGGATAATATTTGACTGCTGCATTAATAGATGACTTCACAAAGTATATACATTTCTTTTTGGTAAGGAGAGAATTCCATGTGGGGGGAACAAACAAATCCAGAAGAATTTAGACGGTAATGGGCTCCTTCACTGAATAATTATAGTGCGAAGGAAAGTTTTGACCTGTTTTGTCCCCCTCCTATGCAGCTTTCCTAATTATTAGGGTTTGATTTCTATGCATCTTTATCTTTGTTGCTTAGAGAATCAGAAGACTTTAATTGCTATAGATAAGGTGTTCTGTTCATGCTTGTTTCTTAATGCTGAAAAGTGTCAATAAAGCTGGAGATGCCAGTTAGGATTGATTTTGGGTTATGTTGCAGTGACAGCTCAGCTTCTAGATCAGCTGAGAAAATGAGAGAATAAAGCTTTAAAAAATCACTATTTTTCAAGTAAAAAATGAGTGAAATTAAAAATATTTTTAAACATAGGCCACGTAAAATGTTTTATTTTAATCAAATGACTATATGCTTGAGGAAAATGAAAATATTTACTTTTTTTTTTTTGAAATATTGCATGTAGAGTTAATTACCTTCATCCTTAATCTTCAAGTCATTGAAAGCCTAGTGCAGATGTCAGAGAGACTTATGTGAAAGGTGGAGCAGGTTTATAATAATTTGGCATACTGTGAAAGCAGTGAGACATCTTGTAGAGATGTAGTAATGTTTGGGATTCTTTTTTGGATTTTGGTAATTTGTTTTTAAAATGGTGCTGTATTGAATTTTTTTTCAATAGGATACATAATGTTGAAGAAGGACAAACAAGGTTGAATTACTGGTATCTGATTATTTAGAAATCTGACTAGGAGCTACTGCAGACTGTTGTGGAAAAAATTGCCAGAAAAGTTCTGTAGCTGACTGAAAATTAGAAGATCTTCATATGAAGGAAAAGGGCTTTTAAACCAGTAGAAGAGTGAGTGTTTAAAAAGTCTGCATTTCTAGGGTAGAGAGTGAGAAGACTGCAGTGGTACTTTTTTGGCTTTAATCCAATTTACAGCTAGGCACTTAAATAGCGTGCATCTGAAAGAGTTAGAGAATTAGGGATTAGAAGATGGCTATTCAGTGTGTCAGTATGTCAAATGGGGTATCCAGAGCCTATCCTGATTTTAAGTTCCCTTTTGTCCTATGTGTTGCTGCTTGCAGTTTGGGATTAGCTCTAAGTCTATAATGACATTAAAAGGGTAAATTGAGAGTTCTGGTGGTAGATTAAGAGCACCAGCTTTAAAAATAACTGGCATCTTCACTTAGCAAAGCTGGAATTTCTGTCTTCGGAATGGACTGCAGCTGCTGAATATTGAGAGTGCTTCTAATGTAGGGAATCCTTCACCATATAGAACAACAACAGCTCATTAACCTGTGCCTCCATCCCTCCCAGGCTGAACACCAGGGAATTCTGGTGGTCTGCAGAGTTAACTTCAAAGTAAAATATCATCCGCTAATGGCCAGTGGGGATACATATGTCTTACCAAGTATGAAATAAAGTCTCAGAAAAGATGAGCAAAAATGAAATTAATGCTGTCAAAGAGTCTCTGGTTGTTTAGTGGTAATGTAGGCTATGTTGATTAACAACTATTTATAGCAGCTTTTTGTGAGCTGATTTTTTTTCTTTTTTTTTTCTTCTTCTTTCTCTCTATTGGCATGAAGTCTTTTATCAGGCTTGTTCCTCAATAAAGCATTTGGCAACTTGGAAGAAATCAGTGAATGTCACTAGATTGTCCACTCAACACAGAATTGTGTGTGCAGGGGTCCTCTGTGGTGTATGAATGAAACTGGTTGCATTTGGTTAAAAAATCCATTACTTGAAAATGTAATTGATTTCATAGTTAATATTACCTGAAAGACAAAAAAGGGAACCTACATAAAGAAAGTGTATTGGAGAGACTAAACAACTCTGAAGCATTTGCTAAAATAGTTAACAGGATGAGGAAAGATATGGATCATTTTGTCATTAGCATGGACCTATATCAACTGTATAAGGACCATGTATAGTAAAACTCACCTGCCTAAGTGAACAAACATAATAGCAATTGAATAATTTTGAATTTGTGTAAGGAAAAGCAAAGGAAGCAAAATTTACTGTTTTTTTTACAAGACCTCTCTCTGCCAGTATAAAGAGGGACTGTGTCTAATATGGCCTTCAACAACTTTATTTTAATTTTTTCCCCCAAAAGGATGTATTACAACTAAGTTTAAAACTTGAAAATCATTAATTCAGAATACAGCTATCTTGCAAATCTCTATTGCTCACAAGGCAGTGGCCAAGTTAAAAGGCTAAACTGAACTTTAATTGCGTTGAGAATCTTGCCAGAGAAATTAAAGGAAAGGATCTTTTTAGTGAGGTTGTCTTTGCCTGTAATTTGTACACTGCACAAAGTGAAGCCATAGAATTCTCATCTTTCAAGGAAATATGCAAGAATATCTTCTTTATCTATTGACGTAGCATTTGGTTTTCTTGTAAATAAAGAATCTATACCTGGTCACTGTGAAAACTTGTTTTCATTTCTTAGTGTAGATGAGAGAAGTTTCTAAACTGGAGTGAAAACTTTACTCTATTTGTACTGGGGCAAGAGATGCAGTGATTATATGGATGTACCGTATGCTGAATATTTGTCAGAAATCTTTAGAGAGGTCTAATGGGCCAAATTAATATTTTGTTGAGAAGATTAATGGTAGTAATGTAAAAAGGATGATGTAGTCAGTGATGTAAATGCAGATGGTGAAGAGGAGTTATAGTTCTTTACCACAGTCCTTTATCCTGTAAATTTTTTTTTTTGTGGTCTTGAGCTCAGCAATGATCGGATGAGACCATGACAGCTGGCACCAGTACTGCAGCAAGAGCAAATCCTAGCAGTAGTTAGCCTGTGCTAGAGAGCATTTAGCTAGAGAGAAGGGAAACCCTAAAAGCATTGGTAAGAAGGTAAATTTGAACATCTGTGAATGTTTAAGTATACTTTTTGCTGAATACACCAAGAGAGCACTTCTGTGTTTTCATGTGCTGACAATATATAGATTTCTACTTTTGTGTTCTCTCTGCCCGATGGAATATTGGTAAGGATCTTACTCTGTATGAAGAGGTTGATAATTCTGCATATGTTAGTTTAGTGTATTTTTTTCAAAGTAGCTTCCAGTGACGTGGAAGTACATGATTCAATCATATGGGAATGGTTATATTGTCCGTTATATCTTCAGAGTTTAAGCTGTTCAGAACTTGCAGTAAAGCAACAAAAAAACCCCAGGTCTCTAGAAAATACTTTTCAAGTGTAGTAAACTTGAATATTGATTCAAACTTTCTTCCACAGCTGGGCAGGTGGAAGGAAAAGGACAAATGTTAACTTGAGAACAGCTGTTTTGAACTTGGTTATTGCTATGCCAGCTGGAGAGATGGAATCCTGTTTGTTTAATAGCACAGAATAGAAATATTTTTATAAGGAGAAAATGCAGCCATAAGAAGATGATGGAGTTGTATTACCTGAATCCTTTTCCTGCAGTGTGCCAAGAGTGGCTGTAGCTGTGATGCGTGCTGTGCTCTGAAAACACTTAGAACCAGGGGGACTTTGACATGCTTGGGTGTGCTTTGAGTGCTGCATTTCTGTCTGCGTAACGCTACTATTATTTAAGAAAAAAAATAATTCAACATTGACATGAGATGTATATGCGTATGAAAATAACGTCAGAGGACGTTAGAGGAATCCTGGAGCTTTTCCTTTTTTTTTTTTTTTTTTTTTAGTTGCCTTCTTGGTTCTCCTTGTAATCCCCTGTAATGATTTATATGAGGTGTGGGTTATATGGGTGAAAACACAATTTATTAAAATTTAATTTTTTTAAATTATTGTAACTCATGCATCTGGATTAAACTTCACTTGGCATGAGAAGTATCTGGTGCTGGTAATACTGATTAACAGTTTCATGTGGTAGCATCCAGGTGTGTGCAAATTATTTCATCTCTTGGGGATTTAAAACATTGTAAATGCAGGAAGAGATGATCTGGACTGTGCTGTGCCTGTCTTAAAAGATCCCTTGGTATCTGCCATAATGCTTTTCCAAGATAATTAAACCTTGGGTAAAGGATTATTATTGGTATTCTAGGGATGCTTACATACTGCAAATGCAGGGATAGTTGGGAGAAACAAAAGTCAAAACCTTATTTTACTGGGCCAATGCTTTATATGCTGCTACTTTTAGGCAGTATGAACTCTTTTTACCCAACATATTGAATTACTTGATGAAGAAAAAAACCTACCTTAGGCTATCTTCAGTGAGGTTCTGCCAGTTATTTAAAGATTTTCCAAAAGACCTTTCTCCTATAATCCTGTAGAAAGCACCATGCTTACAGGAACACTTGTGCTTTCATTAACATGAGTTGTAGAAACTGGAGAATCTGTTAACTATTTTTCTGTTTGAAGACAACCGTTTTATTGAGCCATATCCACCAACAAAAGCAGTGCATCTTGGAAACAGGCATCTTTCTTAGTTTTGAGGAAGTGTGTAAATTTGTTTGAGAAACTGTCAGGTTTATTGTATTAGCTTGAAACAAAGATGAGCTTTGTAATTTGGAGTAGCAGCTGAATTTGCAAAGTCCTTCTAGGTAATAGAGGGATATTTTTCTCCAGTGTGCATGTATTTATTCTTCATTTGAGGAAATTTGGTACACTTGGAGATACATTCCTGCTGACTCCTAGGAATAAGTGACCTGTGGTGAAGATCTGACTATGCCCAGGAGGTCATAAAGTCAATCTACTTAATTTAGATCATCCTAAATCTTCAGTCCCTTTAGGCTGAAAACGAAACTGAGTTGTAAGATTATTGTAGTTAGTCAGTGGATAGTCACAATCCTTGTTGGGGCAAAAACCCTCAAAAAGTTGAGGGAAAGGATGTCAGTCAGGTTTAAAACACAATGTAGGTTTTTCTGCAAATATTTACTTTCATTGGAGAAGGAATTAGGTGGCACAGCCCTTAGATGATGTTTTGATGGGTTCGATTAGCTGCTGACACAGATAAAGGGATGGAGTCATGAATCTTTCTAATCTGTTAAAATATGCATTTTGTACAAGAACAAAGAAGCTCTAATACTGTTGTTGATGTCTTTGAAATCTAACATAAAAGTGGGTCTTTTCAATCTTTTTGAAATTACAGCTTTCATATAGTAGGCAAGAAGTAGAATAATTTGTCAGAGTAACTCCTGAACTTTTTTGTAATAGCTTTCACAAGATGTTATAAAGAAAGAAATGTTTAAAAAAAATCTAAATTAAATAATCCATGTAATTACATATGCTTTGCTCTGTTTCATAAAAAAGTACATTGAATGACTGAAGCCAAATTTGGTTGTTTTTTGTAGTAAAAACTTATTTTTCAAAGTACATAGTAGATCATGTATGGTAATGCATTTTTACTTCTCAGTTGTAAAATTTAAGATGCGTTTGGCTTATATTAGGTAAATTTAACACTTTAAATTGTTCAGCTGTTAAGGGTATCTGCAGGGTTCAATATCAACAGCTTAAAGAGAAGAAGAAAAAAAAGAAAGCAACCCCCACAGAAAAACAAACCCCAAACTCAAATTATTATGTATGTTATGAAAAGGGTCAGTCTTGCTTCTCAGGTGTCTAAGCTTCTGTTAGTTTCTTTATCTTAATTGAAATTCAGATTTATTTAGATGTAGTGGCCTGAATACCTAGGTTTTTAATCCAGGTGCATTTCTGTTTTAGAACAAACAAACAGATTGTGATGCCACAGAATATACTTCTTGTTTAGAAATCCTTTTCAAGGGTAGAGATGCTGTATACTTGCATTAAAAGCCTTGTTACGCTCTTCTTCTAACCAGAAACTTGATAGCTATCACTGAGCCTTTATCTTTCTCTCCATCTTTCCCATCAAAACTGTCATAACAAAATGGCTTAATATTTGATATCAAATTACAAAAGCATCATCCAAAAAATGAAGCACACATTTTGAAATGCTAACAGTGAAAGTCTGATTTGGCATTGTTGGAAAAGCTCCCATTGCTGCCTTAACCCTTCAAACAAGGCCTTGAACATACTTGCTTGCAATTTTGCAAAATGTTGACTACAGTTAGCTTTTTATATTAGAGAAGCTCGACATTCAGCACTTTAAAGGGCTTGCTCTTTACTACTTAATTTGCAGAACTTGGTAATTAGTAGTGTGTCTTACCATCTGTAGGAAAAATAGTTTTATTTCTACAAAATGTGTATGTATGTCTATAAAAAGCATATAGAAATGAATCTTATAAGTCTAGACTACATAGTTGAAATAATTTTTATTTAAAGTTTATTGCCTAATGTACCATGTGTAGTTGAATAAACCCATTTTTTAGCTTTCTTTTGTGTAAATGCATTTGATTAAAATGTTATGCCTGCTTAATTGGCTTCAGAAACTTGCATTTCAGTATTATCAAAATGTCTGCAAAAGTCTATTCTGGCCACTTAAATGAAAGATAAAAATATGGTTTTTATGTTTTTCACATTCCTTGTAGTTGCTAGTATAATACAAACAGCATTAATTTGAATATATTTACAAACATTGCTTGTTTTTTCTAACAATAAAATTCGATACCTTTTAAAAAAAGTTAAAATATTATTTCTGCATAAGTGTACATAGAGTAGAGAGAACATTGCTTATAATGTTAATATAAAGTCTGTGGTCTACATTATACGTAAGAAAATGTACAAGTGAGGATTCTGTGTTGAAAATCTAGATTTTTGTGAAGACATCTGGCTCAACTTATAGAGACATTGTTATATTTCATGCTTCAATTGCAATTTAGAGAGCAAGGAAAAGGACACTGATAACTTACATCTAAAATCAAGACCATGTTTTTATTTCTATAGGCAGTTTTGAAATTTTGCTCAACTAATAATTCATAAAGGAAGACAGACATTTTGACAAACACTTTTTTTTTTTGATTCCTTACACAGACAAAAGAAGTTGGTTTACTTGATGCAGATGTATATGGACCTTCAATTCCAAAGATGATGAACTTAAAAGGAAACCCAGAATTAACAACAAGTAAGTGGAAGTGATTTTTTCTGTCATCTTTGTACAGGGATGAGCATGGACCACTCATTGGTGCTTTGTTGGTGTGGCAGAGAAGGGATGCAAACAGAAGATGAAGACTTAGTGTATATATATATATTTTTAAACTTTTTATTTTTAGTAATGAGGTTGCTTTCAAAGCTAGCTTGTACAACTAGGAGCATATTCAGGGTCTTCTTTCTTTCTATGTTGGTCCACAGACTTTGGGAGTTTCATGGATTATTACTAGAGGCACTGGAAAGGGTAGCTAGGAAAGGAAGGTTATTGTCAGTAGTTTTAAACTTGCTATACAGGATGCTGCTACAGAAGACCTCCAAATTAAAAAACAAAAAACACTAGTCTAGGGAAAAAAAAAAAAAAGACTATTCTAGGAAATAAGAGAAGGGTCATTACAGTAGCTTGTATAAGATGTCATTGAATTGATTGTGTTTGATCTCTCTTTCTTCAGCCAAACATGCCAGGCCACTTGATTCATTTTTATTTGAAGTTGTGTGTTTAGGAATGCAGTGGTGGTGACTTCACTACTAGAAGGTAAAGACAGTAGAGAAAACTCCTAATTTTCCTTTTGGTAGGAAGGATTCTGGTCTGGGGGAAAGCAAATTCAGGTGGGAGAGTTTGGAGAGAAAAAAGGAAGACCTAAGGTAGAAAGGTTGCATCAAGTCTGTTTACCTTTCAGAAATTTAACTTCCACTCGGGCCAGCCAAGTGTGAAACTGAAGAATGGCTTTATCCTGATACCCTCCCTGTTCATGGGATGCTCAAGTGTAAGCGAGTGTGCTTTTTTGGGGGTGGTAGGGACACTGAGGTGATAGGATTTGTTTAATGCTTTGTTTTGCCTGTCCTATGATAAAGTGCATATAATTATAAAAACTGAAAACATGTAATCACAGACAAAACCAGTCTCACACTGTAACACTTGGCCTACACATTGAGAAGTACTAGGATCCTACTGAAGAAAGTACAAGCTGGCAATACTTGTTGACAGGGAGGGATCAAGAACGTGTACCAGTTCAAATAAGACATAAAAGGGCTTGAATGAAATAATCAACTGTAAATACCCATTAACGTTTGTGGGCAGTAATTGCTGGGTAAAATGGAATTTAAATATTCCTTCCACTTCCTTTCATGCCATGATCTTTATTTATCATAGAATCACAGAATAGTTTGGGTTGGAAGGGACCTTCAAAGGTCACCTAGTCCAACCCCCCTGCAGTGAGCAGGGACATCTTCAACTAGGTCAGGTTGCTCAGAGCCCCGTCCAACCTGACCTTGAATGTTTCCAGGGATGGGGCATCTGCCACCTCTCTGGGCAACCTGTTCCAGTGTTTCACCACCCTCATTGTAAAAGATTTCTTCCTTATATCTAGCCTGAATCTACCCTCTTCCAGTTTAAAGCCATTACCCCTTATCCTATCGCAACAGGCCCTGCTAAAAACTCTGTCCCTGTCTTTCTTATAAGCCCCCTTTAAACACCAAAAGGCCACAATGAGGTCTCCCCGGAGCCTTCTCTTCTCCAGGCTGAACAACCCCAACTCTCTCAGGCTTTCCTCACAGGAGAGGTGCTCCATCCCTCTACATCTACTGTGCTAGAGTTGTAGAATGTCCATTTGTAACTGAAATTAATTTGTGCATATGTATGGGTGTTGTGGTGGTGGTTGTTCTATACGTTCTCACTTGGTATAAAGCATGCAGAATGAAACAGCGCCAATACCTTTAAGGGGTGGCTATTGAGCTTGCAACGTTAGCCTCTGAAAAATTTGTAAGTGGCAAACTTAGGATTTCTTATATAATTAAAATTCTGTCTCCTTATGCTTTTACCCTCTGCTCTGGATAAAGTAATGTATTTTCATATATGGATGCACTGCATGTGCTTATACAGGCAACTGTCGAGTACTCTCTACATTTAAGTACATAGCTTACAAATACAGACTTTATTTAGATTAATTTCTAAGAGAGAAGGAGAGTACTTGGTTTTATTTGTTGGCTTTCTGTTTTATTTTTTGAAGTCAAAGGATAATTCTGTTATGTAATAAATAACTGAATCCTTTCATGTATCATCAGTAGAGTTTGACTTCCTGATACAGATTGAAGTATTCTCGCATTCTCTTGTATTTTGGACCCTGTTGAGGGTATATGTCATACAGGCTGTGTTTTCGCATAACAGAATTTTTCCTATGAATTTTGCATTTGAAGTTCATTATGCAATATGAACACAAAAGGGACTATGTTGTGGTGTTCTTCATATCTCTCCTCTTTTCCTTTTTGTGTGATGTTGACTTTTTCCTTTCCAAAGGAGATTGGGTAAAAATTTGATTCTCCTTTTTTCTTTTTTCTCACTGTCTGAAAAATTGATTAGATAACTTTGAACTTCTTATACATTTTGCTCTGTATTTTATCAATTCATACCAAATTTAAATCCATGTCATGAGCCACAAATAAGAAGCAAGTTGCCCAGTCTATTTCTTATGGTCATAAAAATTTGCTTGCTAGGAATGCAAGAAGTTAGGATTATATTCAGTCAGATATTAGGGCAGCTCAATTTTGTTTGTATATAAGTTTCAGTGACTGTAGGTATTTTGGGTATACAGCTGAGAATTCACTGTAAGTTTTTGTCTTAACACGTTTTGAGTGTTGCTAAAAATATGGAATTCAATGTAATAGAAATTGGAGGATTTCCCTCAATTGAAATGGCTGCTGTTGACTTGTAAGCACTACATTTTGATCACTAAAATGTATTCTTTCTACTTGTGTGGAACGTACAAGCAAATTTTATTAGGATTTAAGAAGATACCTTATTTTTTAACTGACAGAAAATAGATTTGCGTATTCAAAAGCTTGATACATTACACAAGTCTGCTGAGAAACTCATGTAGTAATTCAGTGTGAATGATAACAGGATAGAATTTGTATTCAGGAATTCTGTTCACTTCTCTGTGCGCTTTTAACTCTTGAGTTGATGAAGCTGTAGAGTAACAACAATGAAACTGTTGGCAAAGTAGCTGATATTAAGAGGATTTCATTGTGAAAATAGGAATTTGGAAGGCCAAGGAAGCTTTAGTTGTGAACTTCAGGGATTCCTTTAATGAGTGACAGATAAGATAAGCTTGCAAGGAAGCGGTCCATCAAAGGTGTATGTATGTGGTGTGGATATATAGTTTTATATATACAGGTATAGATATAAAAATATGTGTGACGCTTGTATTTTGGTATAATGAGGTTTAGTGTTATTTTTTGATTTCTTGCTACATTTTCAAGAGTAAAACAAACTCTGAACAAACATTGTTTTGTACAGTAATTGAGCAAACCCAGGCAGTTCTGTGTTAGAGATGTGCATTAACAAGGTATACATAACAATAAGTCAATTAAAAACATTTTTTTAATAGCATAGCAATAAAAAATTATGTTTAAAGTCTTCAGTGTGAGGCCTGGATTTGAAAATGAATCTGTAGAGAAATCCTAGGAGGTTCTGAGCACTCTTGCACTCTTTGATTTCTATTTCTTTTCTCGCACGTAGCAGTTGAAAAGGGATTAGGGATGCCTGGTACCATACAGAATAATTCTGTGCAGCAATTATTAATTCTGAATAGAAATTATTATAGTTATGCTATAATTTAAGTTTTCAAAATTAATTAGGAGTTCTTAGTGAGGAGAGAGTCTGTATAAATGGAAGATACTCTATTAATTTAATTTTGCAAACTGTAGTACATTGGAAAGTCTGCTAACATTTAATGGGGTGTCATTCAAAATACTTTAAATGGTCAGGGAAATATTGGTTTATAAGTTCAAACCTGAATTTAATTAGTTAATGGAGGATTATCGAACTGTGGAATAAATATTAACATCAACTACAATATATACACAGGGCAACGCTTATAACACAAGTAACAAAAGCATTACTTCTATTCTTTCCCCAAATAATTTACTATAAAAGCCGTTTTCTGGCTTAGTGAACTGCATAATTTCATTGTTTTCCTTTTTAAAAAAAATCTACCATTGAAACTAGTTGGTAGAAAGTAAAAGCTATTATATTACCAAAAAGATACTGCCATTTTGCCAGATAAAGATAACGTTTCTTCACTTAATTTAAATGATTGTGAAGTTTTTGGTGGGCTTTTTTTCTTTGTCAGTTGAGTGCTCTCTTAATATTTCAAAGCTTTGTTGCCATTTTATGATATTGTCAGTGTATTTTTTTATTTCTTAATGAAATAGTAAATTCAGAAGATCAGTAGTGGGCATCTGTCATCAAAATCTGAAATAAAAAGTAATTTCTGAGAGAATGCTAGCAGTAGTTGTGGCTGGCCCCATTGAGTCTAATAATACTGCAGGAGCTATGGAAATTAAATTACTGATAAAATTCTAAAGTCAGAAATGGACACTTGCAATTTTTTACTGGGACACACTTACATGTCTGTTATTCTTTAGACTGTGATAGCAGAATTTTGTAAGAGAAAGTGATAATTTAAAATAGAATCCGTTGTGACTGCTTAAAGATGTCTGCTGGAAGTAGCCATATCAAGGGATTGTGGTGCATCCACTTGAAGGTTATAAATAGAAAATTTGGAGTAAACTAGTTAAATAGAGAAAATGTTACATAGGTAGAGTAGTTATTGAGGTAACCATGAAGAAGTTTCTTGATCTTACATAAGAGTTTAATTTTAAAGATACAGCTTGTTTTCTCAAAGTTGTCTTTTATCATGCTTTACCAGTGGAACTGCATCACGATTAATTTAAATAAAAACTAAATTTGATTATTTCAAAAAAGTCGTATTAGCTACTGCCATTACCTCTTGATTTGTGAACAAGTGATTCTGAGGTTGTGCATAGTCTGATGATACGCTTTATGATTCTGTTTTGAAAGAAGTCTGAACTGAAACCCTGTGGTTTACTTTTCGTGATGTCTTATCCCAGTTTATTTGGATGGCTGAGGTAGAGTAGTCCCATACACCTTACATGTTACAACATTCTGAATTATTATTTTGCCACTAGTTGTGGTTTATATTTTGGAGGCTCTTTCATATGTGATGAGGTAGTTGAAAATGAGAAGAATACTCAAGTGTTACATATTTTTTTTTCTGGACATTGACTATTGCCCTCAAGCCTGTAACAATTAACGTCAAACTGGATTAATTCAGCTATTGTTGAGTTCACCTGTGGAAAAAATTGATGACCTTTACTTGGAAGGGAAAGGAGGTGGAAGATACCCAACTCTGCGAGGAATTATTTATAGCCATGCAGTTGTTAGCTGCTGTTTAAAAAATAAAAAACTTATAGATGGTTAATTTAGTAAAATTTTATTTGTTCTTATACATAAATTCATACTTAAGATTACCAAAAAAGTAAGGCAAAAAAGTATAAAATGAGAAATGTAATGTAGTAATTAAAGCCTCTTACTGAGAGCAATCTTTTTTGGATAAGTGGCAAATCAAATTTTACTAAATGCTATTGCAATATAAATTACTGAAACACTGTAGCCTGAAAAAATACATTTCAAGTACTTTAAAGCGGAAATGTATTACTCTTCATGTTAATCCTGCAGTGCTGTAATTATAAATGTTTTGCTATGGATTATGGCTAGCAAATATTCATTATATTATAAAGTTTACTCTTAGAGATAAAAGTGGTTTGTCTGGTTCAACTTTTCTACAAATTGGAATTAAATTGCAAAATGGTTTTATTATAGTAACATGATAGTTACGCATTTCATTGTACATACATAAACAAAAGAAATTATTAATTTTTTGTTTGTACACTGAACACATTTACCTTTTTGCTTATTTCAGAGGAATAAATGTTTCCATCCCTCTTCTCTGCTAGAAGTAAAATTAAAGAATTGTAAATAATTCTGAATTTTGTCAATATTTTTACCTTTCAATTTCACTTTCGTGTGTTTTTCTCTGTGGGTTTCTTGCTGTATTTTCACTTTTTCCTTCCCCTTCTCTACAGTACAATGGAGTGGCTTTTCAGAATAAAGAAATGAAGCAGAATACATCAAAAATAGAAAAAATGTATTTTAATCCTTTCCCTGTAGTGACCAGAGGTTAAAAGTGACAGTAAGAGTTTAAAAGCTAGCATCTCTTTCCTTTGCTTTAGTTGATGGTTGCAATCTTGTAAAGAGTATAGAACTTCATTTTACAAGTGATGAAGTTACAATAAAATCACAGAGGGATGTATGATGGGATTCATGTGAAATGCAAAAGGGAGTATTTAATATACACAGAAACACTTTAAGTGGACAATCAACAAGTTGACTATAGTGTTCATCTGTGTCATCAGTGTCCAGGTGCCTCTTTTTTTTTTTTTTTTTTTAAATTACACATAATCCTTTGAACAGTGTTTTCTTCCATGTTTTTTCACCTACATCTCTTTTTTGAGATCTTAATTACAATATTGAACCTAAAAAGGCTGAATTGACTCAAATGTATTGAGTTCCATAGTTTTGCTTTGAAAGCAATGAAAGTCCTTAGTTAACTGGAATGTTTTTTTAAGTTAGATCTTGAATTGAAGGTAATGCGTAGGGAATGTCTGCTTCTCAGGTTCCTGCTTCTCCCTGTTCTGCTTTACTGTCAGTTGTTATGTGACTGACCTGGGCAGTCCCCCTCTCACAGAACCAAGTCAGTGCTTCAGATAACATGAGCCTTCCCGGAGGTTCTGTGTGTCAGGACAGAAGCCTTGAACTGGATGTTGTATTGGTCTATTTCATTCCCACCCAAATTAGTCTAATAAAGCTTTTGATCCACTATAAATAAAGTTTTTTGGTTCCATGGGGGTCTGAGGGCTTTTCAAAATGCAGGTTATTTTAATGATTGTGAGGAAGACGTTTGTGATGGAAGGTAACAGCAAGATACTTAAAACTAGTCCTGTGTTACTATTCTAAACCTAACAAGTCAGCAATGCTTTAAAATGTGACAAAGATATGACTAGATCACTGTGCTGTTCACTTGTGCTGGACTTGCTTTTGAAGTATAGTCTTCCAGCAAGCAATTAGTTCTTTTGCTTTTAGGTGGGACTGATGAAGTCATATCTGCAAAACAGTTCCATTAATGAAAAAGTTTTTACAGAGCTTTGTTTCCTTTGCAGTCTATCAGGAGGAAAAAAAAAAGCGGAAAACCTACTCAGGTAATGGGATTGGTAGACTGACTGAATATGAGAAGCAAATCTTTTGGGAAAAGCTGCATTTCTTTATGCGTTTGTTTCTTAAAGTTGAACTGTGAGCATTGAATAATGCCCTTTGAGTCTCATTGCTAGTTTGCTGTGGTTTAAGTTATTTGTGATGTGTTCATGGTTAGATAACATTGTTAGTGCAGGGTGTAATGGAAAATCACAGCCTTCCTTGTGTGGAGCTCTTCAAGCTTAAAATATGAATTGCAGTATTTCTGGGGCAATCCTGCAAATAAACTTATAACAAGGTGTGAAATCAAGCTTGAAGTCTCAATTAGTCTGTCACTTGCCATAGAATATTCTGGGCTTCTGGCATAAGCAGTTAAAACAATGATTTCAAATTTGTGACTGACAAACCTCCTTTTGGTGACAGCATCCTTTCCTCTGACGTAGGTCGGTGTCTCTGTGTTTTATTGTGGGATATCCTGGGGCCCTGTTGCTATTTGTCCCCCTCCCCTCTACTGCATTTCTTTTCCCTTTGCTGCCCTGTCAGTGGAATTCACTTGCCTTTGCTTAGGAAACTAGTACTGCTTTAAACATGCTGGAGTATGGTGCCTGCATCTAGCAGCCCCTTCAGAAGGTGTGGCTCTCCCCTATGTCCTCTGTCAAATCTGCTAACCCTGTACAAATCTCAGCACCCTAAGGCATCCAGAGTGGCTGGAGACATCTATATTTATACAAGTAAAGCCCAACCTTTTTGCTACTCTTCCTGTCCTATGTCTCCTTCCCTCCTTCCCTCCTTCCCTCCTTCCCTCCTTCCCTCCTTCCCTCCTTCCCTCCTTCCCTCCTTCCCTCCTTCCCTCCTTCCCTCCTTCCCTCCTTCCCTCCTTCCCTCCTTCCCTCCTTCCCTCCTCTGGATCCCCCCATTACAGAGCATTGAACTTGGGAGGTGACTTCCAAAATAAAGAGCAAGTAAGTTCCTTATACTTCTACATAGTGACAGCCAATGAGAATTACTGTTTACTGTGATTAACAGAAGGTGCTGTATAAGTTGGAGTCCTAACTTATATTGTGATAGAGTATTCTGTAGTCTCTGCAGCATGAAATTCTACACAATTAAAAACCAGATGATGCAAAAATTTTTGAGATTTTACAAGTGACCATGCTGAAAATCTGTTTCAGCTTGCCTGTATGTATGGCACATTAATTGAGTTTGTCTCAGATAATCTTGTTTAACGTACTGGAATCCACAGACTATTTTGCAGTGTCTCTCTGACTAGCATGGTGACTGTGTGTTTTGTTGTGCTATACGTCTGTGTTTCAGGCAGTGAGATGCCACTGAGATGTAAGGAGGTGGAAAACAGCAATTTGTCATGAAAACCTCTGCCAATGATGAGCTGTGCAAACAGCAGCAGAACCTTTAGCTTTTGTATAAACTATGAAGAAGTATCAACTTGCTCAGATTTTGATAAATATATACAGGGGAATTACAGTATGGGTTTTATTTAAATAACACACTATGAAAGATGAAGGAATACTTAAACTTATGTGCTATTCAGAAACATACTTTTAAAGCTGCTGCTTTAATGCTTAAATGTGAGATGGTAAAATGTTCTTCAGAGACCCAGGTATTACAGACAATATGTAGTGTAACTTTCTACAGCTTTTTCTGTTGTACACTGTGCCTCAGTTTGCTTTTTAAAATT
Organism: Buteo buteo; assembly: GCF_964188355.1. Lineage (NCBI taxonomy): Eukaryota > Metazoa > Chordata > Aves > Accipitriformes > Accipitridae > Buteo > Buteo buteo. The sequence continues at coordinate 30,714,875 of NC_134176.1, read as the reverse complement.
TTAATTCTTTCAGACATATTTGGGAATTTCAAAGGAAAATACATAACTTCATCAATGCATCTAAACTGTTTAGATCTCCTAGATGTTTATCAGTTGTGCATTACGTGCTTTCCAACTTTGGAGATGCTGTAAGTGGAGTCATGGCTCTGTTAGAGCATCAAACCTTGGGGGAACACAGCATAGGTCTCCAAATCCACAGGATTCTTGAATAATCTAGAGCAAGTTTCACAGTCCAAGTCTCGATTCCCTCATCTGTAACATGAGATAATACTTCCCCACCTCAGAAGCATGTTGTTAGGTAAAAATGTTCATTTTGGGTGCATGGGTGTCATGGAAATGGGGCTCGTATAAAAATTAAGAATCGGGAAACAGACACATTCAGAGCATAGCCCAGAGCTTGCAGTGGCATCTGTGCTGGCAAACACTTCTGCATTGGTACTGGCTTTGGAAACACTTGGAAATCTGCATGCAAAGGTCAGTAGGATGTTTTTAACTGGAAAATCATACAATTGTTCTACTTTTTGATAGATTTAGCTATTGATGTCCCATCCTAGAACAACTTAAAATTGCCACTTTCCTGCTTGATGACCAAAGTCCAGTTAGGACAGACAGATGACTTCTACTATTAAGATTTATTGAAGGTAAACATTAAAATAATTAGTTGTAATTCTAGGAAGTCTCTGATCTTCCATTATATTGGCAAGTTCCAAAAGTAGCTGAGTACAATGGGAAATCTTTAACAAGGAGAAAAATCTGAGTTTCTAGTGTTCTCATTTCATGTTTGGGTATTTTTTTTGCCTTTGAAATGGTAAAAAACCCCAACATACCCCTTATCTGAGATACTTGAAAACTCTGAGCAACTCCTCTGCATTAGTGCTCGCTCAGTCAGTGAGCTCAAAATGGATCATGCAACACCCTAGCAAATCTACTATACTTATATTTAATAATCATAAGCTACCTTTGCTTTTCTTAAATAGCATGATGCCTCCTAAGGAGGTGTAGTGTAACATCACAATCTCCTGGAATAATGATCTTTACTTACCCGATGAGATAAGACTAAATGTAAGCCTTTGCTTGCTATAATGTATCAGTCAGTAGACCTCTTCTGAAAAGTAAGCCAAGAATTGAAATTGTCTCTTTGTGGTCTAACCCCAATGGGCAACTGAGCACCACACAGCTGCTCACTCACTCCCCACACAGCAGGATAGGGGAGAGAATCAGAAGGGTAAAAGTGCAAAAACCTCATGGGTTGAGATAAAGACAGTTTAATAGGTAAAGCAGAAGCTGTGCACACAAGCAAAGCAAAACAAAGAATCCATTCACCACTTCCCGTGGGCAGGCAGGTGTTCAGCCATCTCCAGGAAAGCAGGGCTCCATCACGCGTAACGGTCACTTGGGAAGACAAATGCCATCACTCTGAACATCCCCCCCCCCTTCCTTCTTCTTCCCCCAGCTTTAGATGCTGTGCATGACATCATAAGGTCTGGAATACCCCTTGGGTCAGTTGGGGCCAGCTGTCCCGGCTGTGTCCCCTCCCAACTCCTTGTGCCCCCCCAGCCTGCTCGCTGGTGGGGTGGGGTGAGGAGCAGAAAAGGCCTCGGCTTTGGGTAAGCACTGCTCAGCAACAACTAAAATATCTCTGTGTTATTGACACTGTGTTCACCAAAAATCCAAAACATAGCACCATGCAAGCTACTATGAAGAAATTGAACCCTTTCCCAGCCAAAACCCTATATATAGCTCTCTACATACTTTCTGTGCTGCACTAACCTATGGCCACCATTAAATGGGCTATGTTAGGCTTTCTAGAGAAAAAGAATGGAGTAACTCACCTTGCCAGGATAGTCTGCAAGGCTTGATTTTTCTGGAGGGAAAAAAGTTAAAAAAAAAAATAAAAAAAAATTACAAAATGCAGAAGATCCATACTAATGACTTCAACATCGTTCTTCCCTGTGTGAGTAGCAATCCAGTCTTCAGACCAGTCCTAGAACTCTTTTAATCAGCAATCTGCTGTAATGCTGTCATGAATTTGCATGTGCCTGCCTTTTCCAGTGCCCTACTTGTATCCTACTAGAAAAGGCATTTGATTGACCTGTCATTGGTGTTCTGTTGATCTTACTGGTCTGATTTTGTATGTTCAGAGAAAACACAGCACCCTTTTATTTAGGGCCATCAAGCTTACTGAGAAGTTGTAAGCAGGGATATTTTGTTGATGTCTTAATGTAGGTGGCATAGTATTTCTGTATGTTGCGATTTTAAGAAATCTGTTTTGTTGTGTGTTGGAATTTTGGAGTTGTATGGTAGGCATCTGATAACAGAGAAGAAAGTGTTAACTGTAGTCTGAAAGCAATGGAAGTTAGAGATGTTACTGAGATCTAATTAAGCTGAATCTTCTTTACATGTTATGTTTTATAAAATCTTCATGAGACCCAGGGCGAAGGAGGAGGAATGCCTGTTGCTTTTGATGAGACAAGGGTGATTACCAGAGCCCACTGAAGCACTTCAGATTTGAGATAGTCTTAAGAATGCTTTTTAGCAGTAGGCGATCAGTGGGGTGCTCTGCAGTATTTTGTATTGCTTTGAGAATATGCAGAACATTATAGCCACAATATACAGCAGGTTGTGAATTGTTGTGCGTTGTATAAATTTGATTAAATCTTGCTGCTTGGAGCAGTTTATAGTCCTTGTTGTTACCCAAAGAAAGTAAGATCCAGTTTTCATAAAATGCAACTCTGCTGTTGAGAAATAAACAGCACACATGTTTTAACAACAGAGAGGCCCCTTTGGCTACTCTCTAGGTCAGCGTATGTGTACTCACAGCAACTTTTCTATTTTACCCACTGAGGTGGAGAGGGAGATCTCTAAAGGTGCGTCTGTTCTGTAAGATTAGTATGTCTTCCTGGGCTCTATATAGAAGAAACTGTCTATGCAGGTAGTGGATGTTGAGATGTTAGCCTCTGGATATTTGACCGACATACTGTAGAGCACTTGGATTGGACTGAGAAGTGGCAGAGTATTTTGGTGAACTTCCTCAGAATAAATGCATCTTTTCCATTCTTCTTACCTTCCAGTTCCTGGTCCTCATGTGCTGAGCAGTCAAGGATTGGCCTCACCTTTTTGTTTTCTTTTGTTTTTTTTTTTCTTAAAATCATTACTATTTCATGGCAAAAATGAAGCAGACTGTGAATCTGCAGTGATACATGCTGTTGCAGATACTTTTTTTTCCTGTTTCTTTTTTGAAAACCCTCTCATAGGTAAATATGTAGTCATTTTTCTCAAGACTTCTAACAGTATTATAACTTGTGGTGGTACATATGTTGTTTACAAGGACACCAAAGCAGTGACTAGAGATGGCTCTAGGCTGAAGCTCAGATGTCATCAACCTCTTCATAACAAAACTATCTTACTGCAGGGGGGAGAAGTAAGACTGTGATTCCTAGAAATGCTGTTAGACAGTATAATGCCACCAAAATAAGCCCTAACTAAACACTGAAAAGAGCTGCACAAGTAAAGAAGAATTGCATTACACTGGTGCAGTGCATCAGTCCAAGGCCATCTCTTTTCCAGTAGTAGTTCCATACTCATTCCTGAACGCAATAGTCATGCAAGTGATTTATTTAGCTTCCTATTTTGTTCTTTTTGATTTGTAAACCAAAACATCCAATTTATTTTCAGCCATATTTCTACAAAATTACATGACTTGAATGCTGGCTTACTTGATTGCTTGAAAGCTTTCATCTGTAGAGTTTAACTGTTTAATTTGCATGCTCTTGGGTGTTATTTTGTCTGAATTTGGAGTTCAACTTTGAATGCACTGCATTATATTAATGTTGTTTTTATTTTACTGTCTATATATATTTTACTTTGGGTGCATCAAAAGTTTCTGTCAAAATACATATTAGAATATATTTTTTGTTGCTTAAAGTATTCTTTCTGTTTTCTGCTGGTTCCTGCCTGTGCATGCTATTAAAATAAACCGGCTAGACCAAATAAAATTCCTGTTGTTGTTTTGTGTGTGTGTGCGCCATTTTGAGATAAAGTGTGGATTTAGATGGCAGAGACTATAAAGTGGAGTTTTTGGCTTTTGCAAGGTTTTGTTTTGAATGCACTCTGTTGTTGTTGTTGTTTACTTTCTGCTTGCTTGCCCCTTTGCCAGCAGAACTATTACAATATTTCTCCCTCCGCTTTTTTTTCTTGACACTGGAAAGCATAGGAATATGGAGCATCACAAGGACATTACCTCTGCAATGTTCAAATAAGCATCTTTTGCTCCTACAGGAATTTTAGAAGTCCTGCAGACTCCTGCCAGTCTGAAGAAATTCAGGACTTCTTACTTGGACCTGTTGACAGCATGTAGTTTAGGGGTGGCTTTATTTGGTACCTCTCCTCTGGGGTTCCAAAGCAGACTTAATACAAGAAGAATTCCCCCAAACACTGGTGTGTTAATGGGAACCATCCTCTGATTCATGAGATTAGTGATAGCATAGTTTAAAAAAAAAAATTAAAATCTCATTGTGTTGTAGGACTTTGATTTTTGTTCTGATATCAATGACTCGGCTTTTAGCAAAGTATTGCAAAGGTAGAGGGCTGTCCGATAGGGGATTTATGCCTCACAGCATGGGGATTTCATACAAATAGATAAGGTCGGTTTCAAGAGCACAAAGTGACATTATATTATGGGCAAATGCATTGTTATTCTGGCAGAAGATGAATGGTATCAGTAAAATGTAACCTAAGAAAAAGTGAGGCCAGGTTCTTGGGTAGAATAGATAAATGTATACGTATATTGAAGGTATGAGGGGGAAAAAAATAGACAAATGCTTTTAACAGAGAGAGAACACTGCTCTTAAGAGGAAAAAAAAAATGTGTAAGCTTATTTCTTAAAAAAAAATAAATATCTGAAACCAAACTGTAAAACCAACTCCCCCCCCCCCCGCCCTCAAAAAACCCATTGTTTCCTTCTGTTTTAGAAAATCTAATGAGGCCCCTTAAGAACTATGGAATCGCATGGTGAGCATATGTTTTAATTTAAATCAAGCTTCTTTAAAGCTGTATTTGGTATTGTGCTGGAAAGCTTAAGTTTTCGCTTTGTTGTTTCAGCATGTCTATGGGCTTCTTGATAGAAGAGACTGCCCCTGTTGTGTGGAGAGGGCTCATGGTAATGTCAGCTGTTGAGAAATTGTTGAGACAGGTAAGGACTTAGGTACGTATTTGTGTTTCAAACTAATCGGTTATTTTAAAACGCATTTAAGTGATAACGTTAGTGTCCATGACACTATTTCATTCATTAGTGGTGAGCATTTTTGTATCTTTGTGGTCATAAATTCTTAAGAATTTAATCTTAACTTCAGGTAAGATGGAAAGTTGACACTTTTTGCATTTACCTATCCCCTTCAAATAAAGCTGTTGTTCCATGCATTTGATGAGTGAATCACCCCAATTTGCCTTCCTTCTCATTCCTTTCTCTGTTTCTTTATGTCATTGTTAAAAAAAAAACCAAAAGGCATTTTGAAGTTGTCTAAGGATTTGAATGTATAGCTGTCTATGCATATTGACCGCTGTATTCCCTTATGTGCTTGTTAATTCACCAGCACTAAGAATTCTTGGATGGCATTTAACATATGACAGGTACATGAAAATCATTAGATACCATATCTGTGTAATGCAGATAGATTGTTAGTTAATAAATTTCCTGGCATATGGAAGCAGGGTGGCTTTTTTTTATTTCTTGACAGATTTTTTTTTTTTCCTCTTATTGTGAATAAATCTGTGAAGTGCTAATGAGACAAACAGCTGAAAAAATGCATTTGGTTTGCATGTTTAGACTTTGAAGTGACCCAGATTGTTCACAACTGACATCCATTCCAACGTTTTAATGTATACAGCTTGGAGATCACTACATTTCTGTATGTCTTTTGTGAATGCCTCCAAATCTTGGGCTCCCTTAATGACTGAAAAGAAGATCCTCCCCCCCCCCCCCCCCCAGCCTTTTTCCATTTTTACTGAATTCTCCTCTAACACAGACATTAGAATAGTGGCAGTCATTGCCCTAGTCAACAAAGCCGTGTATCTGCCAAAATTTCAGGAAGAACATCTTTGTCTAGGTCTGGCCTTTAAATATAAGGGGTGTCCATGCCAATAGCTGTGGAAGGCTGTTCTGACCTCTTTGTGTGTTGCATTGCATTGGCCAGGCTCACAAAGACTAGAGCCTAAAATCTCGAAGGTAGAGCTAAAGTTAGCACCTGCTGTATTGGCATACTCCATCCTGGGAGACTGAAGACTGGCAGGCACTCCAGTGCCATTACTTCAGTCAGTAGTATCCCCAGATGGGAAGCATGTGCCAGTATCCTTGTGGAGGGTGTGGATGATGCCATGTAATGAGCTCGTTGCTCCCTAGCAACCGATGAAGCAGTAACGTGCTGGCTGATCATGCTGTAGAACGAAACAGAGTCCATTAATACTTGGGGCATCAGTGATTTCCCTGAGAGTGGAACCTGAATTCTGAAAGACGAAGGCTTCACAGCTAAATTTCTTCTCCCCACAAGCATTTTGCTTCTGCATGATGACCAGGGTAGTCTTAAATCTGTGCTGGAAAAAGTTGTTTGTATCTCCTCCTTCGAAGAAAGAAGCTCACAGGTCACATGGAGAAACAGCAGGTTCTATCTAATGTACATATACCACATGTACTGTGGTTTTTAGAAAATAACTGGTAAATTTTCCAGCCTAATGCATGCTACTTTTGCTTTAAAAACTATAATCTCCCTTCTGACATAGTTACTAGTCAGTCTCAGGAAGGGGTTAACTGTAGAACCAGTAGTGTTATAGCCTTGGACACCTAAACAAGAGATGACCACAGCATGCAATGATTTTTTTAAAGATACTGTCATTCCATTTTATATTAGAAATAGTTTTGTGATCTGTTGGGAGCTTTAAAATTTTTCCTTATTTTCTCTTTATCTGTTCTGGTTGATCTTAGCTATTACCTTTTGTTTGACAGGATAAAGTTGCTTGCAAGACTAAAATACTTCTGCTTGTATTTAACTTTCTAAAACCATGTTCTTAAGAAGTAGCTGCTTTACCTCTATAGCTACATATAAACTACTTAAATTAGCTCCCTAATTTAGATTTATAGTATAATGTAAGGAGCTTGTGTGCATTCAGACAAGCTGATAAAATATTAAGTTCTTAAAATAATTAAGTCAACCACATAGAAAACACAGAGGTTCCCAGACTTTTGCATCAAAAACTCTGGTGGTATTTTATAATGGTGTTTATTGTTAGATGGTAGAGGGTTTTTTTGTTTAAGATCATCAAGACTATGTGTTCACTCTGTAAATAACTGTGGATGCTTGTTTGGTTTTTTTCCGTATGAACAAATCTCTTTTCCAGACTTTATCATGCTTCAGATGCTCCAAGAAAGCATTGAAGGGCCTAGCTTCCAAATTCATTAGTGGGGACTTGTTAACTCATTAACTTGTTAACTCATAATTGGTCTGTGCCTGTAATGAGTATTTAAATGCTTCTCTTACACTTGCAACTTAATTAAATTTCTGGAACTCTTACTTTGGAAAATACATTTGTTAAATATAAACATTATGTGCTTTCTTATATACTTACTGCATGTAACCTCACTCTTTGTAATATGTGTATATTTGTCCTTCTCTAGTTTTACTTCTTTGGCAGATGAATGGCTTTTCAGCACAGTCCAGATTCCATTCTCGTTTTTGTCTCTCTTCACTTCTACTTGCATATGGCCAGGATGTACATCACTTTTCAGATGTAACACCACCTTTTAAATCCAGGCTCTCCTTTTGCCACATGGCTGGTCTGACAAGCTACCTTTGTTCTTGTGTGTTGTATGGTGTCAGACTGGTAGATAACAGGCAATAACATTGAAGACCAAAATTAGTGCTTGCTGTTTGTCTGGTAATCCACATCTCATGAGCAAAGACAGTTTTCTGGAACACATCATATCATTTTCCTTAAACAGAGTTTGAAGGAAATGTGCCTTATAATACAAATTAGAGTTAACGGTTTAGTGTACTGTACAACTTTTTTGTTCACATTATTAGATGTACTGTAGGCCTGTTCATCCTGCAGGGTGATTTTTTTTTTTTCCTCTTATCTGGGTTTTAACTCTTCCCATGTCCCTGCCATAGTTACCTTCATGTAAAAATTCTTTCACCTCTGTTAACACTTCCTTTGAATCTTGCTTGCCTGTAGGTGAGATAGAAGAGAGTATTTTTTTGTTTACTTCAGTTTCTTTAAAAGATAGTTTGTTTCTCTGAAGATATTGTTAAAGCCCAGGTAGGGAAGTTTTGATAGTTCTCCAGTGTTATCTGTAGCACTAGCCCTTTCTATTCAGTTTTCACTTAACATACACTTCAGAAGCTGCCTACTCTTTTGTACAGTCCCATTCAGCACTTGTTCCTTTACTCTGTGTGTGTCTTGACTCAGTGCTATGGTACTTGGTTTAGATTAAACAAGCTACCTCAGAATGCATCGTCTTGGTGTATTTGTTGTGGGAGTGACTTCTGATTAACCTTTAGGCTAAGTACAGTAAAGATACAAATTTTTTTGAGTTACCTAAAGCCAGTACTTGAACAGTAATGTGTCTGAAAAGCTCTGTTGAAATAAGTATCAAGTAGACAGCTAAGAACCTTAGAAATAGAAAGATTATTAAAAAAAACCCCAAAACCAAACCAAAACAGGCAAGCAAAACTTGTTTGCTGGTTTAAACTGCTTTTGCAACAAGGATTTTAAATGGTCATCACCACTGTCCCATACAGTCTGCATGGTAAGTTTTCTAGCACCGTTCTCATTTTTGTCTGAGGACATCTTGACAGTTCAGTGGCAAAGGAGCAATTAGAAGGGTGCAGGCACAATTCTGAACGGATCCAGGAGCAGCATGACTGGCTGCTGTATGTCCTGGAGTATAATGTGGCAATTGTTCTGCCAAAAGGTTGGGGGAGAGGAAATAGCACAGTTTTGGCTGCCAATTTAATAGCTGCTATAGTTATAGCAGCAATACGAATGGAGGGGGTTTCTTGTTTAGGCAGTTAATCAGTAAAACTTTTAATATGAAGGATAGTAAGTGTTGGTTTCTCTGACCTTGAACGCTCTATCTTACTTTACATGTGTTATCAAGTTGAAATACCAGCAGGGAAGGAAAAAAAGTTCAATATGTAGCAGACATGTCAGCTTTTCTATTAAAAAAAAATCAAATTAAAAAATGGGACTACAGGTAAAATATGAGCTCATATTTCAGCATGTAGTGTTCTCCTGGTGTCTTTGTCATATCAATAGATAAAGTTGTATTACTATTAGAAGCAAGTGTTACCTACACAACATGGATTATAGAAGTCAGCAATTCTGTTAAGTGCAAACAGTCCCCTTGGAACTAGCCCCAAAATCTGCTCTCTTTTCAAGGTGGGGATCTGTGGTTGGTTAACATCCTCAACAGGATTTCTTACACTGACATGACACTTTAACCTATGTTTTTGTAGGCTAGTTGGACCTTACATGGCAAGACTCTTGTATTTCTTCCTTATCATGCTCCTCTAGAGTATCAAGAACATTTTGTGCATTGGCAGCATCCTTGGTATAGTATGGCTATATAGTAGAGCCTCAGCACTGTTAAGTGTACTGTGAGCTCTAAAGTTCCTTAGATGTACCTGATAAGGATGAACACATTTTCCCAGAAAGACGATGAAGCATTTCCTGGCGTGGCTCAATTCTAATGAGTTCCTAAAACACTCTTATTATTATCTAATTGTAATTCTTCCATCTCTTTCTTGCTGCTTCTTTTGGAACAACTTTAGTGCCTCTGTTTTATAAAAGGTATGTATTGAAAGAAAACTAAAATAAACCAAAGTTTCACTGGGAGGGATATAATTGGAAAGGAAAGAATACAGGGAAATTAGCAGGAACCAGATTTCATAAAACTTCCAATGCAGAGCAGTTGCACATGAGCAAAAGGAAATGGGACCTTGCACTTTGAAGCAAGGACAGGCTTTATCCCCTATAGATTCATGTTGAAAACCATAAATTCAGCAGAAGAATGATCAAAATGATTTTATTAGCTCAACCCAAAGTTGAATAGGGCTGTAGTCTGAAGATCCAGTCTTGTCCTTTAAAAAAAACTTTAACTCGGTTTATGCAATTATTACAATTGTATGTAATTTTGAAAGTTTGGCTAGAGATGGAGATTTTGTGTGCTGCTTTCTTTCTGAAGCTGTCCTCTACTAAGAGAACTGCTTCGAAACCAGCACTTGTCTGAGGTAATGGTGATAGTGTGTGTGTGTGTATATATATATATATATATTAGAGTGTGTATGTGTGAGTATACATATATATACTCAAACCTTTTTTGTAGCATAATTCTCTGATGCTTAGTTATCATACATAAGTAGTTGTAGAGTATCATATGTTATTGGGAGTAGGGAAGATGCAGACAGATGGATAAATTGTCTCTGAAATACTGAGCAGACTGTGGGTTGTGAGGTCTGGGATATTTCAAGAGCCTCTGTGAAAAAGCTGCCATAAAAGCAACAGTGGAGTGAATGGAACAGTAAAAAATTATGTTTAAAGCTTTGGGATTAGATTAACTTGGAAACAGTAGTAGTATTTAATTCTTGGAGAGCAAAGACTATGGAGGCTATATTGTTGTGGGTTTTTGATCATTGCCTGAAGTGGCCCATCTCTATAGAGGAGAATATAAATGTTCAATACTATTTTTGTTTGACATACATTAGTTAGTAAATTATTATGTGCAGTTGCTACTGTTTGAGAAGTGTGTATGTAGTTATTTGTATTCTCCTTTCCACCATTTAAATTAGAGAGGTTGCATATGTGGATTTGGGGACAATTTTTCTTTAAATGTGGTTTATTTTAGGTATACATTAATGGTACGCTTGGGAAGACCAGAAAAATAGATAAGGTATTGAGGGCAAATAGCAGGTATTTGTACCTGGTAAAATAGCTACCATGCTGCCATTGACTGTTTTACTGTGCATGTTCAATGCAGCAGAATGTTCTGTATCTGATGTCTGTACACATCAGTCCAGTGTCATTTATCATGTGTGTTTATAACACACTGTGTTAAATCGCATAAATTCTTCAGCATATAAATTTTCACAGTTTTTTACCATCTAGTTTGCCTGTGTGTATAAATAGATTTCTTACAAATGGAACAATGGAGAAATTAGGGGAAAACATTCCAAATTAGAAGGAATGATGTGCATTTGATATGGAAGCAATATACAAGAACATTGTCAGTAAGGTAGTTAGGTACCACATGCTAAGCTGTCTGCCTGATTGATTAGTGTAGTTTACTAAGTGTTGTCCTTCAGCTTCTGTTTGTGTCTACATACTTTCTTTTGCCTTACATTTTTGGAACCATGCAAATTTCATTCTGTTTATATACCATGTTCAGTACTGAAGTGGGTAATCACTTCTGAAGAGAAGCACAGAAATAAAGACTAGTATCTACAACTTCCAAGTAAATCTAAACTTCTTCCTTTGATACTTTTTTCATATTTATAAAATAAATTTATTATACATTTTTTTCTATTGAGCACAATATATTTTGAGTTTCAGGTTCCCAAAGTATGTGTGTGTATCAATGATATAAAATCTTTTAAGAATGCCTAACGTGAATGTAAATGTGTCACTGGCGTTCACCACAATTGGTATTCATCAGAACCTAAGTGTCTTTTGCAGACATATGCACAATTGCTTAACTTCTGATGGTACATGCTACCTTGCATATATATTTTCCAGCAAAGAGCCATCCAGGTGATAAAGGGGATGGAGCATGTAATATGTGAGGAGACACTGAGAGAAATGGGGTTTTTTTGGCTTTGAGAAGGTTAAAGGGAGATGAACTGCTGTCTTGAACTACCTGATGGATACGTACAGAGAAGATGAAGGTAGATGCCTCCTGGATGTGCAGTGATAGCACAAGAGGTAATAAATGCAAGTTGCAGACCCTCCTGGATTTACCTTCATACTCTTTCACACTGTCTTGGGAGAATAGGTGCAAGCCTTGGATTTTAAGGGTAGCAAAAACTTCTTATCCTTTGGATCCATTGCTTAAGCAAATTGGTGTAGTACCAGTTTTGCTGTGTTTCATTACTTACATGGTAAATGTCATAGGGGGCTTGCTCAAAGATGAACTTATTATTAATGTGGGCAAAAAACTGTGTCTCATCAGTATAAAATTAGTGAGAGTGTATTGGTGGATGAGAGGGAGCAGTGAAATGGAATTTAGCAGAGAATGACACGTATTGGGTCAGGAGGAAGACGACAATAACAAGTTGATGGCTCTGATTTTTTTTCAGCTATATTTTGAATGCATTGAAAGGATCCCCAGAATAGTAATAGTGAGTCAATGATGAAAATTATTCTTATTGTAAATGTAAAGAGCAAGTGAAGAAAAAGCACTGCAGTGAAGCCAGAAGACTTTTTTTTTTTTTGTGTAGATTTTATTTTTAACGCTTTTTGGTTTAGGAAGGGCGCTCTATCAAGAGATTACCATTGAAAGCATTTAACTCGCATTATGGCAGTAAATTTCCAAGACTGGAAAAGAGTGAGATGCTGCAATGGGAAATTGTAGCAAAGATGGTCAGAAACATGAATAGCTCTTAGTATTTTTTTTTCAAACTTTTATCATCTTTTTGCCTTTTAATACACATTTAAGAATCTGTGCACACTTGTCTGTTTATCAACAGAGTAGATGTAGCTAAAGTGTATGTGCTAAATGCATATTAATATTGTTTTCCTCTTTCTATGTTTTGTGTTTTGGCAACATCTTCCATTTGAGAATTTTTGCTAATATCAAAATTGACTTGTATTTCACAGTATTCATGTATTTATCCAGTCTGTAAGTAATTGAGGAATTGAGGCAGATAGTCTGTAGCAGGATATTTACAGTTTACGTTTCATAGAGCTAAACAAAGCTGTGCTTATATTATAAACTACAAAGATGTGTTTATACTTTGCAGTGCATAATTCTAAAATACAGTAGTCTCACCAGGTGTCACTACAGTGAAAAATTTGCCAGCATTTCAGCAATTACAAAAATATTTCTTCTGTTCTATTTTTCTTTTTTGAGTTATCTTAGCCTGAGGTGGGCATAGAGGTTGCTAGTTCATGCCAAAGTCTGGTACTTTCCAGTTTGGAAAAAAAAAAAGAAAGTTGAGACATCAGGGTTCTTCAGAATAGTAACAGCAGTTCCATCTTCAGGGAGTTGGGATGCTTTTCTATTTTTCTTTTTGTGATCCAAAGTACGAAAATTAAAAGACCCAGACGTTTAATCCGTACACACAAGATCATTGGTATTATGTATTTGTTCTACTTAGAAAGCTCAAAATCTGCTATTGAGATATTTTGAAAAGAGGAACAACACTCAATAATAAATAGTGTACAATCTTTGCAGTGCTAAGACTGCACTTTGATATGCTGCTAAGACTATGTCTGCAGCTGGCAGGCAGTAAACAATAACTGAATGCTTGTGAGATTTTTTTTTTTCTTAAATCTTTAATAAGCTTTCACTTAAAGCAAGGAGGGTCAATTAGCATCCCTCATTTTATTGCTGAAATTGAGGAAACTGTTTCAGGGGCAAGATAAACAGATGACCCACTCATACCTTATAGAAGAATTTGTTTTAAAAAATGCTTATACTGATTTTTTGTTACATTTATTTTGCTAAGACAAAAGGACAAATAAACTAATTTCTTCTCATCCAGAGCCCACTGAAATCAATGGAAATCTTGACACTAACTTCTACATCATACATTAGTCGTGATGTTGAAGTTTAGAAAAGCCTCTTACAGGAATTCTTATAATCATCACTGATTTGCTTAAATGCTAATAATCACCTTGAAAGGTCCTGTCTGTCCAGAGAGAACCGCCTTAACTGGTCCCAGTCAGTATGTACATATTTAAAGGAAATGATTGTACTTCCTGCAGATTAGAAACTAAACATAGATTCAGAGATGTAGCAGCCAAAAGTGTGGGAGATGACAGAAAGCTCCTTCTTTCCATCCCTCTGCCCGTCAGCTTAACTCCTTATGGAGTTAGAGTATTCCTGCCATAACCCTTTGACTCGAGTGCTCCTGTATGTTTTGGGATGGGTATGATTGAACAATTATGAGCTTGATTCTTTCTTTTCGTTTCTGGCTGCAGCTACAAAACCTGTTCTGTTGCCTTTCTTCCCATAATGAAGGAAGCAGGATCTATACGGATCCCTGTTGCTTTATTGGCTCGTGTTAGCAGCTGATACGAAAAGGGATTATAGTCTCTGAAAGGAATTGACAATCATAGAAAGAAGTGTTAGGAAAGCCAAAAGAAAACAAAAACATTAGCCGACAACTTACTGCTGAACTGGAAGCATTTGCAGTAAATGTATTTTAACTGTCTTTGAGGATTAAAAAAAAGGCAAAAAAAAAAAAAAAGCCTAACAGCATAGTGAGAATGTATTTACAGCAAACATTTCTTGGCCTGGTTCCTCAGCTGTCATGGTTATGACTGTGCAGCTACTGCTGCTGTGGGAACAGGCTGTGTGTTTTCTTTGCTCTGCTTCCAGTAGTCTCATCTCTCGCCCAGATTACACAGGTATGCATGTGTCCGCCCTCCTTTGCATGAAACAAAACAAATGCAAAACATGCAACTGTTTTGCTGGGTTTGTTGACTAGACAGGAGGCAATGGCAGAGAGCTCATGGTGTTTCAAAATGGCTGCACTGGGGCTAGAACTGATCCCCCCCCCCCGCCCCTTTTTTTTTTTCCTCCTTTTTTCCCCTTGAGCTTTTAAAGGAAACTGTGCTGATGTTTAAGGTTTCTCTCCAGCAAGTTCAGAACTTTGTGCCTAAACGGCATGCAGCTTCATTCTTGGAAAGAGGTGGTGATTTAAGCATGTTCTTAAGTGTTTGCTAAACAGGAATACTGGTGGTAGAGGAAGTAGGAAAGGAGATGGCACTATTTGTTTTCTAAATGAAGTTTCCATTATTTACGTGAGACTTTTCAAAAAATAGTAGACACCTAATGCCACTCTTCTACTTTATCTATTCTTCTCTACTAATAAGAGCATCTGTCTTTCTAGCTGCTGTAGGTTAGATGCAAAAAGGGACATGGGTATTGCTGTGCTGAATGTTGCAGTGCCTAAGAGGTAGGTGCCCTGCCTGCAGGAATGGAAAGTTAAACTAAAGCCTAGGCTGGAGCCACTGCATACCTGGGATGGTGGCAGTACATCACTTGGCATTCCCAGTGGTACTATCTGAGGGGTTACTTTCCCCTCCTGGATTTACCTTCATACTCTTTGGCAGTGCCTTAGCAGAATAGGTGCAGTATCTTGGAGTGCTGAAGTTAAGAGCTTGGTGTGGAGTAAGTGGAAATTAATGGTGTAAGTCATAGGTTCACTGGCTGGAAATGAACATTACTGAAGTTGTTGAGTGAGAAGGCTATTAGGAAAAAGCCTATGGGATGTGTGTCACTTTCTGTCTCTGTCCTGGATTTCAGCACGTAATTGTAGCCTGTATTGGACAGTTCTGTGGAGCAGAGATTTAGAGCCAAAATCGAGTATCTTCTGTTAGGTGCCAAGACCTTTCTTTTGGTTTAGCTTGACAAACTTATTCTCTGTTCACAATAAAAGCCTGGGAAGTTTCCATAACTATTCAGCCAGGACATGGGAGCTGCAAGTTCAGCTACTTTCTTAGTTTAGCATTTAAGCCCGTTTTTCCTGCTACCCAGGAGAGTGCTCTGAAATCACATACAGCAGTCAAAACCTTCTGCTCTACAGCTGGGGATGAAAGATTCCTGGGGCCAGGACTAGACATGTGAGCAGGGAGTGTGACCAGTGCTATGCAGCAAATTCAGTTAATCCGAAGTTTCAGCTTTCCAGGTGAATACCTCAGCTACTGGCCTTATATAGGGTCCTGGTTGCTTCTATGGCTTTTGCATTCTTGGATGTACAGTGGCCCAGGTAGATGCCACCTACCTGAGAAATTGAAACTTACATCTTCCAGTTCATAGATAGGTTCTGTCATATGTCTAATTAAGATATTAAACAGCCACAATTACAACAGCAGAACCACAGGCTTTGATTGGTTTAGGGTTTTTTTTGTTGTATTTTTAAAGCATTGGGCCTGTAAGACTTGCTCTTTTCTCACGAATGTGTGTATAATTAATGGATCCTAAATGGGCTTTTGGTTGAAACTTGGTGCTCAATGGAGATTTTGATATCTCCCTTCCTGAGTAGTCAAGATCTTTCAGGGATTTTTTAGGGATGCTTCTGAATGCGTAGGTGGAGCTCACCAAAGCTGCTTTTTAGGCATGGTTTTTTCCATTTTTCAGCATTTCTTTTTCATCTTTTTGATCAAAACAAAATTGGAACCTCCCCACCCTGAACATTGATACATTGTTTAGCATTACACACTAATTTTACTTAGTAAATAAACTATGAATATAACTATATAAAAAGCTTTTTAAAATTAATATTGAATTAATAGATGTTAAACTGATTGCACAGATGTGGCGTTTTTTTTTTTTAATAATCCAGCTTGCATTCTGACCATTGGAAGCTGACAGGCTGATCTTCCACTCACACCATCCTCTCATATCTCTTTTGCTCCCAGAAAATAACTGCAGATATCCAAGAACAGCAGCAGTTTTTGTACCAGTATTCTTTGTGGGAAGTGATTATTTCTCACATACCAAGTGATTGACACAAATGTAAATAATTGTGCTTAAGGTACCAGAAATTAGTGTCTCTGTGTTGTCCGGTCCCTGTCCCCCCCCCCCCCATCCCGCCCCCCCCCCCCCCCCCCCCCCCCAAGAAAAACCCACTTTTCTGTACTATTTATCAAGCTGTGGTAGATGTTTTAGATGTTTCTTCTCTTAACAGTGTTTTGCTCCATCAACAGTATCTTTTAAAAGAAGGAATATGTTCTCCCAGCAGAATGATGCCTTTAGAATACAGCTTTTTTGTTATGCAACTAAAGTGGGTGCCCATTTTAAGTACTTTTTCTGCTAGATATAAACAGTTTCTTCTGTATGAAAACCATTAACTAAGAATTGGAGCTAAACAAAAATCTGGGAAGCAAATGAAAATATGAAGACTGTTCCTTGCTTGGCAGTAATCACTGAATGTCCCTGAAACTCATGGTATCGGCACCTTCAGCAAATTATTTTAATTAGGTTTAGAATACAAGTAACACTTTTAATTTATTGTTGCAGATTCATAACTGAGAGCACTGGTGAATGCAAAAGCATGGTTCTGTGGGCACAGCAATTATTTTGGCAATCTATATGCGATGCTTTCACAGATTATCTGTTGCCTAATTCATAGTAAATGCTTTTACTACTCTAGGAATAAGACATTCAGCACATCTTTAAACTGTGGGAATGTTACGTGTTCAACTGCAAAATGTGTACAATATTAAAATCGTATTTATTTTCATTTCTACATTGTCTGTGTCTTTAATGAACTTTCTGTGTTGCACTCTTCATAAGGACAACCTATATGCAGTTGTTCTTTCTCCTTTCTGACCTAAAGGCGGCTCTTTTAACAGAGAACGTATACCAACCTCACAGTCCCATGGTGAAGAATCCCAGCAAGTCACTGATCTGCTTTGCTTGCTCTTGCACATGCTCTAGCTTACATTCTTTTTTCACACTCTCTCATCCTCTTGAATCTTCCTGTGGAGTTGAAAGGTTCTGTATTTTGTGCAGCCTTGTTGCGACTTCTTGTTGGGAGTATTGATTGTTGTGCTCTGAGGTAATTCAAGCAGACTCTCCAATGCTGGTTTCATTAGCAAGGGTAGACTATTTTGAATTCAGTGACTGGAGAGGATGTGCTTGTGAATTTTAAGTACGGAAAGTTTGGAGGATGTATTATTGTCCATATGTGTGAAAAACAGGTTATTTAAAAAAAATAAAATAACATTTTAATATTGAAATTTAATGTTTCACCCCAAGGCTACTTACTCAGAAATCTGATAACATCTCACCAAGCAAAAACCCAAGTCCTATATTGAGATTTACTGTCTTTCGGCCTCAGTTCAGTGGTCTACATCTAATTGATTCTATTCCAGTTTTTATATTGCACAATTTATGGTAATATTGGAGGGTTTTCTTCAGCAACATTTTAAGTGACTTGAATAACATCTGTCATGTTACTTTTTTCTGTAATCCTTTTTCTGAAGGCCTTAGACTGGCCTCTGTAGAAGTTCCCTTTTCTGTACAAAAAGCATTGTATGTTGCACTTAAGAAACTGAATTTTCTGACCTTTTTAATCTAATGCTTTTTAGTTTAAGCGCTAATTTAAAATCAGTGTCTTGATGATGGGCGTGAAATGATGCATTTATTAGTTTGTTGGTAGCCCAATAAGGAATTGATTAAGGAAGTTAAATAACTTGTGAAGAGAATTAGGAACATTGCTTTCCGTTGCATAGTTTCAGCATTCAGTCTTAAACTATATATCAGATTTTAACATCATGACAAAAATATAGGCTAAAATACATATGGGGAGTGGGCTTAATAAGCTTCTCCCTTTTGATATTTGTCATCAACACTTGCAATGTTTCCTTCTGTTATTATTGTAGGGAAAATCTGAATTAGGCAGCATATATAAATTGTATGAGCTTAAATTGGGTCCTGATAATACTGCCTTAAAAATGTTTTGTTGGCTTTGGGTTTGATAGCTAAATAATGCTTTTGCCTTTGTGTATTAGTTGGGAGAGCTCAAAGAGAATTTATAGTTTAGATGATGTGCTTAACATAGCTGCATCAACCTGGTGATTAGTTTAATTAGATGATGTGATGCTAGCCCACTTTATTCTGATTTGTTTACCTTTATATTACTTTATTTTTGTGCTTACTTTTATTGTTAAAAGACATAGGAATAGAAAGTTGCATCGTTCTGTATTTCTTTTCCAGATGTCATTATTCAGCAGCTGAACTACACACAGTTCTGTATTATAGAACAAGAAAAAAAGGATGGTGTGTTTTGAAGAAAAATTTCTGCAAATTATGTAGTGCATACTGTTTGTGGGTCAAGGGTAGAGAGCAGCAGATCAACGATCAATCTCAAGACTGACTGCATAATAAAAGTTTGCTTCTCAAACTGTTGTCTTCTAGAGAGTAAGTGCTTTGAATCCCTGAGAAATGGGAATCTCAGCTCACAAGAACTCTTTGTAGTAACAACTTGAACCTAGTGGAAGAGTCTTTTAGACATGGTAGTGCTGATACAGTCTCCATCAGTTGTGCTGGGAATGCACAGAAATATTCCTTTTCAGTCATCCCCAGAGATTGTCCCCAGAGTCTTGTGGATGTGCCCCACAGCTGTCTGCTGTCTTCCCTTCAGGCTGACATGATGTTGACTGGGCTTTCTGAAGGTGAGTAGGAGCCCAGTCTTGAGTGCTTTCCCTCTGTCTCCTAGAACACCCCGTAGAGAATAACCTCTTTATTGTAGTCTTCTGGGAGTTGTTTAGCTTTGTAGGTTATATAAATGAAGGTGACAGAAACTCCAGGCTACTACATTTGCCTTCAGTTCTTAACATTATTAAAAGCCACCAGGGAGGAGGAGGCCAGTTTCTGTTTTGGTTGTTGAATTGAACAGGACCCTGGCTTTCTTCCTAGGCACTTATTTCTAAAAGTTACTTTTAGTCTATATTGAGAAAGAATAGGAGAATTTCCTTCTTTTTGTGGAAATCTTTGGAGCAAACTGTTCTTATGCTTCACCTCAATTTTGCTCTGAACTTTGCAGAACAGGCTGCTCAGAAATACTTTAGAGAGAGTTTGAACCTTTGCAGTGCATCTGTTTTTTATGGTGTTAGAGTGCAAGGTTTTGAGATTGCTTAAGCATCAGAGGACAAGTCAAAGGGGCAGTTGTCTTTGTTCAGAAAGTGTCAAGTTGTATTAAGCACTATGGAATATCCTGCTATGGTTTAAGTAGTTACTTCACTACCAGAGAGCAAGTTTCCATAGGGACTAAAAATCTTCTGGTTTATGTCTGGGGAATGTCTCCTTTCTTTATCAAATATTTGTGAAAATAAGTTTGTTTTTTTTTTTTACATTAAAGTGCCATGTTTCATTATACTATTCCTAAATTATCTGTTTTCTTACATCATGAAACTACTCATTTGTTCCCAATGTCTATGTATGTTTAAGCAGAATCTTTAAGTAACTTTTCAAGGAAATATTTTTAAAAATTTGTTTATTTTGCACTAAAAGATGTAAATATATGTGGACAGTTATATAGATAATCATTGAACAACAGCATTTCTTACCTTTATTTTGTTCAGCTGTTTGCCTGTGTTAAATCATTTATATACACAACAAAGTAGTTAGGAGGAGGGGGGACCTGGCAGGAATAGACCTTAAGCTGCCTGCAATGTAGCTCTTGGTACTTCTCTGATACTGGTGTTCAGAGTTTGGTTGGCTGCTGCCAAGTCTGCACCTGCAGTGCTGCTTGATTGAAACTCTGCATGTATTCTTCTTAATAAGAAGAAATAAATAATATCTCCTGTTATTTACCAAACACCAGGATTACTTCAAAACCACAAGTAGCAATCCTTCTGTGCTAATATTCTGTCATTTCTGCCTTGTGCACAGAGGATGCTCAGGCTTCATTCCTCAGCAGAAATGCCATCTGTATCTCTATGTTCTACCTTGGGTTTAACTTGCTATTTGGAACCCTTACTCAAAATGTGTATCTGGTATTTTGATTATGAATTGTCACATAAACAGAGTGATTGATTAAAGTAATTTACATAGAAGCATTCGTGGTGTTTGAGCAAGCGAAAATACACAGAAGCACATGGCACTTAATTACATTGCTTAACAATAAATGTCAAGTTAAACCTTTTTAAAAAAAGATGAATGCTATACTTAAGGAAAGTGCAATTACATTTCTATGGTTTGAAATGTTTTACACACTGTATATATTAGAGGGGCAAAGATATTAACACTTTTGTACATGCAAAGGTGCTGACAGATTTCAGATGCTACAAGGCAGGCTTTTGTAACTGCTGTCCGCTTATTGCTTGCAAAGGCAACTCGTTTACTGTAATGTGCTGTTAATCTGAGCTCATTTACTTGTATGCAGCCACATTTGCATACAGACACACTCTCAGAACTGATTGAGAACATGAGGACTAGTGGTCCTGATTTGGTAAATTGTTGCATATAAACAGGATTTGCATTCAAATTACTGTTTTATATCACAGCCTGATTATACGTCCCATTTTAATAAAGTTGAATGAATAGCAATAGTGGATTTCAGAAAGCCACTCCTCTGATTATATGTTCCAGTTCTAAATTTAATTTAAAAAGTCTTTCCCCCCTTTTTTCCTCCTTTGCTGAAATTTAGTAACAGACCTGGAATTTATTCTCCCATTAAATAATACATACACTTCTATAACAAATTGTTATACCTTCCAAATTACATTCAATAATTTGTTTAATAAAAGACTGTCATATTGCTTTTGTGTTCCTGTGGGAGGGTAATGGAGGAGCAACTGATCTCCACGGTGTTCATCATCTACTTCTTGCAGAGTAGAAGAGAGTAAGAGGGAGTCTACAGACTGAAATGGGATGAGGTGCAGAGTTCCCCACCCCAAGTCTGAGCAAATCCATGTGTCTAGATGACACTGCTCGCTATTGGGTAAAAACACTAGCTCAATTCTTTTCAGCAACTATAGCTATGTCATTGTGGTGCAGCTCTCCATTCTCACCCCGAATTACAAATGAAAAAGAAGAGAATAAAATTGTGAGGATAACTATTTGACTACATCCAGAATAAACAAGGTTAATTTTAATGCGGAGCAGTTTTCCAATCTAGTTTGCCATCTGACTTTCTCCAGTTCAGCGCCACAGCAGTGCCATAACTGAGAGGTGTGTGCAGGGTAGTTCTCGCATACGGACATCTTCACTGTTGCCTCTTCTGAATTGGTGTGACAAAAGCCTGTCTTCCTCCTACTCTGCACAGCAGCAACAGATCCTCTCCACTGCTGCTGGGATGGTCTAGCGTCTCCATTTTTCTGTGCTCAGATTTATAAGTATTATAATGGAGCACAATTCATTTATCAAATGCTAATTTCTTTTTTTTCAATCCATGAATTTAAAGAAAATACATGAAATAAGATGGTTTCAGTGCCATAAATTGTTATAATTTAATTGCACCACGTATTATTGGAGTATTTTTTCCTGTTGCCTAGCAATGAGATTAACCATGAGATTCACCATGTGCTTAAGATTCCATTATTAACTTCTGTTTTCAGAGGTTTATAACTTTAATAAAACTTTAATAAAAATGATTACTCATAGGACAATCCAGAAAGTGCATGTTGTGGAAGTTCTTCTTGTTGTTACGGAGTCACTTACTAAGGAAGCTTGAGGCAGAAAGCTCTGGTGCTCTCTGATTTCTGTACCCATTCTCCCATGCTACTATATGTGGTAATTTTTGAAACTAACTTCTCGAGCAACAATTGTTTTGTGTGTCTTTGAAGCAGTAAGCTATTTATAAAACTGTTCTTTTACTTTAAAGTTTCTACATGGAGACGTTTTTACCAAGGCAGCTACCTTTGCTTAGAAGAGCAGCGACTGCTTTGTGCTTCCCCACAAAACTGAAAGCCTAGGAAAGGGTTTGAGCACTGGCGTTTGAGGTCTTCTCTGTTAGTGTTCCACATAGTAGTGGAGCAGGTCTAGACCTTTTCTTTGGGGAACTGTAATGTTTGCTAGGTAGGAGGATCATCACATGGAGCTTCATGAAAGAGACCAGTGCTTGAAGAGGTTGGAGGAGCAGAACCTCTGGTAAGAGTGAAAAGTAAAGTTATAGGTCAAACCCGGAAAGTTGCCTTGTTCCACAAGAGCTAGTTTAAAGTTAGGGACAGCAAGTATATGCAAAACCAGACAGCTTTTAGCTATGGGAAAGAAAAAACCAGTTTCCTCTGATAAGGGTGCAGTTTGGATTGTCTTGTACTACTCCATGAGGCAGTGCTGTACCTAAAAGGACTTAACTCTGAGCTCATGGAGAAAAGGGCTGAAAACTACTCATATCCAAGTTTCTTCAAGAACAAAGTGTTTTTAGCAGACAAAGTGATTGGAAACTATGTCAGAATTATAGTAGTACAATGGCGCTCAGATGTGTTTCTGGACTGCGTCTTGCTGCAATGCAGAACGTAGAAAAAACAGTTTATTCATAGTTGCTGTAAAAGTATTTAAGGAAGGAGAATATGATTACTGAACTTATAAATTTGGACTTAACAAAAGATGCTAGGATCAGCCTTTATGAAGACATTGGGGGAAAAAAAAGGTATTTTGAATTAATCCATTTTAAAAAGTAGAACTCTATATACCTTAGTGTTTCAAAATGGTTGTGATTGTTATGAAAGATTCATTTTTGCATATTAAGATTTACACACTTAACTATTTATAGAAGATCTGTGTGTTTAGTTGCGAATCTTTAAGGAACTTGACTTTATTCATGTTGTAAACTACTGCTACTTTTTAACATCTATGTAATTTCAATTTGTCACCTTCATAATAGTTAATTTTTAATTAAGAAACATAGAAATGTAAAGTTCATGCCTTCAAGTAAGCAAAGTAATTTTCACTGGAAAAGGAGGTGCTCATCAGCACTGGCATTTATCTTGCTTTATAACTAAGCAAGATGAGTTAAGAAAAACAAAGTAAAAAGCAGATTTATTTTTTTTTTTAGATAAACTGGCTTCTCTATCCCATGCTTATGTTTCTGAACATACATTTTTGGACATATATGTAATTTTTCTTTGGGGTCATATAGTCTCAGTATGATTATGAATGATAATTACTTTCAGAAATCTGCTAGGTATATGTAATTTTTGTTGACAAAATATAGATATTATAAAATAATGCAGATATTATAGATAATACAGATCAATATTAAATGTGAAAAAAGTGCAGTGTTTGCTGTGGTTAACGTAAGTAGCATTTCTTATTTAGCTAGACTGTCTTAGGCACCATTTAGTACTCCTGCAGCCTTTGTATAGAAAGTGAGGAAAGGGAGGTGTGCCAAATTCCATTTCTCACTGGAGTGCTACATTGGGTTAGTGGTCTGGATTTCATATTGCTTGTGCTTCCCCAGAATATCATCATCCCTACAAGAACTGGGTGAAAATGAATGAGTGTTCCCCTGACAGGGTCTAACATTCCAGGACAGTAGCTGGGGGACTGGCAAAATGTTAGTTGTTTTTGCTGCTAAAGTGACACTGAGGGAATGTGTAAAATAAAAGAGAAAGTAAAATCCTGCTCTTGTTTGGCATTTTCCTCTATTAAAGCAGCTCATACTGTTGTATCTTACATATTTTGTATGAATCGGAAACATACCATGTAATTGCATTATGTCTGTGTGGAGAGAAAAGTGAGGGGGAGGCATTTGTGGGTCTTTATTTTTAAGGTGGTTATGATTTCTAAAGCTTCTGTACTGCAGAGACAGAAGACCTCACACATTACTGCTGGCTACTAAGAGCATGCTGGTACTAACCTGCACCATGTCAGAATTGAATCGAGGATTTCCCAAAGCCTAGTTAAACTGTTGGGAAATGGTTATGCGAAGTATAGCTTGGCTTTACATTATATAGAGTGGGCCTAGGACTGTTTCTGTTCTCAGGAAGAGAACATTTATTGCAGTACACGGTGCTCTGGAGAGAGTTATTTGGCTCTCCTGGAAATCTGTCTTAGTAAAGAATGTAAATAATCACAGCATTCCAGCATTCTCATACTTGAGCCTAGTATCTTTAATGGTCACTCTTATTTGATGCCCAGCAACCAGTAAACTTTTAAAATTGTGTGAAGTCTTATGTACGTTGTAAGTTTGTATAATTATACCTGGTAATTTTCATTTAACAAATGTGTTGTTTGTTTGTTTGTTTTTCTCCAAGTTAAGGCTGGTAGCTTTAGAAAGATCTTATTTTAAAATGCTAGTCAAAAATTCTTTTGTCTTTCTCACACTAAGAAACTGTCCTGTCAGTC
Organism: Buteo buteo; assembly: GCF_964188355.1. NCBI lineage: Eukaryota > Metazoa > Chordata > Aves > Accipitriformes > Accipitridae > Buteo > Buteo buteo. The sequence goes on along the minus strand of NC_134176.1, from coordinate 30,689,866 downwards.
GTGTGGTGATGAAAAACACTATCAGCGATTTTTAACATTAGCATGATGATTATGTTTCTTTTCAAAGAACTCCAACAGTTCTTTTTCCTAGAAAAAATTCAGTAATGATAGCTCTAACTTTGCAACAACAAACCAGAAAAAAATTGCTAAAGATTTATATATAGTTTCAAACAAGTGATAAGAAGGAAGCAAAATTGGTTTTAAATGAATGGAAACAATTCCTAAGCTGTATTTGAAATGTGGAATTTTAACCTGAATTTTACCTAACATTTGCTTCTAGCCTGTGATTACGTGGCTGCAAACTAAAAGTCTTAAGTTGTTGCTGCTTTTTGGGGGGCGGGGGGGGGAGAATTCAACAAGGTTTATGTTCATAAGGTTAATAATAAAGTTGCGCTCATAGTTTGAGTGATCAGCAAAGACTGCATCTCTTAGAAAAATAATGGCTTGATCCTGTACTGAAAGTGTGACTAAAAGGCATCTCAGTAGCAGTCTTTTGAGGTGTCCTCGGTTCACTTGTTTTACATTATAGGAAACAAGGACCATAAAACACAAAGTGCCTTAAATAAAACCACTTCAGTCCTCTGTCATACATTTTTACTGTTGTCTTCTAGGTTGACTGGGGTCAACTGGACTATTTAGTAATTGACATGCCGCCTGGGACTGGAGATGTACAGTTGTCAGTCTCACAGAATATTCCAGTTGCAGGTATGTGTATTACTTCACTGCCTCAGAGATTTGAAGTTAGTTAAGTCTGGTAGCTTTAGAAAGATCTTATTTTAAAATGCTAGTCAAAAATTCTTTTGTCTTTCTCACACTAAGAAACTGTCCTGTCAGTCGTGTGGTGATGAAAAACACTATCAGCGATTTTTAACATTAGCATGATGATTATGTTTCTTTTAAGCTAAGTTTCAAACAGATTGAGAAGTCTAGTATAGCAGTACTCTTGAAAAAGGCAATCATGCCAAAAATTGGTAAGGTTAGTAGTAGAAAATATTTTCTTTGTCTGTACCTACTGCACAGTAAAGCTAATACAATAAAATAGTTTGTCTTCATGATTGCTTTCTAGTTAGAAGCTGGCAACACTGTTAATGCACAACATTTATTCAGATAAACTATGCAGCGCTGTAATACACTAATGCATTCTTTTTTCTCTAGTATTATGAATTTGACTTTTTGTAGGGGATTTAAACTTCAACAAATCAGTCTTGAGATATGCAGGCTGCCCTCTAATCTCATTGGTTTCAGCAGGAGGTAGAAATACTGCTTTTCAAAGCAAGCTGAGCATCTCACAAAACCTGATAGACTGTTTATTACCTGTCTGACATACTTCAACAGAAGCAGTTGTGAATAGCCAACATAATCAATGTTAGGAACTCAGTGGTAAGAGACAAAGCAATCCTTACAGTTCCAGAAATAATTTAGTAATTGCTTTTCACCAGGAGGGTAGTGCAGTGCTGGAACACATTACCCAACGAGTCCATGGTATCTCCATCCTTGACAGTTGTCCAGGCTGTACTAGACAAGCCCTAGCTGGCCCTACCTAGTGTTGCTAGCAAATGACCTCCAGAGACCTTTTCCAACCAGAAATTCTGTGATTCTGAGTTATTAAGGAATCAGTGGGACTGCTTGCTCCACTTTTTGGTGATACCAGATAAATATGTTGATACGAACCCAAAATGGTAGCATCTTTTACTGCTCTCATTCCTTCCTGAGTGCAGACTGGCTCATGTGCACAGGGAGGCCCTGGTTACCTCCAACACTCCTTTCTCTGCACTTTGGTGGCAGTAATGCACTGAAGTGAAACAGCTAAATATTAAATTTGTAGAACCATTTCACTTCGCATATAGAACTCTTACCAGGCTGCCTGACAAGTTTAATGAATAAAGAATTGTGTATCTGTAAAAGTTCATAGGCTAGGATAAAAGAGTTAGCTACAGGTATAAGTAGAAAGACTGGTGGGCATTACAGACATGCCCATTTATAAAGGCACTAGAGCTAATGGGTTTTGGGACATACATCCTGGTTTCACAGCAAAACCATCACCACTGTTACAGCACAGTGAAGTCTACAGGAACAAAAGGAACCCTTTAACAACCAGGCAGCACCTTGTACTTTTTCTGTAACACAGTCATGTGTCAGCTGCAATCATACATGATAACCACAGTTACTCATATATCTACAAGCCAAAATTTTTGACAAATAGTTAGATTTAGTGTTAAGGCTGCATGGTGGTATCTCATGATCTTCCATGATGCCAAGTTCAGAAAAAATTAAATCTTTTGACATATAAAACTCAAATGTTAAGGCACATGCTAAGTCAGCCATAACACTATCACCCCCAAATTGTTAATAACCACAGGGGGTTCCCTCTGCTGTCTGTGATTGTGTTGAGTGGTGGAAGGGAGCAAATCAATAGAGTTGTGATGAAGGATTTAATGAATTTTTCCCGTAAGAAGTAGAAGAGGAGGCTTCTAGTGCCTTAGCTTCTCTGTGACCTGGAGCATATGATGAAAAGCAAACCATGATTCATAGCCATTTTCTTAAATGCACTGCTTAATAGGTTGTATGTGTGAGTAGCAAAGCAGGAGGGCCTTTTACTCCTAGGGTTTTAAGCAATGAGGTGAAGCAGGACAGTGGTATGGAAGTTTTTGGTAAAGTAGAATTTCACATTAAATCTTGTATGTAAGGGCAATAAAATTATGAAATTAAAGAGATGTGGCTTTATCGTAGTGGATTATGTTTTTTTTAAAAGTATGGTGGGTATTGATAATTGCTATCCACTACAGTGCACCTAAATGTCCTAATTTAACATAGAAAAGGTCATTAGACTCTTGATCTTCAAGGGATTATTGTGCCCTTTTCCCACTGAATTCTACACTGTCTTCAGAAGTGTGAGTGGTTGTGGTATTGGTGCACTGGGTCCTCTGGGACAGAGAGGTGATGGACAAAAGTACTTTAATCCTGTATTTCTTCAAAGTTTTGTTGAGGTCTGTTTGTGGAAGGTCACAAGATCTTTCTAACTGGTACACTACATCAGTAAATGGAAACCTTAATTTAGATTTTTTTCATAATACTTACATCTTCTTAGAATGTAATACATGTTAACAAAAGCAAAGGAAGTTTAAAAAAAAAAGCTGGATTTTTTTCCTAAGGACAGCAATGTCCTCATTCTTGTGTAGTTATAACAAAGTTATAAGAATTAAGAGTAAATAATTTTTATTCAGTATTTTCATTAGTTTTCCATATGCTAGTCAGAAACCTGTCGTTCTCATACCTGTTGAATCAGGTTTTGAGGCAAGTCAAAGTAGACAAGATGTTGATTTAAAAAAAGGAAAACAGGCTTAAAACAACGATAAGCAATGTAGATTTTCTTGATATGCCATGAAAAGGGATAAATTCTTGCCCATGTCTCTCCTTAAGCTCTTTGCTATGGCTTTCTGACTTTTTTTTTTTTTTTTTTTAAAATTTGTACATGTATGGGCTTTTACAACTTCCTAACTGAAGACAGCATTTTGATTTGAATTCTGAAATGGCTTCACGTTGTTACCACAGTTGCTCAGTTCGGTTTATTTCTTTGTCAATCCTAACTCCATAAAATTAGGAGTGATAGCATCACTTGACATTTGTCCTTCTCATTAGCTGGTGGTGTTGAGCATGTTGAGGTCTACTCCTGTGGTTTAAAAAAATAAGTGTATTGTGCTTTTGATGAGGACAAGCACAGCAGACAAGGAGTGATAAGATTTGTAATTCCCAGTGTTCTTACTGGCTCAGTGAATTTTAGTGATTTATAAAGAATTTTTTCTGTTGTGTATTGTGGGTATTTTTCATTCTCATTGGAAGGGCTTCTTTTTGTGTATTACATCTTGAACTGTACTTTTTTCTTTTACTCTTGTTACTTGGTTTCTGTCTCTTTGACAGTCTATAGCCTTGTTTAACATGCTTTCATTTTTTTCAACCTTGTTCCTTTTAAGGGTATGGAATATAGTGTTACAAATATCGATGATGATGCCTTTGGAGCAGTCTACAAAATTCTGCTGGCTTTGTGGGCTCCGTCTTCATTTGCAATTCATGTTTCTAAGCTGTGTGTTGTCTTTTATATTTTTACAGAGAGTATTTGGTGTTGTGCCATTCTGTTTCCTCTCCAGTTTTATCCTTTGAGGATGTCTTGGACAGTCATGGTATTAGTGGCATAATTTCATTCTTTTTCTTCAGAGACAGCATATATATCTTGGTTAAGTACGTTTAGAAGTGCATTATCTAGTTTGCATAAAAGTTGTACTTTGATTTGCATGCATGCATATGTGAGATACAGTATTTGCCTTACGGTTTCTTCATTATTTGTCTATGGCTTCCTAGGGATAGACAGTGTAGAAAAATTCTACTCTGTCTCTAGATAAATTTACAAGCCTGCATTCATATTTTTGCTAGCTATTTACAGATTTTTCTGTGAGTGTCAGAAAGAGCACAGGTAAAGGTGTTTTGTTTGGGACAGGTTTGCCCAGATGGGTCATGAAAAACTGTAGCATTGCAACATCTGACAATAAGAGAGGGACTGATCAGATGTGTGAAATGGTATTGGGTTTTAATTTTAGAAGACTTTTTTTTATTCTGCATCACAGGTACCATAATTTTCTTGAGTCAAAAAGAGATTAGAGCAATACCTAATGCGTAAAAGCAAAACAACAAAATACGTCTTATAATCCTGGTTGTCATTAAAGAGAGTATCAGCCTCACACAACTTCAGCTGGAGTGACAGTTTTGTGTGGGTACTTTTCCTTCCTTAAAAGATGAAAAAGGAAACTACTGTGACTCCTGTTTTTTATTTTATTATTCTTAGTCACCTTACAAGGAGATGCATCTTATTTAGCATATTATTCTTTAATCATCCGTAACTTTTCTCATGTTGGAGTCGTTCTTCAAAAACTAGTAGGTGAGAAATGATATGGTAGTTAGAAAATGTGATATATATTTCTGCTCAACCACCACTTCTTTCTTCAGATTCAAGTCTGCTTTCCAAATAGAAATCCAGGGTCAGTCTGGAGGAAAAGGCTTTCTTTATGGTCTGTTGTCACTTAATTTGTATTTGGTTCTGCTTCTTCGACTTTGTTCTTCTGTTTCATCATTTGCATGGGATACCCAGAAGTGGGTTCTTTATCATGTATTGATCATGCGTGCTTGGGAAAGTTCGAAGCGTCCTTACATGTTTTCCAGCTTTTAAAACATAGAGGGTTTCAGATGACATTGTGATGTTTGATATCAAGATATAGTGTAAATTAATGTTATTATGAAGAATAAGGCTTGTGATTCCTTTGCATTACGTGGTTGCGACACTGAGAAGTCTAAGTGTGTGTATTGTTTTGATTATTTAGGTAAAGGAGCCATAAATCAAATTTATAAATAATATTGGAGATGGAGTATTAGCCTCCCTAAAGGCTGGGGGAGAAGTTTATCATTCTCTCCCTTTAGAGTGTGAAGGCTGCGTGGGCAGGAGCAAGGGCATCTCTGTTAGAGAGGCAGTCCCAGAGTCCTGCACAAGTGTTTCTTCCTCATGGAGGCTGACCGTTAAATAAATTAGGCTGTCTGCTGCCCTTTCTTTATTAATGTTAAAGTGAAGTCTGCATTAGTAAAGTGTGACAGTTTGACAGCTCTAGAGACTGGCACTCTGTCTCAATTGACAGAATGGACTCCAGGTTAATACTGGAATTGTTTCATTTGCTAAACTTTGTCATATCGCTCTTTTCTTTGGATATCGTGATGCCATGGCAGTGAAAACCATTAGAAATATGCACCTGTCTAGTGGGAAGCTGACTGAGACAACCCAATAATTTCACATCTTACTGAACAATCTTTTAATAATTACAATAGTGAGCATTGGACTGAATTGTTTATACAGGACACCTAAAGGTAAAAGGCTTCGTGTTTTTATTTCAGTGCTCTTAATTTTCCCACCTTTCGGAAGTAATGTATTTTGGGTTTTTTTTGCATAAAGCATATATTATTATAATCTTACAATAATAAGGTCTGAAAAGGCCGTTAATAAAAATCAGAAAAGACAATTAGTCAAGATAAGTGAAGTGAAAGCAATGTGAATGCTATTTTATGTTTTTCTCAAGTTCTATAAAAGCAGAAGCATCGCCATTGCTAGTCATACAGGGGGTGACTTTCGTCACCTTTTAGATTAGAAATCAACATAGTACAGAGTTCCTACCATCTTTTTATTGCCCTGTCCTATAAATGGTGTGATTTTTTTCCTTATGATTGCATCTTTCAGCAATATGGAGCTTTTAATTATATCCTGAATGCCTTTTGCATGTAAGGCTGGAATATTTACCAAAGGAATTTTTGTTAGTTCAAATATGAATTTTCAAAGAATTTTAATTAATAGAGTTTCTTTTGATGGCAGCATTTTGATAGATAGGTTTAAATAATAAAAAAAAAAGCATTTTTCTGTCTTTACTGATTAAGTGTTAATAGTCTTATTTCCATTCAAATATGTACATTGAAGAAAAAAGTGTAGAGGGATGCCACCAACTTGAAGACACTTGACATTTCTAAATTCTGAATGGAATGTGACATACCAAACTGGTGAACCAAACTATTTCATCATATTTATGTCCGTGTCACATAGACCAGGGTGTAGCCTTGTACACAAGTGTTTTATAGCGATGTGTGGGACTTAGGAGAACTGGATCCTGCCTCAACATATAATAATGTACAAGAACAGGAAGTTCCAGGTGATGAGTAGACTGCCTGTTCAGAAATGAGCATTAAAAACAGAAAAAGAGAATTTCAAAACAGATTTTTAAAAAGAAAATACTGTTGATGTTTTATAAAACTATGCATGAATTAGCGTGAAAAAGAATTGTGATTTGTGAGATAAAGGTGTCTTTTAAAATTAACGAAAATTGCAAGCTGAGTATGTATGGTGCTGTTCTCCTGTCTTTTCTGAAGAGAAATGATCAAAAAAACCCCAATGCTGCAGTACAAGTTGCATGTAGCATACAGTTTAAGATTAGAGGTGTATCTGTATTCTGTCATTGCTCTTTGTGTAAGTGTCTGTTTGCCCCTTGTTGAATATCTCTTACTTTGATGCAAATCACAGTTTCAAGGCATCTGATCTTCTTTCCTTTTAGTTTAACAATAACACACAATGTTTTTCTCCATTTCTGAGCTTGCTTTCTTCTTGCATGGAGGAGGTACATCATTAGTTTCTACAGTAAATTTTTGAAGATATTTTATGAAAGCCATCTGGGTAATAGTAAATTTTACTTGATCTATTTTTGAATGGCAAATACTTTTAATACCAGATTTTTATGTGGATTTACTCTTTCTTTCATGCTGTATTTTGATATTTTAACTAACTGTAGGAAAGGAAAGGCACATAGGTTTAGGATAGATTGAAAAACAAAAAACCCTTAGTCACACTGGTGGGGATTTTAAAATAGTTCTTTGTATTCATCCAAATATAATTTGCATGCTGAAATAGTTTGCTCTGTTGTCAGAGAAAATGTAGTTGACAAATGCAAATTATCATCAGGGTTATCTTAGCTTTGGACGCTCCTGGTACTTCATTATGAAGTCTCAGACTCAGTAGAGTCTGTAAACTTAATTTAGAGACCAAAGTACAGTATGAGTTTACACATTAATGCCTTGCACTCTTTCAGTATAAGTTTAAATTTAACTCTTGGCTCATGGAGATAGATTTAACACACATTGCCTGTCCAGGCTGAAGTGATAGCATATTTGGTGCAATTTCTTCAAATTTTATCATTCCTGAAAAATAGTTTCCAGGTATTGAGGGGGAAAAAAGCTGTTAAGTATAGAGGCTTTGAAAACTGAGGTTCTCTGAGGTCTGGCAACAGCGGCTAAGTATATGTTAAGTACTAGATTAGCTGCAATTGCCTTGTTTTTTTTAGACCAATTATTCTGAACAGGAAGAATAAACGAGCAGAGTGTTCAGCTGACAGTTGCACAAGGTGAGAGAAATCCATGTGAATAGTGGTATTGCATTCTCTCCTCTAGCTATTTCTTATGAAAAAAATAAATGTTTAAATCTGCCCCTTACCACCCCCACCTCTGGGGGAAAAAAGTAAAACACAGAATGCTTTTGGAGGTGATGGAAGTAGTCTCAGTGTTGTCTTTTTTCTGTAGTAGAATCAATCTTTTAGCCAGTTCTCCTCTTTGGATTAGGACCTCTCATTTAAAAAAATCATATTCATTTGTCAAAAGAGACTATTTGGACTTTGCTCTTGCATAGTACAATGGTCATTATAATCTGGACATGATTGGCAAATGCTCTTGAAAGCAGGAGGTGGAATGGAGCAGAGCAGAAAAATGCTAATTCAGATAGCTAAGGAAAGGTGGAAAGTGGCAGAGTGTCTGTGAGGGAGTAGCTTTTTATTTTATGCCTATACTTTGCAAATAATGCTTATTCACAGATGTTATTACAGATGTTTTCAGTGTTTTCACTTTGCTAAATAAATATTGCCTTGTTAATTGCTTTAGTGTGACACATAATCAGTTTTGCCACGACCAAACCCAAACATTTTAACACAGCAAGTGTTGGTTTCCACATCTTTCTCCACATGGTCTAGTGTGAAACGGATGTTACAGTACTTACTGATCAGTTAGATGAGGGCAGTTTAACTTCAGGGTGACAGCTTTATCCAGCTTGTGATATTCCTCTGCTCAATGGTTTAATCACTGACAGTTCCTCCTGCCAGGAGGGAGAAGCTTGGTGTAAGATTTATATCCTCTCTTCATGTGGGCAAGATGGTAGTGTCCCAATCTCTAATTACCCACTAGTTCCTGGGCAGAAGAGGATGTGTGGCTGTTGGAAGCATACACTGTCTGAGCAGTTGTTCAAAGACTCCTCCAAGAAGGTAGCAAGCAGGCTGGAGGTGCGATGCAGCCAGGATCCATCCTTTGGGACAGTTCTGAGCTATATTATGAGTCTCAAGTAAGGATCCCTTAAGGGAAAATCACACTGGTGATTCTTTTAAGTTGCTAGCTGTGATGAGATGTCACACATAAAAGTTAAAGGATGTTCTTTACAAGGTTTATCCAAGGAGATGGACAATTTTTTAATGTTAATATATCTGTGATCATCACCAGCTGAAATTTCAGCAAAGATAGAAGTCTTTGTTCTTGCAAGATCTTGTTCTGCATCTTCAAGTGCAAACTCTATCCGTAATTGCAGGCACATTTTACCTGTGAAGTAACAAGAAATTTAACAGAAGGTGAGAGGAACTCTGAAGACATCCACAGTAGAGAAGATTCAGATTCACCAGGCTATTTATAACTTGAAAGTCTCGCCTAGAAGTTTGAAATTGATGCAGTGGAAAAAGTAGCAAAAGCTACAAAAGGTGCATCGGTGGTGTGGTCGGATCAGGCCATCCACAGCTGCACTGAAGTCTGAATGTGGTTCCTTGCAAGAGCGTTCAGTGCCTGTCAGTCAGCAGATACAATTATTAGAAAAATGCAGTGTATCTTTCTGTGTCTTTATCCTCCAGAACTCTTATTCATCAGTCTTTCTGGTCAGTTACACTTCACTGGTTTTGGGGTGGCATTATTTGCTAAGTTAATAAGAATCAGAGTGATGTAAGACACAGTCTAATACTTGTGTGTGGAGGGGTCCTTAATCATCTGTCTGGATGAGATGCACGTAGCCTGGTTCTGAAGTCTGTCTTTGAAGACACTAGAGGGAAGAAAAGAATATGTTAGAGGGATCCTTTCCATCCTTCTAAACTGCTGCTTATCAGCTTCTTTTTAGAACCACCTGTTTTTTGCTTGGGTACAAATTGACTATAGCTAAGGCTTGGAGAGATTCCACCTTATGCCTTGTAACCCAGAGCATCTGATGCAAACCTGAATGATGCAGTGAATGTAGGTGATATTTTCTATACGCAGAAATTATAGGCTGTTTCAGCTGTTAAAATTTCCTGAACAGCAGTCCACCAGAAGGGTGAGCACCAATGTGCTGTGTAGGCACACCTTTCTTTTACTGAGGGTTAAGGACCTGGGATTAAGCCAAACATCAGTTTTGTCTCTCTATATTATGTATGCTAAGGATTAAAAATACAGTTAGCATAGTTTTTACTACTGCAATGTGCATCGGCTTTTTGTCAACTGAAATACGGTGAAGTTACAAAAATAAATGGAATGCATGAATAAGTAGATACGTCAGTTAAACCTAAATGTGCTCAACTTAGATATCCTTAGTATGCTCAAGGCACAGAAATTATTCTTCTGCGCACAACTGCAAACAGAGTTTGTAGTATGTTTTAATGTGCTATGTGATAGCATTACAGTTTCTGCAACTTCTCTGTTCAATTTGTCAGCCTTAGTTTGCCTCATTCAGACAGAGGCTTGTGTAAACATTGCACGTATTGTACTTCAAGAGACGTGCTGTGTGCATGAATTCAGTCATATTTCATTACTTTCTTGATCAAAATAACTCTTTACTGTTTGATATTCCTGTTAACCATGTAAAGCCAAGATAGCAAAGAAAGTGTGGGATGTGTTCTTTCTTGCTCGTCATTTGAATCACTTTCTGAAATAAACATATGCAAACTTATTTGGGGAGGGGAGCACCGTGAAAAGTCTCATTTGCCATATTCAGTTGCTAGTGAAGGAAATAATGCTGCTAATAATTTGAATTCTTGAACTTCAGGTTGGCTTTGCTGGACTAGCAGTTGTACCAAAGAAAGAGAAAAGATACTTATTTTAAAGGGCGTTTGGTGCAAGTCAGTACAAGCTGCTGTGAATAAATTTTGTCTGTAACCCAGCTCAGAGTGAAAAGGAAAGTAGGAGACACACATCTGTTACACCCTCAGCAGCAGCTTTCTGAGCATGTTGGCTTTTATTCTGTGGAAGAAGCCATGCAAGTTGTCCAGCGAGCCTAATTTTAACTCATGTATTTCAGAAGACTGGGTTTTCTGTACAGGGAGTTGGTGTTTGGCAGCCTAAACTCTGCAATGTGCCATTGGGTCTTTTTCCCTTTGGATGAGAATTTGTTAGTAAAAAATATCTCTTGGATAAGTTGCTTGTGGTTCTAGTGGGTGTTTTCATTGTGCATGGTCTCTGTCCTTCACCCCATGCCAATTATTGGATTCTTAAAAAAAATTAATAATGGACCAGCAAATGTAAACTTCAGTTTTGTTGACTGCATATGAGCTTCTACCTGAAGTTCCAGGGAATGCTGAGCCAGCAGCTTCATAGAAGAGTGTGAACAAAAGTGTGAAACAACTAACATGAGTGTATACACATAAGACACAAATGTCCATTTTTGTCTGAAAAGAAAGCAGTAATAAGCATTTTGTCCAAGTATTGAAAGATCTTTGTTTTACAAATATGCAGAAAACTTGAGGACATTAAGTCTAAATTACTTACTTCTGGACTGTGCTTTTAGGGAAGGGTGCATTCATTTTGTGGAATTAGCCCTGCATTTCAACGTCAGCTGTAGAGCATAACCCTACACTTAGTGAAATGAGGAGCTAAGGTGACTTGGATGAAACTGAAAGGCTTCCACTTTAGTCTTTTTGATGCCATTGGAAACAAGTTGGATTGGGTAAAACAGCAAATTACTTGGATGCCAGAGTTTTAGCAAACAATAGGGAAATTGCGTTTGCTTAGTACGTTACATATGCTGTTCAGTTTTTTGGACTTGTGTCTAATATTATGTAAGGCAGAGATTGGAAGCTTTTCAGGAGCGAGGTGCCAGATTGTATTTTTCTTTCACAAATTAGAGGTTAAGAACGCTGGTTGAAAACATTCAAACGTGCTGTCAGGCGGTGTTTGGAAACGTCTGGCTGTCAGGCAGGCACGATGCCACCCGGCAGCCAGTGGACGGCGTGGGGCTGGTGTGAGCGGCAGGGCTGCCTGTCCCAGTGCTGCCGGAGCCGGGAGCGCTCTCGGGATGCCCGGTCCTCCGGCCAGTGCCAGCGATGCCAGTGTTGTGTGCCTCTGGAAATCTACCTGCCTCCTCCTTTGCCGTGTACATCAAGGGTTGGGAGCTGCAGGCCTGGTAGGAAACTCTGTCCCGTCCGTCTAAAATTGTCTGCTGTAGCAGCTGTTAGTGTGAAGTTTGGCATAAATTTCTTGTGCGAGGTTGGCTTGACGTGGCTCTGCAGAGACGTTTTATAACAGATGCTTTGGAGACTGAAGGGTCACGGTGAAACCAGAGCTAATCAATTGACCGATAATGTCCTCTTTTACATTGCATTTTTCTAAAAGAGGGACAAGCATGAGCAGATTCTTGATGCAAATTTTGAAGAAATAATATTTGAAACCCCTGAGCATATGCAAAAAGATGGTCTTTGTGAAGCAATGGGGAATATTATAATGTCTATTTTTTGCAGGCTATATTAATCAAGAAGTAATATAGGATAGTGTGGGATAGTAAGCTGTAGGCTTACTTTAGAATCTAACCTTTGACAAAGAGCTCTACCTGTTTTATATGCTTAATAACTCCTGGAGTACTAATTATCAGGTAGCCTGGAGCCGTGTCTGAACAGTAAGCAATAGTATTTTTCAAACCTGGTGCAAGTGTGCATGAGTTGGCCTCTTATTTTGTGGTATGGTTCATACAATTGCGCTGGTGTTGCGTCTAGTGTAACATGTTTCAAGACTGTGCCTGTCAACACTTTTATCAGCAAGTGTAGCAGGTTCAGAAAGCAACAGTCTGATTACAGGCAGCTGCCTCTTGATTTTAGAACAAGGCTTATTGTTAAATCAAAAGCTTTCAAATGTAATTATGGCATGGGACAGTTACTGTGTAGATATTCCCAGAGTACCACCTCTGCAACCTGTCAGCATGTGGACCATGTTGTCTTCTAGACATGGTCATATGACAGCTAGATCAGTTTTCTCATTTAGAAAATATGAATTGTTTCTATGTAGAAAAGCATGATGAAAATATCTAAATTATTTCTGTCACTCCATATCATATCTCAGTGATTTTGGTCATCCGATAATAAAAAAACTAGCATCATTTTCCTCCTTAAATCTAAAAAAAAAAAAAAAAAGACATTTAAATGTGTAACTACTTTGAATTTAGTAGCATGTATTAAATAGTCAAAATATTTAACAGTAGAATTAATAATACCCATTTTAATAGTATTTCATGTTTTCTTTTCCCAGGAGCTGTGATCATCTCCACTCCGCAAGATGTGGCATTACTGGATGCACGCAAAGGAGCTGAAATGTTTAGAAAAGTTCATGTACCTGTAAGCCTCTACATCAGTAATACCGGTAGATTGTTTTTCCAAAATGCAAAAAAAATTCCATATACTGCAACAATAGGTGAACAAAGCATTCAGGAATCACTTCAATTTCATAAATTCTTGTTCAAAAAAAAGGATTAGAATCTGTCTTATATCTGTATCAGGAGCTTGCTTTAGCAGAAACGAAAGAATTTTCTCAGGCCGAGGTCAAAATGGTACTTAATTTCTTTTAAATCAGTTTGTTTAATCACCTGGAATGGATCAGACTGCTAAACAGAGTATCTTATGAAGTAATGTGTGCTTTCCAATTATACTGTCTTATTAAATACTCATTATGTGTCCTCTTGAGCACTATCTGTGCTGGAGCTTAAAATCTAAAATTTCTTGAAATGTGGAAAAATCATATATTGGTACATTTTAAGAAGGAAATGTAAGTTTTTGGGGAGATAAGTGCATACCTAATTGTCACTTTGCCATTTGAAGGGCTCTGTGGCTGTCACGACAAGTAGAAGGCTGTCTATATCACGTTTTTTTTCATGAGGTTTATAGCTTATATGGTAGCTCGCTTGTTTGGGAAATGCAAAATTTAAAAATACCAACAATATTCATATGGATTGGGAGAAAATATTGAACAGGGTGACATCTTTGACTCGATATTTTCTGTGTGCTACAAGTTGCTAAGTAACTGAATGTTATACTCCAGAGTGTTCATGAAGAGATTCATTTTTCATTTGAAATGTGCAGTTGATGAGAAAATATAAACTGAAATGCTTCCTTATCTTAATCAGTAAAGGAAAAAAGCCATTTAGTATACTTTAAAAACGATGTTTTCTTGCTTACCTGTGTGAAGGTTACTTCAACTCTTAATTAAGAAAGGAAATTTCTTTCATAGCTAGTGCTTTGTTTATTCAAAAAATGCAACAGAAACCTTGAAGTGACTGCTTTCCCCTTTTGTTTTAATTTACAGAATAGCTTAACAAAAGAAATACATTGATAAATTCCTTATTGTTAACTATTCCTTAAGCATATTTGCACTAAAATGAAAGTATAGTAGCATTTATCATTTGCTACTAGAAGAAAAACAAATATATATAACAGAAGAATAACACACGGAATGTTATGTTTTGATTTTATGTATGGGTTTGCTAAAATTATGCAAAATTATTTTCTTCAAATGAAATTGTGTTCAAGTTAGTACTTTGCTGAATTTTCCTTTTGATTTAATGAGAAACTACCAAGATTTCTTTCTAAGTCTGTTTTGTTCAATGTTCTTTGAAAAGAATGGCCTCTAAGAAAATCATGCATTCTAGGATAGGCTTGGCTGCTATTAATCTGGCTAGTGGTAGATAAGATATTAAATATGATCTATTTTGATTTGTTGGAATTTTCAGATCTTCCTAAATCAAATGAAAAGTCACAGTGAAGCTGTTGCACCAGATGCTGAGTTTGAATGTGCTTGCACCAGTCATCAGGTCTTACCTCTTTCATGGCGCTGCTTCATTTTATTCTAACCTTGTATATACATCAGTACAGACGTGTCATTTACTTCAGCATTAAAGCAGCTCCTCCTGCCTATGTATTACATTTCTAAGTGTGAACTAAATCTGAGGATCTAAAGAAAGTTTAGTTACGTAATTTTTGATGGACAACTTCAAACCTGAGGTTTACATCAAAGAGGTGGAATCTGTGGGACTGTGCTAAAATTGCATATCCCGATTATATAATTGACTGGTCTTTAAAAATCTAATCTTTAAAATCTTTAATCTAATCTTTAAAAAAGCGCTTGCAAAGAGTCTACTTTTCAAAGAAGCAGAGTGTCTGTAGTTTGCTCAGCTCTGAGTCTTTGAGTATGCTTGCTTATATTTAATGAACTGGAGTCTCTCCCTTGTACATACAGGCATAGATACACCACCTTCCCCTTACCCCCACAGTCATTAGTTACCAAAGACTCAGCTGACACGTGTAGTATTACCACAGCAAAGTCGCAATGTCGTTAACACTGTTTGTTTGTCCTTTACTGCATTGAAATTAGAGTGGAATGGCTGAAGGAACTGATGAAAAGCTGGCAATAAGAGTCAGCGTTAGAACTGGGATTACAATGCAAAAGTCTTATTTCCAGTCTTAGGACACGGTCATTAGAAGAGAAGTGCCATCTCTTGTGCAGTGGAGCACACCTGGTAAGGAAGGAGTTTGCAAAGTGATGCTGACTCCTATCACAAATTTCAAGATTTTTGCCCATTATGTGAGTTTGGCCATCGTTTTCATGCATCCCAGAGGCTTGCTCTGGGCAGGTGACAAAAAAAAGGTGAATAACTTTTAGTGTTTAGGAAAAAATTGCCTATTTTCAACTGCTGAAATTGAGTTCAGTTCAGTATGGTTTATATTTTCAATCACATCCTTGAAAGAAAAAGAGAGGGTTTAAGTTAAATCTGTAGCTTTCCTGGTAGTTTCATTAAATTGGAAGGTTATGTTGTGGATTTCACCGTTTTCAAAAAACTGCTTATGTAAACTCAGCTATGTATTTCCTTCTAAGATTTTTATTGTCTAAATTGTTTATTTGGTTATGCATTTACTGGTATTTCTGTAGCATCCAGAGTACCCAGCCAAGATTATGGCTTCATATTGGGAGTGGATGTTAGAGCCGAAAATTGCTCGTTATAAGATGAAAGGTAGGAAGACAGAAGTACTAGTGTGCATGTTTTCTTGAAGCACTAAAACGTCAGGTGACTGGCTGATGGTTACACAGGAGGTTGATGGCAGACTGCGGAGCTGTAACCCTGATCGCTTCAGTCCCCATCAGACTGGAATTGGACCTCAGCACCATCCATCCTGTAGTACAGTGAACAACTTCAGTGGGTTTCTCAGGAATTGTCTCCTTGTGTAAAGACAGAGGGTTTTAATTTTCTCACTGTATTTTATTTAACTTAGAAGGTAGTATATTTGGATTTTGGCATGATTTGTTACGGAACCAAAAGGTTAATTGAGCATAAGAAATATGTATGCATTCAGAAACAGTCTGTATGGAGATAATTCATAATGAACAGTTTCTTCATTTCCTGTTATTTCTTGATAGATGTCTGTTCACCGTTTAAAATAATGATTTGACTAAGTGGAATTCAGTTCCGTGCATTATAACTATCCTCTCCTCCACTACCATAGGTTAGCTCCTGTATTGTGGTGCATCTCATCATGCTCATTTTCATGTCATTACTGAGCCGAGCTTGCCGAGAAATGTACAGGGAAAGGAGCTAGCTAAGGACTAGAATAGGATTCACGCATACTTACGGGATAGTTTGTGTAGACAGTAACAGATGCTTTGAAGCTATTCCAGATCTATTATTTGAGCAGGGAAATGAGAGTTATTACTGACTTCATTAGGAAGACCTATTACTTTGTCTGTAGATTTAAAAGCTCTGAGGATCCTAGTGAACTCTCTTCCTTCTGTAATTATAACTGCTGAAGTATGCATGTTAAAAATACACTTCAACACTAAAGTTGTGTATGTTTGCACAGATTCTATATTAAACTGGGTGTTTATAATCGGCAACTTAATATTCCAAAAAATCTCTTCATATTCCAAAATAATAATTTATATATTAATAAATATGCAGTACTCATTGGCTGACAGATAGGAACAACACTGAAAAAATAAAAATGATTGTGTAATGCTGAAATGTCATTTGCTTTTACTAAGATTTGCTGAAATGAAAACAAAAAAGGACAGTGAATAAGCCCTCTAAAACTGCTATAGCATTGAGGATACAGCTGTATCTCAGCATTTGCTTTAACTGTGGCAGAAAGACTTCTTAGTTATTAGGTTATCAAAGAATTAAGAAAACTGCTGTAATAGTCCTTAACTATTCACAAAACAATAGTAGACTACTTTTTCTTTGATTGTGAATTTGCTGAATCATAAATGTTGTATGACTACTTTGAGGAGAACAGAAAGTTCAAACCACAAGATACCTGAAGGTGAATTAATTCATTTAAAGTAAAAATGTCAAGTTCTCTTTTTTTCCCTGTGCTGCAGAAATGGCTTCCCTGTATCCTAGTTAAAATACTGTTTTTCTTTTGTCAAATAATACTCCTTCCAGTGTTCTCCAGTTTACCAACACAGTGAAAATTCCATGACTTTAATTCAGAGAAGAGCAGGATGAATGCCTGCTCAGAGGTCATCAGTAGAAGACTGGCTGTAGAGAGCCCTTTTTACCATCCCTGCACCTTGTACCCTTTGACACATAGTATTTCATGTCTGTCTCAGTTTAAGAACTGGATGAGAAAATTACCTGTATTAATGTGCCAGTAAACAGAAACTTGTTCCTCTTGCTCCTCTGGCAGTCCCCGGGACAGAGTAGAAAATGGGAAAAATTTGTGGTGCTAAATTGAAAGTAGGTGATCTTTTTTGTTTGGTTGGTTTTGGTTTTGTTTTTTGTTGTTGTTATTACCGTTTCTTAAAATGTTTCTTGCTTTAAACCCTCTGAAAGTTTTACATAAGTAAAGGAAGACTACTTAGAAAATAGCATGAAACATATTATGGTGGTATAGAAAAAGCAGGTGATCGTCTTTTGATCTTTTTTAGCTTATATCTAAGGAAATTTTTATTAAGATATTGTAAATAACATGCTTTTTTATTTTCAATTTTGGTGCAAAAGTTGTACATTGATTTTTAATTAAATAACTTAATATTTGTTGTTTGCATTGAACACTGGTATATCCTTTCAGATATACTTTGTTAGCATAGTGGATATGTTACTCCTCTAATAACTAGGCCAGCTTGTTCAAACACAAAACTAGAATGCCTAGGGAAATTTAAAAGTACAAAATGCTACAAAGTAAATAACAGCTTTTTGTACTTGAAAATATATATTCATATTTTTAAAACTTAGCTCTGGTGCATGTGACGTATCTAGATACCATGTAAATCTTAAAGTGAAATATTGTAACGTGGAACCTCTTAAAGCAGGTCTTCTGTTGATTAGCAGATGGGATAGAAGCTTTCACCCTGTAGTGTTTGAATGCTGTTTTCATCAGTTTTGAGAAATTCTGCTCTGCCTCAGTGAATAGTTTTGTTTACTAAGTGGATAAAATGAGATCAATGCTATCATTAGCATTATTATACATTGTGAAAGAAGATTTTTGTGTGCATGATTTGGCAAATTTTCATTTGACTTATTTTGAAAGGATGATGTTGAACACCTGGCATCAACAGAAAGGTACCTGATATGTGTGTATTAGATTTTTATGCTGTGGTTTTTGCCACTTAGTTTCACATAATTATTTCCTTTGTTTGATCTTTAAAATGTTCTTCTGCTCTTCAGAAGAATAGGAAATCTGGTTCTTTTTGAAAACATTTCCCTACAGGATAACTTACAAAAAAATATCTTAAAAGCATGTCTGATTATGTCATTTCTTGTAATGGTATGTTTTTATTTTGTGTTTCCTGAAACTGCAAATTACAAAGCTATAAAACACAACATGAAAATTCTTCCAGTATTCATAGTTTGAAAATGAAATACTGGCATGGAGAGTTCTTGGAAAGGTAGGCCTGTACAAGAGATGCTTTTTGTAACAAATAAGTCTTATAACCTTTGAGAGCTATAAATGTGAAAAACTAGAAATAATGCACAAATGATAGTGCAACTGAGAGGACAAATAAGAGTTGATAATGATGTTAATGAGTCTGATATTACTGCAACTTCCCATTATAAAGGAGTACTCTGTCAATTCTTTGTTGATAATCTCTTCTTTATTGTCAGAGATGAATAATAGAAATACCGACGCCTGAATCCCAGGTTTGAACATTCCTTTCTTTTACTTTAACAGGTTTTAGGACTGGTTCAAAATATGAGTGTTTTCCAGTGTCCCAAATGTAAGCATGAGACACACATTTTCGGAGCTGATGGTGTAAGAGATCTAGCAAAAACCCTTGGATTGGATATTTTAGGTAAGAATGTAGAAATAGTTTTATTTTTGAAGAAAAATTTAATGGCGTGCATGAAGGAAGCATTGACTGAAGTATGAAACTGCATAATCCTAGATTACTCTATATTCAGACAGTGTTCGGGTATAATAGAAATAATAACTTAAGCAGTTGAATGTCACAATTTTTTTATACTCTGTTCCTTTTCAGGATCATTCTTGTAAACGGGATGTAGACTGGATATGAAAATTCTTGAACTGCATCTTAAATGTCTTTGAATTTATAAACAATCCAGAACATAAATTGTTTTGATATCGATGTGTTACTATTACCTGAAATTCATTATCTTATTGATCATACAACAATTTTTACAAATAACCAAGAATTCTATTTGGTCTTACAAAGCAAACCTGAACTCTGTCCATTAATGTCAATAGAAGTTTTCTCGTTTATTTCATTTAAATGAAATGAGTTGTTACATACTAAAATAAAGACAGTAATTTCAAATGCAGTCCCTTAAAGCAGTTGTTTTTATGCCCATATGAAGATACCTCAATTCTTGTATGGAAGCAAGCAGACTGTAATAATTGTATGTAAGTGTTGAGATTAAAAGAATAGGCTGAATTGCAAAACATTGTTTCAAAAGAAAATTTATCTTTATTGAAAACAAAAATTAGACATGATTAAACAATTTGGCATGCCTATAAGCTAAAATATACATTGATCTTTAAAATATACATTGCTATTTTAAAAAGGCATACTTCAACCTGTGCTGTCAGTAGAAAAAAATTACAGAATATAACACAGCGTAATTAAGTCGGTAAATGGGATAATTGCATGTGCTAATGATGTGTTTCCATGTATTACTATAATTATCTCAATGATTTTCCATAGCTAATTCATTAAAAAGAACCAGGAAGCTCACTTAGAAAGATCAACACAGAAACATCAAGGTCTGACATAAACTTAAGATAGGAAGGCAACACATAATTAAAGGCATGCTTTTGGGCTATCTTTTAGTTTTCTGAATATATAATGAGTTGTGATCAGAGCTCAAGGGGACTTCTACAGCCTTGGGTTATGTGGATGGATGCAAATCTTCTGCAAGCAGTTGAATCAAACATGCATTTAGATACACAGGCACAAATGATGTGCCATGCTATTGGTCCCATAGATGGTTTTTGTTATTCCCTAAGAGGGCAGAACTGATTGTGATTGTACTTAATTAGGAGTAATGTGAGAGATCTACAGGTTTAGCAGGGTATGGATGAGATGTGTGAAGAAAAATAGAGTGAAGTTTACCTTCAAACTGTCAGTGAAAGACCAGGCTAAGATTAAGAACAGTGCCCAAGGGTTAAATTTAGAATCACAGCACTTGATCTGATTAGTATGCTCCTCCTTCCAGGGATGACCATTATATAATAATACCATATGGTATTATAAGAATTACTGCTTACAGATTTTACATTAATCTATCCCAAATGGAAGGTTTATCCTAATGTTATTTGAATTCTGCCCCAAAACCTTGAGAAGTTTTATATATATATATGTAAAAAATGTATATACTTGAAATTAGTGTTTCTAAATTTATTTTCCTTACATTTTGCAACATCTATGGCTTTTCTGTTTGTTCAACTAAGCACTTAGGCCTCTTGTGAAACCTGACTAGGTTTTAGTTGCCATGATAACATCTGACAAATTCTGCATGCTAACAGTGTGCAGGATAGGAAAGTATCTTCCTTTTATTTGCTCAGAATTGGCTGCCTTTAATATTATTGAATACCTCCTTTATTTTTGTTTATGACAGAAGACAATTAGTAGTTGCCAGTATACCTTGGAGTGTAGTTCATTATTTCATATACTTTTGATTGTCTCGTCTTTTTATTGTTCCCTAAAGGAAAGTGTGCCAAAGTTTGTGAGAGAGACTTTGTACTGATGACTGTTTCTCTCTCTGTCTCTGAAATACCCCTATTTTGCTTTCTTTTGAAATACCCCTATTTTGCTTTCTTTTTTCTGAAGTTTGATGACTGTAACTGTGACCAGTATTATGATATACGTAATACTAAGATATTTTCTGTACACTCCATCCTGACCTTTGCACTTCCTAACTTTTTAAACTGTATCTGCTAATAGAACTAGCAACAATGACTCTCAGATTTTTAAAATTCTTTTTGTTTTTCCTACAATCCTACAATAAATTCAAATTATTCTCAGTGCTTACCCTTTCTTTGCAGTCAGGAATAATTGTTAGTATCAGAAAAATATACGATGGTAAGTTCTCATCACATTCTGTAGTGAAGAATAGTGCAAAAACTTCATCTTTCTCAAACCCTTATCACCCAAACAGCTGTGCAGATGCTTTTGATGTCTTTATACTTCTGCTTAATTTATAAGGTTTTGATTTTTTTTTTAAATTAAGATTGCATTTTGCTTTGTCTTCTGACTTGCACTTCTGCTCATACAAGTCCTGTTGTGCTCCTGTAGTACCAGCACATCTTTGTAAGTATGAGGAAGAAAAGAGAGAGGCTGCCACTTTGTAGTAGGGCAGTTCTTTTTGTAGTTTTCTGAGATTGTTACTAAGCTGATAGTGAAGAAGTATTTTTTCATTAACAAAACATCTTTGGGGAGAAAAGTGAAGATTAGTCTCTGCATAAAATAATGGTGGGAACTAAATTCTGGGAGATTTATGAAGTTATTGTTATTTTATTAAGAATATTTAAGGTTAAGAAAAGCCTTTCAAAGGACCCCCTAAATATTTTTTTAAATGAATAAATGAACAGACTTTTATGCCTAAGTAAATTTATTCATGACTGAAACAAGAAATAATTAAATTTGAAGGAAGTGGACTGTAATCATCATAAATAACAAGTTGAAGTTCTTCAAAGATTCAGCTCACTAATCATGGAGCCACAGCTTTTGTTTGCTATTTGTTTGGGTTTTTCTTTGTATTCCTGCTTGCTTTCCATTCTGCTTTTTTATCTCTTAAGCTGTGTCAAATTTCATACAGTTTTTTTAACATATCTTTTCCTGGTTACATTGAACTTCAGTAATTTACACTGGCCTTGGTTTGGGTTAAATAAATGTTGCTAAAGTGTATGATTTAAACTGATATAGTTTCTAAGACCAGTCAAGATTGAACTAAGGTAGGCTGTTCTATCTATGTCCATCCATGATGTAAAATGTAGCTGTATCTTCCATTAAAAGAAAGTTGGTCTTCAATTCACTTCATAATTATCTATGTAGCAATGAACTAAACATGGGAACTTCTAGTGTTCTTTAGTGCTGAAAAACTATTTCAGAAAATGTGTTTCAGAATGGAATAGGGCTGCTAATTGATAGGGCTGCTAATGCTCCTTTAGAGCGTTCCTTTCCTCTCTGACTGTTCCCTGCTCATTATAAAAGCAGAATATAAAGAAGATTTCTATTGGAAAGAAGAATGAACAGAATAGTTGTCTACCTTTTAATTGGATCCAAGGCCTAATAAGGACAATAACAAATGCTATTATTTGGAAATTAAGTATTCAAAGAAGTCTTTGAACAGTGATTAAAATCTTAAAACAGCACTGAAAAGAGTATACAATGAGGAGATAGGCTGAATAGTAAGTTGCATGATGAGCATTTGCCTAACACTCAAGCAATTTTTTTATGTACACAAAATAATTTGTATCTCAGCCTGTGTTTTTCTGTGTATTTGAGGCAAAAAAAGCAAACTGCCGACTCTAATAAATGACTGCAAAGCATAGTCCTTCCTCTTCAGAGAATGAAAAATCTAAAATATGTTTGGCATTAATCATTATGGATGTACAGAAACTGTACTGCAGCCAATTTTCATTTTAAGTGCTAATTTTTTGAGATTAAGTAATTCAAAAAATATACCAAACTGGAATTTGATTTCAAGCTGCTTTAGGGCTATTTTAACAAAACATTTAAGACATACTGGGTCTTCACGTATGTGTGTCTTGGTATTTTTGATACAGGAGACATTCCACTGCACGTTAATATACGGGAGACATGTGATTCAGGACAGCCTGTTGTGATCTCGCAGCCTCAGAGTGATGCAGTAAGTTTGGTGCACTGCACTTAAAACAACAAAAAGCCCTCCTCCAAAAGTGAATGGAGAGTGCTTCTTGTTATTGCTGTTTGGAAAGAAATGTGTATCTGAATGTGATTTAGGGAAATAAAGTAAAAGAGGGTAGTATCATCAAGTACTCAGGCCCTTCATTTTGCAATGCTGGTCATCTGTTCTGCTTCTGTGAGTTTGGTTTTTTTAATTAGTCTGAATCATTCAGAATAGCAAAGATTTGATCCAGGTTCTGGCATGCCAAGAAGAGGAAGGTCAGTGTCAAGCCTCATGAGACCTTGCAGCTAATGTAGGTCCTCTAAAACTGCCAGTTGAGCCTTTGGTAGTTGAGCCTGGAAACTGTCAAAGGGTCCTATCCAAAGATGTTTGGAACAAAACCTGTGTATCGTCAGTACCTGGGTTGTTTTCAGCAGGAAGTGGAGCAATTTACACACAACAGGAAATGGATTTTTCAGTGCATTTATCAGAACATTTTATTGCCAAAGGAAAATATGAGTTGTTGAGGTGGTGGGAGTCAAAAATGCAAGTCTGTAAAGAAAAGCAGTTGGACATATAAAGCTTCATTAACAATGATAGAGTAAGATTTTCCTGTCTAGTATTTTCTTTCTCCTCGCTGGAGTGCCTGCTGGGTTCTGTAGGGCAGGGTGTTGTCTGCCACACTGTATTTGCACAGTATATGGCATGATGCAGCCTCACTCTTGACTGCTGCTTAGATGTTACTGTAAAAAAAAAAAAAAAGTGATTAATGCTGATAATAGATGGTAGAATCAATTAGAGGTAAGGTAGAATGTACCTACAGCACATTCTAATATCAGTAACCTTTCTAATACCATGATTGCTAGGCACATGCTGAAATATTTTTTGCCTTCCCACTCTTTTAAAAGAGAAAAAAAATAAGGGGGTGGGTGATTAACACTGTTAATCCAGTGTTATTAACATACTGATTGGGATTCCGGAGGAACAGTGGCAGTCTTAAAATTGTAATACACCATTTTGTTTTGAAAGAGAAGCAGCAGCACTATGGCATGTTGATTTCTAATTTAATGCAATATTTTTGCTAGGCTTGGGCAAAGCTCATGCTGATCTTCCGTGGAATAATGTCGTGATCTTGAGTCTAGATCCTTGCGAAAAGGAATCATTCTAATCAATATGGTAGTTTCTATCTGGGAAGTTTGATCAGCAGCGCGAAGGTTTGAATAGATGCATGGCTTAGGTCAAAGTTGACACAAAACAGCTGAGCAAACTAAGATGGAAGGCTCACAGCTCACTGTATCTGAAATCTATAATAACCAAGAGTCTGTAGCCTGCAGGACTATCAATCTAAAAATTCAGACATGTAGGATAGCATTCTGAAAATTAAAAAAGACAAGGAAGTCTGTTGTGTTGCCATCTGTTCCTCGTTGGACTATGTTCCTGGTAACGAAAGGAGGGGTTATAAGCACCATTTGTGGCAATTAAGTTAAATATGAAGAGGAATAAAGATTGACAAATATGTGTGACTCTGGGGAAAACTTTTAATATTCTTCTCTGCCATTGTGTCTGTGAGATAATGATTCTCCTCAAAGAATGAGGTTTTTTTAGATGTCACTAATCTCTACAGAATGAAAAAGAATTTCCCTTTATCTGTGGTTTGCTTCTCATTTTAAAGACAGAGAAAATTATTGTTGTTCTCTTATATTTTAAAAGAAAAATTAAATTCTTAGCACATAACTGAAGGGGGGAGAGGTCATATAAGGTCCGATTCTAATCTTTAATACATGACACCCATTGCCATGTTTTCTCAAATAAACTGAAATTGTGGCTATTCATGCATGAACAATCGCAATTTTTCAGATAGATAACAATGTGCCCAGAGCTGCTGAAATTATCTCTGCTCTTGTCCCTTAAATTTACAGGGGTTTTTAAATGCAAAAATCTGTGCTGTTTTTGTTAGAACACACTTACAAATCAAATACAGAATCATGGAACTGAAATAATAGCTCGCATGTTCAAACACTGGGGAATAAGGATGGTGATTGACTTCTCAGAAACCCAGCAAGCTGTCACACCTTCTAAGCTCTGTCAAGACTAGAATAAATGGTGTTTCTAAAATATGTTAGCTAATACTTTTTTTGCTTACACACCTGCCATGGGGTTCAACTTGCCTTGCTGATATATAAAAGTATAGCTCTCACTCTACACTAGAATTTTAAAATGTGTAAGCAAACTTGTCTAAATTTGTTATTTTAAAGCTTAGATGTAGTTGGTGAAAAGGGAAGTTTCCTTTACACAACTGGCAAGGAAATTACTAACAACTAAAACAACCCTTCCAGAAAAAAGAAAATTAATTGTAGAATTGTGCAGGTGTGAACTTAGAAAGTTCATCCTCAGCAAAGGCACAGAATACATAAGACTCTGCTAAAGGATGTGAAGGTTTAATGGCCAGAGTTCTCTTCTGATGAAGCTTGAGACACTCCCCATGGAGAAATAAACAGTGCTGGTAAAATGATTTTGCTTTTGGTATAACATTGTCTATGTTAATGTTTCTGTCAGCTTAGTTGTTTAAATTGTGGCCTTTTTTTTAATAGTCTTCACTGACAAAACTTTGTTACGTGCTGTAGCAATGGAATATTGCTGTACTCTCGTGTTAGCCTAAATGGCAGAGGCTAGTCTAACAGAAAGAGCAGACACAGTGCAGCAATTGGGAGTGATCTAAGATCCTCTGCAAGAAGCTAATAATTTCTTAGTTTAATCAACAGTGAGGACTTACCGGACCCTTCAGGAGATAATTGAGAGTCTTGGGAGCATTTTCCTCCTCCATCAAGCTGTGGAGGTGGATTGGCTGACGAGGGTTTCATTTTTTTGCTCACCCAAACATATGAGAGAGTCTCTAGACAGCAAAAGCTTACCAGGAGAATCAGGAACACTGCTAAAATGGTAGAATAGGAAAAACGGTAGGGAAAAAGCTAGAACAGGGAAAACAAGTGAAGAGTCACTGAAACCAGGTGGACTTGATCATGCTGAGGTGTAGGGGAATCTCCTAGGGATCATGAAGAGGAACCAGCAGCAAAACAGGTGTTTGAAAGAGGCATCCTGAAACTTGTGGATAAGAGGGTTGGAAACACAGCAAGAAATATAGAACATGATTAATTGCAGCAGAGTCATTCTTCCACCAAATGAGTTGTTTAAATCCCCAGTGAACTCTCCATCAACACTGGGGGAAAAGGTAAGTAGAGGTTTCTAAGAGCTCTTCCATCTGTGAGCACAAAACCCAGAGCAGTATGAGACAGTTGGTGGTTATCTTATGAGGACTTCCTGCTAGAAACTTTCGGGTATATCACAGCCTTGATGGCACAGTGGATTTGTTAATACCTAGAACAGGCAGGCTAGCTGTGACCTTTGAGCACCAAACTCCCATCTGTCTCAAGATGAAAGAAGCAGCTCAAGCAAGTACAAGATACATTAGCTGTACCAGTGTGTCCATTTAACTGCTAAAAGCTAGGGAGTCTTGTTGGGATAGACGTTTCAGGGAGGAGACATGCTGGAGGCTGAGGCAAGCAGTAGGTGGTATCTCTGATCTTGTCTTAGGAATGGGGTGATAAAAAAAAAAAAAAAAGAATTGGGGAGGAGAGATGATACACCTCTAAGGTTTAGCAGGGATAATGTATTCAAGGCAGCAGAGAAGTCATGAAAGAATGAAGTTTAGATTTCACCTTCTTCCCCTTCTCCATTATTAAAGAGGTAGTGAGCCCTCATGGCAGAAAGTATAAAGAGGATGATTGCTTTTGGAAAAAAAAAACCCAAACAAATTCGAGGAAACACATAATGGTCAGTTAGTTCCTTAGTGTTTTCTTGCCACATATTGTTATGGAAAACCTTTTGAATCTATTAAGGAAAAATACTTTGAGTTTACCCTTTTGTTCTGTAAAAATTGAGTGGAGTATATGGGGAAAGCGGGGGAAGATGAAAGGGAGCAAATCCAATGAATCATATATAGCTTAGAGGGTTGGATCCCCAGATCACACAGCCTTTTGCAGGTATGCACAAACTTACATGCAGTGGGGTCAGGAATTTATGACTTGGGTAGGAGAAGAGCCAAACTTGTCCTGGAGCAAGGAAACCAGGACCTGTGGCTGGAAAACATGCTTAATGTCATCATTTCCAGCTTGCGATAAAGACCAGTGTATGACACAAACCCCACATACTTCTTGGGGGATGTTCTGTTACTGTCTAGTTCACATTTAACAATGTGAAATGTATTCAGCCCTCTTGCAGATTTCATGTACTCATATATATTGGTGAAGGATTTTGAGACCAGTAAATTGCACACAGATCTATAAGGGGAGAGAAAAAGCCCAGTCAGGTGGAAAGCAGAAGCACAAGGCATCAGCAGTCTGACGTAACAGAGGAAAGTTAAGTCTGGTTAAAAATCCCTTTTCAATTAAATTAGAAATGTTACAGACCTTGCTGTGGTATTATCCGAAGAGACAGGTGGAATTTGTATTCTGAAGGACTTTTTTTGTAGAACTCTATGAAAGGGTGATGTTTAAGTAGGGTAAAAATGTACAACCTTTTAAAGCTTGCAAGAAATAGTTGGAGAAAAATTGAGGTAGTGGTAGCAAATAATGTTTGCTGTTGTTTAGCTGTCATCAATAATTCCATATAAAGAGTGGTCTCTCCAGGGTGTGATATCTTTAAAAGAAAAGCAAACCCTCAAGAAGGCTGCATGATATGATTTATAATATGCCTTATCATCAAGGCTTCCTTTGAATGATCACAGTAACATTTGGTATGTGTAGGTTCGAATCCTTCATTCAGGGTGTAGATAGTACAATGCATCATCAGACCCTCATTTATGCTTCACTCTGCTGAAGAAAATGCTGAGTGGTAGGATAGTCTGTTTGAATGATGCTACTGTATTGCATTTGAATTGCAGTGTTCTACGTAACTGTTTTCTGGGTAGGATGTCTTTTCTGATGTACGTAATGGCACCTGAGTGATGTACATGCATAATGGCACCTTGGGGCTAGCAGTGTTTCCCAGCTGAGGCTCCCTCAGAGGACGGCTTGGCTTTGCAACTGCTGATATATAGGATTAACAGGAAATTTCCCATGAGCACTGAGGATTTTTTTTTGAGGGATTAGATACAGGAAGCATCCAGTTTACCTCCCCATCTCCTCCATTTCATGTTGTAATTTATGGATTGACTTTTATTGTTTCATTAAGTCCCCTTTCTGGGCTGAGACTTCATTGCAGCTTGGCAGGAGTTGCCAATACATGCAAAGAAGAATCTTATGGTAGAACTGCCCAGAGGAGGACAGAGTGGGAAAGGCTCTGGGCCTCTTGCAGCTATCAAGAATTTCTCTGGGTGACATGAAGCTTTTATCTGAAGTGGAAGCTCATTTAAAGCTGTGTTTATCATCATGCTTTTAGTGCCTTCTGAGTTGATCACAGTAAAATACAGACATCGTAGGGCAGCTCCAGTCATGCACTGAAGGTTGGAGTTGTGTCAAAGTAACAAGCAATTTCCGTGGAAATTAAAGCTATTTAACAATCTGATTGAACTGGAAAATGGACAAATGGACTGTGGTTGAGCAAAGAGAGTGCTAATAAGAACAAGAGCTATCACCTATCGTTATTTTCATGCAAATGGTAGCTGAGTCTAGTATTTGTCCTTGTGATAGTCACTATTTGATTAGTTGCATATGGTTGCTAGTTTCCTTTAGCAATGAATAAAGTTTAAGCCCCTAACAGCTCAGTTGAGCAGATTTAAATACCTTATCCTTCTTTACAGGTATAGTAGCATCCACAGGATTTGATATTCCAGATGGTTGGGACTTGCATAGATTCTCCCTTGGATTGCTGGTCTGGATACAGCATCTTAATAGTCTTGAAGTCTTTTAATCACAAATAGAAGTTAGAAACCATGTCAGTACTGGGATTTATACTCTATGGTATACTTGGCCCACAACTAAGTGGTGGGATCAGTATACTTTTTCTGAGTTGCTGTTCTGAAGCTGTTTGTATGCAGTGGTTTGGGTGAAGGCGAATGTGGTATCAGCTCATACCTGTTTTGCCTTTGTTGATGGGTAAATTGTATTCTGTATTTGTGTGGTCATTGCACCAGACACTGGAAGCCACTGCAGTGAACTGTTTGCAGGCTAAGATCTGCACTTCAGTGAAAGGCAAACTAGCAGGTCAAGCCAAGCCAATCCAATCCATGAGAACAGGGCAGAGTCAGCTATGACCTGTATGGTCAGTTTGCAATAATCTTAGCAGTGATGCATACTTCCCTCATGGGTAAGATTTTTAGGGAGAATGAAATGCCATAAGTGAAGGGCTCACATTTCTCTAGGATTACTGTAGGGCTTAATTAGATGAGCTAATAAAAAGACTTGCAGTTTAAATCTACTCCATGTCTATTATCCCATGACAGAGTAATGAATCAGGATGTTCTGATTATTTAGGCTAAGTAGGACTTTTCAGTCCTTTCACTCATGAACTTCATTACAAGTTCTCCGCTTCCTAGTCCATGATCTATGCTGTCATTAGTCACTTCATCATCTACCATACCCTCTCAGTCCTAAGGAGGTTTGTGATTTAAAAAATGCTGTGCTCTTCTGGCAGTGTTTGTACCAGTGTTTGAGAGGTAAGCAGTCTCTCACGTGGCCATTATCCATCTCTTTCGACTCCGAACATCACCTTCCACCTCTACCTGTGCCCTCCCCAGTGCTGCTGTCGGAGCCCATCTAGGCAGCGTTCATAATGAACAAGCCTGGTCTGGTTTTAGGGCATTCTGTCTTCCTGTGCGCTTCTCCTTCATCCTCTCGAAACAGGGGGAATGTTTGGCTTCCAGCTAACTGATATGTTACTGTTAAATATCAAGTTGTCCACCTGTAAAAAAGCTTTCAGAAAGATTGTCTATAAACCATTCCTTTAGAGCTTCCAAACCATAAAGGGAAATACTGATCTGTAAAGCACACTTTTATCCTATTAAAATGAAAATGGTTGTGAGTGATGAGTAAGAACTCATCCTTTACTTTTTCTCCTCTAGCTTTCCACCCAAAAAGGAAGTAAAAAACCCTCTCTGTTTTCAGTTGCAATCCATTTTCTTTTGCTTAGTAATGATGGAGTAAACAGCTGAACTGAGCTGTGCTTCCCGTCCACAGATGCCCCACTGAAAAGACACGAGTAGGAGAAACCATTCAATACATGTAGGGTTGTTTTTACATGATGAAAGGCTTATTGACAGTCACTGACGTTCCATTTAGACCTTTCACATATGTTGATTGAGAGACAGGTCCTCACTCATAGCTGAATGATTTGTTCAAAGATAGGAAACTAAGGCTTGAAACAGTTGATTTTGTCAAACACAGGTTACTAGTAGAGTTCTGTAAGTACATGTATGGGATGCTGGTCTGTTCAACATATAAAGTAGTGGTCTAGGAAAACAAAAAAAAAGATGCTTAGCACGTAAGACCAATTGCTGATAATGCTAGGGCTAGGTACTACTAGCATGCTGGTTACAAAGAGTTGCACCAGGAACCTCCTATTATGAAGCGACAGATCAGCTACTTGGCAAATGAGAGTCAGTGTACATTGTGAAATTGTTGCCCAGATACTCATTAGCAGTGTTTTGGGGGGGGAAATCTAGTTTATTGGGATTTTGACATAGGGTAACACACAAGCAGTCAAGTCTTCCAAGCAGGATATCTCATTGCTGTCTAGATGGTTATGGAAGTCTTGTGTTCCAAGGACCCTTGCCAATGGTGTCTGTGGCTGGATCAAATGAGACTCCCTGAACTGCTGTATAGCTCAGTTTTAACAATGCAGCTAGTCCACGGTCCTATATGAATGCTTCAGCATATGCATGATCCGTTGCTGCTGATTATCTTGATTTGTGTATAGAACATCTCCCATCTTAACTATGTACAAAACCACTGTCCTGTGTTAGTATTTCTGCACCTACAGGAACAATTTCTACAGTGTATTTGTAATTCTGTGTACAATTTGGTCAATTCTGGAGCAGAAACAGCCTGGGCAATCTCTAGAAAGGGCCAGATTTTCTATGCAGGTTTTTAACTGACTCCTTAAAACATGAATTGATCTAACAAAGTGGGAGCTGCCTGTGGGACTCTTCAGGACAGTCCAAAGTTCCCACGTGGAGCACTCCTACACTAATTGGTCAAATATTTAACTGCAAAGGCAGCTTGCCTTCAGTCAGTCACCTTATTCAAGTTGGTCCATTATCTCATCTAGGCAGGTGGCTAGCTGGGGAGTAGCTAGACCACCCAGGGAATTAATAGCTAGCGTGGTGGGCATTGCACACGGGCACAGCTGTGCTAGCCAACTGCACTGCAGTTATACCCATAGGAGAAGTTTGAATTTCATGCTTGTGACGTAAGTTCTGTAGTTCTTGCCACAAAGTCATGCATGTGGGAGAACACAATTCTAGCTTGGTGTCTGCATTCCTTACAAACTCAGAAAATTGTGACATCAGTTTTAAGGTGATGTGAGCACTGAGGCTGGGAGTGCCAGAAAAGAAAACCCTACAAGTCAGAAGTGAACCCTAGAAGAAAGGAGACACGTTTGGGCTGCCTGGACCTGCAAAAGGCTGGCACCTGGTTCAGACCAGTGGCAGTTTGTGCAGGTGGCCCAAGCGAGAGGCAGACCTTCTCTTCCTGCCCCTCAAGCTCTGGCCTCAGGTGCATGTCAGTTCCTTCGCTATTTTAAAGGCTCATCAGGATAAACAAGGTCTAACTGAGGCTAGAGCCATCCAAGAGTGCTGCAGGAGGCAGGAGAGGTCGGTGTGATAGGGAAGGAACACTGTGGTGATTTCTTCTAGTAAAACAGGGATGGTTGTCAATGTTGGCTCCATATGCAGACTTATTTGAGAAGATGAAGTAGCAGCTTCAAACAAAAGCAGAAGCAAGCTGAATAGCAGGGGAGTTTTCTCTTGTACTAGACAAACACAGAACATGATGCACCAGCTGGAAATTGAAGCATGACATTCAAATGATAGATAAGGTGTACATTTTTAACAATGGAATTAACCTCTGGAACAACGTGCAAGATATATAAATATACACATACACAAAGATACTCTTTTAGTTGAAAATCTTTATATCAAGATTGGAGAAAGGCATGTTCCATTTTGACTACAAATTGTTGAGCTTGGTACAGGAATTCTTTGGTTTCATTTTGTGTTTTTTTTTCTGTGTTGGATTTAGGTAGTGTTTTTATACATGTCTCTTGACATTAAATTTATGAATACTTGATGTGAGACTGATCACGGTCCTAGCTGTGTCATGTATTTGGAGATGTTAGAAGAAGTATGCTTATTTGGGTCACTCCCAATAGTCTTTACAGTTCTGTGCTCTTCTGCCCTTCAGTTGACGGTATCTGACCAGATGCCACGGGTTGGTGTGAGAGACAGATTTTGCTGTATGGATTCTAGTGTTGCAGAATTAGTTCTTTCCAATACCCACTTCAGTCTTTTGGAAAGATGGGGTTTTTTTGAAAATACTTTAATTTTTAATGTCTGTATAGGAAATTCTGTAGTGTAGTCTAGTCCGTAATTAATTAATTATAAAAAAAATTTTAATGTCATTGTTTTCTGTGATATTCTATCTCAATCCTGTGCACGGTGCATCTCAGTCTTCAGGGTGAGGAAAGTTTATAACCGATAGTATCTTTGGGACTAAAGAGTCTCCTTCCTTCTCAACACTTCTCCTCCAGAATGTTGATTTTGTTTGCTGTTTAAGACAGCTTGTTCAGTCAAGTTCTATTCTTGGAATAATACCAAAGTTAAATTTTACATGCCCTTCCTCCCAATATTTTAAATAATGCTTGTACTTATTTTATGTATTAATGCATCATTTTTCCTGAACACAAAACTGGCTAAATCGAACCCATTTATTGTAACATTTTTTCTTTTTCTTTGAAGGTGTGTGAAAGAACATATACCTAACTAGATGTGAAATAGTCCTTTTTATAGAAAATGAAAGGTGCTAAATATATGTTTCTGTTTTCACAGGCTAAAGCCTATCTAAAGATAGCTATGGAAATAGTAAGACGACTGCCAGTACCTCCCACTTGAAGTGTTTATCACTGAAACTTACCAAACAGGCAATTTTTTGGCGTGACCAATGCAGAAGAGTCCTGCTACCTAATTATGTGGATGCCATATTTTAGTTCTAAGAACTTTTTTAGGAGTTAATTTACCAGAGGTTAAATTATGATTGTGATATTTATTGTTTTTCAAATCATTGTTTGGCCATGTCCAAATGGATTGAAGTATGCAAAAGATGACAGACGGTATTTAACTGCTGGATTGTAACATCATCAAGCAAGAAGAGATAAAGTATATTTTTTTTTGCATGTGTCCTGTTTTAAGGTCAAGATAAACAGCTGCCCCAGCCAAGCAGAATGATGAAAGGGATGCCAAGGCATAAGTCCTCCTTAAAAAATGACATTTGCCATACTCTAATTTCTGTCAATTTTGGTTCAGCTTTTTACTTGGTTAACTACCAAGCTCACCTTAAGTGCTGCAAAATTTTAAGAAGCAAATTCAGTTATGTAACTGCAATACTTTTGTGTGTTCATCTTAAAATAAAAAAAATTCCACATATACTCTGAAGAGTTCTTGTGATGAATCATGAGCAAATTCATTCATTATTGGATAATGTTTGATCATGAGGCGATTCACAGTTTAATGGAGAATGGATTACGTGACCCTGAGGCTTATTTCTTGACTGCTTTGCATTATAATGGACACAGACAGAAGACTAGGTAACCAAGGTCTTCACTGAAAACCACATGGTGTGCCTGAGCTCAGTTTGCCAGGGGATGCAAATGATCAAGATACATTAAATTTATGATTGTATATTCCTATTACAGTGCAGCAACTTGGAATTTGAATATAAAGATGTATTTTTGAAGTAAAGAAAAATTTGGTCTTCAAACTGCGTGGCCTTCTGGTTTGTTTTTTCATTGCCTTACATTTTTGCGATCTTTATTTTTGTGTTGGTGTGTGGAAGTGGAATAATATGCCTTCAGGGAATGAGTTTCCATTTACAATTAGATGTTTGAGTTGACATTTAGGCTTTTTCATTTACACAATCAAGTATGGCTATCTTAAATGTACATCTTAACCATACAGTATTGGGAATTTAACCATACCAGAGACTTCTGCTGTTGACCTCTGTGGGACAAGATTTTCCCTGTAGTCCAAATAATTATTCATAATTTGGATATTATTGGCTTTTTATATTGAAGTGATAAAACATAAAAAGTTGGTATGTATTTACATATTTATATTT
This sequence comes from Buteo buteo, assembly GCF_964188355.1. Lineage (NCBI taxonomy): Eukaryota > Metazoa > Chordata > Aves > Accipitriformes > Accipitridae > Buteo > Buteo buteo. Next base: position 30,655,342 of record NC_134176.1, on the reverse strand, counting down.
TATATTTAAGTAATATGTACCCAGAATTTATATGGGAAAGCTAGACACAAATTATGGGTTGAATTTCAAGCTTAGGTGATTTTGTAAACATGTAAACTATATAGTCCAAAACTGTTGATTTTTTGCTTCAAGTCAATCTCCAAACCTCCTCGCCTGCACCCTCCCCCATGAGACCTCATATCATTGTTCAGCTTATTCAGTAGCATATTATCCCAGGCCTGTAGAATTGCCACAAATATTCACTTCCTTTCAGTTGTCTAATATATTCTACAAAAATGAAAGCTGGCTTAGTGTTCTGCCCTTTCTTATTGTATTGATAATGTATGTGGTTTTTGATGTGAGTATGTGAGTTTTATCTCTACACATTTATTAACTTCTGCTTTACATACTGTAATCGTTGATATGTATGTCTATAAGTAATCCTGTGGTTATTTTGGCATAGTATAATCATAAATTTCATAGGAAAAACTGGGATTTCTGACTTTTTTAGCAAAAGAATTTTGGTATTTATTATTTTTATTCTGTCAAAAAGAATGTACCTGACACCCAGTTCATGTTGAGACTGGGTGAACAATCAGTATACAGATATAAGGTTGGTTGTTTTCTGTTCCTTTTCTTTCTCATTATTTCTTGGGTTAGTTGAGGGATGAAATTTGCTTTCAAATGTCCTTTTATTTTTACTCCTTTTTACATATTTTTTTCCTTTTAATTAAGTACTGCGGTTTTGCTCTGTTGAATCTTTCACCTGCAGAACTATTTTTGAATGCCTTTATCAAGAAACTGGTTATAATGATTAAATATAGTTTCTAAGCCAATCTGAAAATTCATACTTAATTAACATTTTTGTGGAAGAATTACACAATGTAGCAGGTGACACCCGATTTATTGATTAAAAATTGTCAGTCATTTAAAATATATATATATGTGTAATTGTACACAGTAGGAAGGACTTTTCTGCATTTAAGGACAGCAATGGTCAAACCAAATTTAAAATGAGAAGGTATTTGCTTTACTTTCCTCATTCTCACGAGTGAAAAAGTATCTGCTTCCCAGCCCTTCTCCTGCAAAGGAAGTGAAGGGCACTGACACAGTGTTATTGCTACTTAATGTTGTAGAAACACATACTCATATTTTTTTTATTCTACACTACACTGTTAAATACATATTTATGAATTCTAGTCAACATACTAGATTTGAAATCGTGGTTCATAAAACCCGTAGTAAAAGTTATTGGGCTGGGGGTGGTGGTGGTTGGATCAGTCAGAGGTTGAGCAGGAGACAGTGGCATTTAACCATAGTTTATAAATACAGATTATAGACTTGACACACAGGGTTGTTTGCTCTTTTCAGCTCCAGTATTTTACTTTCATCTCTGTGATATTTCCTAGTGTACTAGTATGTTTTTTCTAAAAATGCTAATCCTAACAATAGGACCTGGCTTTCCTGAGCTGTATGGGTAGTTGCTCTTTACTCAGGAGCAATGGAGACTTACTGCAAAATTACTGTGATCGTGGGTTACCAGCACAGAATTATTAAAGTTTGTAGCAGTGTAAGCTGCAGATACATGCTGCAAAATCCTACAGAGGAAGAGAAAGAGGAAGGCTGGGAAGGCACAGAGCCAAGCAGGCAGTGGCAGGTACAGAGGCAAATGTCAGTCCCAGGTTACCTCCTGTGTAGGTTAAGAGCAAGATTCCCAGGATCGCCTTGCATCGCTGTTAGAGTTATTTTGGCTTTCACAATACAGCCCTTTGTATAGTGACCACAGTTCTTGTGTTTGCAGGTAGTTCCTGTTGTTTCTTGGGTGAGGAGTGTATGGGCTGTGTCTTGACACGGTGCATTTCCTGGCTTTCACAAGTTTCGGTTTTGATGAAAACGAAGCTGAAAGAGGGTATAGAATTGTTTGTGGCAGTGAAGTATTTTGCTATAAAACTTTTACTGCTACGTTCAGGTCATTGTGAACTGTTCAGCCTTTGAGACTATGGTTTGTGCAATCCTTCAGATGTTAAATTTCTCACAACAGCAGCAAAATTTTTAATTATTTGTAGCGATGAGAGGAATGTAGTTTGCAAATCAGTTTTTCTCTACCAATTCAATTTGAGTTTAAGCTACAGCCCATTTTAGTTGCTCTGATTGGTGATCATGGTGATGAAATAACATTAATGCAGAGAAAAAATGGCAGAAGCAGGTCATCTTCAATACATTAACAACCCCCTCCTGTTGGGTCCAACACAGCACATGAATCCCCCCCATAATATCTTTCCCCTAGTAAGAATATGGTTTCCACCTGGACCTACTCAAACTCCCTGTTGGGTTTTCCCCGCTTGTGGTGCGGTTAGTGCCGATTAGAGCAGGCTTTGATCCGAGGCAGGTGCTGCAGACTGGTTTGTTGGTAAACTTTGTTCAGGCTAGTATTGGGCCCCCTAATATAAACCAAAGGCTGCAATCAAGGGGGGGAAAAAGGGAGCAAAGAAGGGGTGAATCTCATGCCAGTAGGAATATCTCCAGGTTCCCAGAGACACTGCTGTAATAATACTGGGTTTGCAGGCGCAAGAATATATGCGGGAGAATAAAAGCAGGAGAGCAAGAAGAAAGGAAAACCCTTCTGTTGATCAGGTGAAAGATTAAAGAGCTGTGAGAGGCTCTGTGGGCTACAGAACTGATTTGCAGATGCTAAGGCACCAAAGATGCTGTGTGACAATATAAAGGGGATTTTGGTACTTACTTCAGCTGTGCAAAGCTTCTATCAGAGCATCCCCAACCCCGAGACTGGCACGCGAGTTCCGTACCCGAGTCCCCAAGTTGCAGGGACTGCTCCCGTCCTTCCAGATGTCATTGGTGGGGGTAGGATCTCCATGCTTACTTTTCCACAAGGTTTGCAAGAGACTCCCCAAGGTGCAAGAGACTTGTTCTACGCCTGGCATTGGCTGAGAAGATTCAAATCCATAGCTCCTAAACTTAGGAGAGGTCCTCAGCCCCTGGCTTAGTCTTTGCTAAGGACCGTCAAAGAGCATTAATCGCTTCTTCTGATAAAGCTGTATCGCTTGTGGAAGAAATAAGGAACATTGTGGTACTGTGTCGCTTGTGGAGGAAATAAGGAACATTGTGGTAATCACAGCTAATTATTTTTTAGCCTACTGACTCGGGCTGGACTTTGATCCTTGCTCCCAGCTTTATTGGAGATTTTTACCTAACGAGTCAGTGAATAAAATGATCAATTCTTAGGGTAATGTCTGGCATTGTAGCTGCTTGCAGCCTTGAGAAAAGGCTGGGAGGTTCTGCGTTTGGATTTTGATACCCGTGTATTATTTTAGTTTCTCATGGCTGCATCTGGGCCTATATTGCTGTCATCATTCTTACTTAACGGGAATGCTTCCTAGCAGAGATGGTTAGGTGGAAAGGCTCCTGCTTAAGGATGCTTGACAATAAGATGGATCTAAATTGCTGATTTAATTTCAGAATTGATTTATAATGGCAGTTATAATGATGATTATATTTTATTTTGGCAGCATATCAGCCAAACCACCGGTATGTCAGCCACATATCACAAAAACACAGCAAAAGAAAAAATTCATTCTGAAAGTAGTTTTCAGACTAAATTTAAGACTTACCTTTTTTTTGTGCATTCTTTTACATTATACAGATATTAAATCTGAAGAAAAGGTATATTCAAAGGTCTGTATTTTTCCATTATCTTCACATATTCAGGGAGGCTTTTTTTTTTTTCCCTGGCAACAAGAGGACAGGCACAGCTTGTCATTCCTTATGCACCTATTCCTCTCAGTTTCTCCATTTGCATGAGTCTGGATCTGAATACTGACTTTAATCAATGCAAATAAATGACTTCTCCTAGGGAGTACGTGAGTCTTCAAATGAGCTAGTGGGGGGAAGAACATCTGTTGTCCTTCAACATCGTTTCGAGGGCTTACAGATTTATTTGAAGTGTTTTCACTCACCACTGGGATTTTCTAAAAGTTGTGTTATTTCCTGTGGTCCAGAGGTTTTGTCTTTTCTATGAGAGAAAGGCAGGAGACTCCCCACACTTGCCTCCCTTAGGTATGCTTCCTGTTACTAAGTGAGGTCTGTTTTAAAAATACAAACTTCTGGTTACTTTTTCTGAAAAGTGTTAGCTTACTTGTAATGACTTTCTAATGGTACTTAGGAGTACTTTTTTACTTTCAGGGATTTTTTTTTTATTTTTTCAAATTAAGCTTGAAGAAATACTATAATGTATTTTTAAAGCCCAGTTTGGCTGCATATCTGGGAGAAATGAACAGGGTGAGAAACTATCTTATTAAGCCAAGCCCGTATTCTCTAGATTTAATTTTGGAGTGTTCCTCCAGTGTGTAAGTGTTTCAAATATTTTTACATCTCATTAAGGGAAACTGTTAAAATGAACAGAAGTTCAGGATCCTGAACACTTCCCTGCTCTGTAAGCAGTAAGCGCTGTGAGGGTGGCGTGAGATCTGTCTGTAGGCTGGTCAGACAGGCCAGGATGAGTTTACATGTTGTTTTATCTGCTGAATCAGGAAGTTTCTACATGTCTCTTTTTAGAGGAGGAATTTCCATATAAACGGGCTTTTGTCTGTGATACCTTGAGGCCTCTAATTAATTACATTTCCGATGGAGTCAGGAGGGTTTGAGTTCACACTCCCTACTTCCTCCTGCAGGATAATAGGACCCAATGGCTATTTTGGAGAGTTACTTTTTAAAACAAGTGTTAAAAGGCTGGGAAAATGTGCCTTGTAAGCATCTAGGCTTTGAAAACTTAGTCTAATAAACCCACATTTATTCGTGAGTGCCAGCACTACTGGCATCTCTTTTGTAATGCCTTAATATCCTAAGCTTTTAGAAAGCCTGTGAATTTGTTGCTTGTTTGCACATTTTTATAAATGCGTGTTTTACAGATGCATTTCTTACTAACACAGACACTGCTACTTCACTTTCAGCTTAATTCCTCTATAGTGTAAATAAAACTTTTTGTAAAGCAGTTTTCCGTGACCGTTGGTAATGCATCTAGAAAGTTATTCCTCTAGAGAAAGAAATGACAGGGCTGTTTGATGCTGAATGCCTTCTTCCCTGTTGGGTTAATATAGGAAATTGTAGTCGCTGTCTCGGTGAATGTTGTTGGTTTTGTTACCCTGATGGGAAATATATCTTCACTAATACAAAATGAAACAGCTGATAAAATGCCTTTTAGTTATTAAGAGCTTGTAGCTCATGAACATTGAAAACAGTACACGCTAGGGTAAATTTATTTAAAATATTCTTATTTTTACACTTTTTAAGTATGGTTTTTAAGAAAGCAGTAGCAATAAAGACATTTGGACAAACTCTCTGCTGTTGAAATGGATTGCTTTCCACTGGCTGAAAAGGTCTGCCATTTTCACAACAAATGTGACTCAGACAAGTATTATTCAACATCAGTGCCTGTGCACAGGATCCTCTATATGAATCTGCAGTAGCAGGTGACAGGAGGGAAGAGGGATGATGTACCGGTATTTGCCTGGAATGACCTCATGCCAGGAGGCAATAGGAATTTGTCTGGCATAGCAAAAATACAAGCAGAATTACATTTTAGGGAAAGCAGATGGGTCAGGGCGAAGCAGGGGATGTCTTATTAGTTTGTAAATGTGACAGCCATATGAAAGGAAATAAAACTTTTATACTGTCAGAAATAAAACTGGGAACATATCTGTCCCGGTTCTGCCAGAAATGTACAGTTGGCAAATATGTCACCTGGGGTGCCTGGCACCCTGGGGACGTGCTGATCCTGGTGGTTCAGAAAGGTGTCAGGACAGAATCATCAGATCTCTGCAGATTATCTGGAGTCCTCATTTATGACACAATTTCTGCATGTTAGGGAAGCTATTGAAAAATACATTTACAAGCGAACAGTTGAAAACAGTTGCCACAGAATGTTACTTGAGAAACAGGATGTCTTAGTTCTTGGGCAGTTTGTTTTATATCAGGTAATGTGCCATCCCAGGGTGGTTGTTTATTAAACTTAGCATTTTAGCTGTCTTTACCACAGGAGCTGAAGTTGAATACAATAGCAAGATACATAATCACTGCAAGGTACTTTTCCTGGCACTTGGGTGATACCAACAAGCAAGGAGTAATTTTGAATACCTTACTGAATTACTGTAGCAGAGCTTAACATACAGTAACCTGAAGTTTCATCCTATTCCAGTAATTTTTTTCTTTACAAAGTGTTTCACATTGCCTTTTCCAGCAATTTACTACTGTCAGTTGGTCAGATAAAGATAAAAAGTTTTATGTACGGGGGCTTCTAGAGGGAATGTCATGCTTTGAAGTGAGATTCTATAACTTTCTTCAAAACAAAATGGTGAATGATAGGGTTGTTTTTTATCTTCTGTTTAGTTTTCAGGAACTACAGTCACCATAAGATAAGATACCAGTTGGACATAATTTTGGATAGTCAAATTGGAACTCTTCTAACCAGGTGCTAATCATATCTTGAGAATACAAACGCAGAAGCATAATGAAGCTCTGGCTTTTTTGTATATGAATGTCTGTATTTCACCATACCTGCATTGGCATGGGATCAATAACTGTGGCAGATAAAATGCAAAGGACGTTTGAGAAGCACGTGAGTGAATTATCATGATTAAGGATCATGAAAACATACCTGTTGAACCCAGATTTCTGATGCAGCATGTGCATGCGCTGACACTGGAGGAGCCAGCAGCATTCAGACAGTGCCATGGAAGTTTTCGCCTCCTAGGTGAGCTCCAAACTCATGCTGTGATTTGCTACTGAGAAAAGTCACACCCTAAACCGTGTCAGCGTTGAACCTTTATACTGTATGTTCGCACGTCCCAAACATGGGAAGTGACTCACCAAAATGTTTATTCTTCACATTGTGATCTACTCTTCCTAGAAAAACAGGGATCTATTTACGCCACAATGTATCAGTGCTGCTTATCAGACTGTACAATATCCCTGCTGGGGCTGGTACTGGTCAATATTTGTTGGTAGCTCGTGTTCTGTTTGTAGAAGGACAGTAGCTCTGTGTAATACTTGGGAACCACATTCTTACATTGCTGCACCTGGCAGTTGTTATGGGCTATGATGGTTGCTTTGATTTACTTTCCGTCTGAGTAATGCTGCGTTATTTGTAGGCAATGTGTAGCCCTGCAATTCTAGTGTTACCGTTCCCAAGATAAAATCCTGCACCGAGAATGACCCTGCAGCAATGGCATCTTACCCTTGTACCTCCACTATGTGGGAAGAGTTCTGCGTGGGCACTGGGAGAGTGTGGCAGAGCCGTCCACTCTTCTCTTTGCCGTGAAGGACCTCTTTGGGCCTGTTGGGACACAGAGATAATTTAGGGTCAGTAAAGTGGTATGAGGAAATAGCCTTCCATGTTATGTTTGAACATGAAACTAGTAAGGGAGGAAACTTGGAGGAAACCTGGAACCTCTCTGCTGTTTTTCTTGCCTTTTCACAAGGAAGACCCCTCTTTCGCAGGACTGTAAATTAGCAGTTTTAAATCACGTGGCTTTGATAAACTGTATTTTTACTATCTGTATTATTGTAACCTTAAAAGGTATGTGGGCTTTCTGTGCACATTTCATCAGTACCTATGTTTTACTGCATCACTTTGTAAAATAGAAAATTATTTTCCCCCTGTATGTATAATGAAAATGCCCAACTGTGCTTTCATGCATTGCATGCAATACCTCTCCTGATTTCCACTGGGGCTCAACTGCAAAAACAGGAGAAGGTATACACATGTGATTGGTTTCTGTTTAAGTAATTGTATGTTTTGAAAAAAACTTTACTATTCTAATGTGTGCTTGTCAAGCAATACTTAGAGCAAAATGTGAAGATGTTTCTAACTAATGCTTTTATTGTTCTCCAAGTTCTTTTGAAAGTGAGTTATTCATAAACTTTAAAAAGAACTGTTTTCTTTTAAGAAGCGTCCGTGTTTAATATGTTCAACTAAGAAACAAAACTCAAAAAACTGTTTATGATACAGTTTTATAGTTTCTGATGGGGCATATGAAATGCGTATTTTCTATAACCTCTGCTCTGTAGCTTAGTGCCACTAAGATATAAAATAATAGAGCCTGACATGCATGGAGAAGTGGTCAGCATAAAATGCAAAGGGGATGATTTGTTTGCATTTCAGCATACAGAAGGTAAGAAGTTGCCTGCATCTCAAAGCCAAGCTCTAAGAGTAGTGATCTCTGCAAATTAGAAATATTATGACTTCTAATCCCTAGTTGTAAAAAAGAATTCATTTCACTCCTGTGATGTGTTGTGGAGAACCGGATCGCTGTCTCTCTGTAGGAGGCCAGTTAATAGCTTGACAAGACTGGCAGCAGTGAAGTTTCCTAGCAATGAAAGCCTCACTCTTCAAGAGGATTATTGCATTTTGATTAAGATCAATATATTTGCGTTACTGTACACAAACAGTTTGATTCAACCCTTGAACTTGCAGAATGTTGACCTCCAGGATTTTGTCCCACAAGACATCTGAGACTTTAATTTGCCAGGTGGTCCAAAAATCATCGACTGACCTCCACTCTGAGGTGCACAGCTCTGCTTATGCGTGGGGGTGGCATGCATTGCAGAAGTTGCACTGATTCATCGCCTCTCCCAGGAAACCTCTGCCTGGCTCACTTCAAGCCTTACTTCCCCTAAGGGAGTTTTGAGCATTCATGCTCTTTTAATGAGCTACGTTGGAAGATACTCTTGTGAAGCAGCCATTCCACAAGAGCAGAAATACTGTCAAAGCTAATTCATCCTGGAGCTTGTATTAAATGCTCATTACCAGTGTTTGTCATTATGTTTTCTTCAGCTGTTGTTTTGGTGTAAGCAATGTCAAGTGATCTGACAACAGCAGAAATTCACACTGCTTTCAGAGGGTTAGATGCAGTTTAAGTGCATTTCTGGCAGTTAGCAATCATCTGCAGACTAGCATCTCTTTGTGGGGGACGCCCATTCTGCAAACCGGTCCAGGTTTCAGCCCAGCGGCGCTATGTGCGGTGGTACCGACGCCGTTGTTTCGCTCGCGCGGTGCTATTGACTCGCCCCGCTTCATGCAAAGCGGGCCCCCAGCAGCACGCTGGCTCGTCGCAGTCTGGCCAGCGTGGTTCCGAAAGCGGCGCTCGTACGGACCGCAAGACGTTGTGCCCGTGTTGGTGTTTGTAATATGCGCCCTGGACCAACCCCCGTCCTCGTGTGACGGGGGCTCGAAGCACTAATTCTCTCTGGAAAGGGGAAAACCACCCCCCTTAATTCACACTTTAATTCTCTGTAGGTTGTAAATCAAGTCCAGGCGTTGCAGATCCCTTTTACACCCTGCCCAGCACTGCCTGCCCGTTCCTGGGGGTTGCTGAGAGATGTGTGTGTCAGGTGCGATCTGCTCGGGTACCACAGCGGTGGAAGGGGAAGGCGGTGACAGTTTTCAACAAGGGACCAAGCTCTGCACGCAAAGGCGAGTACTGGGACTGCGTGGGAACACAGAGATACACCGAAGTCTGCGTGTGTTTGCAAACTAACCGCAGGCATTGTTTAAAGAAAGATGTCCCGTGGAAGTGTGGTTTTCACTAGGAGGCGAGGAAGAGGGAGAGCAGAAGTGTAGAGCTGCGGTTGTATAGGGAAGCTCTCACACATGTAACTAATGCAATAATTCTCCAATTCAGAAATTTGACCCACGTCCTCTCTTCCAAAGAGAAAGATCACATTTTTTTCTCACAGTGACTGTGAGAATCACCCTTCCTGCCATAACTTCCCAAAACAAGGGAATGTTTCCTTTCCTAACTTTAATCTTGCTATTCCGTCCGGGAATGAAATAACAGCCTTTACTAATCTAAGAGAAAGGAAGTGGCTTGGGGGCAGGTTTTTTACCCCTAAGGCTCATTGTACATTGCAAGCAGCTTACAAATCACAGATATGTTTAGGTGTTGTGTCATGCAGAGTCACCTATTTAATGTCAGAGTAAAGTCACAGCACTAAACTCTTCAGCAGGTCCGCACAAACAATTCTGTGGTAGGATGACTACCGTTGCCTAGTCCTTGCGCTCCATCAACAAGGTTTTTTTCATAAAAAATTTTCCCCTCCAAAAGTCAGTGACTTTCTTTTCATTGACTTTCCTTTTGCCTTTCATTATTTAAAGTGCCCCCAAAACCCAAACCTCCCTGGTTCCTACCTTTTTCTGCTTTCTTTAAATGACTAAGTTATTCAATGGAGAACGTTGAGCTAGGTCTTAGGTATAAGTCCTAAATAGCAGGAGGCTTTCTAGCCGGCAGCAACATTTGGGTGAAGACTTTCAGAATGCACCAAGCCAAGCAGTACAGTCATTTGAGGTAGGTTCCATTAATTTAGTTCTTCACCAGAAAATACCCTTTTTTCTTGGCTTTATCTTCATGACAGTTACCAAGAACCTTATGTTCCTTGATAATTTCATATTTAATGCTTACCATACAATATCTTAAAAGAAGCTTTTTTTAAAGACATTTATTTATTATTCTAAAATATGTATATGTTTTTATTTACCTTTTCAAAACAGAATAAGTAATATTAAGGCTTTGTTTTTTAAATTGGAATGAATTGCAGCTTATTTTCTAAGGATTTTTATTCCAGATTTTAGTATGTTGTATATGGGGTCATTGTTAAAATTATTTCTGCAGTTCCTATTATGTGCATGAATTTGAAAGGCTTTGACAAAAATAAATAGGTATGCAGTTGCTTCAGATCTTTTGGTAAATATATAATGATAGTATATATACCACATATAATTGCTTCTAAATCCAACTAATTGATTGTGACTATGTTTTTGTAATGCTCTCTTCTAAAAGCATACAATTTTTATTTTAGGATATGCTGCAATTTACATTTATAACAACATTATTTTGACCCAGCTTATGCTAATATTGAGATTTCAGAAAAGAAAAGGGAGCGATTCTCCACCCCCATTTCAAAGCACAGTTGGTGTGGCTTGGTGAAGTACCACAGTATGTACTGAAGAAGAGTTTTGCCTTGCAACCTCTGGGTTTCTTTGTCTAGTTTTCCGATGGTTTGATCAGATGCCCCTGGAGTCTTCCCCTGAGATCTACAAAACAAATAGATTTGTCACAGATGTTAGCAGCAGAGGCAAGGAAACTTGGTAGATGTGTCATATGAGAAATCCGCTCTGTTATATTACTGAAATAAAATACAAGGAGACGGCATAGATCACAGCTTGGATTAAGTAGCTGTCACCAGGAGGAAAATTGGGCTTTAGCCCAATTTTGTAATGTTAGAAAAATACACAGAAGGAATGGAATTATCTCAGTCTCTGATACAACTACCTTAAATACAGTTTGCACAAAGATATCATTTTCATTTGCATCTTGAATACTTGATGCCTGCATACCTAGAAGGTATAATATTTCTACAGAAAGTACCCACGTACTCAAATTTGGCATACAAAAGAATCTCAGCTCCAGGGAACAAACAGGTCTGAACTAACTGAATGCCTGTGAAGAGATGTAAACCCGTCTCTAGGAAGGGATGCAAACCACGCTACCAAAACTATTTGGAAGCTTTTTCAGTCCAGATTCCTCTGTGCCTATAATTTCAGCATTCGTACAACAGTAAGGCATTTGTGTAGCTACTTTTATGTAAGGACATGATACTTGGTACATTTATTTATGTATTGTGCCTAATAATACTCCACCTAAAACCTGTATGCTTTCATATTTACTTTGCATATAGGCCTGACTGTAAACATCCATGCTAAACGCCTGCACTGAGGGTGTCACTGCCTGCACCTGCGTGCCGTGGAAGTTCCTGCTGTCCCTCACGCCTCTCTGTAGTAACCCTGAGTTTGTCTTGGGGACCAAAATGTACTTCCGAAAGAGCTGTAATAGAAGAGGTACCTTCTTCAGCTCTTATGCTACAATAACCAAATGAAGGCCCTACCTCAACTTTTTTGAAGAATTCGATTTTCCTGTTCCTTTAGATGGGAGCACTTTTCTTTCTCCTCACCACCATAACTCTTTCTGTTATGCCAGAGGTAGTAAAAGAAGAAAAAAGTGTGATTTAATATTGCTTTCACAGAACAATTAAAATACTTTTTCTATTAAAATGGTATTATTTATATTGATTCAGCTGTCTAGATGTGACTCATGTAAGGATGGAAATGCATTTTTTAGAATAGGGGCCTGCCAAACAATTGGTTTGGAAAATGGTGAGTGGAAAACACTTCTAAAGAGGAAAGGGCATCTTCAGCATGTATGAACAAATACTGCCAGATATTCTTTAAGAACAATAGGTAACTATCCATCCCTTCTATTTCAAAATTGCTTGGCACGGCCTTATTCTAGTATTTTCCCCATGCAAACAAACATCTAAAAATGCTTCTGCTTATGCTCATTAGCATAAACACCTTCAACAACACATTGAAAGTGACTTCTACATCTGGTCGCCTTGTAATTTATTAATAAGCACATGCTGTTTAATAAATTATTATTTTTTGTAAAAAGCATTAAGAATTTATGTTTGAGATTTATTTTTTTTTCTTTTTAGAGAAGTGAGAAAATAGTCTGGAGTTTGATTTTTTTTTTTTTTTTTTTTTTTTCCTCTTCGTATCTGCTGTAGATACCTATATTTTCTATCAAGATACCAGGTAGCGGACAAAAGGGGAAACTGCAAAGGTCAAGGAAAACATCTTTTCAATACAGTGAGACGGTGAAATGCTGAACAGGGAACACAATCCTGGAAGGTCACTGTTGACTGTGAATAATTTCAAGAAGCAAAACCAGTACTCAGTTTTGCTTTATGATTTTGCATTAGAATGATGGCCTTAGCCTGCAACAGTCCAGTCATCCAGATTTTTTCTGATGGCTGTTACTGATTTTTTTTCTTTTTCCATACTGAGATGTGGTTGGTTAGAGCTTACATTTTTACCACTTGGATTTGTGATTCAAGGTTAGTTCCTTGTGGCTTGGGGCTTTGATGCACTAGGTGTAACCTCTCTGTTTCCAGTATGCTTTTATGCATGATATACCTCCTTATATGCATGGCATACCTACTAAAGAAATTATAATTATCAAGCTGGCACAGTCTGTCTATGGCCTGTCAGGGCATCTGGACATTTGCTGAGTATTGATTTTTCTGCACAATGTGAATTAATGGAAAATTTCAAATCCTGAAGTCTCTTCTCTGACTTACTGCTTTAAACAGAATTGCAGAGGGAGCATTATCAAAATAGGGATCTGAGTGATTGATGAAGGAGCCGACTGTGTGAGTGCTTGGTGTATTTGCACAAGTTGGGACAATTAAAGCTAAGCAAGAAATGAGAAATGGCAGGGAAGTGCAAAACACTGTTTTATCTAACTTGAAACCAGATGACTTCAGACACCAAAGGTTCCTTTCCTGTGGCAGCTTTCAAACAGCCCTCACAGACTTCAGCTGGCACCAGCTGATGCTGTGAAGAGAGAATTCAGTCATCGCTGGCCTTTTCTGGCTTTATGTCCAGGGGAGAAAGAGGTCAGAGGGGCTAAAATGAAGTCAGTATAAGGTCTCAAAAAAGTTAATACTTTAAAACATGCGGTTTATATTCCTTGATGTGACCTCCAGTTCTAGGCAAACAAAAATGTAGGTGAGAACAGAAAGTGAAGAGCTAAAATTGACTCGTGATCTCAAGTTCAGTACTGCCAAAACTGAATTTGCAAACCATCAGGCTGCATAAAACTCATGATCTGCTTAGGGAGAACTAAAACACTAGCCAGCCAATCAACCAACCAAAAAACCTTTTGACTTGCCTGCAGTTTTTGAGACTCTATTTGACACTGTATTCACAGGTTTCTGCAACTGTGGAGACTAGAACCTTACTATTTTGTGTTAATGGAAGTCAACATAATGAACTCCCAGAGCTGCAATATAAGGGGAAAAAAATTAGGAGTATTTTAATGAAATTGTGAAAGTTGGTAAAATTGCAGGTTGCGGAGATACAGGGCAAAACCCCATTGCTGTTAAATTATTGCTTAGATACTGACAGAAGGGAATAGCTTTCTGTAGCCCTATTTTAGCGCAGCTGCTCTGGCCATTGGATGAGTAAGGTTGTAAATAGGGCTAATCTGTGAAAGAGGAAATCCTGTGGCAGCAGACAGTGGCTGCAATGTGACAAACTATAAATACTAAGTGAATGAAGATCTCAGACAGAATGACTCTTGGAAGGAGCTCACCTGTCTCCAGAATTAGATGGACCAGAGTGAAAAAATGAGGGACTTTGCTGCATGCAAACGTCCTCCTCCTCTCCGACATCAGACAAACACAGAAAATTACCCTCCTGGAATACCACCCCTTACCGCAAGCTGTGTATTTACTTTTGCAGGAGGCCCAAACCAGCATGGGTGCTGCAGGGGGACCAGGCAGGGGCAGGATGCTGGATGGGTGGTTGTTCCCAGCGCTGTGTGTAACTTCCTACCGACCCTCGAATGAAATGGCTAGTGAGGGCTCTATGCAATAACCTAATTGCTCTGAATTCTGCTCTTTTGTACCAAACGGATCACTACCTATGACATTGAGACTGAAATAAGCTGCATCCCTGAGGCATAAGACCCCAGGTCAACTGGTTGGGAACCTTCTGGAAAAATAGTGTTTCATCAGTAAGTGGTGACTGAATAAAACCGAATCTTCACATGTTAATTTCCATTTCTCTTCCTTCCCTCTCTCCAGCACCTGTCCTCCCCTCCTTCCTACCTTCTTATCCCTTTTGTTCCTCCAGTTACCAGTACTGCAATCTTCCTGTGCCTATTATAGCATCTCTTAGTCCAAGTTTTGCTTCTTGCTACACTAACATCAGGTATTCAGAGACCCAGGAAGGAAAACCTACCCTGAAAGTCACCTAGGAGTGACTTTATGTGACTTACATACAACCTCTGCGTCTACCTTTTTTGTCCATGTAATTAAACTTTTTTTGTTCTAATTGAAAATATCTACAAACAGGCTCTCTGCCTTTGTTTCCCCAGTCCTGGGCCCTGCTTCTGCTGAGCTTGTAAATATTTTAAATTTAAAAAAATTAAATTTTATTATATATTACTAAATTCTGAACTTTTTACCTTCTCTTAGAATCCTTCGTCTTGACAGTGCTCCTACTGCCCTCAGATTCAGGCATTGTCTCAAATATGCACAAGCAACTGGAGAGGTGAAGGGGTGACTGATCCATATGAATTTACTTTTTTGAGTTTTTGTTCAGGGTTTTTCTTCATACGTAATGCTTTCCTATTTGTACTTCCTCTCGCTTCCTTTTTCCTTGGTCTGATGAAAGAGTGCCAGCACAAAGAGCTCCTCAGTAACAACAGCCTTTGTGTGCGGTGAAGGGCAAAGAGGCGAGATATTCCCATCCAGGATAGAGAGAGAGATGAAAAGAAGGCCACACAAGGAAGCATATTCACAGCATGAGCATTAATAACTGGTGCCTACTAAACATGTAAAGGTTGGTGTTTCTGGCCAAGTAAAATGTCTTGATGGCAGTTGCCAATTGAGTCAGTGTGTTTTCTATATAAATTTAGAGGTATGGCCGAAAATTGCTGCTTGTGGCTGGTGACAGTTCTTAGAGCTCACCACCAGCTTCCTGCACTGTTCATACGTATGTCACGTCCCTTCCACCCTGAGACCCCGGGGTGACTGACTGTTCAGACAGACTAGAAGAGCACCAGTTTTTAAAACATCTAGCCGGTTTCCATTTCCATTAGTTTTGACCATACGTGTTACGTGTCACCAATCCCTGGGTACTCCTCAGTCACGGTATCCCCAGGGTTTCTGGAGATTTTGTAACTATTTAATAAATTGTGAGATAATGGCTATTTGAAATACTGATCAGATCAGTGACCAAAAGTTGTTCTGGGAGCTCAAAGCACCACTTGCTCCATGCCTGTGAGGAGCAGTGCTGCTCCCCTCCTCAGCTCCCTCACAGGTTGCATCTGGGATAATAGGCCTGCGGTGTTTTCAGACTGCTAAAAGCAGTGACCCAGAGCTGCACGGGGCGAGGAGAAAGAAGGCACTGCTGTTAACCACTTTGGGGCTCAACTGGGTGTTGTGAGACTGGGTCGTGATGCTCCCAATGGTGATGGAAAGAGAAGCAGTGATGGAGGGAATCACGTCTTCACTCCAGTGTCCTGTAATGAACCATAATCCAGTTTGGAAGCTTATTTCTGTATGCTAATAAAATGGAATTGCATTTCTGAAAAGTGTCGAGACCAGCACAGTATGCAGACTTTTATACAGACTTTTATACTGCAAAAAAAGAGAACTTCATAGCCTCTTTTACTCTAGTAATCACTGCTGTTTATTAAGTCTTTGTTATCTCTAAATTGAAGTAATACTGTGAGCTGCTTGTGCTTGCTGCTTAGTTTACTGAGTTGTCCAGACATTTGACTCAGCACTGACTAACCTAGATGCCAAGTCCATATGCTGATACGATCCCCTGCTCTTGGGGGACTATGAGTTAGCAAGCTGCCCATTTCATGCTGAACATGTGGGAACTGCTGTGTAGTGTGAATATGCTGGCCCAGCAGACTTGTTTCAGTGCCAAAACGCTTCACAACTGGACACAATTTTTCAGTGTCACATGCCCTTTCAGGGAACTCTCCTGGCACATACAGGTTTTGTTTTCTTCTCTCTGAACCACCACTGGGTGCTCAGAGGTCCAGGAAGTAAAACCTGCCCCGAGACTTGGGAGTGCTTTACATGGCTTGCCCACTGCCTCTCTTCCCTTCCAATGCCGAGGTAGAAATGGCCATGAAAGCGTTTAGTTGCCCCCTTTTCCCCCCGCTTCCCTTTAGCTTCACAATGGTCTCTGAATCTGTATGTCAGAGATTATAGTAGAAGCTGTAGGACTGAATTAAAGTAAAATGAAAAAGAAATTAAGAGAAACCCTAATTCTTTAGGTAGGGCAGATGGTATTCTTTGGCATGCTAACAGTGAGATGCTGTGAGTATGGTACCCTAACACAAAACACAGCGCCCTGCCCCTCTGACCCATAATTCTCGATGGGGTGTAACCAAGGAGTTTCATTCAGCCTGATCAGGTGCCAACCTGCACACACGGCTAGCTTGAGCTGTAAGTGACAGCAGTGCACTGTGAGGCTGCCTCTGCTTGAGGTAGCACTTCGTTGCAGTTGTGATAGACCAACGACCAACTTGACAAGCAGTGTGAAGTTTGCAGGTGGAGAGAGTATATTTTAGGAGATCAGCTGGGAGAGCTGCAAAATGATCAAGCCCTCAACCCCAAGAGTTTGCCTTTGGGTTGGAAACAGAGGCTTCAGTATAAACTCAACACAATGGTGTTGCAGTACTGCTGTAGAACTGAAAAAACGCAAAAACTTGTCCAGCCTTTCCAACTTTACCAGTTGGTCTAACAAAAGATGTTTGTCTACCTTTAAACTTTACAGGCATTGCATTATCCCTTCTAGGAGCTACACAGTTAAAAGTTGTGGGCCAGCTTTACTGAAAGGAGTGGTACTGCCTAGCATCGCTGGTTCACCGGCACAATGGACTCAATCCAGTCTGTCACATTCCTTCGAAGCCCCTCAGGTGGGAGGACAGAAGCAGCTGTATCTCCTACCAAGGTGTCCGAGAAGGTCAGCATACTAGAAAGACCAAATTAATGTATTTTCTAGGCACTTACCTGGGCTCTCTTCCCTCTCGGCACAGCTCACTCTTCAGGCTGCAGTGGGCAGTTGAAGGGTGACAGCAGACTCCCCAGGCTCCTTGGTTATTTCTGGGTAAATCCAGCTCTAGATCTTTATAAAAAGCAAAGAGTGAACAAATATGAAATAATAAAGTGAAAGGTGAGAACAGGGCATTGGTTGTATTGAGTCATAACATTGATCATCACTTCTCTCTTTTGTCTATTCTATTTTTATGGACAGTATTATTAGCTCAATATATGTATAAAGATGTTACTATAGCATTGCACTGACCCATAACTTCCCTCACTGTTTCGCGGGGCTCTATTGCGGTGAAGGTTGCAGGATCTTTCCTTGTCTTCAGTATTTGTATCCATCTTTATTTTGTTCCTTGCTTGCTGAGGGTGGAGCAGCACCCACTGTTGGTACTGTGCTCTGGTCAAGCAGAATGAAGTCTGTCAAAAAAGAAAAAAAAAAAGGGGGGGGGGGGCAGGGCAGGCATTTCTTTCCTTCCTGGGGGGCTCAGCAACATTTTGAGGCTTGGGCTTCAGTAGGGCAGTGAATGGTACTTGGTATTTTAAAACTAAGCGGAGTGCATAGTCATTTCACAGTCCATGGTATCATGGATGATTGCACATTGTGCTCTTAGCGGTTTATTAGTCTGATGTTTCACTTGCTTTCACATTTTTGAATGGAGATTTCTGCACCCCCAACAGGCTAGGGAAGCCCCAGAAACAGGCTTAGTATTACATATGGTTGGAAACTTTTGGATAGACCTTTTTCTTTCGAAAAATGCTTTTTCATTGAAACTGAGTTGTGCAGGGGACATTGATTCTGATTTTTTTTTTTTTTTTTTGCACTTGCTTTTTGCTGTAGATTATACTATTATCAGTTGGTATGAAATGAAGTGCAGAACAAAAAAAAAGATGAAAACTAGAATGAAATGTTTTGATTCACTGATTTTTAGTGCTGTTTTGTGGGAAATTCCAATTTTTTAGTCCACTCTGGAATGAAACAATTTTTGCAACATCAGCAGTTCATGCGAGAGACGTTTTGAAATTTGAGCAGCACTGTGTGCCGATCTGCATTGCTCGTCCCCCTCTTTCCAGTTGGCTGTGCTGTGCAACTTTTGCTGTGGTCAGTGGTGTGACCTGGTAGGAATCATTAGAGAGGTTGTCTGAGTATCAACCTGGAGAAAAGAGTGTGGCAGCAGCGAGCAACTTCTGCTGAGGACAGGCAGAAAGGATGCCTTGCTAATGGAAGGAAAATGGAGGAGCCTCGCTGGCTGCAGTCCTGGTTTGGAAAGTCTGAGGGGAGAGCTTCAGTAACTTTATTTATTATTTGCATGGCAGTGTCGTCTGCAGAAAGGAGACAAAGAGAGTCCCTAGGAAAAGCAAGCAGAAGAGGGGAAAAGAAAAGTAAAGAAGGAAAAGATGGAAGTTTTCACAACAAAACCGTAGCAAAATAACTGAAAACTTTGTAAGAGGAAGAAAAGGGGAAAAAAAATTCTGAGCAAATGAAGGTGAAAGAGCAACAGGTGACTCAGTGCTGCCTTAAACATGTTGACAGAAAAGACAGGATGGCTGTGATTGAGAGGCTACAGAAACTGAAATTATAGAGAAAAGCTGGGGAAAAAAGAAAAGAGGAAAATCAAGTAAGGACAAAACCAAATAACATTGTGAGATTCCCTTCCTAGTAATTTTGTGGAAACGAACAGTGGTTCTGGGTATAAAGTGCTATTTTCTGTGTATTGAGAGAGCGGTAAGCACCCTGACTTTTGGTACATTTTCCTCTCTACTTCAATGTCTTCAGAGGCATGGTGTTGCCCTAAAGTCTGATAACAGGAACAGGCTATGCCGTGAAATTCCATCAGTTTTAATTTATCTGGCTGACATGGATGTCACAGGGCAGGAGTATCATGCAATTACTCTTTAATTATATGATTAGTTAATAGGTTTTCCTATTAAACACCGTGTAACTACGTGGAGATTACCATGTAATTACCTTTAGTAGATCCAAAACTAATTAGCATATAACCTGTATTCTTGCCTTGTGGTTCAGAAGGCTATAATCTTGTAATGATATGGTACTCACTGTGTTGTTAGCCTGCCACTACACGCTAATTTCCATGTAGTTAAATGCACAGTAGTTTTCATACAAGTAGTATTTGTGCCCTGTTACCAGTTGTCCTATAAACTTGTGCCCCTGTTGGCTTTGACAATGACTTAAACCAATTACATTTTCAAATTGGCTTTGTGAAATGCTTTTGTTATACCCCTTGCTTGCTGCTACGCTGTAAACTCAGCTGGATGTGAACTGTAAAAACAATCATGAGATAGGTGACTTGATTAGCTTCATTCATTTGCTTCATGGCACCGAATCTAGTGCAAAAGGTACGTGCCCATGTTACTGATGTTTACTATTCATTTGTGGGAAGCAATGAGTTCTGGGTAGTAAATGCTGCAGGTAACGCACCGGTTCAATAATCGTAATAAAATTATGTGTACTTTAAGATAAGCATCCCTGTCCAAGTTTTAGTGGAGGTAAATTCCTTCTGTGTGTTGTTTCTCTTTAAAAATTGAGCTGAAATATTGGTGAGCAAAGCTAGCTTGCTTGATAAACAGAGGGTAGGTTATATCTTTTCGTAGATGAATAAAAATGTTTTTAAAATATTGGCTCAATGTTTTTGCATATATAAGAGCAAATTGACTGTGTTTGTTCTGCAGTGTATTCTTTGCTATTCAGTTTCTAATGAAGGGCTCCATCATGCCTCTCAGCTGGGATAGGACAGGAAAAATGACCACTATAAATACAGTTGGGTTGATTTTTCTGGGTTGTTCTTTGTTTTTTTTCTTCTTTTTCCTTCATTTTACCCACTTCTGTTGCCTTCACAGTGATTTTCCCTGGCAGAATAGAACTACAAATCATTTTTCCTTGGCCAAGAGTTGAGCAAACCTAAAATGTACATAGCAGTACTTGGTCTGCGTATGACACAAAATTTTCACATCCTATGGGCTATAAATCTGTGTCATTTTACATAGGAATGGTGTGAGCTACAACTGTTCCTCCTTCAGCTTTGAGACTTACCCAGTAATTTGCCATTAAAATGAATAGTGTTTTTCAGGGATTGCCTCTTAGCTACAATAATAATTTCTGCACTGATAATTTTTACTGTGCCTAGTATGTGATTTCAGAAGCTAATGCCAGTTATTAGGATGTCAGTATGTACCTTGTCAGCTTTAGCTCTCCACCCCATCAGTCTTTCTGACTGGTGCCTGTAAAGACTGTTTGGTCAATCAGGCAACAGCAACATCTTCATTGGATCATTTAAAATATTAAAAAGAGTAGGAAAATATTCAAATTAGTAATGTGGGAGGTAGTCCTTGCTATATTTATGCACTATTTGCTAGCAGGAGTTTGGATGTAACCACGATGAAGCAATGCCCCAAATCCCAGAGTTTATATGTGTATCCACCAGCAGGACTTGTATGATTCTCAACATAATGCGGTATGAAATCATTCTTGGACACAGCATAAACAAACTTCTCAAACTCCCATCATGGAGAAGTTTCAAATGTTACGTTTTTTTATCAGGATCTCTCTCACCAGAGATCCCTGGACCCCCGCAGGGAGAAGAAAGGGATTGCCACGGCCCCGAGGAGCGTGCCTAGGAGCCAGCCGGTGATTTTCTTGGCTGAAATACAGGCAAGAGCGGGCACGCAAGAGGGCCTATCGGTCTCTTGTTATACCCGCGCGCACACACGTGCTCCTAGGTGAGAGGATTTGAAGTGGTGATTAATTACAAATACAGCGGTTGGCTGCCCGCGCCTGGCCTCCCACCATGGTGCTGTATGTCCTGCCCCTCTTCGCCTCCTGGTCTAGCTCCTCTCCCCGTGAGCTCAGATTCTCACCTGGTTCATGTCTATCTGCCCAACGTCTACCCTCCTGCAATGCTCCCGCAGTGGTTTACAGTTTTCCTTGAACCCAGAGTAACCTCAAACGTGTAAATCCAGTCTAAAAAATGGCTCTGTTGTTCCCCCTGCTTTGCTCAGAGGGTCTGCTAAGCCCAAGGAAGGGAGGACCTTGAAGACTTTGGCATTTTTAGAGTGGTGGGTAGGCCGTGTTAGCAAGGTGGGCTGGTTGTGGTTTGGGTCTGTTTAATTCTCCTGTCACCCAAATGGCTTGTGCCCTGTTAGAATTCTGTCACCTGCGGGTGCAATAAATGCACTTCACATTCCCACGTTCAGGCTGCCCGTGAAGATATCCAGCAGGAGCAGACCCAGGCAGAGACCCGCAGATCGCTGCAGATCTCCCTACCCAGTCTCTGTAGCCTTCACTTTGACAGTGACATTCTGCTGGTTTTGAGTGTGTAGGTTTTTTCCCAGCCAGTTCTGCACCCACCTTCAAATAGTTTCATCTAGACTGTATTTCCCTAGCCTGTTTGTGCTAGGGAATGTCATGCGAGACAGTGTCAAAAGCCTTAATAAGTCAAGATATATGACATGCACTTATTCTTTTCTATCTGCCATGTATGCTTCTTTGTCAGAGAAGGGAATTACAATAGTTTGACGTGACTTGTTCTTGGCAAATCCATTATTGGCTTTTACTCATCTTTGCCTCTCTCTGCTTCTCTCCCTCTCTCCCTCTCTTTTCTTCTAAGTTCTTTGAAGTAGTTTGTTCATTTGCCCAATAATTTTCCTGACTAATATAAAAGGGGGTTTGCTCCTGAAATCATGTCTGATTTTTTGTTTTATAAGTTACATCAGGTAGCTTAATAAAATGCATTGCATCTCCCTATTAACCATTTCTGGCATGTACCTCTACGCTATCTAAGTTACAAAACTCTGCTGCTGCTACAGTATTTACACAGGCTGGTCTGAAATTTCCTAGCCACTCCTTTCACCTCTTTTAAATAAGAGCATGATGATATTGCTCTTTTTTTCCCCCTTTTCCTGGACCTCTACGCTATACTCTGCTGCTGCTACAGTATTTACACAGACTGGTCTGAAATTTCCTAGCCGCTCCATTCACCTCTTTTAAATAAGAGCATGATGATATTGGTCTTTTTCCCCGCTTTTTCTGGACCTCATAATTTGCTATCCATGAACTCCGAGAGGTAACTATTTCACCTACTTCAAGTATCCCATGATGAAATCAGCCTGGCCAGGTGAACTGAAAACATCCAGCTACTCTCTACTGTCTTTTCCCCTCTTGTAGGCAAAGATATTAACCCATGCATTGTTGGTACTACTAGTGTTAGCAAACTAACTACAGCTAAATGAATTAGATGCTTTGACCTCTTACAGATCTTCTACTGAGAGCTTTCTTCCTCTGTGAGCAGCAAACTGACTCTTTTCTTCGTCTTCTTTTTACTAATAACCTATTTATAGAAATAAACTCTTGTTGCCATGGATGTTTCTTCCTAATTGTATCTCAATCAGTCCTTTTCTGATTTTGCCCCTGTCTTTATTTTATATCTATTCTTCTGTGACCTAGCCTACACTTTTGAGTATGTTTTCTTCTTGTGTTGAGTGCAATGAAAAGCCTATGATACAGACAGATGAGGAGATAAGCACGACCTTGCACTTAAGTATTGTGAATATTTAATAAATACATGAGATGCATAAATATAAAACCACATAGGAATTCAGACGTGCAAGTGGACACAGGTTCGACAGAATTAGAGTTAGAGAAAATCTTCCTGAGCTATGTGTGATCTTTACAGTGAAGTGGTTGGTTTCTCCAGCAGTTAATGTCCAGCTTTGCTGCATGTGGTTACTTGGGATTGACAATGTGATTTATCATTTCAAAGTAGCTCTAGGAACTGAGATGAGGCAGCAACACTGGTGAACAGAAAATTCTCTTGCCTTACAGGAAAGCTGCAGGATAAACTTGGAGGCATCTTTTATCTTTCAGCTTGTTTGTATCAGTCTTCATTTTTCTCTGTCATTTTTCTCTATCTCATATTTCCACTTTTCTCTCCTCATCTGTCTTGAGGTGTCAGAAAACTGTGGAAATCCATGTGGAAGCTGGGAAAGCCCAGCATGTCACAGGCAAAGGTAGGGAGCAAATGGCAGGGAGTTAGCAGGTGCTCTTGGCTGTGGTGCCTGTTAGTGGGCTGAGAATGGGCCAGTACCTGCGAGGTTATTGTGGTGGAAGTGGGATCACAGGTGGAACTGGGATTCTTATTAACAGAGGGCTGGCAGTTAGTGATAAGGGCTGCTGTGAGGTCCTCCTTGACGTTTTGTGTGAAATCAGGAGCATCGCAGGACTGCATGTGATGCCTGAATCTGGGATGCCTATATTAATCTTAGGGAAACAAATGAGGAGGGGAGCTTTGGCAATTCAGTTCTGACCTTGCTGCTTCTGTTTATTTGAAATCTCTAAAGGTGGCAAACCTGTGGACTCTTTACCACCATTGCAAAAAAGATCAGAGTTCCTTCACCTGGGGATATACTTATGCTCTGATATCTACTTTGAAATAAATGATCTGTAATGAAGCTGGTTTCATCTGGGGTGCCTGACTGAAATCTGGTGTCTGATGAGAAGGTGAGTGCAGCATTGTCCATCTTTGTTTCCCCTCTGCTCTGTGAAGTACTAAGTAACTTCAGGCACATGTTGTGCAGCTTGTGCTGGCATTGAACCAGAAGAAGTTTTGTGTGTTCGCTAATGAGATCAATGCTGTTGGGGGCAGGCTCAGTGCTAACCGTCAAGTTTAGTTCATGATGTTTTGTGCTGTCTACTTTTGTCCTGTGTGTCAGTAATAGCTTTCTGCAGTACACAAAATCTGGCTGCCTGCAACCTTTTCTTTTTTTTTTTTTTTTTTTTTTTAATGTTAACTTCTCTCCTTCTTTGGAGAAATCCTTGTGATTCAAGTTAAGATGATACTGGTCCATCATGGGGCGATGAGTATAGACATGGTTGTCTAGGCTTTTAAATGCAGGAGAGGGACAAATCTGTGGGATATACTATGTTCAAATCTGGGAAGAGGTGCAGCCTCTTTCTGGGGAAGCAATGGGGATATTAAAAGAACAATGTCCTAAAAATGGCAGAAGTTTAGTAACAGTGACAGTAAGAGCAGATGGAGTTCACTTTTCAGCAGAATATGAAACTGTTGGTGGCATTCAAAGTTTGATTTCTTTAGACTTCCTGTTCTCACAAGAGCTCTGGTACTTTTCCCTATTCTGAATGGAGATGGTGACAACATCCTGGAAGAGTGATAGCACTTGCATTTTACTCAGGTCTTAACTAGAGCTGTGAAGTGACCTATTGCCCATGTACTCGTGATGAAGCTGAAGGACTATCCTGGGTCTCGGTTCTCCTTCCCTACCTAAGAGCAGAGCCATTTGGCAGTTTCACTCTCGGACAGGTTCATGTGATGGCAGATAAACTGAGGGCAGAATCTGTACTTTCATCTTTGATTAGTTCTGCTCCCGGATCTCAGACTTTCATATGGGACCAGATACCTTGCCTTACCTCCTTCTGGATGGGGTGCTGTGATTTGGATAACATAGCAATGATGGTTCTAGAATATTGTTTTTGAATTGTCCCATAGAAAAAGGAAAAGTTGTTTAACACACATTTTAATTTAGTTTGGAATTGTTTATTCATCAATACCAACCTTTTTCTCTTTTCTTTCTTAAAATGTGGATTTTAAGAGTGCATTTTTTCCATCCATCTCTCTGAATCTCAGTTGTGAGCAAAATACAGTTATCTATGAGCAGCTGTGCATGAAGAACTTTGCTGAGGAGCCAGTCTGCTGTTTTCCAGATATTTTCTTGTTTTCTTTCTTTTGCAGTGACTCAGTAGACACAAAATCACCCTGAGCACTATGGTCTCGTTAAACTCAATGGTTATTTTGCCACACTTGGAATAAACAAGCATAGATTGTTTAGAAACTTCTGTTACCCATGTTTTTAAATAAGTCTTTCCAATAACTCACTTGACTATTCCCCCTGCAGATGTTAAAAATATAGGTGTCAAAATCATCATCTGCTTGTGCTACTCCCTCCAACCCTGTTATGGAATTATTACTAAATTATGTCATGTTTATTTGCAAAGCTACATAATTTAAGTGAATAAAAATCTCAGCTTTTGATAAACCTTTCAACTATGAATCTTGTACTTCTCAAATTACTATAGAAATAACTTCTGGGGAAAAAAAAGGAGAGTCCTAACAAAGAAGAAAAAAAGGCCACATAAATTCCAAATATATAAGGTAGTACTTGTACTTTTCAAACCAAAATTGACACAAGACTGTTATGAAATGTACTCTGACCAATGCGTAGATATTCATGGACAGTGTAAGAGTTTGGCAACAGAAAATGCACTATTTGTGTACTAGTCATGTTTTATATTCATACGGCATCGGAATTTACCTCAATCTGCTATCATACAAAGCTATTGCTGAAACAAATAATCACTAGAACCATTATTACATTTTCACATATCTGCCACAATGTTTGAAGATGTACAGACATAATATAATGCATTTTTCTAATCTGTAATGGGATGAACTTATGTCTTACCAGTCTTTGTCACAGACATTTCACAGCCTAGATATCCCAAAATCATTACAGTGTCTCAAACAGATCCAGAGACAATTATTTCTCTCATCTGAGCAAAATAAATTTAAGTTTTCATTCAACTTGCTAGTTACATGAACCTAGTTAAGTACCATCATTTCTGTCTCTAGGTTTTTCGTTGATAAATTTTCTAAGGGTCATGTCCTTAGGCTAAGCTCATAGTCATAAAGGCCAACTTAAAGTTCCTCAATAAATTTGAATTAATTTCTGAGTCTTTGCTGTTTCTGTAATGTGCATTTGATAGAAACTAAGATAGTGCCCTACTGACCATATTAGAGCTTCAATTTCAAGACAGACTTGGACTGTTTCCACTTGTGACTCTGCTACATTATATAGCAAGACAGGACAAATGTGCTTTATATTGATGATTTATTTCCCTTACAGAATTGGATTAATGCGGTTCCAAGTATCATTAAATAGAAATCACATTTACATGAGAGCACAGACAAAGGGGAAAAAAGTGGCAAAATAGCAGATCAAAGGAAATACTTTTTCACAGAGGTGCAATGTCATTTTGGGACTCTTAACCAAAATAATTTCCAAGTGCAGAGTTCAGCAAAAATTCAAGAATGGGATTAAACTTAAAATGAATTTCAAGCATAAAACATTCCTTGAATACAATGACGAGCAACAGAGCATTATGATTAACAGAGCATTATATATAAAAGCAAATATTTATGCTTCTGTATTTGGACCAGAGTCTTAACAGCTTGGATGAAAATCCTGTCCTTTTTCTTTACCTCTCAAAAAGCTGGGTGTTTAATCTAAGCTAATCTTCTAAACATTCTGTGCAGTGTCAGGGAGAAGGAGAGGCAAGGAACTATTTCCCTGGCATTTTAAAGCTCTGGTTTGGCAATGAGCTCTCTGTTTGTCTGCACCAGACCAGTACTTCATCAGGTCCAGAAAGCAGGAGCTCCACTGCTCGTGCAGAGCTGGGGCAACTACTGCCATCAGCAAGTGAGGAGAGCTGCATTCAGTACTGCGGGCCAGGGTAGGTACAGGATCAAACCACGCAAAGCTCCTTCAGGACTGGGACATGAATGTGATCTATGGTGATTACTTTTCTAATATCATCTGTGTCTAGACAGATGAGTATGTTCTTGTTAGCTGATGAGTTGTGTTAATGGCATTGGTAGGAATGTGTCTTCAGACAACCATTTACTTCCTCTGAGAACTGCATTTATGATGTTCCACGAAGACTGTACACAATTCAATAGATGCTGAAAAGCCTCTGAATGTTTTTCATAGTCTTGATGTTTTATTTTAAATGGCATGTCATTTACAAGACTCCCAAAGACAGATAGCTTTCCCTGCTAGCTTGCAGTCACTCTGCAATTATATGGAACAGACGTTGAAATGATGATGGTGGCGTCTCCCTGCTGCATTTTGCTGCTGCTATGATCTAATGTATTTCAGCAACAAGCAATTCCCCCTGCATTTTGTATTCATCAGATGTCGACATTAACACACTGTCACTTCTATCAGCTATACTCAGGTTTTTTTCAAACTTGAAAAATGGTTTTTAATCTAGAAAAAGTGCCACTATATCGCTGTAACTGTAAAGGTGGAAGTTACCCAATGCAAAGGTAGAATGATGCCTTGCCATTTAAAACCTTACCCTGAGTG